>NC_045427.1:623841117-624441117 GCF_902635505.1 Sarcophilus harrisii
AGCTTGATACAATTTGTTCAGGGGTGAATAGATGGATAATGACTGGATTTGGAGGAAGGAGCCAGGGACTGGAACCCCAGTTCTGTCATTTGTTACGTCAGGCAAGTACTTCACTCCTTCTTGGCCCGTTTCCATATCAACATATTAGGAGGTTGGACAAGATAAATGTCTGAGGTCACTTCCAGTTTTAAATCTTAGGAAAGAACATTGACTTGCCATTATTTGACGTTTAAGGATGAATCACCAAAAGCCAAGAGCACCTTCCCTCCGCCCATATCTTCTCAACTCCATGGTGACCAGACCTGGTCTTGTACAAGCCCGGAACCTTCCTCCCTATTCCCTCCAACACAAAGCCAAGCTTCCCAGGTGCACCTAGAAGATAACAAATAACTATTGTTCCCCCACAAAGGCCTTTACAATTCCTCCTCCAACAAAAGCTTCCATCCATCACTCCAGGAACACAAAAGGAAACTCTAATGCAAACAACAGAAAATTAGGTTTGTATGGGGACCGATAGGGGTGGGGAGGGTGTAAGAGATGCTCCATCTGTCCAGGAAGACCTGGCTCTGCCAGGTCAAAGTTGGTTCTGAAAAATGTCATGCTTTGGGCAATGATATCACAGAATTTGAGGATTAAACAGAATATCAGAGATCACCCAGTGCAACCTAGAACTGAGCAGGAACTCTCACCCCAAGCTCCCTGACATCTTTTTCCCATCAATTTTCTACTTCTTAAAGAACAGCCTTGGGTAACCTTCAGATGTTGGGAACTGAGAAACCTTCCTCCTTCCAACAAGATTCTTAGGCAGGGCCTGTTCTGGTTTAGAATACCTCATCATTATCAAGCTTTCTTAAATGGAAATTTGCTTCTCTGTAACTTCTACATATGGTTCCTTCTGCTGCTGGGGAGGGGCAGGGCATTCTTCTTACTTATGATATCACTCAGCTATTTGGAAATGACTAACCCAGAGTCCCACAGTCAGCAAGTTCCAGAGCCAGGGTTCAAGCACACCAGGCTGGATTGCTTTCCATTATATCATGCTATCTGTCATGGAGCGCATTATGCCCTCCCTGTTCTAGGTTGGACTGGTTTCACACTGGTGACTCTTCCACTCCAACCATATCCGTCAGCAGAATATTCAAGATAATCCCTAGGGAATGAATGTGGCTCAGCTACAAAGCCCCCCCCTACCCTTGTCTCCAGCTGTTTCTATCTGTCTCCATTTCTCTAATGTACCTTGAACATCTTGTCCTATTCTTTTTCTTGTCTCTATCAAAGAGATCAGATCTGGATAATTGGGCAGCTCTGCACTGCAAGAGATCAAAGTGTTGGACTTGGAATCAGGAGAACTTGAATTTAAATCCTGCCTCAGACACTAACTAGCTGTAGGACCTTAGCAAAGTCACCTAATTTCTCAGTTTCCTCTTCTGTAAAATGCGGATAATAATAGTATCTATGTCACAGAGTTATTGTGAGGAAAAAAAATGATAATATTCATACAATACTTTGCCAATCTTAAAATGCTACGTAAATGTTAGTTATGATTATGATAAAGTTTAAATTGGTAGGCATGGGACCTCTGGGGGGCGGGGGGGAATCATCTTCCCTGGAATTTCTCCAACTTCTCCTAGAATAAGCTCTTTTTCTTATTTCAAAGTGTCTGCCTTCCCCATTAAATTCTTTCCATCAGAGGGAATTCCATCTCTCATAAACTCCATGTTGGATGAAATTCAGTCTCCCTGACAGATCATTCAGATTTCCTTCCTATTGGTGAACAACCTTTCAAAATTGTGTCCTGGAAGCTTATACTTTATGCAAGAATCACAGACAATTTCTACCAACAATAAGTTGTTGTTCAGCTGTTTTCAATCTTGTCTGACTCTTGCTGATTTCATTTAGAGTTTCCTTGGCAGATATGGAGTGGTTTGCCAGCTCCTTCTCTAGGTCATTTTATAGATGAGTAAACTGAGGCAAATGGGGGTGAGTTGCTCAGCTAGGAAGTATCTGGAGCCAGTTTGAACTCAGAAAAATGAGTCTTTTTGACTCTAGGACCAATGCTCTCTGGACAGAACAAATTCAGTGTGTGTGTGTGTGTGTTGGTCAAATGTCCACATTTGGGAATCTATCTACACTGTTCTTTATAGCATGCTAGAACTAGAACACCAAGAGAGCCGGACTGAAGATGATAATTTAGGAGAGAGGCCGGCAGCCAAGGGCTGGGACAAGAAGCGCCCTCCCAGTGATGATTAAGTAAAAAAGCCAATCCATCAAGCATTTGCTAAAAAGGATCGTACATTAAGCTTCTAGCTTTCCTCTCATCTTTTCGTTCCTTGCACCCAAAAGCCCAGTAGCAAATGTTCATCCCTAACAGCAGCAAAGCGTGAGTTTCCATGAGAGTATGAGTCCAGGAACCCTAAGAGAAGGTCCCAGACAACAAGGCTTCCTGACCCCAGACCCTAACTCCCTTTTCTCTATAAGGGTTCTTGTAGACTTGTTATTCCCAGACTCACTGCTCACCTAAATGTACTCACCAAGCAGCTGTCCCTCACAATGACTTATGTATGCACCTGTCATTTTGAAAAATGGTTTAGCAGAAGCAGCTTTTTAAGACACTGATGTATCACAGAAATGAACTAAATCTGGAATGATGAATATCTACCCAGAAGTGGAATAAATGAAGAGATGTGGGCTAGATACAATTAGATGAGGACCCAGATTTCTTTCCAAGATCTGTTGCTTGGTTTCCTGACCAATTCCCTAGATCTTAGACCTTAGATCACATTTTTCTGAAGCCTCAAAATTCAGATGTAGAACGGTGGAAAGAACCTGGGGTTAAGTATCAAGAGGGCTGAGTTTGAGAACTGTCATTATCCTCAGGTCTCATTTTCCAAATCTGTAAATAGGGTTGAAAGGAGTGAGGTGAGCATTATGCTGAATAGTATCTAATACCATATACAGTTAATAGTTTATGCCTTCAAGGTGAAATCCTTATGACATCTTTTTCCCATCAATTTTCTATTTCTTAAAGAAAAGGCTTGGGTGACCTTCATAAGGTCTCCTTGAGCCACAGTTTCCTCATCTATAACACGAGGAGGGGTTGAACTCTATTGCTTCCCAGGTAGATCTATAATCTATAGATTTATAGAATCTATAATCAATCAACAAGTTTTCTTAAGCATCTACTATGGGCCAGGCACTATCCTGGGTACTGACAACCTTTCCTCCTCCCAAAAGAATTCTCATTTTCCTGCTGGGTAAATGTTTAAAAAAGATTTCTCTTAACAGTTCCTGAAATCCTAGACTTCCATTTCTTTTACAAAGCTTCTGGTTCCAAGGCTAAACCTACATGTGTATGATACAGAACAGAGAATATTTGAACCGCATCTTTAAGAGATGAGGATGTTTTACATTCAGTTCTTACTCACATAGGCAGATATCCACTAGAAACACCACATATACCAGCAGCTCTCTCAGAGTGGTCTTGACATAAAGTTCTCTGTTTTCCGCCATGTTCTCTGTTAGTGTTGTACCCCAAAGTCCTACAAAGCAGGGGGCAGAACAGCAGAATCCCATGGGCATTGACCCATCCATCCCTCCCAGTCCCCTGTGTCCCCTTCCTAAACTTGATCCTGTCTCTCAGGCTATCGTTCCTCCCCCAGAAGGTTAATGCTCTAAGCAGAGGAGTGTCCAGAAGGAAACCTCTTCAGATACTTCCCTCTAAACCAACCCCAAACCCAGCTTTGAGAAGCCCTGGCTTCCCCTGTAGAATCTCTTTCATTAGAGACTTCTCACTGCTCTCCCACCCCATTCTCTGATGTCTGGGGGCATATAGCTCAGTCCTGGATGCTGATCCTAGAGCCCACAGTTCCACCCTCCCACTGAGCTCATCTTCTCTCTGCTAAGGTCCACTTCTTGAGCTCATAGCCCTTCATGCACATTTCCCTAATGAAGGAATTCTACTCTTAAGTTTATAGTTATCCCCACTGTAGCATGACTGGGTACAATAACTCAGCAGCAATTTGCTGAGTTTATGGTCCTCTCAAATTTACACTCCTTCTATTAAGATCACAGGCCCCCTCCCTAAGCTCACCCTTCCCATTCAATTCCCAGTCCCTCCTTCTCCCCTGCTTAACGGGAGGAAGGGACTTTCCATCAGCTACCTCGGATGCCACGACAGATGTGGAAACACATGTGGCGACAGCAGTCCATGCCTGATGCTTGAGGTGCCCTCTTGAAGGGCCCACCTTTGGGCTTCTTCCCAGGCTGGCTTGGTAGAGGACCAGAGATGGTGCAGATCTTCAGGGTTGCAGGTGGTGAGGGGGGCCCACTGTAAGCCGGGTTGTCCCAGGCTCTTGGCCCCAATCCCTGCAACTCCTGACCCTCAGGGTTACAGCTGGAGTTTCCCACAGAACACATGACTAAAGATGTAATGCCAAAGGTCAGAGAGAAGTTTCAACCTCACCTGTTTGGACCCCACCTGCAGAGAGAGAAGAGGAGCAAGGGGCTGGTCTGCCCAGAGCTCAGCTTAGCCCAGCCCAGCCAGGAGTCTGGGTAAAGACTATCTCCCTGTCTGCTTGGGGATTTAAGAGGAAAGGAAGCTCGGACGCTAAGCTATGAGGCTATAAGGCAGGAAGGATAGAGGGAGAAAAGGGAGCGGGGGTGTTCATCAATTATGCCAAGGGGAGCAGTGATCCCTTAGAATAATTAGAGAAAACTGGAGGGGAGGGGAGGAGGTGGGGCTGGGGTGATGGGGAGGAGGAGCTGGGTTGGGAAAAGGGACAAGCTGGACAGAGGAGGAGAAGGGGTCTAATGCAGCTTGGGGCTGCGCTCAGGCTAGTCTAGAGCTGTAGGGAGGTGGAGAGGAGACTCCCCTGGGAAAGATGATGAAAGGACCGCTGGGTTCCTGGGAAGAAAGGGGTGGAGATAGGGGGTGCTGCAACATAGCACTGGGCTGCAGTAAAAGCTCCTGAAAGGGCCGACATAGATTTGAGGGGGAAGGGTGGTTGTGGAGACTGACTGGCATACTTCTCCTGAAGCTTGACCAATTGTGTGGGGGGAGCCTCCCTTACTGTCTCTTTGTTGGGGAGAGAGGGGGTAGACAGACCTCTCGATGAGGGGATAGTGAACCAAGGAATGGCTGTAAGTGGAAGGCGTGAGTGGGGATGTGAATGAGTCCAAGTGGGCTTGCCCAAGATGCCCTTAGGCTGAGAAGAGATAAAACAACCAAGGGGCTTCCTCATCCTGGTCCAGGACAAGGCATCCTACCCCCTTGGCTTTACCCAGGAACATTAAACTCCTAAACTTAACCAGGAAGGAAGAGGGAGCTGAATCCCTCTGAGCTGCAGGGGCAGAGGGGAACCTTGGAGATAACTAGAAATTCAGGGAGCTTGATTTAGGCTTCAGACCTAGTTCAGGATTCTGGTTTATCCTAATCCTAGAATAAAATTTCCAATGTGGATGAAGCTGGGCAAAAAAATACTCTAAATTGTTAATGTTTTCAGTGTGGAAAAATAAGACATCTGAGAGCCCAATGTAGGTATGGAGATAGAGTGAGAAGACAGGGTGAGAGAAGACCTAAAACCCTATGTCCAAAATGCCACAAGGGCTTCCACTGGGCCTCAGAATGTAGATTGACCCAGGGAAATGAGAGGTGGGGCCCAGCTCCAAGACCTCAATCAAAAGACAGGTGGGGCAAGATAACAGCCAAGGTTACACCTTTAGAAGTTCAGGACTTATCAGAGATATGTTCTATCAGTCAAAAAGAAATCAGATGGCAGAAAGGGATTACAATTGGGGAGAATACAGGCTTTTTAAAATTCAACAGAAGGGCAGTGTCCAGTGCAAGCAGCTCCAATGTAATTGCCAGGTGATGAGGAGAAATCTAGAAAGTGGTAAATAGAAGGGACTAGATAGGTTAACAGCCTGGAAGAAAGGGTTTGCTTGTATCTCTACAGATGGAGAAGGAATCAGATGGGTGCCAATGAGCATCTGGAGAGAGACAGAAAAAGAGAAAAACCTCAAAACATAGGAGAAGACCTGAGAAACATCTGATACTGAAAAAGCATGGATAATGAAACTGTTGCAGAACTTGAAAACCAGCAGGAATCATTGGATTCCCTAACACATAATAAGGCTATTGCAGGACTTCAAAACTTGCAGGAATTATTGGATTCCTGGCACATGAAGTAACGGACAATAGATTCCTTTTGGACTGTTTCTAGGACTTATGGACATGTATAATTCCTCATGTTGATTCATGTTATTTATTACATCACTATTAACCTGTGTTACTATGTGCTTATGTAATTTATGTAATTATGTGTAATACTTCCCATATTGATGGATTTATGTATATCTGTTTTAAGAGTGAGCCACTTCAGAAACCTGCTAATCTGATTTGATTTCTCATTTCCTTTGGTGTTTTCATCTCCCTTCCTGAGTCATCAGGGAGGGCGTGATCCCCTCCTTTTATGGTGTTTTCACCCCATTTTTTGAGCAGTCAGGGAAAGTGTGATCACCTTCTTTTGGCGGGGGGTTCTCACCTCCTTGAGAAATTAAGGAGGTCATAACCACCTATGTTCTAAAAACAAAAGAAAGCTGGAGATGTTATGGGCCAGAATTTGAAATAAGGTGCTAAGTCAGTGGAATTGATAGAGGCAATGGTTGTTTAGCAGGGTGCTTAACAGTTCTCTAGTTCAGTACATGTATTTAGTACTTACTATAGTTCCACAAGATTCACACCTTTAAGAGAGCATGTATAAGCTAGGAACCTCAACCAGGATTCAGTTGGGAAGATTCAGAAGCCAGAGCTCAAGCTCTAGAACCAAGACTACAGAAAGCCTCTAAGAAAGCTAACTGGGTCGTAAGAAAGGAGACAAGACTTGAAAGGAGACAATAAAGGATTTGGACTTTAACTCCTGGCTGCATTTGGGGTGATTACTGAACTGAAAGGAAGTTTCCCTCCAGAGACCCCAAGGAAACCTCAACAAGAGAATATTACATTTTAGAGAAGACTATTACACTCCTAGCATCTCAAAAGTGAACAAAACAAAAGCGTTCAATGCTCCTGGACACAAGTTATTTTCAGTGTTCACAAAAGATGTTTCCTAATATTGTGCCTTTAGAACCCTAACACTGCCATCTGCCTCCTCATCTGCCTCTGTTTTCCATCCCCGCTGGCATTGTCTCCATGGCTAAATGGTGCCATCTCTTTATTTTCCTGCCATTCTTTCTTTTCCTCATCCCCAATCAAGCCACCTCCACATAATTGGCATTTCTCCTTATTTAGAGTGAGAACCCCCCCAAAAAAAGAAGGTGATCATACTTTCCCTGACTGCTCAAAAAAAGGGGTGAAAACACCATAAAAGGAGGAGATCATGCCCTCCCTGATGACTGTGGAAGGGAGATGAAAACACCAAAGGAAATGGGAAATCAAATCAGATTAGCAGGTTTCTAAAGGGGCTCACTCTTAAAACAGATATATATAAATCCATCAATATGGGAAGTATTACACATAATTATATAAATTACATAAGCACATAGTAACATAGGCTAGTAGTGATGTAATAAATAACATGAATCAACATGAAGGGTTAATTGAAGAAAGTAGGTCAGGGAATGGGGAATACCCCTGCTGTGAAATAGCACACTCAGAATTGTACTTAACTACATTCTTATCTGATTCTTCATCCTTTTCACCTAGTTTATTTGTGTCCTCCTCCTCCTGCTCTTTCTTCTTTTTCCTTATTCTATAACTTATATAATTTCCTAAAGCCAGAGGTATTAAATTATATGTATTAAGTGTGTCTTTGGAAATTGAGTCAAGTGCATTTTCATTGTAGAATTGACATCGTTGCTCTCCTACTAATTTCCACTCCTCTAGATCCAATTCTTTTTCCATAGAGAACCAAGGAGATGTGTACTGTACAGTTTCTAAAAGTTCAGTGATCTGCTCCCAAATTATAATGAAACCTTGGCTTTTCATAAGTCTGACAATGCTCTCTATACATTTTCCTTGAATTGGAAAAGAAGGCTGTTTTCTAAATATCTGTCCCATTTTAACTGAAGTACTATTTTACCCCTTTAACAAAATTTCCTTGTTTATTTTTGTACTCACCCTAATTTTTAGGTCACAGATGAAGGTTCTTGGTCCCATGTTCTGGTGCCAAAATGTAATATTCTTCTCTAAAATGTAATATTCTCTTGTTGAGGTTTCCTTGGGGTCTCTGGAGGCAACCTTCCTTTCAGTGCAGTAATCACTCCAAATGCAGCCAGGGTTAAGGTCCAAATCCTTTATTGTCTCCTTCCAAGTCTTGTCTCCTTTCCTGTGGCCTGGTTAGCTTTCTTAGAGGCCTTCTATAGTCTTGGTTCTGAGAGCTTGAGCTCTGGCTTCTGAATTTCCCCAACTGAATCCTGGTTGAGGTTCCTAGCTTATACATGCTCTCTTAAAGGTGTGAATTTTGTGGAAATATAGTAAGTACTAAGTACATGTAGTACATGTACTGAATTAGAGAACTGTTAAACACAGTCAACAAATATAGCAACCTAGTCTTTGACAAACCCAAAGATCCCAGCTTTTGGGATAAGAACTTACTGTTTGATAAAAATTGCTGGGAAAATTGGAAACTAATATGGGCAGAAACTAGGCATTGATCCATACTTAACGCCGTACACCAAGATAAGGTCAAAATGGGTTCATGACCTAGGCATAAAGAATGAAATTATTAATAAATTAGAGGAACATAGGATAGTTTACCTCTCAGACCTGTGGAAGGGGAAGGTCTTTATGACCAAAGCAGAACTAGAGATCATTACTGATCACAAAATAGAAAATTTCGATTATACCAAACTGAAAAGTTTTTGTACAAACAAAACTAATGCAGACAAGATTAGAAGGGAAGCAATAAACTGGGAAAATATTTTTACAGTCAAAGGTTCTGATAAAGGCCTCATTTCCAAAATATATAGAGAATTAACTCTAATTTATAAAAAATCAAGCCATTCTCCAATTGAAAAATGGTCAAAGGATATGAACAGACAATTCTCAGATGAAGAAATTGAAACTATTTCTAGTCATATGAAAAGATGCTCCAAGTCATTATTAATCAGAGAAATGCAAATTAAGACAACTCTAAGATACCACTACACACCTGTCAGATTGGCTAAGATGACAGGAAAAAATAATGATGATTGTTGGAGGGGATGTGGGAAAACTGGGACATTGATTCATTGTTGGTGGAGTTGTGAACGAATCCAACCATTTTGGAGAGTAGTTTGGAACTATGCTCAAAAAGTTATCAAACTGTGCATACCCTTTGATCCAGCAGTGTTACTACTGGGATTATATCCCAAAGAGATTATAAAGAAGGGAAAGGGACCTGTATGTGCACGAATGTTTGTGGCAGCCCTTTTTGTAGTGGCTAGAAACTGGAAACTGAATGGATGTCCATCAGTTGGAGAATGGCTGAATAAATTGTGGTATATGAAAATTATGGAATATTACTGTTCTGTAAGAAATGACCAACAGGATGATTTCAGAAAGGCCTGGAGAGACTTACACGAACTGATGCTGAGTGAAATGAGCAGGACCAGGAGATCATTATATACTTCAACAACAATACTATATGATGACCAGTTCTGATGGACCTGGCCATCCTCAGCAACGAGATCAACCAAATCATTTCTAATGGAGCAGTAATGAACTGAACTAGCTATACCCAGAAAAAGAACTCTGGGATGACTAAAAACCATTACATTGAATTCCCAATCCCTATATTTATGCACACCTGCATTTTTGATTTCCTTCACAAGCTAATTGTACAATATTTCAGAGTCTGATTCTTTTTGTACAGCAAAATAACGTTTTGGTCATGTATACTTATTGTGTATCTAATTTATATTTTAATATATTTAACATCTACTGGTCATCCTGCCATCTGGGGGAGGGGGTGGGGGGGTAAGAGGTGAAAAATTGGAACAAGAGGTTTGGCAATTGTTAATGCTGTAAAGTTACCCATGCATATATCCTGTAAATAAAAGGCTATTAAATTTAAAAAAAAAAAAAAAGAGAGAGAGAGAGAGAGAACTGTTAAACATCCTGCTAAACAACCATTGTCTCTATCAATTCCACTGATTTAGCACCTTGTTTCAAGTTCTGGCCCATAACATAGGAAGGGAAAATCTAAGTATTAGTTCTTTTTCTCCTACTCAAGCTGAGAACTGTCTAACTCAATAAAGGGATTGCAGAATTCAAGCATAGATCTTCAAGTCTGCCCTTGTCTTACTGACTGGCTGCCAGGCACCCTAGGATCAGAGAACAGATTCTGAAGACCCAGATATACCGAGCCTCAGGTCAGCAGGGGTTGTATTTTGACTATTCTTGATGTTGGTGGTAAATAAGTCAATGGCATTGGGAGAGGATACAAACTAACTATAACCCATTCCATTATAAAGAAGGGATTTTAAAATTTAGGTGGTGCTCAGGCTGGGACCACACAGGTTATTTTTAGTTCTAATGCTTAATAACATATGATAGATATGCTGGGTGCACCAAAGATTTTGGGATAGCAGGGTGAGGATTATGGTGTTTTCTCTGAAAGAATTCCAGATCAAACCTCTCCAAGTCAAGTAAAGACATTTATTTGGGGCTTTTACTTGGGGTATCCTATGGGTATTTAAGGGAGAGGTGCAACTCAGCAAAGAGTTTATGTAGAAAAGGGAAAGTAAGAAAAAAAAACAGGAGAACTGAATGATCTCAGAGATCTTGTATATCTTTAGACAATTTCAAATCTGTCATTAGATTAAGGTATGCAAGGAAAAAGGTAAAAGGTCCATTGTTTTAATGAGGTCCATGAGAGAAAGTGACAGAATTATTGATTCTGTCAGATAGACAAACAGACAGATGGATGAACAGATAGAAGAATGGACAGCTAGATAGACAGACAGATGAATGGACAGGCAGATATATAGATAGACAGATCAATAGATAGATGGATAGATGGAAGGATGAACAGATAGACAGACAGACACAGACAGATGGATGGACAGAAGACAAATAAACATAGATAGACAGCTAAACAGACAGAAAAACAGATAGGTAGGCAGGTAGGTAGATAAATGTATGGATGAACAGAGAGACAGACAGATGGATAAGCAGATGGGCAAGTGGAGGAATAGATAGATAGATAAGTAGATAGATAGTATTTACATAATGCTTATTGTGTGTCGGGCACTGTGCTAAGTGATGTGAACTTTAAAATAGCTTGTTCCCAGGAATTGCTAAAATGAGTCTATGCTGTTCCTTTATTAATCATAATCAGGTCAGTTATCCTAGGCTGTTCTGTTTGTATAACATGATGTCAGGCCAAAATTCTTAATTAGCTCATCCTTTCTGAAACTGTCTTCCTTAGCATATCTTAAGCAACTCTGGGACCTGGTCAGCCAGATGGAAACCACCTGGTTCCTTCTTGATTCAACTTCTTCCTGATTCCTATTCTTACTCCCTGAATCCTACCTTTGTTTCCCTCTCCTTCCCTGAGATCTTAAAAATCATCTTCCCCCAAAAGCAAATAGCTCACTCAGGATGACTCTGCCTTGCCTAGTTAAAGTTATTTGAGCCTGTGTGCTATTCAGGTAATAAATAGCAAATCTTGTTACCTGTGATAGATGTCTCTGACATAATTTCTTTATGTTACAAACCAAATCTCTATTATATTCTTTTACAAATATGCTTTCCCAAATCTTATTTCTTATTTTTGCTCTATATTATCACTATCCTATATCACTATACTACTTCACTAGGTGCTTTACAATTATGCTCTCAATTGATCCTAACATCCCTAGGAGGTAGTTGCTATCATGATTCCCATTTTGCAAATGAGGAAAGTGAGGCAAACAGAAATGAAATGATTTGCCTAAGGTCACAGAACTTCCCCGAATGACCTTTCCCATGTGTTTATTTCCAATCTGATTGCAGTCCATCTTTCAGTTTTATAACACAATGTGTTAAATTGTATGCTTGTCCAACCAAACTAACCTGTTTAGCTTGCCTGGAATCCCATGTCTGGAATGCATTGCCTTCTCACTCCTGCCCCACAGAATCCTTCAATTCCTTCAAAGTTTAGCTTAAACACCACCTTCTACATGAAGCCTTTCTGATCCACCTCATCTCTTAGTGATTCTCCACCATTTTCCTCACCTGTACTCATTTTTTTATGTATTTTATCTTGACTTTTACATGTACAGGGTTCACCTCCTGTTCTATAGTGTAAACTCTTGATATGGACTTACTCAATGCTTTTTGGTGAATTGCCCTGCCTTGTATTTGTTTACATACACATAATTTATTTCTCTACTAGACTAATAGATCATCTAAGGCAGCAACTATTTTGTTTCTCCAACTCTGTATATAAGGCATTTGAGTTGTTGCTTAATAAATGTTTCTTAAATTGTCTCGATTTGATCTTAGCTTCATTCTTTGACCTCCCAGTGCCCTGACACTTCTCACTGTTTATGCCAAGTGATTTAAGTTGTAGCCTTTGACTTAGACATCAGTCAGTGCTCTGTTGTGGGTGACCATAAAGCCCAGAAGGCATCAAGGGGTCAAGTCCAGAGCAAACTCACACCAATAGGGTGAAATAGTTCCTGGAAGTCCTGGGGAGAACTATAAAGTCAGAGTTTGGTATAGAGTTCAAAAATAGAAGGAAATTTTGGAGTCCAAATCAATGGCTTAATCTCACATAAATTTCCTCTCTTCACAAATGGGGAAGAACAATAGACCCAGAGGTTTTATGACCAGCTGACCCTTCGGTAGAGGCCCAGAGGAACTACGTGACTTATTTCACCTGCTTTCTCCCATTGGTGAATCCCTCTCAGAAGTTTCATTTCGGGGAAGGGCCTTGGAAGTCACAGCTTCGAGCTATGGATAGACACTAATCACTGAGCAGCACAATGAAAGGTCTCCAAAGGTGGTAATTAGTATGTTCCTCCTTACTCATAGTTTTCATGAAAAGATTGGGTGATGGCTTCATAGTGTTATTCTAGAAGGAATTCTTGTTCAAATCTGAACCAGATAGCTTCAAGCTCTCTTCCATCTCTCAGATTCTGTGGTTCTTCATCCTCTCCATAAAAAGATCACTACAGATCTTTCAGCAATGAGATGATTCAGGCCAGTTCCAATGATCTTGTGATGAAGAGTGCCATCTGCAACCAGAGAGAGGACTATGGGAACTGAATGTGGATCACAACATAACATTCTCACTCTTTTTGATGTTGTTCACTTGCATTTGTTTTCTTATTACTTTCTTTTTTTGATCTGATTTTTCTTGTTCAGCAAAAGAATTATATAAATATGTTTATGCACATTGAATTTAACATATTTTAACATGTTTAACATATATTGGATTGCTTGCCATCTGAGGGGAGATGGGGGGGGGGGAGGAAGGAGAAAATCTGAAACACAAGGCTATAGTTTGTGGTCCCATGTAGGATCCCATAACTGAACGTGGAAATTGCAAAATTATATTTTGTTATTAGTAGATGTTTGATATGAATATCTAATTTATATATCTATATACCAGGGATCACATAAAAATTTCTCAGGTGAAAAGGGTTCACAAGTGGAAAAATTTGAAGAAGCCCTGGACTAGATAACCTTCCAGTTCTAATATTCTATGATACTCTGGTTTGTCACTTTCTGCTGGTCTTACTGAGTTCCTGATTCTGGCCTTCCTGGTCAACACTATTTGGTTACTAAATTAAATTAGAATTGCTTTCTGAGATCCTTTCTAGAATGAAATATATCCACGTTTGGACACCTCTCCCTTTCTGTCACTTTAGGAACTCCCTGGTTCCCAATATTCCTACTCAAGTTACAACAATTCCCCTCTCTGCCTTTTCAGAAGTTAATGACTATAAGAGATACCGACTACTTCAGGGAAACTTTCCAGGGACTCATGTGGATCTGAGTCACTATATGAAAATAAACAAAATCAAAGTTCTAAAGCATTGGTCAGTCTCTACTGATAAGGGAAATTTTCTCTTCCTCCTCCTCAAGTCTTCCACTGTACATTGTTCCTGTAGGCTCATAAAGGTGATAAAACACACTGATAAAGCTCTCTGTAAGTCATGGAGTTTCCAAATGCTTTATTACTTAATTTCAATATTTCTCTACTATACCCTTTTTCTTCCCATCATGGAGAAACTGGTCATGAATGAAGGAAACAAGCATTTATTAAGTTTATTTATTTATTAAGTATTATTAGTATTTATATAAGTATTTATTAAGTGTTATATAAGTATTTATTAAGTATTGCTTATTAATTTATTATTATATTAAGTGCCTACCGTATACTAGATACTGTACTAAGCACTTCATAATTATTAATTCTTATAACAATTTTAAGAAGTAGGGCTATTATTACCCCCATTTTACCTAGAAGAGGTTAAGTGACATCTACAGTCACAAAGCTGGTAAGCATCTGAGGCCAATTTTGAATTCAGGGTTTCCTGATTCCAAGCCCAGAGCTCTTTTTACTGAGCCACCTGGCTAACTCTTCCCTGTTTTCAGTAAATTCTCTAACCAGGACATACTCAATTCAATATATCGCCTTATTTATACCACCACCACCCCAAAGTCCACCATGAATAGAAATTTGACCTAGGCTTCAATTGTGCAGTATAGAAATGTAAACAGTCTTAAGGTCCTGGACTGGCACTGTAGATGTCCATTGTTGGTCTTTGGGTGGTAGCCAATGGGGAATACTAGCTGAACTCCTAGTTTTTCTTTTCTGAAATTCTCTCTAGAACCTATGGTATACTATGGATTTCTATCTGAAGCAACTTGCCAAAGAAACTTAGGCCGTTAAATAACCTCTTTTTTTTTTTAAATTAATTATAACTTTTTATTGACAGAACCCACATAAATAACCTTTTAAAAAATATCACCTGCAACTGGAAACTCAGTGGATGCCCATCAATTGGAGAATGGCTAAATAAGTTATGGAATATTAGTGTTCTATAAGAAATGACCAGCAGGATGATTTCAGAGAGGACAGGAGAGACTTACATGAACTGATGCTGAGTGAAGTGAGTAGAACCAAGAGAACTTTGTACTCAGCAACAAGACTATATGATAATTTTGAAGGATGTAACTCTTTTCATCACTTAAGTGATTCAGGCCAGTTCCAATGTTCTTGTAATGAAGAGAGCCATCTACATTCATAGAGAGGACTGTAGGGACTGAGTGTAGACCACAATATAATATTTTCACTTTTTGTTGTGGTTATTGTTTTCTAGCATTTTGTTTTCTTTCTCATTTTTTTTTTCCTTTTTGAGCTGATTGTACTTGTGCTGCATGATAATTGTAGAAATATGTATAGAAAAATTGTACATGTTTAATATATATTGGATTACTTGCCATCTAGGGGAGGGAGTGGGGAGAAGGGATGGAGAAAAAAATTGAAACACAAGGCTTTTCAAGTTGAAAATTATGCATGAGTGTTACTACTGGGATTATATCCCAAAGAGATTATAAAGAAGGGAAAGGGACCTGTATGTGCACGAATGTTTGTGGCAGCCCTTTTTGTAGTGGCTAAAAACTGGAAACTGAATGGATGTCCATCAGTTGGAGAATGGTTGAATAAATTGTGGTATATGAAAATTATGGAATATTACTGTTCTGTAAGAAATGACCAACAGGATAATTTCAGAAAGGCCTGGAGAGACTTACATGAAACTGATGCTGAGTGAAATGAGCAGGACCAGGAGATCATTATATACTTCAACAACAATACTATATGATGACCAGTTCTGATGGACCAGGCCATCCTCAGCAACGAGATCAACCAAATCATTTCTAATGGAGCAGTAATGAACTGAACTAGCTATGCCCAGAAAAAGAACTCTGGGAGATGACTAAAAACCATTACATTGAATTCCCAATCCCTATATTTATGCACACCTGCATTTTTGATTTCCTTCACAAGCTAATTGTACAATATTTCAGAGTCTGATTCTTTTTGTACAGCAAAATAACGTTTTGGTCAGGTATACTTATTGTGTATCTAATTTATATTTTAATATATTTAACATCTACTGGTCATCCTGCCATCTAGGGGAGGGGGTGGGGGGGATAAGAGGTGAAAAATTGGAACAAGAGGTTTGGCAATTGTTAATGCTGTAAAGTTACCCATGTATATATCCTGTAAATAAAAGGCTATTAAATTAAAAAACAAAACAAAAACAAAAACAAACAAACAAACAAAAAATAGTTTCATTCAACCCAACTGTCATTTATTAAGCATCTGTATGTTCTCATAGACCAAGTGTTGAGCTTGGAATAAAGAACTGGGTTAAAATCCCATTCCTGATATTTAAAAAAAAAAAAAATTATGCATGGGTTTTGAAAATAAAAAACTTTATTTAAAAAAGAGAGAACCATATATATATGTACATATCACCTGGTCAAAGAGATATGGGATCAGCCTGGGACAGGGACATGTAACCAAATGGTACAACTTGTAATGGTGGTTTGTAGCCACTGAGAAGGTGGCTACAAGGGATTGGTCCCAACTTTTTTGCATTGCTCAGTGAGGAGAACAGATAATGGACATGAAATTTACACATATAGAACTTACCCATGCAGGATAAAAGTTTGAACCCTTGGACCAAAAAGCTAGGTGGTTTTCCTCCTTAAAAAGTTAAAATGCTGATAATATGATTGAAACTGACTTATTAATCAAGTAAAGCTAGATCCAGGATTTGTTTTTTTTTTGTTGTTTTTTGTTTTTTCCTGTCTTCACACTAAAGTGAGTCAGAAAGTTGGATTGTCTGGTTACCTTTTCTTCTACATTGTTCCTTCCTCTCCCCACTCATGCATAGAGAAAATTCTCTGTAGGAATGCAGTTGAGAATGGTAACTAGAGGGCAGAAACTTCTTAGTGGAAGGGGAAAAAAGAAATATCTGGATCCATCTGGTAATGATTATATTCCAAAAGTAGGGAACCAGAGGAGGTAGTGAATCCCTCTTTTTTTTTTCATTTTCTTCTTTACTCTCAAAACTCAGAGAGCACAAAAACTATATTAATGGAAACAGCCAAATTCTATTTCATAGTTATCCCTGAGATATGTTGCTGGAAGTTATAGATAGAATATGTATAGGAAAAGATTTGAAGCATGGAGGAATGGATATGGAAGGTTTGAAGGACACCCAGAGATTTTTCTTGAGATCCTTTGGGTCTCATTCTGTGGTCCATAATGACCACCTCATGATAGTCACCCCCCCAACTTAGAAACTCTGCCCTTACCATCCCCTTTTCTGCCAACCCAGAGCAACACTCCTCATCTGAAGGATGGAAAAAAGAAAAAAGTTTCTACTTCCTTCCAGGAATCCTTCTCTCATGTTTCCCCTTCTCTGACTTTCCTCCCCATTCTTCTTCATTCTTTTTTCATCCTTGGCCTTCCTGGGTCCATATTTCTATTTCTGGCATATTTCTATTTCTTTTTTCAGACCCTTCTCAGTTGTGGTGATCTTCTTCTTTAAAATAATAATGGTTTCCTCTGGGAGAAGGTTTCTCAGGGAGGTTTTCTGGAGGCAGCCTTAGTTTCAGCTAAAATCAATAATCACCCAAAACGCAGCCAGGTGATATAAGTTCAGATCTTTTATTGTCTCCAATATAGCCCGGTTAGTTTTCTTAGAGGGCTCTCTCTCCTTGGTTCTAAGAGCTCTTGCAGCTTTGTCCCTTGCTTCTGAAGCCTCTGCTTTCTTCAGCCTCTAGCCAGCACCTCCTTGCCTGGGGCTGGGCAACTTTCTGGAGAGCCTTTCAGACCAGCGTCGGTCTCAGGGGGGGAAGTGCAGGAGCTCAGCCACCACGGCTGTGTGAGATGAAGTGAATCTGGTTGCGCCTCGGAGACTGGGCTTCTGCAGAACTGACCAATGCTCCCTTCTTCAATCTAATTCAACTGAACTCTCTACCGAGCTTCTGTCCACTTCTTATATATCATCTCCCAAAGGTTAACTCCTCCTCTGAGAGAATAGGATTATGGGTTTCTCCCAGAGTGCTCTCTGGCCCTGAGAGCTTCAAGGGAGGTATGAATTCCGATATCTCATACTAAACCCTAAAATCTCCCAAACGTGTGAACTCCAATGAGTACTTAAATACTTCTTGCTTATATGAGCTCTCTAAAGGTGTGAACACAAGCATTGTTTCTATCAGTTGTACTTAGTACCTTGTTTCAAGTTCTGGCCCATAACATCTCCTTGTAGGATCAAATCAATCATACTGAACCATGCTAAATTAGATAATTATTGTCTCTATCAACTCTAATGACTTTAACACTTTGTAAAGATTCCAATACTCAAGTCTTCAACTTCTACTTCTTTTCTGCCTCTCCTTAGCCATGGATTTTCTCTTTCCCTTCTCTGACTATCCTGTGTTCTCCCCCTTCTCCTGTATTACTCTCTTGATCTATCCCTAGTCTCCTCTTTCTATTGCTTCTTGGACCTTCATAATCTATATAAGGAAGGACATATCTGATTCCAAGAAAGTAATAAAATGGCTTTGTTTACTAAAGAGAGACATTTACATGAGGGAATCTAAAAACCTGAAGTGGAAAATATAGTGGAGAGCATAAAAATAAATATCAGGGAAGGTATAAGAGAAATTATATTGTTGTGGAAATATACTATGGAGCATGCAGATAGGAGAAAATGAATGAAGAATTCAGTCGACAGATCCAAAATCTGACACAGAAGCATGCTATTATAGTGATACATAAATTCTAGACATCTGTCTAAGCTCTTTCTTTGCCAAAAACTAGAGCAACTGGTAGCATTTGTAATTGGTCTTAATTTTCATTTTGTCTTATAAAAAGTAAAGAAATAAGCAGAAAAAATTGCTCTTCTAGACATGATTCTGAAAGAAGTAGAAATGATAGGAGCACCATTTTCAGATTCTACAAGGATATTTACAAAAAGTGAAAACAAAAGGTAATAAAAGTTAAATACAAAGAGTTCTGTAAGAAAAGTATCAAGAATACTAAAAACCAGAAAGAGATGAAGTTAAAGATAAATGGCAGGGACAACATATTGTTAAATAGGCAACCCATCCAATACCAAGTGCAACAAGCTCCGGAGAGAGAAGAGGATCAAAGAAGGAGAATAATAATTGGGTTGTCAATATAATGATAATGGATGATGGTTAAAAAAAAAAAAAAAAAAAAAAAAGGATGGATTACTCGAGAAATAGTATTTTGAGCAGAAAAGGATCAAACACACTTAAGAGGAAGTAGAAACTCAAAATAAGTTAAGACACAATAAGACAGCATCAAACTGCAATGAGTTCAAACTCAATGCATTTAAATCAACAGTTCTAGGTAAACTACACCCTAATAGGCTACTGGGGGAGGGGAGTGTTTGGAACTTAACTAGTGAGCTTTGAAAAAAATCTATAGAAAAGGTGATAAAGAAGAAAGGAAGTATGAATTTATGAATTTGAGGGGGGAAATGGGGAGCGGGAGTGGGAGGAAGATGGAAGGAGGGAGACAGAGAGAGAGAGAGAGAGAGAGAGAAAAGAATTTTTAAACTTTAGAGCAATGAGCTTGCCTTTTATGATGGCAAAATTCTAGAACACATCATTAAAGGGATGGGCCCTTATTAAATTCAACAAACATCTATTGACTGCCTACTAGGGCAATATTTTATGCATTGATTAAAATATGACAAGGGAATGGGTGGTTTTTATAAACCATCCTCTACAGCAGATCATATCTTTAGTTATAATATTGATTGGAAAATGTTGAAAATATAAGACCTCACAGTTGTTTGTTGATTACAAAGTGCTTTGGGTTATATTGCAAGATATAATTTTCAAATGCTCTAATCTCTCATGAAAGAATCCTCAACAAATGTGACCACAACTATAACAAACAATTCAATGATCCTCTGATTTTTTAATTCAAAAGAGTGGCAAAAACAGGAGGCGTGCTCAGTAAAGATGGAAGAAGAGTCTGTTCAGAGTCCAAATTGAAGAGATTCTTATAAAGGATGAGGGATTTTAGATACTCTTAGGTACAGATAATATTATGTCAATTGCAGTTTGCTCCCCAAAACTGTAAGAGCTTCTGAGAACTATGATTATTCAGAGAGAATGGCCTAACAATAATCCATACAGGAAAAACTAAATGGATGACAATACCTATTTTTTTGGACCATGATCTAGAGTTGGAAAGCCAGTCCAGTAAGATGATATGCCAATGCATATATTTGGGACAAACATGGCAGACAATGATCTAAGCATAGCAGTTAAAAGGAAAGAAAAGATTGGATGTTGTTCAGTCATCTTCATACCTCTTTGATTCTTCATGATCGGCTAACATTTTCTTGGCAAAAACATTGGAATGGTTAGCCATTTCCTTCTCCAGTTCATTTTACAAGTGAGGAACTAAGGCAAATGGGATTATGTGACTTACCCAAGGTTACATGCTGGTAAATGTCTGGGGCCAGATTTGAACTCAGGAAGATGAGTTTTCCTGATTCTAAGCCCAGCACTCTGTCCTCTGCAAACTTGCTGCCCAGATTGAAAAGCAACTGAGAAGTGGGGTTACTATGTTCCCAACCTGTTATTTGGTACAAAACTCCATTTAAAAAAAAAATTTGATTCTCCAGGTGATACTGCATGGTTGCAAATGTAAAATCACAATATCTAAACTTATGAATGACCCAAAGAGTAATGGAGAGGGTGAATGGTAGGCTTATAAGTAAGTCACAGCCTATTTTCAATCATGATGCTTGCATAATAAGTAGAATACAGAATATTTAAACACTGTAATTGATCTGTAATCTTGTCAGTCTCACAGATCACAAAGCATCCATGTCCTCTAATCTTCTTTACATCCACTGATCCACCCAACATGCTGGCAACCTTCCTCCAGTTCTCATGACATTAAATGAATACCAATGTATCACAGAGGCCGCCCACTGGCTAGATTTCACTCTTGTCACAAAACCAATCTATCTCCTTTTCCCATCACATATCTGTCTGATGACACCTTTTATAATCCTTTCTTGTGCAATTCTTGGTCAATAGATATTGCAGTCCATTCACACCCACCATGTTCCTGTCCATTGACTTGTCAGTGAACTTCTCCTCGGATCCTTTGATGATTCTGGATTCTCTGGTTTGTAAACATCTAGCATCACCTTAAATACATAAAAAGTATTGCTATAGGGAATTCCTGGTAGGAGAACAGAATTCTTTCCATCAAAGCAGACCACCACCCATCTGAAGTACATAAAGTTGCTCGAGACCCAAGGCTAATACATGTCACAGGCAGAATTTGAGAGCAGGTTTTTCTGACTAAACCCAGAACTAAGTTTATTCTGCCTATTGGGCCATACTGCCTTTACTACCAGGAGATACTGTTGTTGAAAAGATATGTCTTCATTTCAGGAAGAAACTTGGTAGCAATAGAAGGTATGCACAATTTCCAAAGATAATATAATCAGCTCCTCTACTCAATTCTGGGTCTATTCCATTATTCATATGCAGAATTTGTTCAATATGCATGTATGTACTCACACACACATACACACATATATACATATACACTTATATACACGTGTCTGTATGTATAATTGTATTTTATGTGTATGTGTGTGTGTATATATATATGACATTTATGAAATACTGTGTGTCAGGCACTGTGCTAAATGCTGGGGACAAAAGGAAAGGCATAAGAAAATCCTTGCTGATAAAGAGGCAGAGATAATATGCAAACAACTATGTACAATTGAGATTTATACAAGATAAATTGGAAATAATCCCAGAGGAAGGATACTATCATTAAGGGAGAGTGGGAAAGACTTCCTTACAAAACATTATTTATTTATTTATTTTTGACAATCTTTTCTTTTTTAAAATTTGAGTTTTAAATCTTTCTTCTTCTATCCCTTCCCCATCCAAGCAATGTGCTATCCATTATACATGTGATATCATGCAAAATACATTTCCTTATTAATTATACTGCCAAAAAAGGGAGGAAATTATGCTTCTCATGTGCACTCATCAGTTCTATCTTTAGAGGTGGATGGCATTTTTTCATCATAGGTCCTTTGGAATTATTTTGGATCAATGTATTGTTCAGATCAGTTAAGTCTTTCATAGTTGATCATAATTACAACATTGCTGTTACTGTGCACAATTGTTCTCCAGAACAATTGAATCAATTCACTATTCTGCCAATAGTTTATCGGTGTGTCTATTTTCCCTCATCCCCTCCAGAATCTGGCATTTTTGATAGGTGTGAGGTGCTACTTCAGAATTGTTTTAATTTGCATTTCTCCAATGAATAGTGATTTGGAACATTTTTCAAACTAGAGATAGCTTTGATTTCTTCTGAAAATTGTCTGCTCATATACTTTGATCATTTATCAATTAGGTGGTTTGTTTTTATAAATATGACTCAATTCTCTACATATTTGAGAAATGAAGCCTTTCTAATGCAATGCCAGGGAAACTGAAGCAAGATAGAGATTAGAGAGTATTTAATAATTTATTTAACAGGAAGAGATTTACTGGGTTCAAATGGATCCATGGTTTGGTCCCAGGGCTGAATGAGACTATTGTCTCCAAGAATCCAGCAAACAATGTGAATTCTCAATGACCTATATACACATGGCTCAGACTCAGGGGGTAGATTGAGGCAGGGGCAGAGTCTGGGTGCTGAGAGCAGGAACTGGGCTCTGACAGGGTGGGATGAGCCACCAAAGATGGGGGGAGGCATCTTGATAAGATGGTATCTGACATTCCGATAGCTTGGGATGGGGAGAAGTATTCTGATATTCTAAAGCATAAGATCTTTTATCCTTATCAAATATTCTGATAAAGAAGGAGGAGAGGTTTTGCAGGACTGAGCTTTGAGAAACTGAGTCAGGATTGGGTCAGGATAATTAGGGAAACTGAGAACTGTGGCATAACAATCAGAGAAGTTTGCTACAAAAATTTTTCATATTATTTCATTGTCTATG
Source organism: Sarcophilus harrisii (assembly GCF_902635505.1). Lineage (NCBI taxonomy): Eukaryota > Metazoa > Chordata > Mammalia > Dasyuromorphia > Dasyuridae > Sarcophilus > Sarcophilus harrisii. The sequence continues at coordinate 623,864,140 of NC_045427.1, forward strand.
ATACTTTTTTTTAGCAAATGTAGTTTCCCTAAGTATCTCTTTTAATAAGGTCTATTTGTGCTTTTGTTTTGTCTGAGACCATGATTTCTATTCCTCCTTTTTGTTACATCAGCTGAAGTATATCAGATTCTGCTCTAGTCCTTTATTTTAAGTCTACATGTCTTTCTGTTTCAAGTGTGTCTCTCTTAAACAACATTCTGTTGATCCATTCTATCTGCTTCCTTTTTAATGGCTGAACTCATCCCATTCACAATCACAGTTATGATTACTGTGTATTTCCCTTCATCCTTTTTATTCTACCCCTCTTCAAAAAACAATTTTGTTTCCAACCACTTCCTCCCTTAATCCATCTCTCCTTTTTATCATCTCTTATCCTATTTCCCTCATATTTTCCTAATGGGTAAAATATATATATATCTCCCCTAAATAGATAGGTAAATTCTTTCCTCTTTGAACTATCCAATGTGAGGTTCAAGCTTTGCTCACTTCCCCTATTTCCCCTCCACTGTAAAAATTTTTCCTTGCACCCCTCTTATGTGAGAAAAATTTCCCCATTCTTTCTCTCCCTTCTCTCTTTTCTTATGCATCCCTCTTTCTTATCCCTTCATTTTTTTGAGGTCATTCTGATGCAGTTCTAATGGTAGAGAATTGAGGTATGAGAATCCTCTCTGGTAGCCCACAGGTCCAACATGAAAGAATTCATAAACCCAAACAGTCTGAATGGCAAAAGGGATTTGTATAGGCACTGACAAGCCAGCTTTGCTAGGAAGACAGATTCCTCAGTGGCAAGATTCCTGTTAGGGAAACAAAGGTTATCACTGAGAAGAGGGTATCTTCACAATGGGCAAGAATCCTGGCAGGCAGCTGTGCCAAGAAGAGAGGTCCCTTGACAAAGCATAATCCTGCTTAGGATTTCTGCGGAGATTTGGAGTTCAAAAGTGTCTATTTATAAGAAGTCTGAGGCTGGGGCTTCTATTAAATGCACCCAGGCCTAAAGTTGAAAAGAGTTGTGCTTATCTTGGAGTTTCAAACCATTCCATAGGAATATCAGGGCCAGATCTCTAACTGAAATTCAAGCTACTGGGAGTGGTCCTGGGTTAATCTTCAACTCAATAGAGGATGCAGCTAGTTCCTGCCAAGATTTCCAACAGAATGAAACCACTTAACTGCCCAGAAGGGTGGGTCTCCATCAGAGAAGAGCTTCAGAGTTCACCCCCATTGCTTACCCCCAAAAGTCAGGGGGGTCAGTTTCAGGGTTCACCTCCATCAATTCCAACATAATTGATTCATACTGCTGGGCTCCAGCTCCAGTGAAAACTGAGAGTGTGAATCTAAAATAAATATCTGAGGCCAAGAGGAAGAGATGCTTTGCCATCTCTATTTATTAATCTGAGAGCCAGGGTTTATATACCTTTTAAGCTAGTGTTACATTATCACTAGCTACGTTCAGGTGATATACATTCCAAGGTTAATACATAAATCATACTTTGACATTTCAGTATCCACATTAACTATCAATACCAAGGTACTTATCAAAACAAAGTTGTAAATAGCAGAAATTATCATACTAATGTATTTACCTCAAATATGTCTTTAACTCATTCTTAAGGAGTAAATAGTACACTTGAAATGCCTTGTTCCCGTCATATGCATTCTCCATCAAGATTATCCTAAATTTATCTCAATTATGTCTTTAATTTATTGTTAGGGAGATGGTGAGTCAATGCTTTGAATTGCTCACCCTAATAGAGAGCAGGTCTCAAGTTATACCTGGATCGGACTCTTGCTGTCCATGGACTTATTCCATACTGTCTCTCTACATCATACCTATGGCCTCTGTCTATATAAATTCCTTTTAACTTCCCTAATAATGATAAATTGCTAGGAGTTAACACGAATCACCTTCCCAAATAGAAATTCTAACAGTTCAACCTTATTGAGTCCCTTCTGATTTCTCTTTTATATATACCTTTTTTATGCTTCCCTTGAGTCTTGGGTTTGAATATTAAAATTTCTATTTAGTGCTGATCTTCTCATCAGGAATGTTTGAAAGCCTTGTATTTCATTAAATATCAATTTCTCCACTGGAGGATTATACTCAGTTTTGCTGAAGATTACAATTTTCATTATAATCCTAGCTCTTTTTCCTTTGGCATTATCATATTCCAAGCTCTCTATTCCTGTAATGCAAAAGTTACTAAATCTTGTGTGTTCCTATCATGGCTCCACACAATTTTGAACTATTTCTTTCTGGATACCTGTATTTTTTTCCTGATCTGGGAGCTTTGGAATTTGGCGACAATAGTTCTGGGAATTTTCCTTTGGGGATCTCTTTTAGGAGGCAATTGGTGTATTCTTTTGATTTGTATTTTATCTTCTGTATTTATCAGAGTAGTTTTCCTTAATAATTTCTTGAAATATAATCTCTAAGACTTAAATGAACTGGTGCTAAGTGAAATGAACAGAACCACGAGATCATTATACATGGCAACAACAAGACTATATGATGATCAATTCTGATGGACATGGCTCTCTTCAAGATTGATATCATTCAAACCAGTTCCAAATGTTCAGTGATGAAGAGAGTGATATACACACAGAGAGAGAGGATTGTGGGAACTGAGTATGGACCACAACATAGCATTTTCACTCTTTCTGTTGATGTTTGCTTGCATTTTTTTCTTTCTCAGGCTTTTTTTCCCCCTTCTTGATCCGATTTTTCTTGTGCAGCAAGATAATTGTATAAATATGTATACATATATTGGGTTTAACATACATTTTAATATATTTAACATGTATTGGACTATCTGCCATCTAGGGGAGGCAGTGGGGAGGAAGGAGAGAAAAAATTGGAACAGAAAGTTTTGCAAGAGTTGATGCTGAAAAATTACCCATGCATACATTTTATAAATAAAAAGCTTTAATAAAAGTAAATAAATAAAAGAAATATGATCTTTATTCTCTCTTTTTAAAATCATGACTTTCTTGTACTTTCATGATGCTTTTTCCCCTAAGGCAATTGGAGTTAAGTGACTTGCTCAGAATCACACAGCTAGGAAATGTTAAGTGTCTGAGGTCAAATTTGAACTCAGGTCCTCCTGACTTCAGGGCTGGTGCTCTATCCACTGCACCACCTAGCTGACCCTTTTTCTATTCTTTTGATGTGTCTCATAGAGCCATTAGCTTCGACTTGCCCAATTTTAATTTTTAAAGAATTATTTTCTCAGTGAGTTTTTGTACCTCTTTTTTCACTTGGCCTATTCTGCTTTCTAAGTTCTTTTCTTCAGTAAATTTTTGTTCCCTTTTTTTACCATTAGGCCAATTTTGTTTTTTAAGTTGTTATTTTGTTTAATATGAGAGAGGGACTCTCTTCCCACGCTGTTAATTCTAATTTCATAATTTTCTGCATCATTCTCATTTCTTTTCCCAGTCTTCTTTCTACCACTCTTCTCTCTTTCTTTGACAATTCTAGGAATTCTTGTTAGGCGTGGGTTCATTAGTATTTTTCTTTGAGGTTTTGGTTATAACCGTTTTCCCATTATAGTCTTCTTTCAAGTTTGTTCTTGGTATCTCTGACACTTTAATAGCTTCTTATGATTTGTTTCCCCTGTTTGATCATTTTTTTCAATCCATTTGTTTTTAAACTTTGAACATTATGTTAAAGTTGGGCACTCCTCATCTGAGGGTAGGGAGACACTGTCCCAAATGTGCTGCTATTTTCCATCTTGTCTCTGAAAGTCTACATGTTTTCAGCATTTCTAAGTAGTATGATCTGGGGAGAGTTGTGGTCATTGCTCTCTTGGCCTGCTCCCCTGCAGCTGCAAGCACTCTGTTGCTCTTCCCTTTGGAAATGTAATCAGGGACCCCACTCCCTTATGAACAATGACCAGGGCTTTTCTCCAGTCTGAAACATAGACGCAGAACTGTGTTTGGGTGATAGAATTGCTGATCAGCACCAGTGCCAGCAATGGGTTTCTTGTAATAAACATATCTGACCAAATGACTGACCCTCTTAGTATCTCTTGGCAGAAAGTTGCCAAAGCTGCTGCTATAGCTGTGGTTGCCACTGATGTGACTACCTTAGCATGTGGGCGCTCTAGACAAGCTTTCACCCCAGATCTCTCCTGTGGATCAGTTAAGTTTTCTTATGCTGGAAAAAAATATCTCACACTGACATTTTATTGGCTCTGCCACCCCAAAATTTGATTTGAGGAATTATTTTAAAGTTGTTCAAAGGGAATATTGAGAAAATTCAGCTGGATGGCTGCCTCTGATATATCATCCTGAAATTACCGGAAAGGCTTTTTATAGAAGATAAAATTTAAACTGGGGACTTGAGAAAGAGAAGCCAGAAAGAGCAGATGAGGGAGGAGAGAATTCTAGGCATGGGGGACAGCTTATGAAAAAAGCACCAAGTCAGGAAATGTAGTCTCTTGTGTAAAGAGTAGCAAGATGATCAGTGTCACCAGATCTTAGGGTATAAGACTAGAAAGGTAGGAAGAGGTCAGGTTACAAAGCTCTTTAAAAATCAGAGGATGTAATATTTGATCCAGGAGGGTAAAAAAAAAAAAAAATCACTGAAATTTATGGAACAGATAATTCAGCCAGGGAAGAGGGTAAAGAGAGATCATGGTATGGTCAGAACCACATTTTAGAAAAACTAATTTGACAGAGAAGTGCAAGATGGACTGAGATGAGGAAAGATTTAAGACCAGAAAACCAGTAGTCCGAGCTTGAGGTTATGAAGGCCTGCATCAGTATGGCAGCAATGTCAGAGGAAAAAAGGGGACACATAGGAGAGATGTTATGAAGAAAGAATAAATGAGACTTGGAAACACTTTGGATATGGGGCAGGGAAGGTGTGAGGGAGGAGTCAAGGACAACATATCATAATCTGGACAACTGAGTTTTTCCCCATGTGGATAGTTAGAGGAAATTCTTTTGAATGATCAGGAGTCTCACTTAAGTGGCTCTGCAAAGCATTCCCCTGATTGCAGTATTGTAACCAAATAAAGGTTAACTTGACCTGATTTACTCTTGATGAAACCAGTTTGGCCCTTTACAATCACTACTTTTCCCCTCCTAGATGTTCCCTTTGTTCCCTACCCATCCCTTTGATAAGATTTTGCCAAGAAATGAAATCAAACTCCTTGACTTAGAGTTTTTGAATTGTTGTTTTCTCCCCTTTTTGGAAAATCAAGATTTTTTTTTCCTTTTCCAACTTTGCGGTTCCTTTCCCATTCTCCAAAATTTTTCAGAGATCACTGATAGCTCAGCAATCACAACTATGGATCTTTGAGTACCTAAATATCTGTTATCTGGGCCTGATGACTTCCACTCATCAAAGTCAACTTGATACTTTCTATCTCCCTACTAACTTTTATTATCAACTTTTATTATCAACAATATTATCAAATTTATAACCATTTTTATCATGTGGTTTTTAATCCAGGTTCCCCTTTGCAATGTTGTTTCCTATTATTGTCTCTTTCTTAATTGCTACTTTTAAACTCACTACACTGACTACAAGGGAGGGAAGAAGTGATCAGGGGTACCACACAAGGTACAATCTTAACAAACTTTAAAAACAAACAGATTCCAAACCTTTTTTGGTTATTATCTTTCTCTTTCCTCACTACTTGGATGGGACCATTAGCACTCTTGATATTGTTACAGGTTCATGACATGATTCTGTATCCATTTTCCATTACCTGCTCTTGTTTCTATTTTTTATGCAAATCTTTTAAATATATAAATTGTTTGTTTGGTGCATCCACATCTATTTGTACAACTTTCCTTTCCTGCTTCAACAGAATTGTTTTTCATTTCCCTCAGAATTTTGTTTCTCACCTCTCCAAAATGACCTTAACCTCTATGTTGCCTTATTCCTATTCCCCAAAATGAAAGACCTTATCAGACTGCCCATCTTTGTTTTCCTTTATCATCAACTCTGAGATGGATCATTTCTACCCCATTAATCAATTGGTGAGAATGAGACCTAGAACAGAATTTCTCTTTGTGTTTTTTCTATCTTTTGAAAGATGAAATCATTGTTCAGCTCATTTAAGAAATTAACTGATCTCTCATTCATCCAACTTACAAAGTATTTACTAAGTACAAGGCACTGCTCAAAGTACTGACAACACAAAGAAAACAAAAAAAAATGGTCCTTGAGCTCAAGGAGCTTACAACTTAAGGCTTTTAATAAGGAGAATATTCCGAAACATTTCTCTATAATTAGAACTCCTCCATCCCTTCTGTAACATGCCATATGTGTCAGCATCCTGATCTGTTTCCTGAATTCCTCATCTATTTTCACTTCCTTTCCACTTAATCTAGGGGATAATCTCATTATAATATCACTTTTCTTTCTGTATTTGATGGTCTTTTCCCAAAAGTTTTCCACTATGTTTTTATCTCTCTGGTTCCTAGAATTCTCCTCATGACCATATTTTCTCAGTGGGTTCTGCTGCTGCTAGTACTCTTCCTCCTCCTCACACATTCACCTATCTTGTTTCTTTTGAATGAGTTAACTTTCCAAATGCACTTTTTAGTCATAGGTTGCATCCTATGGCCATGGATGGATTGCTGCCAAAGGGAAGAGCCAGGAGAGATCTCTGGTGAATCTGCCCTTGTGTCTCCTGTTCAATCTTATCAACCATATCAATCGTAGGGCTTGGATGAGACCGTAGAAGGCACACCTGAAATATTTGTACATGACATAAAAATAGAAATGATAACTGGCATGTTACATGACATTGTTGTTTTTAGGCTGGAATGATGGCCCAAACTGAATGAAAAGAAATTGAATAGGCAAGGAGGCTACTAAATATTTAACAACTAGCTTTCTAGAGGGAAAGAAAGGAAACATGACCTAGTGTTAAATTTAATCTTCATCATTAACATTCCTTCCATCATTTTCTTACGTCTAGACAATCAGCAAAATAACAAATCAAGCTCTGATTTATACTAATTGATTTCTGAAGAATAAAGTAGTCACACTGAAAATTTAACAACTGGCATTCAGAAGCTCGTTTAAGTAGACTCCAGCATATACCTGTGAATGAGAAGAAATAATAAGTTCTGCTCTTTAAGTTCAAACCAATAACTTTCATGAGTCCAGAATGGAAGAGCCATGGTTAGACAACTCAACAAGCTTAATATGAATCAACAACATGACACAGTGGATTAAAAAGCCTCAGAGTGACACTGATCTAAAAAAAAAAAAAAAATCACAGATTTGGGGCTGGAAAGGACCTTAGAGATCATCTAAATCAATCTTTTTATTTTAGAAAGAAAACTATACAGAAAGATTATGAGATTGCATAGGGTAGTAACAGAGCTGGAAATAATTTTGAGGTCCTTAACATAATGTTAGATTTTCCAATTATCAATTGAGATCCTCCCAAAAGAGATGCAATTTAAAGGATTGTAAGTATGTTGCAAAATGTCTCCCTAAACCATCTGATCTAGAAAGTAGTAAATGGAAACAGACTATCATCTTGGAAATTGTCATGGTAAGGTAACATTGTAACAAAAGAAATTTTTTTCTTTTTTTTTGCTGAGGCAATTGGAGTTAAGTTACTTGTCCAGGGTCACACAGCTAGGAAGTGTTAAGTGTCTGAGACTCAACTCAAGTCCTCCTGACTTCAGGGCTGGTGCTCTATCCACTGTGCCACAGAAACTCTTTTTAGTTTGATGCAGAATATTAACTAAGGATCTGGACAGAAAGAAAATGTGATGGAGGATCTTTAGTGGGAAAATGGAGGGTTGGAAATGGAAGCCCTAATTCCACCTGTCTTTTTTCTTGACACAAAAATATCCCTAAGGCTATTCATAGAAGGATGGAAACATGCCTCAAGAGCATCCAGTTTTCTGTGCTTGCATTCTATATTCACCCATCAGCTCCTGGCTCTGATATGCTCTAAGTGGATTCACTGAAGGAGTTGGGGAGGTCTAGCCTGGAGAGAAGACTGGGAGGGTAGGGGCCTACTTACTTCTCCCATCTTTCTAACAGGGCTCTCAAGTAGCAGCTAGGATATTGTTTTACGATTTGAAGCTGGCTCCTAAGCCAGCTACGTAGAAGATTTTGTAGAAGTCAGTGTATGAGACTATCACCTCCAGTCCTTAATTTCCGTCTCTGAGAATATTGAGCCAGATAATCTCTTTGGTTCCTCACAGCTCAGAATCTATGATCTGATACATTGATGAATATTAAATTGAGTTTTTAAAATCCGAATCAAGGGACAAGGAGGAAAACAGTGTTTGAAATAAGATGTGAATTGAAATAAGAGTGAACACTGAATCAATAATCAGAAAACCTGGCTCAAGCTCCCAGCCATCATTTACTCCTAATATAATGGTAGGTCAGCCATAGAGTCCCCCCAAAGTCTCCTTTTTCTTATCTGCAAAATGAAGTGTATTTTTTTCAGGATTGAATTGAGAAAAGCACTTTGAAATGTGTGATTTTCTACAAAAATTAGTCTGGTTCTCAGAAGCATAATAGCCCCTGCCTTCAAAATTCTCTGTCCTCTCTCTTAATGAGGAAAGTCATTGGCAAGGGCAGTGCTGACCACCCCCATCTCTCTGCAAGGTCCATAGCTTGGATATCCTGGTGGCTGTCCAGCAAAGTAGGGTATTCATCTTGAGGAAAGAAGATAGTTGGGGAGTATCCTTTAGATTTGCTGCATAACTGACCCACTCCTTTTTTCTTTATGTATCCTAGCAAAAAAAATTTTTTTTGATAATAGCTTTTTATTTTCACATACATGCAAAGATAGCTTTCAACATTCAATCCTGAAAAACCTTGTGTTCCAAACTTTCCTCTGAGCCTTTCCCCCACCCTGCCTACTAGACAGCAAGTTATCTACTATAGGTCAAAAATGTGCTATTTTTCAAAACAAATATCCACATTTATCATGCTACGCAAGAAGAATCAAATCAAAAGGCGAAGGGTGAGAAAGAAAAAAAAACAAGAAGCAAACAACAAAAAGGTGAAAATACTGTGCTGTCACCTGCATTTTTGATTTCCTTCACAAGCTAATTGTACAATATTTCAGAGTCTGATTCTTTTTGTACAGCAAAATAATGTTTTGGTCATGTATACTTATTGTGTATCTAATTTATATTTTAATATATTTAACATCTACCGGTCATCCTGCCATCTAGGGGAGGGGGTGGGGGGGTAAGAGGTGAAAAATTGGAACAAGAGGTTTGGCGATTGTTAACGCTGTAAAGTTACCCATGTATATATCCTGTAAATAAAAGGCTATTAAATTAAAAAAAAAAAAAAAACTACAGACATTACAACAACAACAACAACAAAAAAGAAAATACTGTGCTGTGATCCACATTCAGTCCTTATAGTCCTCTTTTTGACTACAGGTGGCTCTCTCCATCACAAGTCTATTGGAATTGGCCTGAATCACTTCGTTGTTGAAAAGAGCCATGCCTGTCAGAATTGATCATCATATAATCTTGTTGTTGCTTATACAAGGTTCTACAATGTTGGTTCTACTCACTTCACTCAGCATCAGTTCATTCCAGGCCTTTCTGAAATCATCCTGCTGATCATTTCTTATAGAACAATAATATTCCATTGCATTCATATATTATGATTGATTCAGACATTTTCCAGCTGATGGGCATCCACTCAGTTTCCAGTTTCTTGCCATTACAAAAAGGGCTGCCACAAACATTCTCACACATGTAGGTCCTTTCCCCTTTTTAATGATGTCTTTGGGACACAGACCCAATAGAGACACTACTGGATCAAAAGGTATGCACAATTGGGCATAGTTCCAAATTGCTCTTCAGAAAGGTTGGATCATTTCACAATTCCACCAACAATGTGTAAGTGTCCCAGTTTTCCCACATCCTCTCCAACATTTATCATGATCTTTTCCTAACTGACCTACTTTTATGCTCATTCCCCTCCCTGGAGAGAAATCCTTGGAGGATTTCCTGCTTTTACTTCTTAGAAACCACTTGATGATTCCAGGCAAACCAGGCAGGTTCAAGCTAAATCTGATGAAAGAGATAAAAATTGACATTTGGATTGATGGAACTTCACCTTGGGAATCACTATAGAACATGAATTCTGGTAAGAATTGATTTATTCATCCAAATGGTTTATTTTATCCCTTCTGTCCTTTCTCTAGTATCTTCTACACTTCACAGCTCTGACTGGTTGTTTTTTCTTTGTATGATTCTTGTTAGATTTCCTTTTTTATGAAGGTTCCCAATTTGCTGTCCAGATGGCCTTATATCCATTGCTCAGAGACAAATGAGTAGACAGGGTCAAATAGACACTCACAACATATTTCAGAGGAAGAGAACAGGATACCCAATTCTCATTCATGGCTCTTTACATAATTTGCTTTTGTTATCATTCCACTTTCTCTGACATTTTGTGATCTCTTTTTTTCCCTCTTCTTCACCTGTATTTTTTTCTCATAGAATTTTGGCCACTGCCTTAATAGCCAATTATAGACCATTCAGAGAATACAGATACAAGCAGAGGAAAAGGCAGAGCTGGCCCATGTAGACTATGCTGACCACCACCAGTGAGATAGAACCATAGTGTAGGAGGCAAGGACAGCTTTATTAGAACACTGAGGATTCATTCTCCCTATCCACTTTCCCCCCTTTCCCAATAGAACTGGGTCTTTGACTGCCATCCCCTGCAAAGCTTGGTTTCACTTTGGAAAATGGCCCCTTCCTTCCAACTTTTTTCCATCTTAACCAGGAAGGCTACTTAAAGCTAGAGCAGAAGATCATGCCATTCATTCCTATCCTGGGATCAAGGTTTTGGCTGGGATTTTGTGTGGCCCTCCAGCCTATTTCAGAGTCCCAAGATGAAGTTCCATCAATACAAATGAAGTGTGTGTGTGTGTGTGTGTGTGTGTGTGTGTGTGTGTGTGTGTGTGTGTGTGTGTGTGTGTGTGTGTTTTGGGGGGAGAAACAACTGGGATTAAGTGACTTACCCAAGATCACATAGCTGGTAAATGTTAAGCATCTGAGGCTGAATCTGAACTCCTGACTCTAGAGACTGTGTTTTATCCACTGTGCTATCTAGCTGTCCCTCCAATGTTGTCACATTCTGATTGTTTCATCAAATTTAGCTTGAATTTGCCTGATTTGATTCCTTGGAATAATTAAGGGGTCCTTAGGAAATCATGGAGGCATGGAAGGGAAGGAAGGAAGGAAGGAAGAGAGGGAGGAAGGGAGGGAGGGAGAAAGGAAGGAATAGAAGGAGGGAGGGAGGGAGAGAAACAGAGAGAGAGAGGAAGGGAAAAAGGAGAGAAGGAAGGAAGGAATGGAGGGAGGGAGGGAAGGAGGGAGGAGAGAAGGAAGGAAAGAGAAGAGGGAGGAAGGAAGGAAGAATCTAGAGAGGGAGGAAATCAGTACTTATTAAGTGATTTACCTTAGAGTGACACAATTAATGACGTCTGAGGCCTAATACAAACTCAAGCCTTCCTGACTCCACCAGCCACTTGGCAAAAAGTTAGGAAAAACTTCCTAAAGATTCATGTTCTAACGTGAAAGGGAGGGGCTGCCTTCAGAGGGAGTGGGTTCTACTCAGCAGTATTAAGTATTGGGCCATGCAGCCAAGGATACAAAAACAAAACTGAAATCGTCCTTGGGATAGTTCCATTCTGGGACCTTCCATTCTATTCATCAAATGAAACAAGATACATAAAGCACTTGGAAAATTCCAAAGTGTTATGTGTATTATTATAACTGTGGGAGACAACATGCATATACTTAAGTATATGCAAAATCAGTGAGTGGTAAGAGGGCACCAGGGAGAAGTGTCATGTAGAGGGTGTTCCTTGCACTGGGTGTTAAAGGGAACAAGAACTTTATTTTTAAAGGGAGGGGGGGCATTTTCTAGGTCCGAGAGGGTGGAGAAACAGCCAGCCAGCACAAATGTACAAAAGTATGTTGTGGGTCCTGTGGGAGGAACAATGAGAAAGCCATTTTGGCTGGAGTATAAAATGTAAAGCCATTGGAAAGGTGAGTCCGGAGTTCTCAGTTCAATGCATTTAGCATCTATTGAGCATCTGCTGTATACCAGGCCCTACCTTGCCCTACCCAAACATAAAATAGCTCCACCCTCTTCTGTGTGCTAGGTTGATCTGTCAAGATGTTGCAGTTCAATGCTGCAGGTATTCTCAGGTCTCAATAGGCACGCCAGATGGGGATTGAGGAGGGGGAATTGCTTGGTTTTTTAGTGATATGTAATATTCTCCTGAGCATTATGAAAAGCTCTTGCTGTCTCACTGAGTCAGTAAACGTTTCAAGGAAAGCACTATCTTTCTGCACAGCAGCCTGGTATGGTGCATTAGGAGTCAGAGGGATTGGGTTCCAATCCTTGATCTTTGCTTATGACTTATGTGACTTTGAAAGAGTTACTTCTTTCTAGGTCTCAGTTTCCTTATTTGTAAAATTGGAGTAGTTGCCCTTGATCGTTTGAAAGATTTGGTTCTAAAAGCTACGGTTCTCTAGTTTGCCACCAATACAGTGAAGAAGGCATGGACACCAGGTGGGGCCCTTTCTCCATTCTCACAACCTTTCATTCGGTGCTGCAAGTAGAGGAGCTGCCATGGCATTGCCCATAAAATGACCACCAGATGGCGGAAGAGTTCACTCCATGGTCATTGGAGGCCAGAGTTTGTAGCTACCAGGCGAATGGGAGGCAGGGATCCGGGAGAGGTCCCGTCTTCTAACTGAATCCCCTTAAAAAGCTATTTTTCTTCCCAATCACCTCTTCTCTGTTGTCCTCTCAGTCCACCTCTGGCCCAAGAAGAGGAAAATTGAATAATTTAAAGATTACCAGGTTGAGGGCACCCAACATTCTTGCTGGGGGTGGGGGGTCTCTCAGCCCCAGCTGCCTCACCCACTTCCTAAAGCACAGGTCACACCCTATCATCTCCCTATACAAGAAGCTCCCCATATTTTCCAGGATCAAATGTAAAATCCTTGGTATATATTTTTAAAAATAAAAGGCTGCCATTATTTTTTAAAAAACGAAAAGAAATGGAAAAAATAAATTAAAAAAAATAGAGATGATAACAGCATCTACCTCATAGGGCTCTGAGGAGCAAATGAAATAATATTTGTAAAAATGCTAAGCACATAGTAGGTACTATTGTTGCTTTGCCCTTCTCATAACACCTATCTTTCCAATCTTCTTACAACTCACTTTCCTCTGGGTATTCAAACATCCAGAGTCACTGGCTCCTTCATGCTTCTCCTTCAAGTCACTCCATCTCCCTAGTCTGTGCATTTTTCATTGACTATCCACCAAATTCCCTCCTTACCACACTCCCTCGGCTCCCTACGGCTAAAAATCCTACTTCCTTTGTCTTACTTAATGCATGAACTTTCCCTCAGGTGATTATCTCCAACGAATTCAGGATCTCTCTTATTTATATGTAATGGTTTGCATGTTTTCTCCCCCCTTTAGATTATAAACTCCTATTGTTTAAGCACAGTGCAGGCACATAGTAGGTGAATGAGAAATCCTTGTGGAACTGTGCACACCCTTTGATCCAGCAGTGTTACTACTGGGATTATATCCCAAAGAGATTATAAAGAAGGGAAAGGGACCTGTATGTGCACGAATGTTTGTGGCAGCCCTTTTTGTAGTGGCTAGAAACTGGAAACTGAATGGATGTCCATCAGTTGGAGAATGGCTGAATAAATTGTGGTATATGAAAATTATGGAATATTACTGTTCTGTAAGAAATGACCAACAGGATGATTTCAGAAAGGCCTGGAGAGACTTACATGAACTGATGCTGAGTGAAATGAGCAGGACCAGGAGATCATTATATACTTCAACAACAATACTAGATGATGACCAGTTCTGATGGACCAGGCCATCCTCAGCAACGAGATCAACCAAATCATTTCAAATGGAGCAGTAATGAACTGAACTAGCTATGCCCAGAAAAAGAACTCTGGGAGATGACTAAAAACCATTACATTGAATTCCCAATCCCTATATTTATGCACACCTGCATTTTTGATTTCCTTCACAAGCTAATTGTACAATATTTCAGAGTCTGATTCTTTTTGTACAGCAAAATAATGTTTTGGTCATGTATACTTATTGTGTATCTAATTTATATTTTAATATATTTAACATCTACTGGTCATCCTGCCATCTAGGGGAGGGGGTGGGGGGGGTAAGAGGTGAAAAATTGGAACAAGAGGTTTGGCAATTGTTAATGCTGTAAAGTTACCCATGTATATATCCTGTAAATAAAAGGCTATTAAATAAAAAAAAAAAATAAAAAAAGAGAAATCCTTGTGGACTTGACAAGTCCTGGTCTGTTCCTATGTCCAAAAGGCATCATGCACATCAGCAAAAGGGACTGAACAAGTAGAAAGTAGAAGTAGTTCGAACCAGTTTCCCCTTGGGGCCTGAACCACCTCTACCAGTAATCTGGTGAAAGGTCTTGTCTCCTGTTCTTTGTCATACTCATTGTCCATCATCTGAAGCTCAGTGCCTTCTATATGTCCAGGTTCTGCATAAATCCCTACTAGGCAGAAGGAAAGATTAATACCCAGTCTTGAGCCATAGGATGGTGTCAGCTTTATTGGCAGAAGGCTTTTCTCTCTCCTGAGAACTATCTAGTTATGTGGTGACCCTCCCAAGATGGGGACTTAGAAACTGTGTACAGAACAAATCTCTCATGAGATCAGATTATGTTCTCTCACAGCCAGGACCCCAAAACTTACAAGCCCCTGGAGAACTATATCCTAACTCGGCCAAAGTCTAGCACTCTTCCCTTAACCCCACGGGACTTATATAACCTAGCCAGCAAGACTCCAACCCCTTCTCTCCTTGGCCTGGAAGAAGGCAAGAACCACACCCTGTCTCCTTCCCTTAGATGTTATGGTAAAAGTCATGGTTTCACATCATAGCTTCTCCCCTCAAGCACCCCAAGGTCTTATAAAGTCCAGAAAGAGTCCAAAGCCAATGGGACCACCCTGTCTAACTGGTGACTCACTGCAGACAGAAAAGGGAAGGATTGGGCAGGGCTGGGGAAGTAAGAAAAGAGGGTGGTATTGGCTCCTAGGAGTCAAGAAATAAAAAAACAGAATCTGGCAGGGATGGAGCACAGCGTCTAGGAGATGGAGAAATGAAGGGTTCACTGGAATCAGACACAGATGGTCAGAAATGTGGGGAAATGGGTTCATATCTGGCCAGAATGGCACCAAATTCATCAACAATTGGAGAAAAGGGTTGACAGTCTGGTTGGGATGGAATATAGATTCCTAGGAACTGGGAAGGAGGTTACTGGCGTGACAGGGTTGGCAAACAGAGACCTAGGGATTGACAGAGTCACTGAGTCCCACTGGGGCACTTAGAGGTCATCTAGTCAATCATTAAGTATTTGTTAAGCACTTACAATGTTCCCAACATGGTGCTAAGCATCAGGAATATAAAGGCAAAAACAACCCCTATCCTCAAGAAATTCACAATCTAATAGAAAAACCAAATATCTAAAAAAAAAAACTAGGTAAATATAAGATCCATACAAAATAAATGGAAGGTGCTCCTATTCCTCCCTTAAAGAGAGTATCTTCCTCAGGAGAGATAGCACCTCTCACCTGACCAAAAACACCCTCTACGGCACATCTCTAACATGGGAGTCCAGTCTTCTCTTTAAAACCTCCAGCAACGTGAGGGATTTGCAAGAAACCGGTTATTGTTCTAGCTAGGATGGAACACTTTCTCGGATTTGGGACAGGCGTCAGAATCTGATTAGGATGAGACATAGATTCCAAGGTATTGAGGGGAAGGTAGCAGGATGTAGTGGAGATAAGATATAGTCCCTAGAAAGTAATCACATTAAATCATGGGGTGGGGGTGGGAGGGATGGATAATAGAATTTGTCTTAGGTGGAACACTGGCCATTCCCCTTGGATTTGCAAAGAAGGGCTCAGGGTCTGACTTAGTTGCGCTACAACTCTCTAGAAGGGAAAAAAAAAGGATTTGGGATCTCAATGTAGTGGAACATAGTTCCCCAAGGCTTAAGGAAATTCAATCAATGCACAGTTTTAAATGCCTTAAGGAAATTCAACCAATCTACAAACTGTTTTAAATGCCTATACTTGTTACAATGATTGAGAAGCATTAGGAATACAAAAATAAAATATACAATCAGTCTCCAAGTAAACTTGGAAGGAGCTTGCCTTCTAATAAAGGCTTAAGGCACACAGTGATAGATTACAGATACAGAAACAGAGATAGATACATACCCAAACACCATAAACAACAAAACAATAAGTCAAGTTTTTATAAAACCCCACATATAAAGCTAGATTTCAGAGGAGCACTATGAGACACAAGAGAGGTTCTACTTATTGGGTGATTGTTCTTTTTGAGCTGGGGAGAAAAGATTCACACAGGAAATGAAGAAGGCAAGTTTGGTTTGGAATTGGCCACATGGGTGGAGAGGAAAGAACCAGGGGCAGCTAGATGGTGCAATAAATAGTGTATCAGCCCTAGAGTCAGGAGGACCCAAGTTCAAATTCAGCCTCAGACACATACTAGCTATGTGACCCTGGGCAAGTCACTTAACTCCAATTGCCTTGCAAAAATAATAAATAAATAAAGTTCAGGAAAGAAAGAACCAGGAGCTGCTTGGGATAGAGTTAGAGTGAAGAAAGTAGGTTTAGAACGGGGTGGGCAACAGTCTCCAGTTATTGGTGAAGGGAAAACCTCAGATTTGGAGTCTGAGAATTTGGATTTCTGTCCCAAACTGGATGCTTCTTTGAAAGTCAGTGATGTGAAATGAATGTAAACTGTTTGCATTTTTGTTTTTCCTCCTGGGTTATTTCTACCATCTGAATCCAATTCCCCCTGAGCAACAAGAGAACTGTTTGGTTCTATTGTATCTAAGATCTACTGTAACCTCTTTAACATGTATAGGACTGCTTGCCATCTGGGGGAGGGGGTGGAGGGAGGGAGGGGAAAAATCGGAACAGAAGTGAGTGCAAGGGATAATGTTGTAAAAAAAATTACCCTGGCATGGGTTCTGGCAATAAAAAGTTATTTAAAGATTTTATTTAAAAAAGTCCGTGATGTAATGGGGAGAAAGATTGAATTTTAAGTCAGAGGATTTGGGTTTGAATCTCAGCTGTTAATTAATAGCTATGTGACTTTAGACAAGTCATCTGCCTTTTCTGGGCCCCAGCTTTCTCTTGCTTAAATTAAGACAGCAAGTCACAATTTCAGAGGGTGATAAAACAGTCTACCCACCTCCTGATAGAAAGCTGATGGATTCAAAGTACAAATTGAGACACATTTGAGGGGGTGGGGGAAATACAGCCAGTTTGGGAATTCATTGTGCTTGATTATTCATGTTTGTAACAAGGGGTTTCTTTTTCTCCACTTCTCAATGAGGAGCAGGGTGAAAGGGAGAAAAGATGGAAATTTTACTTTAAATTGAGGGTAAAAAAAAGAAACAAATAAATAAAATGAAGAGGTCATGCATTTCCAGTTCTTAAATGTTACAATCTTATGACTTCTAGGCTTTGACTGAGTAGAGTGGATCACAACTGCCCAGGGATTAGGAGAAAGACGCAGAAACAGAGAGACAGAGATAGAGAACCCGAGAAAAAGAGACAGAAAGACAAAGAGAAACAGACAGACACAGAGAAAGGAAGGGGGAAGAGAAACAGAGACACAGACAAAGAGAGAGGAAAATACACACAGAAAATACATATATATGTATATATATATACATATATATATGTATATATATATATATGAGGAGGATGTTATATAATATATAAAGAGAGTATAATATATGTGTATGTGTTTATATATATATATATATATATATATATATATATATACACACACACACAGATGCATGCACATATCCACACATACACACACACACATATATATATATATATACACACATATAAGGCTATGAAATCTCTGTGATACTGGGAATATAATCTATATGGAAACATAATGGGTCAAATCTCATCACAGCACCATGCTGGGTCCTAGCTCCAAGAAATAAGACTACAGAAGGGAGATTGTAAAGGTGATTTCTCTCTCAGACATGGGCTATGTAGAACTCACCTTTGGTTCACTCATTTTTTCTGCTTTGGTCTCAGCTGGAAGACAGGTCTGGAACATTGCCAATATAAACCAGTCTTTATAGTTTCAGTCAGTAAGAGATGAAGAAATGGATTTCTGTGGCTGATTATGTAGCAAGGAGAGTGGGCAAGAGGTTCTAGCTGCTTTGACATCCCAAATCCTCAATGTCCTGAGAAAGGAGGGCAAAGTAACTATGGACTCTGGGGTGCAGGCAACTCAAGGGTGTAGACTACTGAAGAAATAGTCTGGAAAGCAGCCCAGAATGCTCTGGTTCAACACTAAGGAAAGACAGAACCAGAGCCAAGGAAAGAATACCATTTCCTTCTAGTCTCCTGGGAAGTTCGGACCTTGCGTGATGTCCAGGTTGGGTAGAGAAAGTAGGCTACTACATTAACCACTCCTGAGCCATGGGGAATTGGCTGTTTTATACTCAGGTAGGCAAGGGCACATGCTCAGGTCACATCTGTTCTGGAAAAGGGAGCTGGGTTTCCTTTCAAGGGAGAGAAACATTCTTATATGAGAAATATGGCAAAAGCACTGGCTTTTCAGTCAGGATCTGAATTCAAATCTTACCATTGCCATTTACTGCCTATGGGAACATAGGCAAGTTGTTTAACCTTTCATGTATTAGTTAAATGAGAAAATTAGTCAAGATGGCCTCTGAGATCTCTTCTAGATCTAGTGTCCTAGATTCCTGATCTTCTCTCTTCCACCCCCAGTTTCTTTCTGCCCCTTTACCCCCAGCTTACCTTCCAGGTTTGTATTGTACTAATTCTTCTCTATTTTTCTTTCTTTCTTTTATTTTTTTGAATGCCAACCTCTCCCACTGTCCTTTCCTCACCTTTCCAAGTCATACTTCATTCTCAAGGCGACCTCTTTCCCTACCTCCTCCCACATGACTTCCCAGACCACATAAGATTCTTATAATCCACACTACAGACCCTCAAGCTTAATCCAAAGGAAGAGCCAATAACAAAAGTGAAATTTCATTTGTCACAGACTCCATTCGCCCCGAATGTAGATATCAGAGCAGACAATTTCAGTGCGTCTGAATACATGGAACTGTATATATATTTGTATACGTGTTGTTTCTACCAGCAAAAAATAAACTCCTTCTGTATTTTTGTTTGTCTTCTTGTTTTTGTGCTTGATTATAATAGATTCTTGAACTGAATTATGTTTCAGGAGGGAAACTCCAAGCAGTTTCAATTCATGGGTATGAGATAAAGAATTTCCAATCAGAAGGTTGGAAAGGGCCTCAGGAGCTATCTAATCTAGTCTGAAACTGACTACGTATGCCTTCTGCATTGTCCTGGCAAATTGTCTTACAGCCTCCATTTGGTGACCTCCAGAGATGGAAAGCCTATTGGAGATGGTTCATTTCATTTTCAAATTCTTCCCAATTTTTCTTTACGTGAAGCTGAAATCTTCCTCTCTGCAGTCTCTACACATTGTTCTCGATTCTTTCCCCTTAGACCAAGCAAACCAATTCTAATCTCTTCCACACAATGGACTCTTAAAGACTTGAAATCTGCTTTCATATCAGAATCTTATCTTCTCAAAATTGTTATTCCTAATTGATTCTTTTTTAACAGACCCTTGAAAAGAATGGTCTCTTATTCCCCTTCTATTGGGCAGTCTCTTGTAGATTTGGCAACGCCCTCCTCAAGTTGTGGACAGTCCCTTCTCGTGTTCTGGACATTATAGTCTCCTAGTGAAGTCTAACATTATATTAGCTACAATGTCATAATCTTGATTCATACTGAGCCTGTCATCCACCCAGACACCCAGAACTTTTTTGCAGAAATTCTTATCTAGCCATGTTCCTTTCAACTTGTGAAACCGATTCCTTCAACCCAGGAGTAGAGCTTTACACGGTGTCCGTGACGAGATTTCCTAATATGCACCTTTGTCTGCTCCACCGGCTCCTTTCACTAACAGTTTTGCTTCTTATGACTTTCCCCAGACCCCATGAGGTTCCTGTGGGAGAACAGGAAACCTCCCTCCTTGTCAACTTTCCCCACCTAGTCTCAGTAAATATTCATTGAGTGCTCAGTAAATTCAAAATGAGCATAGGTATTTGGGGAACCTGGGTAAGAAACTTCTAAAGAGCAGAATTTGGGAGTTGGGACTCCTAGCCAGAAAATCTCTTGTATGGAGAACAACTAAGTTGGACCCTGGGCTCTCCCTGTAGTACCTCAGCCTAGTGCTAGCTGCCCTTTGGAGCTCCCAGCACGGGTTATTGTGATGATCTGACCCTGTAAAGGAGGGTAAAGGTAACCTGAGAGAAAGAGGTTACTATAGGGCTAGAGGATCAGAATGACCTCACTCTGCCTGGAGGAAGCCTGGAACAGAGCAAAGAGCAACAGCTCTACAGTCAGAGGACCTGGTTTCACATCCTGCCTCAGACATCAGCTGTTCTTTCTCATGAAAGTCACTTGATATCCTTGAGCCTCAGTTTCCTCTTATGGAAAATGAGAGGATGGGACTACAGGGCTCTCATGGGCCATCCCAGTTCTAAATGGAATGAATTTTTGCTAGGAATCCAGCCAGTGGAAGAAGTAGATCAGGAAGAAGGGTTGAGCAAGGATTGGGATCCCAACTCAAAAGTGGAGTAAAGAGAGTCTGGGATTCTATACCTACCCCGATGACCATCCACTCTGGAACTCCTATCCTTGTTAGGGGAAGAGCGAGTCTTGCAAACTTTCCTCCCCTTTTATGTCAGCTCCCAGGAAACTGTTCTCTGAACATCTGTTGCCAATGGCTTTCCCAGGCAGAAAAGTGAAATCCTGTTGAGGGTTCATTATCATCAATTGATAATTGATCAATCAGCTGCTTACCTGCCTGGGTAACTGCTTCCTATCCCGGATGTAGGCTTAACTCAGCTCCCCCAGACTACTGTATCTCCTCTGTGCTCCCCTGGGAAGCTCATACCTTAGCCTCCATTAATTCAACATCAGTCAATATATACTTTTGGAACTAGAAAACAATTAATAGCAGATATGGAACCTAACAAAAATCCATGCAATATTAACAAAACACAGGCTTGCTCTTCCTAAAGCAACAATAGAAAGATTAATACTTCCTTATCAAAAAAAGAGAAAGAGAGTTGATAAAGCTTCCCAGAGCAGCTGATAAATGAGTTCAATATTACAGAAGTATTTCTGGAACATATTCCTGAGCCCCAGGAAAGGCAGACAAGAGATAAGTACATGCCAGTGGATATGTTAAATGAAGTCGAAATGAACTCTCAGGTGGAGCTCAGGAAATAGCCGAGATCCAAATATGGAATCAAAAGGCTTTCTAAAGGCAATATCTATGTAAATTCTTCCAATAATATGTTGACAAAAAACTATTGAGCAAACGACATAGTCACGTGGATTTGTTTAATCAGAGAGAATCGACAGAAGAGTTTATGAAGGCAATTTAGGATCATAACTGCCAGAAGTTACAGGTGGGACCTGAGTTCAAATCCGACCTCGAATACGTAATACGTCCTGGCCGTGTGACCCTGGCCAAGTCACTTAACTCCAATTGCCTCAGCAAGAAAAAAAAAGTCTAGATTTATTGATAATGCAGATGACGCAAAAAAGTAGTAGAAATTGTACAATGCATCATTGTAGGTCATAAAAGTTTTGCACCCAGCAAACACTAGAAAAACATGTTGGGGCAGCTAGAATTATACCTCTGGAGATCACTAGCTTTGATAAACATACAATAAAAACACATATTTCAAATACAAACCAATTCAATGAATAAAATGTCCTAAAACCAGAGCATTATTACAGATAAAATTGTCTCTCACAATCACCCAGATATCACACTGAAATATAAAAATGGAAAGAACAGTGTTGTATTTTTTTTAATTTTTATTAAAGCCTTTTATTTATAAAACATATGCATAGGTAATCTTTCAACATTGACCCTTGCAAAGCCTTCTGTTCCAAATTATCCCCTCCTTCCCTCTCCCCTTTCCCCTAGATGGCAGCTAGTCCAATATATGTTAAATATGAAGAACAGTGTTTTAAATCGACATTGTCAAACCAAGTGATCATCTCCCAGCAATGGAGAAAGAAAAACTTTTCAAATCTAGAGACCAAGTGAAAAAAAAAAAAATCCAAATCATGTGGGAACATTATGAAGTACCTCTCATCACATCCTCCTAGCTGCAATGGGAAAGATGAATCTCTAGAAGATGAATTTAGATCTCAATTCTTGTATTCAAATACAAAGAGCAGTTACCTTCACCATCTCCATAATAGTCCATAAAACATGATTTTAAAAGTAACAGCAGGATGGAGACTTGCTCTAAGATTGTTTTACCTCAAGTCCATGAAAAAGATGAGAGGAAAACGCTAAATAATAATAGTTGACATTAATATAATGTTTTAAGATTTCCAGAGTGCCATCCAAAAAAAAATTTTCATTTGATACTCACAACTTTGATGAGCTAGGTACTATAGGTATTTGATGCAGTTCAGTTCAGTAAAGAAGCAGTGTTCCTAAATGAAATAGTCCCTACCCTGAAGGGGCATACATTCTACCACCCAGGTCAGCCACAGAAATAATATAAAATGTATGAATGGGTAAAGTAATTGGGGGAGGGGTATGAGAAAGCACCAAGAACTGGGAAAAGCCTCTTATAGGAAGTGCTCTGAGGCTTGAAATGAGAGAAACGTTTATTAAGCTCCTACTACTATGGGCCAGGACAAATTCAGGGGTCCTCAAACTACGGCCAGCGAACCAGATGCAGCAGCTGAGGACGTTTATCCCCCTCACCCAGGGCTACGAAGTTTCTTTATTTAAAGACCCACAAAACAAAGTTTTTGTTTTGACTATAGTCCGGCCCTCCAACAGTCTGAGGGACAGTGAACTGGCCCCCTATTTAAAAAGTTTGAGGACCCCTAGGATTAGGAGGAAAAAAATTCAAGGTCTGTATGAAGACAGGAAGCTGGGACATGGAATGTCTAGTACAGGGAACAACAGCAAGTAATCCAGTATTCTGGATCAGGCCCAGCTCAGGCTGATCCAATTCAATTTTAAAATTTTATTTACAGGAAGAATATTTGACTCTAATGCATATAGATGTTGCACCACTGCACTGCAGGGCTCTCTCTTCCCCAGGGCAGAGCAGTGGGAATTCACCAAAGCTAAGACCAGCTCCCCAAAGTCCAGGTTTTTTATGCCTCAGGCAACAAGGAAGGAATGTTAATGATCCAGACCCTGGCCTGAGATTCCAGTACTCTTTAGGACTGGCTCTTTGCCTTCTTAGTAGGAAGTTACCCAGCCTATATAAAAAAGTTTGGCTGTAACATGAGTGTGTGTAAGGGGGAAGGCTATTATTCCCTTTTTGTAGATGGAGAAACTGAGGTTCAGAAACAAGGCAGGTGATTTGCCTATGGTCTCACAACTTAGATGTTAAAAGCAGTTCACAGCTATAAAGTGTAATTGCCTTGGATCTTAGAAACACATGTACTAACTGGCTGTCTGGCACAGAAAGACCAAGTAGCTTGATCAGAGAAATGCAATTTAAGGCAACTCTGAGATATCACTACAGACCTGTCAGATTGGCTAGAATGACAGGGAAAAATAATGTGGAATGTTGGAGGGGATGTGGGAAAACAGGAAAAATTGATACATTGTTGGTGGAATTATGAACGGATCCAACCATTCTGGAGAGCAATCTGTAACTATGCTCAAAAAGTTATCAATCTGTGCACACCCTTTGACCCAGCAGTGTTACTACTGGGCTTATATCCCAAAGAGATCTTAAAGGAGGGAAAGAGACCTATATGTACAAGAATGTGCCAGCCCTGTTTGTAGTGGCAAGAAATGGAAACTGAATGGATGCCCATCAATTGGAGAATGGCTGAATAAATTGTGGTATATGAATATTATTAATATTATTGTTCGGTAAGAAATGACCAACAGGATGATTTCAGAAAGGCCTGGAGAGACTTACATGAACTGATGCTGAGTGAAATGAGCAGGGCCAGGAGATCATTATATACTTCAACAACAATACTAGATGATGATCGATTCTGATGGACATGGTCCTCTTTAACAATGAGATGATTCAAACCAGTTCCACTTGTTCAGTGATGAAGAGAACCATCTACGTCCAGAGAGAGGCTTGTGGGAAATGAGTGTGAAACACAACATAGCAGTCTCACTCTCTCTGCTGTTATTTGCTTGCATTGTTTTCTTTCTCAGTTTTTCTTTTTTCTTCCTTCTTGATCTGATTTTTCTTGTATCTGTTATCTGTACCAATTATCTGTATAAATATGTACACACATATTGGATCTAATATGTATTTCAACATATTTAACATGTATTGGACTACCTACCAGCTAGGGGAGTGGATGGAGGGAAGGAGGGGAAAATATGGAACAAAAGGTTATACAAGGGTATACAAGGGTATACAAAAAGGGTATACAAGGGTAAAAATTACCCATGCATATGCTTTGTAAATAAAAAGCTTTAATTTAAAAAAAGAAGAAGAAAAGAAAAGAAAGACCAAGTAGCAGCTTCCTCTCTGGTCACAAGTGCCCTGATGTCTTCTGCCCAGGGTCTCTGAGGAGAGGAGCTCAAACTCTTACCATCCTGTTGTATAAGGGGCCTAAGCCAACATGGGAAAGGGTTCATTCAGCTACTTCAAGTTTACATTTGAGAATAGGAGACCAAGGCCTGTTTCTTCTGTGAGATCCTGGTTGTGTTTGGGATTGAAAGGGGTGCCCACACCAAAGCCCCTCCTATTTCTTTCTCTCCCTGCCTATCCTTTGATCTGGCTGGCTGGCCGTCCATCTAGGGGTCCGAGGGGATTCCAAGGCCCATGAAAAGCCTGATCCCTTCTCTCTGTGATGAGGCTAAAACATAATATTATATGAGAGAGCCCCATAGTGAAGATTTGGGCTGTGTGTGTGTGTGTGTGTGTGTGTGTGTGTGTCTGCGTGTGTGCAGAGGGCACTGGTCTTGAGCTGTGCTACCATGGGAACTGAAGATGGATAAGCTCATGAACTTGTCCTGGCAGGCTCTCTATTTGTACTGATAGATCAGTGTAAGGCTCTATAGGACCCTGGAGAGGGAAAGGGGGAATTCTGGTTCCATCCTGCCAGGGAGATATTACCTGGAGACACCCCAGACTTCTTTTTTTTTTTTTTTTTTTTTTTTATTTAATAGCCTTTTATTTACAGGATATATACATGGGTAACTTTACAGCATTAACAACTGCCAAACCTCTTGTTCCAATTTTTCAACTCTTACCCCCCACCCCCTCCCCTAGATGGCAGGATGACCAGTAGATGTTAAATATATTAAAATATAAATTAGATACACAATAAATATACCTGACCAAAACGTTATTTTGCTGTAGAAAAAGAATCAGACTCTGAAATATTGTACAATTAGCTTGTGAAGGAAATCAAAAATGCAGGACACCCCAGACTTCTGAGGGAGACAGTAGGGAAAGCTGAAACTGGTCTCATTTCAGAGGAAGGAGGGAATTGAGATCCAGAAGGAGAAGGAGTCTATGCTAAAATTCAGTCTAGAGAGAGAACTCCAGATCCAGGCCTTGTCTGACAAAAATTAAAAGTCTGCTAATTGTGTGTCCCTATGTTCTTCTAATAACTGTGAGAGGTGAGCTTTATTATCCTATTTCTCAGATGGAAAAGTGCTTCCAACAACTGTGAGAGGTGAACTTCATTATCCCAGTTCTCAGATGGAAAACTGATGCTCTGAGAAGGTGACTTGCCCAGACACATTCTTACCCGACCGAAATATCTTCAGACTCCTAGGCCTGTATGTCCTTAACACACTCTTCTGGCCTCATACAGTCCTGCCCTTTGGACTTTTCTGAATGTCTCCCAAAGGCTTCCTTTTCAAAACTGAGGGCCTTCTGCCTCAGTCTCCCTAAGGTGGAAGTATTCTCCAAGAGGCAAGGCGAGAAAAGGAGGTGGGCAGTGGGCAGATGCCATGCAGACTCAGACTCCGCGTGGATGCCTGGGTTGCTTTGGCTCTGAAAGTAAACGTCAAGAGACTGCTGAGATGCCCTCTGCTATGTCTTGGGCAGAAGCAGATAAGTGCAAGACAATTTATTTCTGGCCCCGGCACCGTGGCTAAGCAGAGCCAGCCTCTGGGAGTGGCGCTGGTCATTCTATCTTACGTGCTCTTGGCCAGGCTCAAGCAGGAGCCTAAGTGCCAGATGTGGCAACCGAGGACTTCCACTGCCAAGCATGACTCATTACCACGAGAAGCCAGGAGGTGAACAGAAACAAACTCCCCTCAGTCTAGCTTTTGGGTATATCAGGCTGGGGAAAAGAGGAAACCTCACCCATTCAGGCTGCAGGAGTCTACTGCCCCTTAATCAGGTCCATGCAGAGAACCCCCCTACTTCTACCACTGCTCCTCAGGTCCATGCAGAGAACCCCCCACTTCTATTATTGCCCCTTCTCATGTCCATGCAGAGAATCCCCCACTTCTA
Organism: Sarcophilus harrisii; assembly: GCF_902635505.1. Taxonomy (NCBI): domain Eukaryota; kingdom Metazoa; phylum Chordata; class Mammalia; order Dasyuromorphia; family Dasyuridae; genus Sarcophilus; species Sarcophilus harrisii. The sequence goes on from NC_045427.1 coordinate 623,890,755, forward strand.
CCACCGCCCCTTCTCAGGCCCACAGAGGTTGGCAACCTCATCACTACCACTACCACTGCCCCATCCTGGGGGAAGGAAGTAGACAGCTGGGACTCTTTCATCATACTTGCAGGCATATTCTGTTCCTTCTTGCTCCTCCAACTTAGCCTAGGGCCTGGAACATCCTGATGCTTAACATTAATTTTGGCCAATCCAAGTGGTTGTCAACCTCACGCCTCAGATCCTCAAATATCTCTCCCAGCTGACAGCCAGAGGACTATCTCCTAGCCTCTAGCTTCCATTCCCACTCACCCACCTGGATGTCCCTCTAAGGTAGAGCATGAGGCATTAGAAACTACAGGAAGAAGAATCCAAAAAGCTGGCAAATTATTTCTGAAAAGGCTTATTTCTGCCCAGATGAGAGAGATAAGAAGCCATTTGTTTCCTTAAAGATCTCCAGCTGATCAAAAAACTATCAAACTGTTCATACCTTTTGACCCAGCAGTGTTACTACTGGGTTTATATCCCAAAGAAATACTAAAGAAGGGAAAGGGACCTGTATGTGCCAAAATGTTTGTGGCAGCCCTCTTTGTAGTGGCCAGAAATTGGAAACTGAGTGGATGCCCATCAATTGGAGAGTGATTGGGTAAATTGTGGTATGTGAATGTTATGGAATATTATTGTTCTGTAAGAAATGACCAGCAGGAGGATTGCAGAAAGGTCTGGAGAGACTTACACGAACTGATGCTGAGTGAAATGAGCAGGACCAGGAGATCATTATATACTTCAACAACAATACTATATGATGAACAGTTCTGATGGACGTGGCCATCTCCAGCAATGAGATCAACCAAATCATTTCCAATAGAGAAGTAATGAATTGAACCAGCTACACCCAGTGAAAGAACTCTGTGAGATGACTAAGAACCACTACGTAAAATTCCCAATCCCTCTATTTTTGTCTGCCTGCATTTTGATTTCCTTCACAGGCTAATAATATACTATTTCAAAGTCTGACTCGTTTTGTACAGCAAAATAACTGCTTGGACATGTGTACTTATATTGTATTTAATTTATACTTTAACATATTTAACATGTATTGGTCAACCTGCCATCTGAGGGAGGGAGTGGGGGGAAGGAGGGGCAAAGTTGGAACAGAAGGTTATACAATTGTCAAAGCTGAAAAATTACCCATGCATATATCTTGTAAATAAAAAGCTGTAATAATTAAAAAAAAAATCTCCAGCTGAGTTCATTGTGGATGAAAGACTAGGTTAGAACACTGTGGTTCCCCACACCATCTCTATGTGAAGGACACCTAAAATGACCTCTTGGCCATCACCAGAGCAGAATTTCCAACTGCCCTGAGCCCAGTCCATGGACTTTTTGGTCTGCCAAGGCCTGATTGCAGAATAATTGACCTCATGGAGGAGTCCATAGAATAGAGAAATGAACAGAGTTGGGCATAAACTCTAGAAGCAACAGCTGTGAGCTGAGCAATTGCAGGGAGGGAATCAAAGGAACAGTGAAGTAATATGCCCTGTTACCCCATGGGGAAGGGGAAAACCGGAGTCTCATGTGAAAAAAAAAGGTCATCTCAGGCTGCCAAAAAGTGGAATAAGCGTGTCAGTTACCATCGGTTCAGAGCATGAAACCCCATTCGAGAATTAGCATGGCCTTGGGGACAGAGAGCATAGGTTTGGAGGCACCTGAATATATGTCCTGACTAACATACTTTCTACCTGTGATGTAAGTGAGTTACTTCTCTCTTTTGGGGCAGTGGGAGAAAGGGAGGAAGGGAGGCAGTTAGGGTTAAGGGACTTGCCCATGGTCACACAAGTCACTTGTGTCTTTAGGCTCCTCTGTAAAATATGGGAGTTGGATCTGAGATATCCAAAGTCTTGCTCAGGTAAAGGTCTCTGACTGAAAAAGGACTTCACACACCATCTAGTCCAAGCCACACATAAGCAAGCATTCCCTCTACAATGTCCTGGTCAAGTAGTCATCTTCTGCCAGAAGACCTCCAGTGATGGGCAACTCACTACCTCTTTTTTTTTTTTCACTACCTCGAGGTAGCCAATTATACTTTTGAACAATTCTGAATAATTAGTAAGATTTTTCTTTCTTCCAACCAAAATCTGCTTCTCTGCAGCATCAACCCATTGTACCTTTCTCTGCCCTCTGAAGCCAAGTGGAGCAAATGTGATCTCTCTTCCACGAGACAGACCTTCAAAGTCATCTACTGTGTCTCCCTTAAGTCTTTTTTTCCTCCACTTAGATATCTTCAGTTCCTTCCACCAAGTCTTTCCTACTATAGTTGCATATCCCTTTAAATTTTTATCATTCTGCTCTAGATGTTCTGTAGCTTGTCTGTGTTTTTCCTCCAAAAGAGTACCCAAAGGAGGAAGCATGATATCATGAAAAAAAAAATTGAATTTGGAGACCCAAGAACCTAGGTTTTAGTCCTGCATCTCTTGCTTTCTGCCTGCATAGTTTTAGGTAATTGATTTAACTTCTAGAGACCTTTTTTCTCAACAGAATCGCATGAGCATTTATTAAGCACTTTTTATGTACCAGATACTATGTTAGGTATTAGAATAAAAAAACAAAAAGGAAATTAGTCCTGTCCATAAGGAGATTACAATCTATTCCAAGAAAGAGAATTCATTTTCAGGAAAGTTTTAATAGATAACTTAATTTGTACTGAACATAATGTTTCAGTTATGGTTTAATTAACATAAATCATTACCTCATTTATTCCAGATATTATATTCTTATTAATGCAACCTTATGTAAGATCATACTAATTGTTTTAACTACCATATCATCTTGTTGATTTATTGTGAACTTTTGGTCCATTAAAACATCCAGGTATAAACACACCCACCATATTATGTAGTTTATCTTTAAATCCAAATCAAGGATTTCATTGTCTCTCTTTTATTTCAAAAAAATCTAGACAATAGGTATTTTTTTAATCTAGTTAGTCTTCCTTGTGGGGAAAGTCAGGTCAAATTCTCTTGAGTGGTCATGGATCTCTTCCAGGAAGCTCTGCAATATTAGACACAGAGATACTGGCTTCTGCCACATTTTCCTATCTTCATTCCAATATTAAAGTATCTTACCTTTACTCCAAAACTTTTCAAGGATCTTTGCTAATGCTTTAGCAATTCCATACATTGGTCCTTTCAACTTCCTAAGATATAATACTTCATCCAAGCTCAGTGATGACCTGTTGAAAGAAGTTTTCTTACCATCCCAATAAATAAATCAACAAGCATTTGTTGAAAACTTACTATATACCAGGAACTGCACCAGGCACCAGAGATACAAAGACAAAAATGCCCCCAAAGAGTTTTCATTCTCTCTTGGAAAACAATATGTAAAATGAACAAAATAAATGAAAAATAAATAAAAAGCTATTTGTATAAAGAAGTCATCTAAGTTTGGAACTCCTTGTTTAAGCATTTTTGGTTTTTCCTTCCCAATCCAAAGACTGTTTTTGGTACAGGAAAAAAAAAAAAAAAAAAACAAGATGAATACAGTTCTAGCCTTTCTAGATCAGGGTTTTTAAAACTTTTCCCATTCATGACTCCTTTTTGTCTGAGAAATTTTTACATGATGCTGAGCATATAAATATATAAAATAGGTATAGAAATCAAACATTTACTGATAATCAATCATAATTTTGTAACCCCCACATTCAGTTAAGAGTTCCCATATGAGATTGAAATACCCCATTTTTTAAAGCTGGGATCTAGATCATCTTTTTTCACTGATTAGCCCATTCTTGGCATTAGTCCTGTCACTTCATTGACCTTCCTCTTGCTCCCACAGAGATTTTATTTTAAGATCGTTAGGTTGTTTGTGCTATTCAACTTCAGTTTGTTGAGGGAACTTGGGGTTTCTTCCCTGATCTTGATCCATCCTGTCACCATTCTTAAAAGATCTTACAGGACAACTTTTTTTTTTTTAATAGTATTTATACTTGAGCTGCTCTTAAATCAACCTTCTGTATAAATTATTTGTAGTATAATTTGGTTGAAAAGTTATCTTCAAATGTTTGTGGCAGCCCTCTTTGTAGTGGCCAGAAACTGGAAACTAAGTGGATGCCCATCAGTTGGGGAATGGCTGAATAAATTGTGGTATATGAATATTATGGAATATTATTGTTCAGTAAGAAATGACCAGCAGGAGGATTTCAGAAAGGCCTGGAGAGACTTACATGAACTGATGCTAAGTGAAATGAGCAGAACCAGGAGATCATTATATACTTCAACAACAATACTATATGATGACCAATTCTGATGGATGTGGGCCTCTTCAACAACAAGATGAGCCAAATCAGTTCCAATAGAGTGGTAATGAATTGAACCAGCTACACCCAGTGAAAGAACTCTGGGAGATGACTATGAATCACTACATAGAATTCCCAATCCCTCTATTTTTGTCCGCCTGCATTTTTGATTTCCTTCACAGGTTAATTATGTACTATTTCAAAGTCTGATTCTTTTTGTACAGCAAAATAACAGTATGGACATGTATACATATATTGTATTTAACTTATGCTTTAACATATTTAACATGTATTGGTCAACCTGCCATCTGGGGGAGAGAGTGGACGGAAGGAGGGGAAAAATTGGAACAAAAGGTTTGGCAATTGTCAATGCTGAAAAATTACCCATGCATATATCTTGTAAATAAAAGCTATAATAAAAAAATTATTAAAAAAAAGTTATCTTCACATTTATCTCATTTTCTTGAAGCAATTCCTTCTTCATCAGAACTGTTTGCATCATACAAATTTCATTAATGAGAGTTTCCAAGCCACCTTCAGTCAAATTGGCCCTTTAGAACTGAAGGTCACCCAAGCTTTTATTTTCTTTTTCCCTTAAATTTTGATTAATATTTTGTTTCTTAGATCACGATAATATACCATGAATCTTTCTTCTTTTCCCTTTCTGAGGGGAAGTTCACAGAACAAGCAATATTTATTTCAGAGAAGAAAAAAAAAAAGTCAGTGCAACTAATCGATACATTGACAAGATCTGAAAACATGAGCAATGTGTATAACACTTGTGGTCCTCCTGACACAGGTGAACCCTGAAACTGTGTTCTCTTTAGTCTGTAAAAGAAGGGTGACTCGGGGTCTCAGGCTCTCCCCTGGGAAAAGCATACCTTCCCAGATAAGCCCTTGTTAAGTGGCTTTTATTCAATCGGAGTCTTTTCATTTGAGTCTTACTTGATCTTTGTCATTTTGTTATATTTCCTTTTTCTTTTCTAACAATTAAAACTACTCCTAGGTCCAAGGGCTGAAGCTGAAGCTCAGGGAACCATCTGCTCTGAACTTACTTATGTAGGTGAGTGATCGGCCCTACTTCAATCCTGGGAGAGCCTGGTCTCTCAAGAAAGGGATTAGGTTTCCCTCTTTTTATCATGAACAATAAACCATCATCCAAGGACTCCAGGGATGATTTACTTAAAATTTAGCTTGGCTTAGGGTCTCTTCAAAGAAGGGAGTGGGAAAGTAGCTAAGATACATGCATCAGATATAGGGCAGGTATTTATTTCATTTACACTAAAAAAAAAAAAAAAAAAAAAAAGGCTTCATGCAAAACTCTCAAGCACAAATTTTCCAAAAAGCTTAAAATAATATTCAATAAATTCACTTCCAAGTAGGCATTTGGCATTTCACCTTGGCTCTGCACTGCCCCTCATGATAGATATTTTCTGGCATACTGGGTCAAGACTTGGTCTCTTTATCAGGTGGATGGTCATCCTAAGAACACTGGTAGTGGTTGCTAGGGACTCTTCCCCTTATCTCAAGGCAACTTTACCCAACGGACCTAGTCCCACCTTATCTAATTCACTAGGTTCCCTCAACCTGGGTACATCCTCTTTAGAATTACACTTGTGTATCTACTATCAGGAATGTAAACATGAAGTAGTTAGAGAATAGGCCATTTGATTCCCCCCCAGAATGAGAATGTTCAGTGGTAAATAATCATAAAACAATTATTATCTATGGAAAAGCTAATATTCAGGCTTAGCTGGAAAGTTTCTCTGTGGGGGTTGTTCATTAGCCATTTTACAAGATTACCTCCTAGAAGTTATGGTCTTCTTCCAGAATGAAGGGCAAACAACAAACTTTACAGAATAGAGGCTGGATTAGTGTCATGTGGACTCCTTATTCCCACATGTCAATCTCTTCAGGTAATTCTTTCCCTTTGGGCTGTTCTGCTTTTGTTAATTTTGCAACCACAAATCCTCTAGCCACTACCCAAGGGCCAAGCCCCTGAGGGTGCTCAGGAATGGGAAGAAGGCAAGCAGCTGCCTTGGAGATCTCATAGGGCCTGGGAAAAAAATACGAATGAGCAATGGCTTCATTCTAGACACAGAAGCCTAGGAGGATATGAACTCATTGATTTTCATCAAGTTGTAAGCAACTATATTCCACTCCTAGAACCTCTGGAGCTTGGAGCCATCATTAACATTTCCTAAACAAGGGATGAGGATGACATTCAGAATCAGTCACTTCTTCAGTATATTCCTAGGAGTTCTAACTCAGTAGCCAATTACTTAAAAAAAAAAAAAAAAAAAAAGCAAACCTTTTTGCTATAACACTGTACAAATTCTTTAGTAAAAATGAATTTCCATGCACTTCCCTCCCCTCCTGCCCCCAACATGTTTAGATATCTATAAATAGACAGATATGTCTATAGATAGACAGACAGATAGATAGATGGATAGATGGATAGATAGCTTATATTCTGGCCCTAAGCAAAGTCCAAAAATACAAATCCTATCTTCAAGGGGGAAAAAAATCAGATACTTAGCAAATACCTGCTGATGATAATATGCTAAGTGCCAAAGGGAATGCATGGTTTAGAAAAGAACATTCTCTACCTTTAAGTAGAGAATCTGGTGAGAGGATAACGCCAACAAAGATAGCAGTACCAGAAAGAAAAGAGACACATGGGAAATCAAATAAAAGAGTCAAGAATGAAATGAGGTATCATTAAAGAAAAATGGTTAGAGAGGTAGGAAAATTTAGAGTATAGTATTTCTGAAGACAAATGAGAAATGAGCCGCCAACGGGAGGGAGTGGCCAACAATGTTGAATACTACTAAGTGGGTCAGGGAGGCTGGAAAAGGCCACTGGAGTTGGTGACTAGGAGATGGTTGACCTTGGAGGAAAAAAAATCTGGTAAAAATGACAGTTCTATTGCAAGGGGTTAAAGAAAGAACTGATGATGAAGAAATGAAAGGATTGGACATAGCCGGCTTTTTCATGGTTTAGACGTGAAATGGGATGGAGAGATAGCATGGCAATGGGTTGGTCTAGAAAGGTCAAGGCAAGGATTGGGCCAACCTGAACATGTTGGTGGAAAGATGGGAAGAAGTCTGTGGTGAGGGAGAGAGGGAGGATGTAAGGGGCAATGAGCTCAAAGTAAAAGGCAGAAAGATTAAGTTTAAGGAGAGGGGTGATCCCTTTTGGTGTGATAAGGCCAGGAAGAGAGACTATGGTGAGGTCAAGAAAGTTTGAGGAATAGAGAAGGAAAGAATTTCCATTTTCTAAGGGAAGTAGGAGGCCAGGAAATGTGCTGTGAGCACTAGAAATGGTTTTAGAGAATGAGATTTTTTAAAAGTGAAGCAGGAAGACTAAGGAGCAGCAGCAGAGGCTGCTAAAGCCTGGGATCCTTCATAGTTTGGGGTCAAATGAGCCTGATTCCATTTCTTTCTGTAGCATTTCTCAGCATCCCCAGAGCTGGGTCAGAGGAATCAGGTGATGGGAATTGCAAAATTCTCGGTTTGGGAACGGTGGGATGTCATGGGAGGAGGGGGTGTGAAGGATTTTCATGTAGTAGCTGAACAACCAAGAAAACAGCAAATGGCAAATCATAGGATCGAGGAGGCTGGGTGAAAAGGCAAGTGAAATTAGAGTAGAAGGGGGAACAGGGAGAAGAGAGATGGACAAAGTGACCAAAGGGCAATGAGTCTATTTAGTGTGAGCCAGAGAGTATCTAATTTAACTAGATGGGTCATGGCTCTAGGGTGGGATCTTGTAGGTCATGCAACACCAAATAACTATGAGGTTTAAGGTGTGATCATGTCAGTGCCAGATTAAGTAAAGTCATTAGAATTAAGCTAGTTGAAGAATTGAGTCATTAGGCCTTCAGAGGGGTTGTCAGCACAAATACAGTAAAGTCCCTGAGGAGCAAAGAGTACATCTAGAAGAATAGGATCGTGGATTTAGAGCTAAGAGAGACCTTAAAGGTCACTGAATCCAACTCCCACAGTCCCAAAGAGGTTGGCAGCCTGAATCATACTTCTAGTGAGCGCCGGAGCCAAGGTTTTTTGATTCTGCTCCATGATGTTTCCCCAAAAGGACACAGGACTGGACAGAAGATGGAGTCTTGAAAGCCAGGCTGAGACTTTGGTGCTTTATCTTATCAGTAAAATGAGGAGCCTCAGTAAGTATCCCAATGTCACATTAGTCTTAAATAACAGAAACCAAGTCTTCTGGCCCCAATTCAGTGCTTTTCCCACCAGATACCATGCCTCTCCTTTCCATTGCCACTCTAATTCTGAAAGATTTCCCCCCACAACGTAGAGAGTCCATAGATTTCAAACAGGAAGAGACTGACATGGGCTAATCCATATCCTTCTGGAGAAAATGAAGAGACTTATCCACAATCACACATCTAATAAGTGGCAAGGTAGAGATTCAAACCCAGAAGAACTCTGATTCTCATCAAAAGTTTTTATCCTACCTCCTCTGCTATTACCTTTGTTAGTGCAAAGGAGTATTGAACACTCTTCAATTCCACCTTTATGCCCAATCTAGGACTCATTTTCCTGGGTTCAAGTCTAGCCTCAGACACTTTCTAGTTGTGTGACCTCAGACAAGTCACTTAACCCTATTTACCTCAGTTTCCTCATCTGTAAAATGAGCAGAAAGAAATGGCAAACACTCCAGTATCTTTGCCAAGAAAAATCCAAATGGGCTCAGTCTAACATGGCTGAATACTTCCCTTTTCTACCTCCCTCCCTGATCCATCCCAAGCACCAGCTCAGCGTGTCTAGTCCCACCCAACTAGACACTACCACACAACCAGGGAGACTAAAACTCCCTGGTGAGGCCCCTGGGCAGTATAAAAACAGCAACCTTTCATTAGCCTCAGGGAGTCCGTCCCCGGATATCATTTAGTTTAGGGCACCTCCTCCCCACTCCAGGCTCTCCTTGAGGAATAGGAGGAATATGTTTAGACCTTGAGAGAATAAATAACCTTATCCTAACTAAAACTAAGCCCCACATCACTTACTTACCTCAGAGATAAGTCCCTGATAGGAGATCATTCACCTCTCTCTAGAAGGGAGAAGGATCAAAGGGGTTAGTGGGAAGGTGGTGCAAGGGAATAGTTTAATATTTCTTCCAGTCACTGATGCTGACTATTCCATGGCAGATTCTTTCAAGAACCTTCAATTTCCAGAGGCCTTAAATTTGTGCCAACACAAAAGGGAAAACAATCCTTGTAACTGGCCCCGAGGGAAAGTCTAACCTTGAGAACAGCCCTAGCCATGGGAGGAAAGGCCAGTTTTGTATTTGGGGAGATTGTTGTCTAGACTAACAAGCTACTGGATTTCCCCATCCCCCCAGATCCTCCTAGAGCTGAGGCCTCTCTCTGACCAGTTCATTGACTGGGCCCCTAGATCCAAAGGCCATCTCACCTCAGACTGGGTGGGGGAAAAGCCTGTAGAGGCAGAAATGGGAAGGGTAGGTAGTCAGAGGAAGTTCAGTGCAAAGCCACTGGCAAATGGAGAGGTAGAGGGGAAGGTTTGGTGAGGGATTTTAGCACTTTAGGATTTACTACTAGAAAGTACTGTAGAGATCATTTTAGACAGATAAGGAAACTGAGGCTCAGAGAGCAACTAGCTCCAAATCACAAAGGCAGAGCTCTGGCTTCTTCCACCACGCTCTCTGCATTCCACCAAATTGCTGAGGGAGGGGATGTGACCTGAAGAAGGAGACTGACCCCAGAGTGGCTCTCTAATGCATAAACCCCCTCCCGGTGGCTTCCAGAGAGCAAAGAATGCCATTTCTCTGGTCATTGTCCTAGTAGAGCACAGGCTTGGGGCAGCTTGGTAGCACCCTCCTGATCAGGGCAGGGCAGGGCAGGGCAGGGTAAGGCAAGGTTGGCCACTAGAGCAGAGCAAAGGGGTGAGTTTTCACATGGCAGCCCTTCTCCTGTTGGGAGGGGTGAGTTCTGAGCATTCTCCCATTTTGCACCAGGGAGATCTCTTAACTGAAGGCCAAACACAAACAAAAGAGCGTGGGGTCACACACCCTAACGATTCTCCGGAGACATTGCCAGCAGAAGAATAGCATGTGTACCTTTTGATTTCGTGCCTGTGTTAGAATGTGTGAATGTGACTATCCCAGGGTACACTGCTCTGGACTTACACCGCTGGCGTTTGTTCCTGGTGTTGGGGTGACTGTCCATACCGGGAGGTGCCTCTGGGTACCCTGCTGTCCGACAGCTATGTCTCCACCCCGGTATATGGAGCAGGCAGACAGTGGTGTATGAACGTTTAGCTTTCTGGCCATGTGTAGACTCGGCCTGTGTAATTAACCAGGATCGCGGTTGCCATTGGTCTGGGAGGCTTGTGAGAGTCACCGGCGTGTGGTGGCGGAGAGTTGCCGGTGTACATCAGGGGCCCGAGTTTGTAAGTCCGGAGCTTTGTGAATGTAAAGGGGTGTGTGTCTACACTAGTGTAGGGATGTGATTGTGTGAATTCACTGGTCGCTTGTGGGGGACCAGACACGCCGAGCTGGTGCTCGGCATGGTATGCGCATGTCTGAAGTCACCAGCTGGTCTCTGTAGTGCTGGGCACCGGGTCTAGCCGTGGAGCTGGGCTGCAGTAAGGAGGAGGGGGACTTTAGAGGGGACAATGCTGTGGCCTGGGGTGACTTCAGACAGGGGGAAGAGCCCCGAGGAAGAAGACGGGGATTCGAAGGAGGGGACTTTAGGTGGGGAGACCCCTCTGGGATCCCCTTTGCTCTGGAGCCCCAATACTCGATGGCCTTCACGTTTCGGCCCGGGCGTGCAGAGGCGGGGAGGGATGCTGAGCGAGGGGTGGACGCCCCTTTGGGGCTTCAGGATAAACTTTGAGGAGCTCCCCCATGCTCCGGATCGCAGCCTTCTACCTCTTCCCCACGTCTTCCCATCCCCCATTTCTCTCCTTCCCCCCCTCCCCCCAGGTTAGCCACTCCCTCGGAGAGGACCCCTAACGCCCCTCCGGGTCCCCCCCTCCCCCCCCCCCAGGATGCGCAGCGGGGAACAGTTGTCCACAGCTTGGACTGAGGGCCCGAGGCTGGGAAGCGGGGAGTGGGGGGAGGAGGGAAGGCAGGAAGGAGGGAGGGACTTGAGTTGGGGGGTGGACGGCGGGTGAGCGAGGGGTCGGGGCCCAGCCGCTCGCTCGCGGCAGAGGGAACAGCAGATTGCACCGAGCCAATGGCGAAGGCAGAATAAGGTGGCACCAAATTCCCCTCGGCCAATGGCGCGCTGGGGCGCACAGAGGCATCATTAGCATTTCCCCGGCGGCGGCGGCGGCGGCAGTGGTTGCGGCGGCTGCATCCCCGGCTCTAGCCCCGGTCCGGGCCCCGGCCCTCTCCACGCCCCGGCACTCTGTCTCCTCCCCTCGCCCGCCCTCTCGCACCCTCCACGCCGGGCAGCCGCTGCCAACGGCCCCTGCTACGCACTTTGGCCCGAGTTGGCAGCGGATAAAAGGGGTCTGAGGAAATCCAGGACACTGTCCCCGGGCGTCAGCTGGGGCCTTTAAATCCTCACCACCGGAGAGGCTAGAGCAGAACGCGTCTGGGTCGTGGACGCGGACAGAGCTAGCTAGAAAGGCGAGAGCCGCCGAGAGCTGAGAGCGAGCCAAAGAACGGACGGACGAACGGGGCACTTGCCCGGCTTCGAGCGCAAAGCGGCGGCGGCGCGGTGCGGGACGGGGCGGGAAGCTGCGGGGTGGAGGGGCGGCCTGCGTTCTCGAAAAGCCCAATCCTGAGTCCAAGTGCCTCCTCTCCTTCGGCAGCTCCAGTCCAAGAAGAGCGAGACCTGCTCCCGGAGAATCCCGATGCCGGCCCATTTGCTACAGGAGGAGGTGAGGCCCCTTGGAAGAAGCCCGGGCGCCCCTGGAGCTCCCGAGCTGGCGGCCAGAGAGAGGGAAGGAGGAGGCAGGATCGGGGGTGTGCGTGGGGGAAGAACGGGGGGGGGGGCGAGGATAAACCCCAGCATTTAGAGAGGGAAAGCACGTTGGAAACCATCTTGGCCATCCCACTCCCCATTTTACTAAGACTTGCCCAAGGTCACACTAATAACCAGTGGCCGAACGGCAGACTTTGTATAACCGCTTACCCAACGCATGTTCATTGATAGATCCCATCCTACTCGTGCTACTAGACCGGACTCTCCCTCCCACCGCTGCCACGCTTTGGGAGGGGAGCATTTTTCCTCTCTTAAAAGGATGTTGACCTTCTCCTTAGCCCAGAATTTTTCTCCCATTCACCAAGGAAGCCCTAGTTTTAGAACACTTTCTAGAGTTCGATGCGATCTCTAAGCGCCCTTCCCCCTCTCTTCTCCCCATTCCCTTTGGGGGCCTCAAGATTCCCTCCTTTTCATACGAAATCTTCTATTTCTACTGTCTCTTTTCCCCAGGGGCCCCTTGAGTTTTCTTGGTTCCGGGGACAGAACCAGAGCCAATTCAGTTGGACAAACGTTTTATAAATGCCTGCATTGTTCCAAGAACCAAGTGCTAGGCTTTAGGGAAACTGAGGCAAAAGACTTCTTCTCTGCTCTCTGGGAACTTATCTTAATCTTCATCTAGGAATCTATCCTGCTGGGTTGAACTGTGGCAGAGGTAATGGAGCCCAGAGGATCATAAATCTAGATCTCAAAGGGACTTCAAAGCTACTTAGTCCAACCTCCTCATTTCACAGGAAACTGAGGCCCAGAAAGAGGAAGTAGCTTCCTGTGGTCGTTATTCATAGCCCAGCCAGGATTCAAACCCAGGTCCCCATTCAAGGCTCTTTACCCCCCTGTACCCTTAATAGGATTCATTGTAGTGCTTTTTTTTTTTTTTTTTCTTAATTTCCCAGATCTCTCCCTCCTACACTATGACCACCACGACCACCATCACAGCCCCTTCCTCCAGGGCTCTGCAGAACGGAGCAACCAAAGGAGCGTCAAAAGCACCCCTTGAGAAGGATGAAGAGGGGATCAGCTATGAGATGCGGGACGACATGTTTGACCCCACTTATCGGGAGAAGGATGGTCCCAAACCCAAGTTCATCTATGTCTGGAGGAACATCATCCTGATGGGCCTGCTTCACTTGGGAGCCGTGTATGGGATCTTCCTGCTGCCTTCCTCTCATGTGTATACCTTGCTCTGGGGTAAGTTGCCCAGCCTCGTGGCCCAGCCGGGGAGTGTCGTGCTGGTCCGAGGGGCAGGTCCCCTTTATGGGTGCAGGAGGGGGCCCCCTTAATCCTTGCTGTGGGGGAAAAGGTACCCCGAGATAGTAGTGCCCTGGCTTGCTGGAGGTCCTGGCCACCCCACCAAGGAGTAGCAGAAATTAGCTGCCCACTTTTCTGCCAGGAAAGGAGCCCCTCCTTTGTGTCCCCCTAGAGCCAGCCTGATTTCTTCCTAGTAGGGAGAGGCTCAAGGAAGATTCCCATGTCCATGTTACATGGTTGTGGTAGCTGGGTGTGCCTGAGCATATAATTAGTGCCACAAGCCTGGTCTTAAAAAGCAGCAAACCTCATGAACCTTTCTCCCCAGAGACATCCATCTTGCCTGCTTCAACCACAACTCTCCCTGTTTTCTCCATCTCCCACTGCCGCCCCTGGCCCCTGGGATTTGGCTGCCCTGGAGGAAGGGCCGAGGCAAGTCATGCTGGCCTGGAGCAGGCAGGACAGGCCTGGACAGGACAGGGAGCCAAGGGGAACAGGGAGCAGACCCCAGGCCTTGTGCCAGCTAAGTAACAAAGGGCCGCTTTAGGAGAAGCAGCTCAGCTCTGATGGGGCTTTTCAGGGGCCCTCCATCTGTGTGTGCTGGTCCCAGGGCCTCCCACATGTGCCACTCACAGAGGTGGCCCCATCCCTCCCATTCTGAGGTTACAAGCTGGCAGGGAAAGGGCAAAAGCAAACAGGCTTCTAGGGTCCCTCCATCCAGATCCCAAAGGAGTTGAGTATTATTACTTTCCTGAGTCCTAAAGTAAGAGGGGGGCCCACATGGTATAAAATGAGAGGCTGAGCCAAGGACATTTACAAAGCCCACTTGTGGAAGCAGAAGGGGGAAGGATAATAGATTGTTAGCCTGGGGGTCAGCAGAGGTCCTAGGCAAATTCTGCCGAAAGGCAAACACCTTTACCTCAGCTTCCTTGTCTGGAAAATGGAGCTAATAATGTCTCTAGTTGCACCTCAGTGTGTAAGATTCCAAAGAGAATAGTACTTCGCAAACTTTAGCCCACTGAGAGACATCAGTTTTTCTTCTCAGGACAGGTTTCTGTTCCATTTATCCATAAGGGTCCAGCAGGTCATTTCTCCCCTGGGTGACACCTCAGGCTTCCCCAAAGTTGAAAATCTTGACTTGGAGGCCCCTGACCTTCTGCCGGAGACCGGGAAATGTTGCCCTGAGCCATCTTTCTTCAGGGCCTTTTTCTCCAGTTGAAGAATGGGGACAGTAATATAATCCTTTCTCAACTGTAGACTGAAGGAGGCTGTGTCCCTTCAGTTCCCAGGGATAGGGTGTGAAGCCCAGGAGAGGTAGACTAGCCCAGACCAGGCTCAGGAAGGAAGAGTTCTTACATGTAGGAGCCCACCAGCTCTGCTCTGTCCTGGCCGGATCTGCAGTGGCAAGACAGGTCAAAGGTCAGGAGTCTCCAACAGAGAGAAGGGAAGATGAACTGGGCTGTGAAGCAGCTTTTTTCCAGCCTGGATCTTGTGAGAGGTCTATGTTTAATCCTACTAAGGGGGTAGAGGGAAGATAAGAGGGGTAGAGGGTCTGCATGTTTGAAAAATCCTGGGGGAGGTGAAATGAACATGATGCATTATAGAAGGGGCTATCTTGGTTTACCCCCAAGGTACTACCCTACTCTGCCCCAGGAGGAAAAGCTGGTGGTGCCCCAGTGTAGGGTTGGCAGAGAGGAATTAGGGCTTTGGGCTCCTCCCATCTATCCTGGTAGGTCCAGCCAGGACCTGGGGTCCTGACCATCTTTTATCCTGTGGGGCTTGGCAGCCGGGAGAGCCAAGATGAGGAGAGGCAAGATTCAGAGATCCTTTGGAGAAAAGCTTAAAAGACCCTTTCTCTGCCCATTTGAACCTCATTTTTTCCATCAGAAAGAATCTGACTAAAGCTTCTTTAGGCTGGGCTGTGCCTGGCAGTGCTCAATGCTGACTCAATGATAGTTGTGTGTGTGTGTGTGTGTGTGTGTGTGTGTGTGTGTGTGTGTTTTCTTCTCCCCCCCCCCCCTTCCCCGAGATCTTCTCCCCAGAGATTCTAATAGCCTTCCCTTTGGGTTTTGTTCTTCCTTTGACAGACTCTGTGGGTGTAGTAAGAGAAAGAAGCCAGAGTGTGGGAGTTGGGACTCCTGGGTTCTATTCCTAGCTTCACCCACTGACTCACTGTGCTTTGGGCAAGTCTGTACCCATAATCTATGCCTTGGTTTCCCTGGCTGCACAGATGGGTTTGTACTCTGACCTTTGAAAATGTGCTGAGGTTAATGTGAAAGTTTGAGGCTTGGTGAATACAGAATGCAAGGGATGAGGACCTTATCCAGGACAGGGAGGCTAAAAGATCCCAGGCCCATCTTTCTGGTATGAATTTAGTAGCTTGGATTTGTTTCACTGTGGAGAGAGCCTCCCTCAGGTGTCTGAAGATGGATTGGATCCTTCTTAGGTGACAAGAGTTAGGGATTGAAGTGGATTCCATTAAAAGGATTCCATTGAAAGGATTCCATTAAAAATCCTTGTCTTTAAGGAGAGCCCCAAAGTCCTTGGAAGAAGAAACAGGTGGACTGGGTTAAAGCTACAACTAACATTTGCATAGTAAAAAAAAAAAAAAAAAACCACACACAAAAAGCCACTTTTCATCTGTTCTCTCCTTTGACTCTGACAAGAGCTCTTTGAGGAGGATGCTGTTATTATCCCCATTTTACAGATGAGGACAATAGACCCATTGATCTCCAGCTGCAAAGGGACCTTTGAAGCAATCTAGTCCCAACCCTTGGGTTTGACCAAGGGGGAAGCAGGAAGGACCCAGGACCACTGAGTGACTTGTTTAAGTGGCAGTGTTTGAATATAGATGCTCTGACTCGGTAGTCACTGCTTCACTCAAAAAGATGGAATTTGAATCCATCGTCTTCTAATTCATTCACTAATTGAACACACTCCCCCCTGACTAAACATTGATTTCCTGAACGCTGGCCTCTGGCATAAATTAATAGGACAGTGGCCAGTGATGGCTTATGGCTCGATAGGCATCCTTCCTCTACCCCCTTAATGGGATTCAATATTGTGAGCAGCTGCTAATTGCTTTCCCTACCTCTACTTCCCAATGATCTGGAAATAAGAGGAAATATCCTTTGGGAAATGGAATGACCTTACAAGACCATCATTAGGCAGAAAATGTGCCTGATAACTCTATGGTGCTTCGGTTCTCACTCAGAGTCCTGGAGACTTCTCACATGTAAAGCTGAAGTTTCTAAACTGTTCCGGGCACTGTCTGGAAATAAGTAGCTTTACCTTTAAAGAGAGTGGGCTGACTAATGGAGAAAGTTTGAAGTTCAAAGGAGCAGTCCTATCGAATCCCTGGACTAGGGAAACCAGCCCCCAGCTGGAGCCTCTCTGCCCGCAGCCAGCCCTTGGAGTCTGTGCTGGGAGGGTGCTCTCTGGCTTGCTCTCTGTGCCCAGAGATACTATCTCCACAGCCTCCTTCAAGCCCTTGGGAGGTGGCTGGGAGATTCTTAGGCTCCAGGGAAGTGAAACCTAAGGTACCAATTACAAACAGATCTGGGTCAGAACGAATGCTCGCTCAGCAATGAATGGCCTTCCTTTCTCCCAAGACTGGCCCTTTCCATTTCTTCCTCTGACAAAGAAACAATGTACATTGGAGGAAATGTACCAGAAGGAAATATACATTGGCGGAAATCTACAAGAAGGAAATGTGCATTCAAAGAAATGTACAAGGAAGCAATGTACATTGGAGGAAATGTACAAGGAAACAATGTTTATTAACTTTCTCCCTCTCCCCTTTGTCTTTTCTTCCTCCTGGCAAACAGCATTTGGGTACTACCTGGTCAGCGCCCTGGGCATCACTGCTGGAGCCCACCGCCTCTGGAGTCACAGAACCTACAAGGCACGCCTGCCCCTCCGGATCATTCTGATGATCGCTAACACCATGGCCTTCCAGGTGAGGAGCTGGCCTTCCTTCCGTTCCCATTCTTTGTTTACCTGCTCTAACGGGTCCCATTCAGGTTTTGGGCTTTTTCCTTTCACCCTTGAAACTCCCCAACATGGAACTCTGGTTTTACATCTAGGAAAAGAGGAAGAGACTTAGTAAGCACCTATGGTAGCATAAGTCATGCTTTAATTAATGGGTTAATGCTTCAAGTAAATATAGTAAATGCTTCTAGAATATAGAAGAATAGTCAGTACATCAAAAATAAGCATTTATTAAGTGCCTACTACTTGCTAAACATGTAGCTTAGATCTACAAATGAGTGAGCTCCAATGGGATTAGAGCAGGATCTTCTTAACCAGAGTTCTGTGGATTTGTTTTTAAAATATGCAGATAAACTGCATTCGGATTAATTGGTTTCCTTTGTAATCCTATGTATCTTATGCATTTAAAAACATTCTGAAAAGGGATTTACAGGTCTCTCCATACTGCCCAAAAGGAGTGAATAATGCAAAAGGGTTAGAAAATCTTTGGGTTTCAGGCTCCTACAACATCTCTCCCAGCTCTGTGATTTTATATAATTTTTACATTTCTATAATGTAGCTTCTAGGGGCTTTCTTCTGGGGTCACACTATTCTGTCCTTGTACTAGGTTAGGCTCCTGACAATGGGTATGTATTCCACTCTTGAAGAGCTCACCCACTGGGTGTTCCTTTGTGTAGGCAATTAGCCAAATCTCATAGAGATCCGTGTGAGCTCCTGTTCCCCCTCAGATCTACAGAATCAAGATCTACTCTTCCAGCCGATCTGGACCTATCTGAAACTATAGCTTGCTCTCAGGCCAGCTGGGTCAAGAGTCGATCTTTCTTAAGAAAGAAGCTCCAAAAGCTAGGGAAGAACTTTAACTCCTAACGCACTGTTCAGCTCCAAGGTATAGGGATGTAAATAATTCTGCGAGAGCCTGCCTCTTGTTGGGGTGGAGGAGACTGAACACTATGCCCCTACCTTGCATATGACTTGGTATTTACTCTGGTACTATATATCCTCTAGGTTACCTCTCCTCTCCTCTGTGATGCAATTGAGCTCTACATTTCTGGAGGGCATTTGTCAGGGCCTGTAGGATGTCAACACACGGAATGGGACTAATTCTGCAATGTGGCTGACAATTGGGAGGGGCCAGATATACTTACAGTAGAACCAGGGTTCCTGGTAGGCTGGCTGTTTTTGGCAGTGGGAGATGGCTAGGCTAGGCTAGGCTAGGCTAGGCTAGGCTAGCCAGTCCAGTCCAGTGAAACCTTTCTCCAGTGAAACATTGCCCAGGAGAGCTAGCAGCTTGATGCTATGTACCCCAATCAGAGAGGAAGAAGCCAGCTTTGTGTCTTGGGGTATCTGAACCTGCAAAATGTCCCTTGTGATCTAAAGTGAAGACCAGTCAGTTGGTCTGATCGTCCTCAGATGTCTTGCTTTTCCTTACCTTATGCTTACTCATCTCTTTTTTTCTACTTCCAGAATGACATTTTCGAGTGGTCCAGGGACCACCGTGTCCATCATAAGTTCTCTGAGACAGATGCTGATCCCCATAATGCCCGCCGTGGGTTTTTCTTCTCCCATGTGGGCTGGCTGCTAGTGCGCAAACACCCAGATGTCATTGAGAAGGGCCGTTTGCTTGACCTGTCCGATCTGAAATCTGAGAAGCTGGTGATGTTCCAGAGGAGGTGAGTAGATGGGGGCCAAGAGAACTTAGTGGTGAGAGTGCCTGGGCTTCGAGTCAGGAAACTTGTGTTCAACTTCAACCTCGGTCATTTACTAGTTGGAAGATCCTGAACAACTCACTTTGAGTCTGCCTCAGTTTCTTCATCTATAAAATGGAAATAACAATAGCATCCACCTCCCAGGGTTTGTTGGAAGTATTGATTGTGTGAAGTTCCCAATATAATGCTTCCTACATAGTGATTGTTTTAAGAAATGCTTTGTAGCTACTTAGGTGATTTTTTTTTTTCAGCACAGCCTAGTAGTTAAAATGTTGGGCTTATGTGTAGTTAGTAAAGTCTAGATACATTTAGTGCCTAAATCATGAGGTGGTCGCCAAGCAAATCCCTTGCTATCTCTTGAGCTTCCAAAATGCCTCCCTCACAATTGTGAAGTCAGGTGATGTGTCTGAAGCACTATAGAAATGGGAATATTTCATTATTCCCTAGCCTGGCTGTGTCCAATATCCTGCGATTAAGGATCTTTAGGAGTGGAAGAGAGCCATACCTCTCTGGGGCTGTATGTAAAAACTGAGCAGGCAGGCAGGAACTGAAACCTAGGAAGGACGGCAAAGGCCATGTGAGAACTTAGGTTCAAATCCCATATTAGATACTGTTTAGGTCACCTGAGGTAAATTGTTGAATCTCTCAATTTCCTCATCTCTAAAATTGAGAAAGGTTATAATTTCTATAAAATTAGAAAGGCAGTTTCTAAGATTCTTTTTAGCTCCAGAATCCAATCTGCTCCTGTCCTAACTCATCCACCCACCCTCCCTCTCATCTAGGGTAACAAAGGTAACAGCCTACCTGAGGATTGATAGCAGGGGCTTCCTGCCTTAAGGAAGGGATCCTTGACTTCATGTGCTCCATCTTTTCTTGACAGATACTACAAGCCTGGCATCCTCCTCATGTGCTTCATATTCCCCACATTCGTCCCCTGTTACTTCTGGGGAGAAAGTTTTACTCACAGCCTGTTTGTTGCCACCCTCCTACGGTATGCTGTCGTACTGAATGCCACCTGGCTGGTGAACAGCGCTGCTCATATGTATGGCACCCGGCCCTATGACAAGAACATCAACCCCCGAGAGAATATCTTGGTGGCCCTTGGAGCTGTAGGTAAGTTCCCAGTGCAACCTGCTTTGTCTTGGTTTAACTCTAGTCTAGCTTGGGTGAGAAATTTTCCAAAGAGCACAACAGTAATTGAGGGGGGAATCTCTCAATCCAGACTGACCAGAAAACAGAAGTGCTGTCTCTCTGATCGTTATAAATTAACCCTTTACCAAAATGGTGACCTGATCTTGGTCCCTCAGTTAATAGCATCCATCCCCATGATCAGATTTGATTTCCGGGCAGGAGCTTGGCCATTCACTGGTGCAATCAAGGTTAGTTGTTACTCTGTCCCTGTTCACTGAGTGTTCTTGTCCCTCTCCTTTCCACCCATTCTTCCTTATTCTTTGCCTAGATTGCCCCTCCCACCCACTCATCCATTTTTGAGGGTGTGGCTCAGCCCTGTAGTCAAGGTTATATGGGATTACCTCTCCCTGTTGTAATGCATACATATATCTACTTCCTCTCCTGGCCTAACCAAATCACCTAACCTCTGTGGGCCTCAATTCTGTGTCTAAATTAGCATCTTTAAATGAGTGGGGTGACTTAAGTGTCCCTTCTAGCTCATCTAACTACAGGTATTTTGCACTTCCTGTCTCGCTGTCCAATGGGTAGAAAAGGTAGCTGGCCTTGGGAATCTCGCTCTAGATGAGAATCCCACTTCTCTCACTTATGGCTGAAAGGATAAAGGCCCTTACACAAATCACTTCATCTCACTAGCTCTTCCCCAAAGAAGGTGACTTAAGGTCCTTCTGGCTCTTAAATCCGTGACCCCATAGATCCTGGTTCCCTTTTCCAGTGCCTCTGTTCTTCTTACTAAGGCCAATGGCTTCTGTCTCTGGTTTGCACTCTACTCCCTGTTTGATCACCCTGGCGTCACATTTCATTGTCTTATAGAAGTGACCCTCTGCCCTGTACCTTCTCTCTAGGCTTTGACCACAAGCCCAATGCTAGCATGTTGATTTTAGGTTCCCTGTTGGCCATTGTCTACCTTCCTTGACCTCTGTTATTGTGTTCTGGTACACAAATTTTTTAAAATTCAAATAGTAGCCTTTTCTGGCACATGAAAGTTGCTTAAAACAATAAACGGAGAAATCTAGGAGAGGCAGAAGCAAACAGCAATTGGGCTTTGAACTCATCCCATATTCACCAAGTCCTCAATGCTCTTTGCCCACAGTGGCGGCAGAAATCCTCCTGCGCTTGCTCTCTGTCCCTAGTCCACCAGGAGATGCTCCTCCCTACTCAGCCTCCTGAGTCAGCCCTTGCTGCCCCCCAGTTTGAAGCCTGTGTCACATCTAGAGGTCCCTTTCTTTTCTGCCTTTGGATCTCTACACGTTGGTACCGATGGCCAGCCTCAACCTTTATCCCCAGGGTTATCCCTTCCCACCCACAGAGTTCACATTGTAGATAAGCAGGTGTTGGAGAGACACTGTAGCTCATGATTTCTGGCCCTGTGTCATTTAGCCAGGACATCCTGCCCTCAGATGTTATTAATAGTGTCATTGATGTTTCTGGAGCACTTTTATCAGTCTGGGGCTGGAGAAGCATGTTTATTAGAGAACCCCGGGACCTTCAGTGTAGGTCACTACTGTCACCCCTGTCTACCAAATGGAAAAGGAAGCCCTGGCCCAGGGCATTGGGCAAGACTTAGAAATCTCTTCCTGGGCTCAGGGAAACCCCTCCATAATGCAGTCAAATCTGATGGTCTTGGGCTGGGACTTAATCTCTTCAGGCCCCAGTTCACTATCTTTGGTTGGAGAGGGTTAAGTCTTCTAAAGTCCCTTCCCTTGGGCAGCTAGATGGCTTCTTAAGAGTTCATCCAGCCTGATATTTAACTAGCTATGTGACCCTGGTGCCAGGAAGGCCTAAGTTCAGTTTCCTCATCTGTAAAAGGGGATAATAATGCCTCGAGTTGTAAAGCTCAAAAACAATAGTATCATAAACATACTGTGTTTACTGTGTAAATAGCTTTTTTTTTTTTTTTTTTTTTTTTTATTCGGCCAAAAGGAAACTTGCCCTTACTGCCCCAGAATCCCATTTGTGTGGGGATTTTTAGCTCTCTGGCTGGGACCCAGGAGAGATTTCATAGGCTACCTCCCTAGAGAACCTGGAGTTTAGAGAGGAAGCTTAGCTATGCCAGCATTTGCTGAGCCAAGGATAGCTGCAGGCAGGGATTCCAGAGCTCTTTCCTAAATTTCTTTCTTCTCGCATTGCCCAGAGATGTCTTGACCTTCTCTTCTTCCTCTAACTGCTTGTTCAGGCCATCATGGATTCAACTTGGATTGTTGAAGTCATCCCTTAATTGGACTCCTGTTTTTCAAGTCTCTAAGTCTCTTCACCCCTAGCTGCGCAAGTGATTTTTTTCCCCTCAAGCATGGGTCACACTGCACTGGCTCCTCATTGGCTCCAGGATTAAGTGGACTCTTTCTGCTTGGCATTTAAAGCCTTTCACAGCCTGGTGCCAACCTACCTTTTAGGCCTGGTGCACTTGGCTGCTTTTTCTGTACACTTGCATTCCAGTCCTACTGATCTTTAGAAATGACGGGCCAGTTCCAGCTCTATGTCTTTGCCCAGGCTGTGCCCTACACTGTTAATGCCATCCCTTTCTTCCTCTAGTTTCTTTGAGAGCTCAGCTCCTTTCCTGTTTATGGACCATCAAGTATTAGTTCCTTTACCTCCAACCCAAAGTTCTTGGTATTTACTTTGCATATATTTTATACACACTTAGCCTGGCTCTGTGTTGGTGCTGCTCCAATAAAATGAAAGTTTTTGAGGGGAGGGATGATCTCTGTTTCCCTACTATGTGCCTGGCACCTAGTAGGCAGAGAACTGGTGCTTGTGGGTCGATTGGTTGGCAGGTAAGGCAGAGTCCACCCATTGAAGTGGTTTCCGCCCTTGCACTCTGAGTCGTGACTCCCAAAGGGTTGAGGCGCTTCTGTGAATTCGCTCAACCCCCCTCTTCTCCCCTGTAACAGGTGAAGGCTTCCACAACTACCACCACACCTTCCCCTACGATTACTCCGCCAGCGAATACCGCTGGCACATCAATTTCACCACCTTCTTCATCGACTGCATGTGTCTCCTCGGCTTGGCGTACGACCGAAAGAAAGTCTCCAAGGCAGCCATCGAGGCCAGATGCGCCAGAACTGGTGAAGGGAGCTGGAAGGGCCGCTGAGGCCTCCCTCCCTACCCCCAGCAAGCCAGCAAGGCAGAGGTCTAATGTTCTCTTTATTAACTACTGAATAATGCTACCAGATGCTAAAGATGATGATTTTTTTAACCCATTCCAATACAGTATTCCTTTACAATGCAAATGTATTGAAAGCCAACAACTCTGCCTTTGTGAATGCTGAGATGATCTCTCTTTTCCTTTTCCTCCTTCTCCTTCCCCTGTTCTGATCCCCTTCCCTTCCCTTTTTTCCCCTCCCACCTTCCCTGCCTCCTAAGCAAGCGGCTGGTGTGCTCTGGGCTGGCTCTCTGGAGTGTCACTGTTGGTCTTTCCCCTCAGTGATTCTCTTCCTTTGGGCCCCCCTGAACCCCCAGGGATGAGGAGTAGGGCTACTTTCCCAGCTCCTTCGGGCCAACCTCATTCCCTTCCAACTGGAGTGGAGGGTCATTCTTCTTGGCTGCTGTTTTCTTCTGGAAACAGAGGCAGGGAGAAAGGAAGTCGCCTGCCCACTGTATTTGGGGGGAGGTGTGAGAAAGAAGGCCAAAGTCTCTGCCAATCATCCCGCCAGCCCACTCCTCAACAAAGTGGGCCTGCTCTCTGTCCCAACTGCCTGAAGTTGGGTGTGGCTAGTGGGATGCTAAACCATGGGTGACTGCTTCCCAGAAAGCTTAGGGCAAGGCAACATTAAGCACACCTAGGGAACTAAGGGGCAAGTCTCTGGTTCCTAATGAAATTGACCTGACCTAAAGAAAGTATGGGGAACAAGTTAAGGAAACAGCCATTCATTGGAAAATGTAAAAGAAACCAACCTCCACATTCTCACCCCTCCACACCCTCCCGCTTCCATACAGGAGCTTTGGGAGTGATGGCTCCCCTGCCTTTCACTGCTGAACAGGGCCCCAATAAACTAGGGTTCCAAGCTTACATTACGGAGGAAAGATCCGGGCCAGTGTTTCAAAGGTCATAGTTCTTTCCTGGGGTTTCCCAGTTTGAAAGCTGGTCTGATAAAACAGGTCAAATTTGAAGGGTCTGAGGTCGTTCCTCTCCCTCTAGAAAATGGCTACCATGGAGGTCCCTTCTGGAGCATATACACACCCTGTCTTTATCTATTTTTCCCACATTCTCTCATACCTTCCAGAGCCTAGAACTTGCCTGGGGAGACACAGCAGGGATTTAGGGGCTTACCCTTGGTTTCTCCTCGTCTTCCTGACCTCTTTCCCCCTCCTTTCTCTGGGCAGGCAGCAATTGCTCAGGGGCAGGAAACACCACTGATGTTCCCTCTATAATGTGGCTACCCCAATTCAGTTGACCTGCATCGCCTCTTCCTTCCCTCACTGGCCCATTAATCCTGCTGACTCAAGGCAGAGCTGGCAAACCTGCTGGGGAACATCCCAGGGTCAGATGGAAGCTCAGCTAATCCCCAACTGAATGCTAGTGCCATCCCAGTGAGCCAGCCACTGGGAAGGGAGGAGGTTTTCCACCCCTTCTCATCCTCAGCATACTGGGTGGACCGAGTTAACTGTGAGCCAAAGCCAGGGCTGCTGAGTGGCAGAGGGCTTCTGGCTGCTTTAGAGGGAACTGAGTGGACTTTTCTTGTTAGGAAGGGAAATCACTGGAAGAGGACCTCACTCTTCCTCCTCACCTGCCAGAACTAGGGAAAGGCCACATTTTTTTTGGTTTTTGTTTTTTGCCCTGCTGGCTTAAGGGAATGTTCCCACCATCTAGCCAGGGGCTGTCACCACTGGGCCTTGAGGGATTTCAGAGCATCTTCCCTTGTATTCCCCTGGCTTTGCTGCTGTCTTACTGGGAGGGCCAGCCCCATGGTTGGGCTGGGGCTTGGAGGGAGCAGCTTGTTTTCTGTCTGGGTTTTAAGAATAAACAGGCCTGGATAGAAGGTTCAAAACAGGTCTGAAAATCCAGGCTTTTGAGCTGTTCGTTCCAGCAGGAAAGAAATAGTTATGTCCATGTTTAGTTTAGATCTGCTGGCCTTTTGTGGACCTCCCCCTAAGAGAGGTCTGTTGGGAATTTTAATCCCACCAGACATCACAAAATAAGTACAATGAAAACGGCTTGTCTCTTCTAACAAATGTTCAGTGGAGACCCTGTGCTCCAACCCTGTACAAGGCCAGATGGGGTCCTGGCATCTTGTCTTGACTCTCAGGGGGAAGGAACACTCTTTGAGAAGATGGCAAAGCTCAAAGCAAAAGAATATATTTGCAAACAATTAAAAATGGACTCGGGACTGACAGACCCTGAATTCCCATTAGTCCTTGCTCTGTGGGCAGACTAACAAATTCTTCTGGGTGCCTTCTATGGGTTCTAATCAGTATTGAGAGTGAGTCTGCCTCCACTCCTCCTTATTGCTTCTCTACAGCCTCTCTGACTAGAGGGAGCAGCTGGTGGAAGAGCCGAGGACCCAGACCCAGCAGGAGAATTGACGATTTACTGTGGGACTGCATTTCTGTGCTTCAGTTGGAGAAGAAAAATTTGTTTCGTTTTTGTTTTTTCTCTGGGGGCTTTCTTGTTAAGGGGCCCGCGTGTTGGGTGAAAGTAATTTGAATGTATTTGATTTAGGTGTTGTTTTGTTTTTTTTTTTTTAATTAGATTAAAAGATGGTTGCAGCATTTAAAATAGAAACTTTCCCCTTGGTTTGCTTGTATCCTGAATGTTCTCTTCAAAAGTTCAGGTCATACAAGCCAGAGCAAGAAATTGAACGAAATAAGATGGCTGTGTTACTTGTAGTGGTTTAGGGAGAGGGCCACCCCTCCGAGCTCTGGCGCCACTGACTTGCTGTGTGACCCTGGGCAAGTCGCTTAATTTTACTATTCTGTGCCTCAGTTTCCCTGT
This sequence comes from Sarcophilus harrisii, assembly GCF_902635505.1. NCBI lineage: Eukaryota > Metazoa > Chordata > Mammalia > Dasyuromorphia > Dasyuridae > Sarcophilus > Sarcophilus harrisii. The sequence continues at coordinate 623,917,064 of NC_045427.1, forward strand.
CTGTTAAAAATAGGGATAATAATACTGACCTACCTCACAGGGCAGTTGTGAGGCGGGACTAATGTTTGTAAAGCACCTTGGAATCCTTCAGCTGAGGGAGTTTCCTACAAGATACGGGGACCTCTAGAAACCTGGCTCGGGGTAGAGATGGAGTGGCTGAGCTGAGCATGTTGGGAAGGGAGTGGATTGGGGGGAAAGGGGGTGAAGCTGGAGAGCTCAGCAACTCTGTTGCTATGGAAACGTGAACAGGATACCTTTTCCTGGGTTGGGAATTTTTTTCCTTTATTTTGGATTGTAGTATCTGTGACCTGCGAAAAATAATTTTGGAATAATTTCTATTAATATTGACTCTAAAGTCATTTACTGATCTGAGATTGTGTTTGTTCATAATAAAAGTGAAGTGAATCTGAATGCGTTGTGTCGAAGGATTCGGGCGCTCGCTCCCTCGCCCTGCTAGATAAGGTTCCGTCACCCTAGCTGGATTCTGTCCCTTTAAGAGTGGGAAACCCACAGGAGCTGTTGGAGCCGACCCCGCCCCTTTACCCTGCTCCCTCCCAGGCCTGGTGACTGGAGGAAAGGTTACTCTGGGTTAAATGAAGGCTGGGGCTCAGGTCCTGCCGGCAGACACGTAACTGGAGCTAGCAAGTCTCCCCGCCCCCCACCTCTTCACCAGCCAGCTGGTTCTGGCTAGTTGCCTGCCCCTCCCATCCCGTAGGCGCTCCTCCCGACTCGGAGGCTGTAGGTAGCCAGCTCAGCATTGGGAAGGGGGGACCTGCCTGGCCCCTTGCGCTCCCCCACAATGCCTCCCTGGAGCAAGAGCTAAGAGATCTGGGCAGAGAAAACTTGGCTGCTTCTTGAACCGAAGACCTGGGGCGGAGGGGTCGGGGAGAAGGAAGTTGGGGGGCTAGGAGTGGAGCCTCCCTCTTCCCAACAGTCTGGTTCTGGGAAGTTCCCTGTTCCATCCCGTAAGCGCTCCTCCCGACTCCGAGAGCTGTAGTAGCCAGCTCAGCATTGGAAAAGGGGAGGGGTCTGCCTCGCCCCCTTAACCCTAGAATCGTGCCCACTTGCCCTCCACGACCCTGCTTTCCCCTCCCCCAACGAAGATGGCTTGGGTTTTTGCCACTCCTTGAACCAGGGATCTGGGGGTGGGGGTGAGCGGAGTCAAAACGTAAAGCAGCAGTCAGCTGCAGTCTGGGGGTTAGGACAGGACCCTCCCTGTCCCCACGTGCTCACGGTGAGCCCCTCCTAGGCACCCTGACTCGTGTATAGAGAAGCACACGCACGTGGACTCAACAACCAGAGGCCGGCATGTAGTGCAACTACAGCCAACGTCTTGAGTTTGCACCCTGAGCGCAGCTGGCTGCCTTTGCATACCCCTGGGCGCTTGTCTGCACCTAAATGTGCCCGGCCGGGCTAACGCGCATCCGGGCCGGACTTCCGAGGGTATTAGTCCCAACATTGGAGTGGATGCTTGGATGTCGGGACCAATTGGCCCGGTTCTTTGGCCATGGCCTCCCATATTCAATTTCACCTGGTCACTGGGGCATTCAATTAGGGCAATTGCAGAAGTCCCGGTAGAGGAGGCAGATGCTCCAGGGAAAGGGCATGAATCTCGCTTGGAAGATACGTCTTGCTGGGGAATGGACTAGTTACAGTGAAGCCAGGAGCTGGTACTCAGGAGACTGCCCCCTTACCAGGTCTTCTATTAATCAGCAGGCTCAGGATCTGGGCACATCCTAGTTGCTGCCTGCTCCAGGGGGATGAGCAATCTGAGGGATTCCAAGGGAACACTGGTATCCATCCATGATTTCCCCTTGAAGTTCTGCTGAAAGGCAGACCCTCTCTTTATGCACCCTTACCCCAGCCAACATAGGCCAAGTTTCAGAGCCCGAACCCATAAAAATCCTGACACAAGGTACACTCCTAATCCCTAGAGCCTCTTTCATTAGCCACCCTCCACTCTACCCTCACAAGGCTGTAGTGAGAGTCAACCAAGAAAATGCTTTTGAAAGTGTTCTATAATTAGGGACAACTCACAAGTCTTACAACCTATGATTGATACAGAATTTTCTTCACAACATTTACTGAGTAGTCCATTATTCCAGTTTACAGAGGAGAAAGTTGATGTTTGATTGGAGAAATCACATTCATGTAGCTACTAAATGGCACAGCCAACATTCTTTTTTTTTTTTTTTTTTTTTAAATTTAATAGCCTTTTATTTACAGGATATATACATGGGTAACTTTACAGCATTAACAATTGCCAAACCTCTTGTTCCAATTTTTCACCTCTTACCCCCCACCCCCTCCCCTAAATCACAGCCAACATTCAAACTCAGTTTGCTAACTTCGGCTCCATTATTATGCCCAGTACAGAACATTGCCTTCTGTGCCATTCCCCTGGAGCAGGCCTAATATAATGGCCCGAATTCTCCATATCCAAAGGACCATCTCCATTTCTTTAACTCTTAGGATCAAAAGAATCAATACTTGCTTTTTGTTGTTTCTTTTAACATAAGAAATTAGCACATAGTAGGGTCTATATAAATGCAAATTTCCTTTCCCTTCGCTGGGAACTCCTAATTGCCCTGGAGAATTTCCCTCAAGGTCAAGGAAGGTATATGCTAGAGTTGTCAGCCAATCTGGGATTACGTTTAATCTACTCCCACTCAACAAAGACAAAACTCCTGAGAACTAAGGGAGGAAAACAGCTTTTACTAAAGGTGAAAAAGTACTTTCTAACAATTGAAACTGTCGAATAATAGGAATGGTGACCTAAAAAAATAAGTAGTTCCATGTTACTAAAGGTCTCCAAATACAACTAGATATCAGGCGTGTTTTCAGAAGGGATTCTATCTATACCACATTTATTCAGTCTTCTAAAATTTTTCTATTCTTTTTCTCACCTCTTCTGATTTTTTTTTTTTCTTTTTAATTGGACCTGTGATTCCATCAGTATAGGGAGTCAGAGGGAGGGCAGGGAATCTTGCCCTACCATTACACATCAGAACCTGCTCTGCAAAATTGCACTCTTCAAGCAAAGGTTCTCAAACTGGGTCTGTGAATTCTGGGGGGAAATTACACCAGACACACAAACTGTCACTAGCAATTTATCACTTCTTTATAAATAATAATATTAATATAATAAAAATATATTCTTATATGTAATAATAATAATATTTTTTAAAAAACAGGTTCAAAGGGATTAAAGAATCAGTTCTGTTCAAAGATGAGATTAAAATCAACTTTTGAATCTCGGGTGCTGGTCACCATCCCTGCAGTGCTCCTCTAAGGGTCCTTCATAGGATGAAGCTCTCTGATTCTGCTCTGATGTCTCCTCCCTTCTCATGCCCTCTCAGTCTGGCTTGGCCGTGTCTGGGCATTTCTCATTTTGGCCCTTGAGCTCCTCTGAATAGTACTGGATTTGTGTTGCTCCTGCCTTCCCCATCAGATTGGGCGCCTTTATAAACGCCTCCATTATAAATGCTGCCTACCCCACCTAGTTCCACAGGGAGGGCCCTGGACAAAGGGGGCTCTCAGCTCCTGTTGTTGATTGCTCAGTGACTGAGGGCATCCTCTCATACCCTATCATTGCTTTGAACTGGGTGAAATGTCACTGAGAGTGGGAGCAGAGTCCTGTGACTGCGGGTTAATTTCCTAAACTCCCAGAAAGTGCTGACTCTTGGAACTACGGGCCATAAGCCTCAGGCCCCCACGGCAGGCCCAGGCAGGGCAGAGATCTGCTGATGGGGGAGCCAGTGAGCTGGAGGTAGAATGCTTTTTTGTCCAAACTGCCTGGCTGTCCCTCCCCAGTGCCCAGTGCATGGTGTCTGCCCAGCCTTGCTACAGCTTCCCGGTCTGCCTCATGGCAGTTCACAAAGGGCCAGTGTGCGAGCTCTTCTCTGCTGACTCACGGTCAGCAAGCCTGAGCAGGGCCAAAAAGGCCCCTTCCCAATTTCTTCTGACCAGAGAGAGCTGGGGGCAGCTAGAGCTACTAATTAGAGGTTTCGGGCTTCTTGGCTGACCACAGAACTGCAGCCAGAAGGGGACAGAGAAGCGAGAAAAGAGGCTCATCCCCAAACTGTGGGATCAAAACTTGAGCACTGGAAGGGGGGAGGGGACTTTAGGCACTCCAACCGCTCAGTTTACATTACAGATCTACAAAGTGCGGCAGTTTGGTGATGAGGTATATTCTAATATTGACGTATATTCTTGTCTGTCCTCCAGAAGGCCGAGTTAGCACAGCTAGAATTTCAAGTCTAGGAGGGACTTGAATGATCTTGGAGCACGATTCCCGCATTTTTCAGCTAGGGAAACTAAGGAACCAGGAACTTGTCTAAAGGCCCAAATTTCCGGATCCGGCCTGCTACTCGGGTAACCACCTCAACCCCTAATGAGGATCCTAATCCCATGCCCTCCAGGAGGGAGAAGTCTAGCAGTCGCCCCTTTATCAGCTCTCGAGTCAAGACAATAAGCATTTATCGCGCGCCTACTCCGGGCCAAGCACGGCGCTAAAAGCGGTCTCTGCCCTTGCAAGTGGGAGCTGAGCTTTCCGGCCAAAAAGTCCGCAGAGCTACCTGCGGCCACCGGTCTCGGCTCGGCCCGGCTTCCCCCTACGTGGTTCCAGAGCCCAGGGCAGGGGGGCCGGGCACGCTTGCGTCCCACACGTGCTCCTCTCCTCCCTCGCCCCCGGCCGCCGGGACCCCAGGGTTCGCAGCGCGCAGCATCACCCCCCGCGCACGCCGCTCCGCTACACAAAGCCGGGCTGGGTGTGGGCCGAGAGCCGGCGGCAGCCGGGGAGGGTAGGGCGGGGTGGGGCGGGGCCGCTGGGGACATGAATGGAGATGGGGCGGGACCGCTTCCCCTCCCTCTCCCCACTCCCCCCCCCCCATCTCCGGCCCGGGTTACTGTCGGTCATGTTTACGTTTACAACAGCCTACAGCGCCTGACCAAGGCAGCACCAATCAGCGGCCGGCGAGCTTGTCTGATGCCGGCTGCTCCAATCAGGGGGAGCTGCCTGGCTTGGGGCCTCTCCCGTGAATCGCTCTCGCCTACCTTTCTATGTGCAGCCCCTCTCCGGGGGCAGCCCCCCCTCTCCCCCCCCGGCCTCGCCTTACCTGCTGCGAGCCTCCTGCCCCCGGACTAGAAGGAGCGGTGACAGCTGCCATTCATTCTTGGCGCGCAGGAAGTCCCCGAATCCCTGTCTCTGCGGGAGCCTAGAGGGCGGGGGCGCAAAGGCCATTCTTATTTCCCAGTGTCACAAATAAGAAAACCGAGATGTCTGATTCCCCCCCCCCCCCCCCCCCCCCCCCCCCCCCCCCCAAGGACTCTTCCTATCCTCCCCACCCCCCCTTTGTATCCTTGGAGCTGAGTCTGGCTCAGAGCAGGCGCTCAATAAACGTTGAGAGAAGAGAACAAGCCCTTATTAAGCACCTACTGTGGGCTCGGCACCCTTGTTAAACGCTGCAGATACAGAGAAAATCCCAGAACAGAACAAAAGCCAGTCCCTGATCTCCGGGGGGCTCACAGCCTAAATAGAATCATGCAAGGAACCTCCTTTTTGGTCACTTCGGCCAAACGCGCATAGATAGCAAGTGGTAGACGGGACCCCACACCCGAGAACCCTTGCCTCGGGCCATATCGGGTGTTGAGCAATTGACGGATAGATTGATGCAGTGACCTTTGCATTAGAGTCGATATGGCACAGTATAGCTCCAGTGTGTGGGCCTAGCTGGGAGTCAGACGCTTAAACAAGCATCCTGTGATCTTAAGTAAATTATTCTCAGTTCCTCATTTTCCTGGTCGGTAAAATGGGGATTATGATAGCTCCTATCTCACAAGATAGTTATTCAATGGCAATGATAGCCTCTATCTTCCAAGACTGGTGTATATCTATGCAGTAACAATAGCCAGGCTTTTGTAGCACTTTAGGTTTGCAAGGTATTTGACATATATCCTGGGAGTCACAAAAAAGTCTTAGCTTAAAAGTATACTAAGACTTTTGGAACACACTGTATCATTATTAAAGTGCCGAGGTCTTCGGGGAGATACAGTAGATTTGGAGTCAGAATAATAACAACTAATTTTTATATATCATACTAAGGGTTTTAAAGCACCTGGCATGTAGGATTTCATTTGATCCACACAATAATCTTTTGAGAAAGGTATGATTATTATTCCCATTTTACAAATAAGAAAACTGAGACCTGAAGAAATTAACTGAATTGCTTAGGATTGCAAAACTAGTATCTGAAGCAGAATTTTAGTTAATAAATATTTGCTTATGTATCAAGCACTGTATTTAGCACCGAGATAACAGAAAGGCAAACAGTCTCTACCCCCACTTTTAGGAGCTCACAATTTAATAGATTTGAATTTAGGTCTTCCTGACCCTAAATCTAATGCCATTTTTGGGGACACTATTTATCCTCCAGTTAACCTCGGGTATCCTAGTGGCCAGAGCAGGACAGCAGGGAGGTTCTACTCAATGAGTATTTTTATTCTCCTCCATTAATATTCCCACCAAGAAAATATGTTTAGAAGAATTGCACATGTTTAGCCTATATTGGATTACTTGCAGTCTACTAGAGTTGGGGGGAGAGGGAGGAAGAAAAATTTGGAACACAAGGTATTGCGAAAGTGAATGCTGAAAGAAATGACCAGCAGGAGGATTTCAGCAAGGCCTGGAGAGACTTACATGAACTGATGCTGAGTGAAATGAGCAGGACTAGTAGATCATTGTATACTTCCAACAACAACTCCCGACTCTATCAATTCTGATGGACCTGGCCATCTCCAGCAATGAGATGAACCACATCAGTTCCAATAGAAAAGTAATGAACTGAACCACCTACACCCAGTGAAAGAACTCTGGGAGATGACTATGAACCACTACATAGAATTCCCAATCCCTCTATTTTTGTCCGCCTGTATTTTTGATCTCCTTCATAGGCTAATTGTACACTATTTCAAAGTCTGATTCTTTTTGTAGAGCAAAATAACTGTTAGTTGTATTTAATTTATACTTTAACATATTTAAAATGTATTGGTCAACCTGCCATGGGGGGAAAAGATGGAGGGAAGGAGGGGAAAAATTGGAACAAAAGGTTTGGCAATTGTCAAAGCTGTAAAATCACCCATGCATATAACTTGTAAATAAAGAGCAATAAAAAAAAAAAAAAAAAAAAAAAAAAAAAAAAAAAAAAAAAAAAAAAAAAAGTGAATACTGAAAACTACCTTTGCATGTATTTTGAAAAATAAAAAGCTAGTATTTCTTTAAAAAAAAATAAGAAACTGAGGAAGAAAAGAAAATATTCCCCCCCACCCCCAAACTTACAAGGCAGTGCAATGGAGAGTGGGAGAAGTTGAGAATTCATACAAAGATTCTCAGAGTCCAACCTGGGGAGCCAATGATCCTCAAACTGAAAAACTGAGATGGTAAAGCCAGAACAAAGATCACCCTGATCTAGACAAGAAAACAAGGAAGGGGAATCTTGGGAACTGATTTTCTGGAGATTAGTTCTTAAAGCCTACGCTGAATTGCCCTTTCCCCCCATGCCCTATGCCCTCCCTTAATTCTAAAGAGAGATTTTTTAAAAGTCTCCCTTACTGGGTGGAGACTGCTTCAAGGCCTGCACATTCAGGGACTCCGGGGCCTCAGGAAGGCTACCCCTATCTCTTCCCAACACACTCATTCTGTAAACTGTAGTCTTGAGTAAGTGAGCCACATGTTTACCCAGCATCTGCTCTAACAGACCCATTGGACTTTGACTTGCTCAGACCATTGAGGCCATATTTGAAGGATTTGGGATCAAATTCCAGGCACCAATTTAAGAAGGATTTTAACCAGCCTAGAGATCACACCCAGGAGAATGGCTAGGTTAGGGAGAAGACACTTCAGATCAGATACAAAGAAAGTAAAATCGTGCTCTCAGATCTTCAGGAGGGAAGGAAGGAAACGGCATGTTCAGACAAGGTATAGGCAGGATAAATTGGAGATAATCCATAAAGGAAAGGCACTAACATTAAATTGGGAGAGAAAGATCTATTGCCAAAGGTGGGGCTTGAACTGAGTACCTGAAGGGAAGCAGTCCACTGTACCAATCCCTAAACCAGCCTCAAAGCATGGGCTTCTCACCCAACTCACATGGAACTGATAGCTTAGTTTCCCGAGAGAGAGAGAATACTACTTCCCTGAAGAGTTCTAAGGAAAAGACTAGGGTTGTAGCTTCTAAGATTAACTTTGCACATATTGGTTTCATCCAAACCCAATTTACATAAATGAGTTTTAAAAAATCACCCTATGACCTCATTAGATTTGGAAAATGAAGGACAAACAACAAGAACTCATCTGAGATATAAGGAACCATGGGCGTACACAGGGACACACATCCAAAGAGCCCAAAGAATGGTCTCCATGCCAAAGATCAAAGGAATCCCTTTGCTTATTATACTCTTAGTGGAACTAAGAGATCCAAATCCCCCTTCAAACTAGTGCCTTTCCTTTCTGATTACATCCAATTTAACCTATATCTGGTTTTTGTTTGTCCACAGTATTTACATTTTCTTTCCCCCAGTAGACTTTTAGTCCTGAAATCAAATTATCTTTTGCTTTTCTTGGTCTCCCTAGCACTTAACGCAACACCAGGCACATAAAAGATAAATACGTATTCATTGACTTCCATAATTCAGACTTTCAGTTTCTAAAAAGGCCATTGCATTGACTGCCGGCTCCTGATCTATATCTTGCCACTGGACCCAGATGCTCTGGAGAAGAAAAAGAGACCGGTGGCTTTGCATATCTCTCATTTCAATTCAAGTCACTTACGTGTCATAGCATTGCCTCCCTGATGTCATGATCCTCTCTGAGAACAAAGGATAAACAAACGTTTCAGCTGCACTTGTAGGGAACGCATGGAGTCCAGGTACATCTCCTGACATCTATCCTTGAGAATCCCTTTCTCTCTTCAAGGAGTCCCCATCCCATTTACTTCCTGTGAACAGCTTTGGTGACAAATGGTCTGCTCAGCTCAAAGAATTGAGGGAGTTGGGTCTGGAGAAGAGTTGATTTAGTTCACTATAATAGCTGTCTTCAAGTATTTGAAGGGTTACGCTGTGGAAGGAGCAGTATAGTTTTTCTGCTTGGCCACAGAGGGCAAGACAGGGAACAACAAGTGGATGAGTATGATCATCAAATGGGTGACAAATGCAGGACAAGAAAACCCCCACCAATCAGAACTATCTGAAGAGTGGCGTCTTCTGTTTCAGATAGAGTGAGTTGCAAGTAGGAACTGGATGACTACTTTTTGGGCACGGTGTAGACAGATTCATGTTCAATTATGGGCTAGATTGCATGACTTCTAGGATCCCTCTCAGCCTTGAGATTGTTATTCTGTGCCCAGCACTGGGCTAAAAACCAGAAACTTCAGTGAGCGTACTGTCTGTCTGGGGAGATAAGACTTGCAGCCATGAATCCAAGGATATCAAATAACTAAGTAGCATTTACTTAGCTTACTATTACTTAGCTTACCCACTTCCCATGTGCCAGAAATATCATATGCCGATTGTTAGGGATTCAAAGAGATGAACAAAACTTCCCCAACTCTTAAAGAGAGTCTGCTGGAGGAAACACCGTAGGAGGAAACATCTTGGTGATGTTTTATGTTTTAACCCAAACTTTCTCCCTTGCCTTGGACTTCCCACTATGTGTTCCTGAAAATGATTTTCCAACTCTATTACTGTTCTTCTCACGCCTCCTCCAGTCAAACTCTCTTACAGTATTTTTGAACCATTGAATAAAAAATATATCTTTTCACATTTTGTTATAGGCAGATAAGTAGCACAGTGGTTACAGGTTACTGGACCCAACTCAGGAAGACCTGAGTTCAAATCAACCCTTGGTTAAATTACAAGCTGTGACATCCCGAACAAGTCATTTAATTTCTGTCTGTCTCAGTTTCCTCAACTGTAAAATGGGAATAATTGCAGCGACCTCACACAATTGTGAAGTTCAAATGAAATATTTACAAAAGCACTTAGCCCAGTGTTCGACAACAGAAAGCATTTAATATATTCTTATTCCCTTTCCTTATATCATTTGGTAGGTTGGACAGACTGAAGAACATCTCTGGGACAGTGCCTTTACTGGTATCCTCCCTATTGTCAGAATGATTAGGCTAAATCAGCCCACTATGATATTTCATTATAATAACAATCCATTAGCCCACTCTCAGATTTTTTTTTCCCCTACCTTTAGCCAGTTTCCACAGTCAACACCCACCTGGAGGCATTTGGAACTATATAAGTTGGATACATCATGGGTATACCAGAAAGATTGATGTATTATTTTCCCAGAGTTAGGGACCTTGCACAAATGGAATCATGTCTGATTATCGTTCCATCACTAAAAGAACCTGGAAATGGGAAGGAAGAGTCTTTTTAACATCACTCAGATTTAATCTCTGTGATATATTTTGGGGTAATCTTCCTCATACCATCTGTGTTTCATGAGTTTTTGTTATGAGGGGCTCTTTTTTTTTTTTTTTTTTTTTTTTTAATAGCCTTTAATTTACAGGATATATACATGGGTAACTTTACAGCACCAAAATTCCAAACCTTTGCCAATCCTTCACCCTCCCCCCCCCTCCCCAAATGGGGAAACGACCAGTAGATGTTAAATACACAAAATATAACTTAGATACAAAATAAGTATACATACCAAAACACTACTGTTACAAAAAGAATGACTTGAATCACTGACAATTAGCTTTGAAGGAAATCAAAGATCAGGTGTGCAAAATATAGGGACTGGGAATTAATGTAATGGTTTTTTAGTCTCCCCAGAGTTCTTTTTCTGGGTAAAGTTAGTTCAGTTATTACTGCTCCATTAGAAATGATTTGGGATCTTGTTGTGAGGATGGCCTGACCATCAGGACTAGTATCATCTAGTATTGTTGGAAGTATATAAGATCTCCTGGTCCTGCCATTTCACTCAGCACGTTTGTAAGTCTCTCCAGGCCTTTCTGAAATCATCCTGTTGGTCATTTAAGAAAGTAATATTCCATAATTTTCATATACACAATTTATTAGCATTCTCCAACTGATGGACATCCATTCGTTTAGTTTCTAGCCACTAAAAAAGGGCTCAAAATTCGTGCACATAAGGTCCCTTTCCTTCTTTATAACTTTTGGGATATAATCCCAGTAGTAACACTGTGGATCAAAGGGTACAAGTTTGATAACTTTTTTGAATAGTTCAAATATTCCAAAATGGTTGGATTCGTTCACAACCCACCAACAATGAATCTGTCCCAGTTTTCCAATCCCCTCCAACAATCATTTTTTTCCTGTCATCTTAGCCAATCCAGGTGTTTAGTGGATCTTAGAGTTTTTAATTTGTTTTCGATTAATAATGACTTGGAGCATCTTTTCATATGACTGAAATAGTTTCAATTTCTTCATCTGAGAATTGTCTGTTCATTCCTTTGACCATTTTTCAATTGGAGAATGGCGATTTTTTATAAATTAGAGAATTTCTATATATTTTGGAAATAGGTTTATGGAACCTTTGACTTAAAAAATATTTTCCCAGTTTATTGCTTCCTTCTAATCTTGTCTGCATTAGTTTTGTTTTTAAAAACTTTTGTTTGGTATAATAAAATTTTTCTATTTTGTGATCGAATGACCCTGTTCTTTTGGTTAAAAACCCTTCCACGGTCTGAGAGGTAAATATCCTATTTCCTCTAATTTATTAATAATTTCATTCTTTATCCTAGGTCATGAAATTTTTGACCTTATCTTGGTGTACGGCGGATGGATCAATGCCTAGTTTCTGCATATTAGTTTCCAATTTTCCCGCTTTTTATCAAAAGTAAGTTCTTATCCCAAAATGGATTTTGGGTTTTTCAAAGACTAGGTTGCTATTTTGTTGACTGTTTTTCCTTTGAACCTAATCTATTCCACTGATCAATAATCTATTCCTTAAATACAAATAGTTTTGGTAACTGCTCCTTATAATTAATTTTAATCTGGTACATAAGCCACCTTCATTTGATTTTTTTTTTCATTAATTCCCTTGAAATTTTGACCTTTTGTTTTCCAATGAACTTTGTTGTTATTTTTTCTATTTAAAAATAGTTTTTTGGGAGTCGTTGGTAAGTAAATAAATAGATTAGTTTAGGTAATATTGTCATCTTTATTATTTTTTTCCCCTATCAAGAGCATTTAATATTTTCCCAATTGGTTAGACGACTTAATTTTGTGAAAAGTGGTCTTAATTTTGCTCATAAAGTTTCTGATTTTCCTTGGCAGATAGATTCTAAATATTTTATATTATCATAGTTACTTTAAATGGAATTTTCTTTGTAACTTGACTGTTGGATTTTTGTTAGTGAATATAAGAATGCTATATTATGGGTTTATTTTATAAAGAACTTTATAAAGTTTGGGATTATTTCAAAACTTTTTAGCAGAATCTCGGGTTTTCTTAAATTATGTCAATGGAAAAGTGATAATTTGGCTTCCCTTTCCTATTCTTATTCCTTTAATTCTTTCTAGTTTTTATTCATATAGGTTTTTCTAATACAATATTAAATAGTAAGGTATAGGGGCAACCTTTTTCACTCAGATCTTATTGGGAATGGTTGATTTGTCTCCATTAATATGATGCTTACTGATGGTTTTTTAATGCTGTGATTATTTTGGAAAAGTCCATTTCCCTATACTTCAATTTTTTTTAGGAATGGATGTTGGTTTTATAAATGCTTTTTCTGCATCTATTGAGATGATCATATGTTTTTTAATTTGGGTTAATTGGCCAATTATATTGATAGTTTTCTTATTGAACCAATCATTTGGTATAAACCTATTGATTAGTGTATTATCTTGGAGATGATTTTCGTAGTCTTTTGCTAATATCTTATTTAAGATTTTAGACAATATTCATTAGGAGATTGGTCTATAATTTTCTTTTCTTTTTCAGCCTACCTGGTTTAGGTATCATCCATGTCTGGTTAAAGAAGGAATTTGGTAGGACTCTTCATTCCCTATTTTATCAAATAATTTATATAGATTGGGGCCAATTTTCTTTAAATGTTTGGTAAAATTCCATTAAAATCCATCTGGTTTGGGATTTTTCTTTAGGTTTTTAATTGCCTGTTCTATTTCTTTTTCTGAAATGGGACTATTCCAATTTACTTTTCCTCTTTAGTCTGGGTCTGTATTTTAGGTATCATCCATTTATTAGGTTATCAAATTTATTGGCATAAAGTTAGCAAAATTCCTTATTACTCTAATTTCCTCTTATTGGTGGAAAGTTCTCCTTTATTTTTTAAGACTACTAATTTCTTTTCCTCCTCCTTTTCTAATCAGATTTACCAAAGGCTTATTATTTTATTGGCTTTTCATAGAACAACTCTTAGTTTTATTAATTAGTTCAATAGTTTTTTTACTTTCAATATTTTTAATTTCTCCTTTTAATTTTAGAATTTCCAATTTAGTATTTGATTGGGGGTTTTTAATTTGGTCTTTTTTTAGTTTTTTTAGTTGCAAGCTATGAGGGGCTCATTTCAAGCCAGATTGTCCCTAAGGATCCTTGTCTACTATGACTAATGCTGGATGGGCAAGAAAAACTCAGTCTCAGAGAGATGATAGGACTGCCCCCAGAACCAGAGAACTGGTAGAAAACCATAGAAACTCAAAGAAAGAAGGGGAGCATGGGATAGCAGCAACTGACCCACTTTGGGATTGAGAGAGACTTTCTCATAATGCCTTTTCAGCACTGCAATCCTATCAGGGGCTGGCTCTGTGTGTGTGTGTGTGTGTGTGTGTGTGTGTGTGTGTTGGGATCCAGGTTGAAGGAGAAGGGAAGGCTATTTAGGAGGATAGTTTTTATTTGAACTTGTCTTATTAATTTAGCTGAGTCAGGAAGGAATACAGCAAATCAGGCTAAAAAACCGCATTGGCCAATCTGTGTAGGAAAAGGCAACCACCACAACAAGAAGACTATGGGGAAGGCAGCTGAGAAAGCCAGACCCTCAGCTCCCTTATACTGTGTGTATCTTGCTTTCTGATCTCTCCTTGACCTCCTGGCCTTGATCTCCAGTCCTACAACTGGAGATCAGTCCTATAACTATTCTCATTTCTGCCTTAACCCCTAGACTCTGAGTGCTCTGAAGAAATGGTGGCCTGCTATCCTCCCAGAAAGGGGGTTTTTCCTCCCACAGTCTCCTACCTAGCCTTCACCACTGGCATGGGTGGCTGGGCAAGATGAGACACAATGCCCGAGTTCAAATACTCAGCTGTACAAATACAGGGCAGTAGAGAGTTGGCTGCTAGGCCAACATTTGTGTGAAATAGACCTGGGGATTGTAGTGGACTTTAAACTCAGTATTACTCAATAGTATGACACAGTAGACAAACAAATTTCTTCAGAAGCATCTGGGATCAAATCCTGCCTCAGATACTTATTAGCTATATGATCCTGGGCAAGACACTTAGACATCTTTTAGCCTCAGTTTTCTCATCCATAAAATAGGGACAATAATAGTACCTACCTCTCAGGGTTGTTGTGAGAATCAAATGAGCATAAAGTGTGTTACCTAGAAATGCTAGCTATCATTTAATTAACTTAGATAATAATTGATAATAAAAATAGAGCTATCTATAACAAGTAGAAGAGATGGTTCCAGTGCACTCTATTCAACTCTAGAACACTGAGTGTAATTTGGATGGTACAGACAAGGAGGGATGATGGCAAGCTGGAGTACAACCAGAGCAGTGTGACCAGGTTGATGAAGGGATCTAAGGATAGGTTGAAGGAACTGATGAGTGTTTATCTTGGAGAAGAAGAGTTTTAAGTGCGCCCAGGAAAGCTGACTTCGAACATTTGAATGTGGAAAAGGAATTGACAACTTTTTGATCCTGGAAGATGGAGTCAGGAACATTGAGCAGATGTTGAATAAAGGCAGATTTCCCTCCTTAAAACTTGCTAATCATGGGCAGCTAGGTGGCGCAGTGGATAAAGCACCAACCCTGAAGTCAGGAGGACCTGAATGCAAATGTGATCTCAGACGCTTGATACTTCCTTGGCTGTGTGATTCTGGGCAAGTCTCTCAAACCCAATTGCCTCAGCAAAAAACAAAAACCAAAAAAACAAACAAACAAAAAACAACTTGCTAACCATGAAAACTGTCCAAAAGAAGAACAGATTGCCTTGTGAGGTTCCTCAGCCTTAGAGATATTCAGAGAGAGTCTAGATGACCATTTTCAGGACGCTAATGGAGGGAGGAGGCTACTTCTTGATTAGTTACAACCAAGACATGGAAAAGACCTTAACTTAAAAAAGGCCAAGGACTCACACTGCTTGCTGGACCATCACCTCCTTGATGCCATGATCCTTGTCAAGAATGAAGGATAATGGTCAAAGGATATGAACAGACAATGTTCAGATGAGGAAATTGAAACTATTTGTAGCCACATGAAAAGGTGCTCCAAATCATTATTGATCAGAGAAATGCAAATTAAGACAACTTTGAGATACCACTACACACCTGTCAGATTGGCTAAGATAATGATGAATGTTGGAGGGGATGTGGGGAAACAGGGACACTGACACGTTGGTGAAATTGTGAATACATTCAGTCATTCTGGAGAACAATTTGGAACTATGCTCAAAAAGTTATCAAGCTGTGCATATCCTTTGATCTAGCAGTGTTTCTACTGGGCTTATATCCCAAAGCGATTTTAAAAGAGGGAAAGGGACCCACATGTGCTAAAATGTTTGTGACAGCCCTTTTTGCAGTGGCAAGAATCTGGAAACTGAGTAGATGCCCATCAGCTGGAGAATAGCTGAATAAATTATGGTCTATGAATGTTATGGAATACTATTGTTCTGTAAGAAATGATCAGCAGGATGATTTCAGAAAGGTCTGGAGAGACTTACATGAAGTGATGCTGAGTGAAATGAGCAGAACCAGGAGATCATTACACATGGCAGCAACAAGACTATATGACGATCACTTTTGAGGGCATGGATCTCTTCAACATTGAGAAGATTCAACTTGTTCAGTGATGAAGAGAGCCATCTACATCCAGAGAGAGAACCATGGGAACAGAGCATGGAACACGACACAGCATTCTCACTCTGTTATTTTCCTGCATTTTGTTTTCTTTCTCAGTTTTTCTTTTTCTTCCTTCTTGATCTGATTTTTCTTGTGCAACCAGATAACTGTATAAATATGTACACACATATTGGATCTAACATATATTTCAACATATTTAACATGTATTGGATTATCTGCTGGCTAGGGAAGTGAGTGGGGGGAAAGAGGGGGAAATTTGCAACAAAAGGTTATGCAAGGGTCAATGTTAAAAAAATTTAACCCATGTATATGCTTTGTAAATAAAAAGCTTTAATAAAAATTTTTTTAAAAGAATGAAGGATAAACAACAATAATCATCTCTGTAAACTAGATAGCAGCCTCTGAGATCTCTCCTTACTTTGAAAATGTGCTTCTTCGAATTTAAAAACAATTATTTTCTATGATAAACTATAATAAGGTCTCAAGATGATGATTTTAGGTAGTTTTTGTAATAACTATAGCTGTGGGAATATTACTGTTCTAAAAGAAATGGTGAGCAGGCTGATTTCCCCCCTTTTGATTGGATTTTATCTGCACAGCATAAAGAATATGGAAATATGTTTGGAAGAACTGCACATATTTAACCTGTATCAAATTGTTTGCTCTCTTGGTAAAGGGGAGATGGGGAAGGAACAGAGAAAAACTTGGAGCATAGGGTGAATGTTGAAAACTATTTTGCTTGTACTTGGAAAAATACTATTAAAAATGACTGAATTATTCTCATACCCCAAATTCTCTTCTGCTCCCCTAATCAAAATGTTTGTTTCTTGACTGGGGATTGTTATGGGCCAGAACTTGAAACAAGGTGCTAAGTCACTGGAATTGATAGAGACAATGCTTATGTACTTAGTTCACACCTTTAAGAGAGTTCACACATTAGAGTTCACACCTTTAAGAGAGTTCACACATTATAGTTCACACCTTTAGAGAGCATATATAAGCTAGGAGCCTCAACTAGGATTGACTTCAGGAGATTCACAAGTCAGAAACCCACAAGCTCACTCTCTGGGAGGCGGAGTCAGATTCATTCCATTTTCCAACTTTGTGCTGGCTGGAGGCTTTGTATTTGGAGGGAGCTAGAGTTATGAAGCTGGAAGAGACAAAGGACTAGCGGCAAGAGCTCTTGGAACCAAGGAGAGAGATAGGTCTCTAAGTAAACTAACCGGGCTATTTTGGAAGAGACAATAAAGGACTGAACTTTAACTCTTGGCAGCATTTGAGATGATTATTACTTTGAACTGAAACTAAGGCTGCTCCCAGAAGCCCCCCAAGAAATCTGCTCCCAGAGAAGATTATATTTTAGAGAAGAGAACATTACAGGGATGAGTGGGTAGGGGACACACCTAAGGACTCTCTCAGAGCCAGAATTCAAATTCAGATGTTATGACTCCAAGTCACCCTTCTGCCTCACTTATGGGCTTCATTTTCCAATATTCATTGATTGTAGAATCCTTGTATTGTAGATGTTCAGAGGGAAACAATTTATAGAAGACTGGATTCCTGCAAAGTCACAGACTACGGCCTCTGTCATTAGTAAAAGGAGTCTCCCTTTCAGAGCACTTTATTGAGATGTGGATGTTTATCCTGATATGAGAAATACCCTAACCATTACCCTACCCTCTCACACTTACTTGGAATGAATCCTAGGTGATTGTTGGTGCACTATGTACGTGTACAATTTGTTCTTTGTCTTCGGTCTCAAACTTATTCCATCTATTGCCACTAAGTCTTGTTTTTTCTATCCTTGAAAAAGTTTCCCAATAGGTCTCCTTTTCTCCACTCAGATAGCCACCTCTTTGGTACAGACTCTATGCCTAGATTATTACAAGACTGTTCTCACTGGTTTCTCAACCTCAACTTTCTTCCTTTTCTAATCTACTCACTTGCCAAAATGATCTTCCTGAAACTCAAATCTAACTGGTTTTTCCCCCTCCAATTCAGTAATGCCAGTATCTTCTTATTATCTCTAGATCAAATAGAAAATCTTGCTTTTGGCTTTTTTTTTTTTTATAATAACTTTTTATAGATAGAACCCATGCCAGCATAATTTCTTACAACATTATCCCTTGCACTCACTTCTGTTCCGATTTTTCCCCTCCCTCCCTCCACCCCCTCCCCCAGATGGCAAGCAGTCCTATACATGTTAAATAGGTTACAGTATATCTTAGATACAATATATGTGTGCAGAACTGAACAGTTCTCTTGTTGCTCAGGGAGAATTGAATTCAGAAGGTAAAAATAAGCTGGGAAGAAAAACAAAAATGCAAACAGTTTACATTCATTCCCCAGTGTTCTTTCTTTGGGTGTAGCTGCTTCTGTCCATCATTGATCAATTGAAACTGAATTAGGTCTCTTTGTCAAGGAAATCCACTTCCATCAGAATACATCTTGATACAGTATTGTTGTTGAGGTATATAATGATCTCCTGGTTCTGCTCATTTCATTTAGCATCAGTTCATGTAAGTCTCTCCAAGACTCTCTATATTCATCCTGCTGGTCATTTCTTACAGAACAATAATATTCCATAACATTCATATGTCACAATTTACCCAACCATTCTCTAACTGAAGGGCATCCATTCAATTTCCAGTTTCTAGCCACTACAAACAGGGCTGCCACAAACATTTTGGGACATACAGGTCCCTTTCCCTCCTTTAGTATTTCCTTGGGGTATAAGCCCGGTAGTAGCACTACTGGATCAAAGGGTATGCACAGTTTGATAACTTTTTGGGCATAATTCCAGATTGCTCTCCAGAATGGTTGGATTCGTTCACAATTCCACCAAAAATGCATCAGTGTCCCAGTTTTCCCACATCCCCTCCAACATTTGTTGTTATTTTTTCCTGTCATCTTAGCCAATCTGACAGGTGTGTAGTGGTATCTCAGAGTTGTCTTAATTTGCATTTCTCTGATTAATAGTGATTTGGAACACTCTTTCATATGAGTGGTAATAGTTTCAATTTCATCATCTGAAAATTGTCTGTTCACATCCTTTGACCATTTATCAATTGAAGAATGGCTTGGTTTCTTATAAATTGGAGTCAATTCTCTATATATTTTGGAAATGAGGCTTTTATCAGAACCTTTAATTGTGAAGATGTTTTCCCAGTTTGTTGCTTCCCTTCTAATCTTGTTTACATTAGTTTTGTTTGTACAAAAGCTTTTTAATTTGATGTAATCAAAATTTTCTATTTTGTGCTCAAAAATGGCCTCTAGTTCATCTTTGGTCACAAATTTCTTCCTCCTCCACAGGAGATAAACTTTCCGATGTTCCTCTAATTTATTTATAATCTCATTCTTTATGCCTAAATCATGGACCCATTTTGATCTTATCTTTGTATACAGTGTTAAGTGTGGGTCCATGCCTAATTTCTGCCATACAATTTCCAGTTATCCCAGCAGTTTTTGTCAAATAATGAATTCTTATCCCAAAAGTGAGGATCTTTGGGTTTGTCAAACACTAGATTGCTATAGTTGACTATTCTGTCTTGTGAACCTAACCTGTTCTACTGATCTTGCTTTTGGCTTTTAAAGCCCTTCACCAACTGGCCCTTTCTAGCCTTTTCAATCTCACATTCTAGTCTTACTTGCTGTACTTTGCAAGTGACTGGTGACTTTGCAATGTTTCAGTGGTTTCCTCCCATCCCTCTTAATATCCTTGGCTTTGTTCAGCTGAAAATCCTTTCTACAAGAAGTTTCCCCCAACCTCTCTGCTTCTGCCTTCCCTCTGAAATTTCCTCCCATTAACCCTGTAGTTATTTTGTATGTGCATGGTTATTTACATGTTGTCTTTCCTCTAGACTATGAGCTTCTTGAGGTCAGGGATGAGGCTTTTGCCTTTCATTCCCCCTGTTTAGTACTGTGCCTGGTATATTGTAAGTGTTTAATAAGTGCTTGTCCATTGATTATTTGAGTTAGTGCTATAGAAAAAATGATCTGTTCTGAGATCTTTTGGTGAGGGTATCTGTTTTATTTTCCTAGATGATGTTTAATTCAAGAAAAAGATTTGGAGTGGAGTATTCTGGGCAAAGGAAATAACATTCAAGTGAAGGCAGAGAGATGTGATTTATTTACCTTTTAAAAATAGGTAGTAAAGACTAGAAAAAATAGAAAGAAGAGTAAGGAGATATCATAGGATCATGGGTTTGTAGATGGAAGATATTTTGGAAATCATTAAGTCCAACATAATTTTTTAAATACAGATTAAGGAACTGATCAAAGAAATTGGAATGAACTGATGGAACCAATTATTCAATCAACAAACTTATTTTTTTAAAGCACTTTCCATATGTCAGGCACTGAGCTGGGTCATGGAAATATAAAAAAAAATCAACCCCTGGAAGAGTTTACATTCTATTGGAACAGGCAATCTATACATTTATAAGTATGTACATTTCTTGACCATTTTGAAATCAGGCTGCTGGCATTCTGGGTATCCTCTTCATCTCCCTCCTACCTGGACTGTGTTCCCAAACACCCTGGACTCTGAAGGGGTTGGGTAATATAAACAAAGATTTTTATCTTTGTATTTCCAAGGCCTAGCACAATGCCTGGCATATAGCAAATACAAAAAAGAAATATTGATTGAATGATTTTATCAGTCTATTCCAACTTCTTTCAAAACATTTTTTATATGTAAAAAAAAAAAAAAAAAAAAAACTAAGGCAATTCAACTCTTACTTGAAAACATTGTCAATAAATCATCTCCTCTCCTAAACCCTTAGCATCTACTTAGTTGACTTTCAGCTATATCAAAGTGCCTCTCTTTTATTTATTTTTTATTATAGCTTTTTATTTTTTCTTTCCTTCTTTTTTTTAATAACTTTTTATTTACAAGTTATATGCATGGGTAATTTTACAGCATTGAAAATTGCCAAATCTTTTGTTCCAATTTTTCCCCTCGTTCCCCCCATCCCCTCCCCCCATGGCAGGTTGACCAATACATGTTAAATATGTTAAAGTATAAATTAAATACAATATAAGTACACATGTCCTAACAGTTATTTTGCTGCACAAAAAGAGTCTGACTTTGAAATAGTGTACAATTAGCCTGTGAAGGACATCCAAAATACAGACGGACAAAAATAGAGGGATTGGGAATTCTATGTAGTGGTTCATAGTCATCTCCCAGAGTTCTTTTGCTGGGTGTAGCTGGTTCAATTCATTACTGCTCTATTGGAACTGATTTGGCTCATCTCATTGCTGGAGATGGCCAGGCCCATCAGAATTGATCATCATATAGTATTGTTGTTGAAGTATACAATGATCTCCTGGTCCTGCTCATTTCACTCAGCATATAGCTTTTTATTTACAATATTATATACATAAGTAATTTTTCAGCACTGACAGTTGCAAATCCTTTTGTTCCAACTTTTTCCCTCCTTCCTCCCATCATATAGTATTGTTGTTGAGGAGGAAGAGGAGGAGGAGGAGGAGGAGGAGGAGGAAAAGAACCTATTGTTGAGAAGCCAAAAAAGCAAGATTATCTTGCTTTTATAAAGCACTTGTTTTAGAAAATACTTTGTAAATCTTGAGGTACTATAGAAATGGTAGGTATTTCATTCAAAGATCTTATATTCTCCTGTGGGTATGCAACACGGAAATAATAAATGGAATGTGATTTGAGGAAAGAGTGAGAATGAACAACTAGGGGGATCTGAAAAGGTTATGATTTCTGAGCTGAGCCTTAAAGGAAAATATTCTAAGAGGTTGAGTTGATGAGGGAAGACTGTGCAAAAGCATAGAGGTGGGAGTTATAATACTGAATTAAAGGAATAGCAAATTAGTTCACTTTAGTTAATAATAATGGCTAACATTTTTATAGTGCTTACTATGTGCCAGTCATTGTGTTAAATGCTTTACAATTATTACCTTGATTCTTATAACAACTTCAGAAAGTAATACTATTTATTATTATCCCCATTTTTTGTTGTCATTTCAGTCATGTCCAGCTCTCCAAGATCCCTTTTGTAGTTTTCTTGCTGGAGATATTAGAGCATTTTGTCATTTACTTCTCCAGCTCATATTATAGATGAGGAAACTGAGGCAACTAAGTGACTTATCCAAAGTCACATAGCTAATAAGTGTCTAAGACTACATTAGAACTCAGGAAGATAAGTCTTGCTGATTTCAGGTCTGGTGCTCTATTTATTGCACCACCTCCCTGCTAAGTCTGTATTTTACCTTGGCACCACAGAGAGCTGCCAGAGATTTTTTGGGTAGGGAACTGACTCATGCTTTAGGAAGATCATTAGAAAAGTCATGGAGGATCTTTTGGAGAGGAGAAAGGCTTAAAGCCCGGACACCTTGTAATTGTGGCCGAGGAGTTATTCATAAAAGTAGAGAGGAGGGTCCAGATGCCAGAAGTATGTCAACATTGAATCTCTGCAATTTGGCATTTAATCCAATATGAAAGGGAAGACCATATGGAGACAATATGGAAAGGGAAGTAGCAAGATAATAACAGTACCTGAAAAGATGGTAGTGCCTTTAACAGAAGGAGGAAATGTTTGAAGTGGGACAATTTTAGCCTATAGAAGCTAACAAGTTGTGACTTGTGAATAAATTGTAAACTTGACTTGCCTGTGAGACAACCAGATCAAGACATCCATCTGGCAGTTGGTGATGGCTATTAGAGTTCAAGATAGTGATTATACTTGTATAGAGAAATTGGGGAGCCATATTAATAGGGATAATAAAATAGCCAGAATTTACTTGCTGCTTTAGGATCTATATATATTTTAGACATATAATTCATTTGATCTTCACAATTCTTTGAGGGAGGTGCTATTATTCTTCCAAGGCTCATAAAGGTTAAGTCACAGAACTAGGCTGTGTCTGAGACAGGTTTAACCTCAGGTCTTCTTGAAACCAATTCTAGGTTCACTCTACTTTGCCTCCAAGCTGTTTAGATGACATGTGAGTTGATGAAATTATCTGAAAGTGATTCTCTTGCCTAGAGAGAAGAGAACAGGGTTCCAGACAGAGCCTTGAGGAAATGATGAACAGTTTCAAGAGCTAAAGAAAGGCCAAGAAGAATGAGGACTGAAAAAAAGCCATTGGATTTGAAGTTAAGCGATAAATGATAACTGCAGAAATGGCAGCAGGATGGCATGGGAAAAAATGAGTGGGAGTGACCTTGACATAGGCTACTTTTTCTAGCAGTTTGGTTGTGAAATGGAAGACAGATTTAGGATGATAGTTTGAGGAGTTAACTGAAGCAAGTGAAGATTTTTAAGGGTAGATCAGTCCCACCCAAGTGAGCTTGTAGACAGTGAAGTAGAAAAGAAAGATTGGGTATAGAAAAGAGAAATGCCAAAGAGACAAATATTCAGAGGAAACAGGAGAAAATGGGATCAAGGCAAGATGTTTCTAATAGATGTGGGATGGAAAATACCATATGCATCCAGAGGGAGAACCATGGAGACTGAATGTCCATTAAAGCATAGTATTTTCACCTTTTTTGTTTGTTTGCTTTCTCTTTCTTGTGTTTTGTTTTGTTTTTTTCAATTTTGGGTCAGATTTTTCTTTCACAACATGACAAATATGAAAATATGTTTAAAATGATTACACATGTATAATTTTTGTCACATTGCTTGCTGTCTTGGAGAGAGGGAACATAAGGGGGGAAAATGTGAAACTCAAAATCTTACAAAGTTGAAAGTTGAAATAAAGTAGGGAAAGAAGGTGACATGTTTCACAAAGAGTTTAAAGTAGTAGAGAAAAAATAGCTTTTGGGGTCCTAATTAAGATAAAAAGCAGAGGAAAGGTGGTAGAGGAGAGTCAGAGAGAAGAGGTCTGGAACAACCATAGGGAGAACTATGAGAGTCTTCCAGGTAACAATAAAAGGATAGCTATGAAACAGTGAGGGCCCAGATAATATTAGATAACACAAATGTGGATACATAGTCAATTGGGTGACTTTTTTTTTCTTAACAGCAAGGTTAGAATTTGACAAGGGGTTTTGAGAGGACAAGGATTCTGGAAGAGAGGACAAGGTATTCAACTGAACTGATTAATTATAGCATCAAGACCATGAAGGGATGAAAGTGAGGTCAGAACAGGTGCAATGATAGATTGGGAGACCAGATTGGAATGGAAGGACTGGAGGACAAAGAAGAGGTTTAAACAGAGGGAAAGACAGAAAGATAGGAGTTTATGATCAGAAGGGAGAATTTCAGAGTTCAGGATTGTGCTAGAAGAATACTTACAGATAATGATGAGATCATGGAAATAACCATCCACGGGTGGATGAAAGAACTCAAAGGTCATAGGAGTTTAGAGACTAATAAACAGTATTCTTTCACAATTCTCTGAGATAGCTAGAAACTAGTTAATATTGTCTCTGCATTTAACAGACCAGGAAATGCATTTTCAGAAAGGTTAAAGTGATTTCTCTTAGACCTCAAAGCTGATAAGTTGCACAGACAAAATTAACCCAGGACCCCTGAGTGCAAAATTCATAGAATCAGTCAGCCAGTCAGTCAACTAGCATTAATTAAGCTCCTACTATGTACCAAGCCATGTACTAAGCACTGGGGGTCCATAAAAAGGCAAAAACCAATCAGTTTTTGGTCTCAATGAGTTAGACCTAGAAGAGGCCTTCGGAGCCTCTAATTAAAAATCTCTTCATTTTGTACATGAGAAAGCATCTGCCTTCTCTTCCTCTCTGCCTGCCAAACATTAAGGCTCCTTTTAAGACCAAGCTTTTTAAGGTGCTCTGGTCTGATGGATAGAGTTGGACTCTGAGTCATGAAGATCTGAATAAAAGTGTTTCCTCTGACACATGCTGGCTGTGTGATCCTGGGCAAGTCTCTTAAACTTTCAATGTTCTAGGAAACTTTCTAATATTATAAATTGAAGAGAAGGGTGCTAACCTGAATCAGTAGAAGGAGTTTCCTCAGCTGCGAATTCCCTATATCAATGAAATCTTAAATTCAGTCCCTAAGTCCTAAGAACTAGCTAAGCCAAAGAAACCTTTCCTGGTTCTTAACTTCTATAACATTAAAAAAAAATTTAAACCAAAGAAACCCAGCAACAACCACAAGCTACTGATTTAATCATATATATGCACATTCAAAATACAAAGAAAATAGAAGTAGATTGTATATAACACTAGGAACTTGTTACATAGTGTTAAAATGCATATTAAATGTAACATAACAGTAACAAGATTACCCTGTTTGTTTACCCTTCAAACTATCAAGACTTCATTTATTTATTTATTTTTAATAACTTTTTATTGACAGAACCCATACCAGGGTAAATTTTTTACAACATTATCCCTTGCACTCACTTCTGTTCCAATTTTTCCCCTCCCTTCCTCTACCCCCTCCCCCAGATGGCAAGCGGTCCTATACATGTTAAATAGGTTACAGTAGCTCTTGGATACAATATATGTGTGCAGAACCAAACAGTTCTCTTGTTGCTCAGGGAGAACTGGATTTAGAAGGTATAAATAACCCGGGAAGAAGAACAAAAATGCAAGCAGTTTACATTCATTTCCCAGTGTTCTTTCTTTGGGTGTAGCTGCTTCTGCCCACGCTTGATCAATTGAAACTGAGTTAGATCTTCTCTTTGTCGAAGAAATCCACCTCCATCAGAATATATCCTCATACAGTATCATTGTTGAGGTATATAATGATCTCCAGGTTCTGCTCATTTCACTCAGCATCAGTTCATGTAAGTCTCGCCAAGCCTCTCTGTACTCATCCTATTGCTCATTTCTTACAGAACAATAATATTCCATAACATTTATATACCACAATTTACTCAACCATTTGTAATGCCGAAGAAACTGAGCAAGACAGAGATTAGAGACCAATTCAATAATTTATTAAATGGAGAGAAATACTGGGACCATCCTGCATCCATGTTGATCCCAGGGCTAGATGAGACTATCATCTCAAAGAGTCTAGCCCCGAGTCTCTGGGCAGGGAGCCTTTTATGGAATAACAACAATGGAGGGACCTAGGTGGAGATAACCTCGTAGAAGGAGGTTACTGATATTCTAATGACAGCGAGCCTTTTATGGAATAACAAGAACAATGACATAATGGAAGGACCTAGGTGGGGATAACCTAGGATAGGGAGGTTACTGATATTCTAATGACATTAAGGAATGTCTGTAAAACCTTTATCTCAATCATTAAGAGGGGACGGTCATAACCCAAGGCAGAATTACGAAATAGGACAATTGGAGGAACTGGTCACCCCATTAAAAGGGAACTTTGGCATAACACATTCTCCAATTGATGGGCATCCATTCATTTTCCAGCTTCTAGGCACTATAAACAGGGTTGCCACAAACATTTTGGCACATACAGGTCTCTTTCCCTTCTTTAGTATCTCTTTGGGGTATAAGCCCAGTAGAAATACTGCTGGATCAAAGGGTATGCACAGTTTGATAACTTTTTGAGCATAGTTCCAAATTGCTCTCCAGAATGGCTGGATGTGTTCACAATTCCACCAACAATGTATTAGTGTCCCTGTTTTCCCACATCCCCTCCAACATTCCGCGTTATCTTACCCTGTCATTCTAGCCAATCTGACAGGTGTGTAGTGGTGAGATACCTTCTGAGGATGGGTCTTAGGGGCCCTCCCCAGAGAGTGGGACCATGAAGTTAAACTGATCTCTTTCAGTGCCTTCTCCTTCAGGGTTCAATTCTTTAGTTTTTCTCTGTCCAACATTCAGGATCATATCAAGGGCACACCATGCTGAGTGGTTCTGTGGCAGTGTCTCTCATGTCATACAACCATTTCTAAAGTTCTTAAGAGAGACCTTGAGAGTGTCCTTATAGCACTTTTTTCTGACCACCTTGTGAGCCTTTGTCTCGTGTGACTTCTCCACAAAACAGTCTTTTGGGCAAGCTTATATTTGACACTAAGAATCCCAAGCGCTCTTGGGTGCTGATTTCTGCACAAGTTCCCCCATTGTTCAGAAGTGGGTACTGAGTGCATCTGTCTGCCCCATCCCCCATTCTGCCACAACCACATTCATTCACTTCCTGGCTGTGTGACTTTAGACAAGTTACTTCACCTCCCCCATCAGTTTCCACATACATAAAATGCAAATAATAAAATTCAAATTATTATAAGCTATTCTTTTTATGGTAATCATTCCCCCAGAAGCCTGGAGCTCCTTAATAGGAAGCTGGAAAACAAGTACCTTTTCTTCCAGCCAGCCTAAAATGTTTCCTCCCTTACCCCAGAGAAAACTGCTTCTGGAGCTCATGAGATTGCCCTTTTCCTCCTCCATTCTTCCTATTTTTGAGGCTTCTACTTTCTCCAGTACATAATAACAGAAAACTTTTTTTTTTAATTAAAGCTTTTTATTTACAGAGCATATGCATGGGTAATTTTTCCAACATTAACCCTTGCATAACCTTTTGTTGCAAATTTTCCCCTTCTTCTCCCCACCCACTCCCCTATCTGGCAGGTAGTCCAATAGAACCAGATGAGGTGAGATCGAGTAAGGCTTCCATCTATTTCAAAGTTTGAGTAGGCCTGAAGGACTTTAAGCATTAAGTGAAGGGCATACTTAAGTCCCCTTGTTATCCTCCTATGACATCAGTGTCTTTCTGTTTAGGTCAAATATGGGCAACTATGTACTTATTAGTCAAGTTCAATTTCTTGGGTAGTTCCCAAGTTTAGAATGTAAGATCCTCAGCCAATAAGGATGAGGGTCAGGAGGGGGTATTTGCGTTAGGGATAAAAAGTGTTGACCCTACCCCCTATGGTGCCTCCTCCCTTAGATTGTCTGCTTGATGGGTGGGACACCCGACTGTTGAGAGAAGTATAATAACCTTTGCTTTGCTTCTAGAGTTCTCTCCCGCTTTTTTATTAAATGCTGTTTGAACCACACACCAATACATGTTAAATATGTTGAAATACATGTTAGATCCAGTATATGTATACAAATTTATACAGTTATCTGGTTGCACAAGAAAAATCAGATCAAGAAGGAAGAAAAAAGAAAAACTAAGAAAAAAAAAAGCAAGCAAATAACAGAGAGTGAGAATGCTATGTTGTGATCCACACTCAGTTCCCACAATCCTCTCTCTGGGTGCAGATGGTTCTCTTCATCACTGCATAAGTGGAACTGATTTGAATCATCTCAATGTTGAAGAGAGCCACGTCCCTCAGAGTTGATCTTCATATAGTCTTGTTGTTGCCGTGTATAATGATCTCCTGGTTCTGCTCATTTCACTTTGTATTGTAATGCCAAAGAAACTGAGCAAGATTAGAGACCAATTCAATAATTTATTAAATGGAGAGAAATACTGGGACTAATGCATCCATGTTGATCCCAGGGCTAGAGGAGACTATCATCTCAAAGAGTCTAGCCCGAGTCTCTGGGCAGGGAGCCTTTTATGGAATAACAACAATGGAGGGACCTAGGTGGAGATAACCTCGTAGAAGGAGGTTACTGATATTCTAATGTCATTAAGGAATGTCTATAAAACCTTTATCTCAACCATTAAGAAGGGACGGTCATAACCTTAAAGCAGAATTACAAAATAGGACAATTGGTCACCCCATTAAAAGGGAACATTGGCATTACAGTATCAGTCCGTGTAGGTCTCTCCAAGGTTCTCTGAAATCATCCTGCTGGTCGAATAACATAAAACTTTCAGGATATAGGACCCACTTTAAAGGTCATCTAATCAAAACCTTTACATATGAGAAAACTGAGTCCTGAAGTTTACCCAGCATTTTACTGAAAATATTTTATTTATTTCTCAGCAATATGTCAATGAGGAAGAACTATAGATGTTCTTCACTTTCCAGATGAGGAAACTGAAGCTTACAGTGGTTCTATTTTCTTCAGGGTTAGACAGCTAATAGATATATTTTTCAAATGAAATTCAAATCCTTATCTCACTCAGTTTCAGACCTAGATTTCTTTTCTTTCCATTCTTCCCATTGTTCTTTCTCCCACCTCCCTTTTTAAGACAATCTGGTTTAAGTGATGTGCCTAGGTCACCCAGCTACTAAGTGTCTGAAGCTAGATTTGAACTCCTGTTTGGTACTCTTATCTACTGTATCATCTAGCTGCCCCTCTCCCATTCTGTTTTAGAGAAAATGGAGCTGTGACTTTGGAGCCCCATGTAAGAGGTGATTTATTTGGACTCCTACTCAGTTCCAATCAGTATTAATTTTATAGAATCATATTAAAGTTCTGTATATAAGACACCAGAGTGTGGTGATCTGTACCACAACTGCAAATTCTAAGTTAATTAATTGATTAATCATAGGAAGAAGTGCTCCACCCTTGTCTTCCCTTGTCATGTAATTGGGCAAACTGGGATTGGATTTTCAGAACATCTCATAACAGTTTAATCTGCTTTAAAATGTTTTATCAATGAAATTGGCTCAGGATCCCCTCAGCTGGGGGAAAGGCCAACTATGTAGAAATGCCATTATAGAAAGTTTCCTCCTCGGAGACCACAGATGTTAAGACTAAAAGCAGAAGGTCTCAGGGCTGTTTATTGCCAATGCAAGGCTTGGATTGGCCCCAAAATATTTTTGTACCTCTGGACCAATCAGTTGTCCAATAGAAGCAGATGACCATCTTATTGTTATGCCTCAATTTCCTTGAATTGTTCTGCCTCGGTTTCCCTGGTGACAATCCCTGCCTCTTGGCTATTAAGACTGAGATAATTAGGGCTAAGGAGCCTTGGCCACTCTATCATTCCAAAGAATCATAAAACTCCAGATGGTTTATCTCAAATGTTTGGGCATCTTTCTGGCTCAGACTTCCTGTCTCCTAGCTTTTTCATTTCCAGTTTATCAGAATTTATGATCCTTCCTTCCAACCTTTCAGAATGGAATTTATGGTCCTTTCCTGGAACTTCCATCCATCCAGTGCTCTGCCCCACCCTTGCCTTTATTTCCCTGATAGCTGGAGCCCTATAAAAGTCTCTGGAATCCCTTGCTCATTGTTGGATGCTTTGAGGCAAGAGTCCCAGCCAGCCAGTTGGCTAAGGCTATGGCTAGTATAGCCACCAGTACAAACTCTCCACTATTAAAATATTAAAAAACCTCTCATCTTTATCTTGCCTCAGTTTCTCCAGTGTTACATTAAAACCACTTGGGTCATTGATTGTGATAGTTTGTACCTTTTCTCTTCCCAAACTAAGGAAAATCCCATTCCTCTTATGTGCAGATATTCCTTACTTCACCCAACTCATGATCCTGATGATATATTATTTTAGTTAATGTGTCACATGTCAATTAATGGAATTTGTATTGTATAGTTGCTCTTGCCTGACTGGACATCTATAAAAATAGGGCCTTCAAAGAAGGGGGCATCTCAGATCTCTAGGAGGATCTGAGGTCCACTTTATTAAAGTGGAACATAGACTCTTTAATAAAATGCCAGTGGCTCTGAACTCTGCCATGTATCTCTTATTGTGAGTGAGATAATTTTAATCCCTACACCCACTTGGTTTTGAGCTTGCATTCTCAGAGGGGATGATCATGGAATGTGCGCAAAGGTGATGAGAAAGGAGTCCTCAGTCCAGGAGAAGAGTGAACCAAGATGAAAAATATCCCGGACTCTTGTCTTTGGTTCAATAGGTCAAACTGCTTCCTTTCCTATGCAAAGATTTTTAGTTCTGGTACCAAGCTGAATTAACAGCAGTGGATAATTGTCTTCTAATGATAGGAATCATATTTCTCAGGGACTTCATTTTCTTTCTAAGCAAATGTCTATTCATCTTGAGGGAAAAAAAAAAGAAAAATCAGAAACAAAACAAAACAAAACAGGTGTCTGGTCCAAACTTCTCACGAATGCATACACATGAGAATTGGCCTGTAGGCAGAATCCCAAAGGAAATGCCATGCTATAGTTTTGGTAGAAAAGGGTGAATGTGAGGTCATTTGGGATCTAGTTCAGGTAGGGCTAATCCAAGCCTTGCATTGGTAGGAATCAGCTCTGAAACCTTCTAGTCTTAACATCTGAGATCCCGGAGGAGGAAACTTTTTTTAATGGCATTTCTACACAGTTGGCCTTTCCCCCAGCTGAGGAGATTCTGAGCCAGTTTCATTGATAAAACATTTTAAAGCAGATTAAACTTTTATGAGTTGTTCTGAAAATCCAATCCCAGATTGCCCAATTAATCTTACTGAGTTTAAACAGTGTGGAATTGAAGTTACCTGAATGGGATAAACCAAGTGAAGACTTCTGGGAAAACCTCTCATGGAAATATGGACTTCAGACTTTGCAATAATAAGTTGAGCTATAGCTAAAAAGCTGCAGGTATTTGATTGTCTTTAATGATTTCCCCTCTATTTCCCCCCATCTCTTAATAAGTATTTAAGTACCTTTTTTTTTTTTTTTAAAGGCAATGATGGTTTTGGGAATTCAGGTAACAGAATTCTCTCACCCAAGAATATCTGCTTGTATAGCAGTTCTCTAGGGAAATTGAAATTAAGAGTTTGTTATTTACTAATATTCTTTTGTTTCTGGGATAGAGTTCCACATTTACAATGTAAGCCTGGATTATCTCAGACAATGAGAGAAAAGGTCAGGGGTATGAGGACTTCTGTGTTTAGGGTCTATTTAATCTTGTGTTTTGCAGTTTGTGCTTTGCACTCCTCTACTGACATCTTGTCTGTTAGGAGTTGCCCTTTCATGTAATATTGTAATAAATCCCCTTTTGCCTTTTTTTTTTTAACCTCAAGAATCTCTGATTTTTAATTTGGGCATTGTCTTTGTGGAAGATATGGCGGGTAGTGTGTGTAGCGGGGGGTAGGGGTGGGGGGGGGAGAGTGTCAGAAAATGTGGATTTTGGTCTTATCTTTATCACTAACTTACCATATGACTCTAAGCACATAAATCATTTCAGCCACTCAATAAGTATACATTAAGTTCCTACTATGTGCTAGTCTTAAGTGCTGCTGATACTAAGTGTTCCTTGGTTGTTGTCTTTCATTCTCAAAGAGGAACAAAAAGAGGAACTATGTTAGAGTCATTATGTACAATTATAGTTGACCAGACCAATTTGAACTTGGAATGGTCTGCCACAGATCTGGCACAAATGATCTATATGAACATTCTCTAATTTTTATGCATCTTGAATTTCTTTCAAGCCATTCAATTCTGCTTTTGTTCACAGAATCCTCTGATGAGGGCACGCCATGCTGGGTGATCCTGTGACAGTGTCTCCTATGTCATGCAATTGATTCTAAAGTTCTTAAGAAAGACCTTGAGAATGTCCTTATAACATTTTTTTTTTTTTTACTAACTTGTGAATGCTTGTCCTGTGTGAGTTCTCCATAAAATAGTTTGTTTGTTTTTTTTTTGGCAAGTATACATTTGGCATTGGAACATGAAGAGTTGAAACACAAAAATGCACCCTTGTTCTCAAGGAATTCACATTCTAATGCAGGCGCCATTAAAAAAAAAAACAAAACCAAAACAGGAACAGCTAGGTGGCACAGTGGATAGAGCACCAGCCCTGAAGTCAGGAGGTCCTGAGTTCAAATCTGGTCTCAGATACTTAACACTTCCTAGCTGTGTGACCCTGGGCAAGTTACTTAACCCCAATTGCCTCAGCAAAAAACCCCACAAACAACAACAACAACAACAAAAACCAATAACAAATAAACAACAACAACAAAAACCTTGTCTATATTAGATATATATAGAATGGATGGTATTCTCAAATGACGGCGGGGAGCTGCAAAATGTCTCCTGCAGAAGGTGGGATATGAGGTGAAGCTTGAAGGAATTTAGGGAAGTTAAGAGATGAAAGAGAAGAGGGAATATTCCAGGAATGGAGGGCAGCCAACAAATAGGAAGGAAATTAGGAGATTATGTGTAGAATAGAAAATGGGCCAGCAAAATTGGATCATAAATTATGATACATTGTTGGTGGAGTTGTGAATGAATGCAACCATTCTGGAGAACAATTTGGAACTATGCTCAAAAAGTTATCAAACTGTGGATTCCCTTTGATGGAGCATTGCTATTACTGGGATTATATCCCAAAGAGAGCTTAAAGAAGGGAAGGGACCCACATGTGCAAAAATGTTTGTGGCAGCCCTTTTTGTAGGGGCTGGAAACTGGAAATTGAGTGGATGCCCATCAACTGGAGAATGGCTGAATAAAGTGTGACATATAAATGTTATGGAATATTATTGTTCTGTAAGAGATGACCAGCAGGATAATTTCAGGGAGGCCTTCAGGAGAGACTTACATGAACTGATGCTAAGTGAAATAAGCAGAACCAGATCATTATACACAGCAACAACAAGATTATATGATAATTGACTCTAATGGATTTGGCTCTCTTTAACAATGAGATGATTCAAACCGTTTCCAGTTGTTTAGTAAAGAAGAGAATCAGCTGTACCCAGAGAAAGAACTATGGGAAATGAGTGTGAACCACAACAGAGCATCTCCACTCTTTCTGTTATTGTTTGTTTGCATTTTTGTTTTCCTTCTCAGGCTTTTTTTCTTTCTAGATCCAATTTTCCTTGTGCAGCAAGATAACTGTATAAATATGTATACATATATTGGATTTAACATATACTTTAACATATTGAACATGTATTAGGCTACTAGACAGACATCTAATGGAGGGGGTGGGGGGAAGGAGGGGGAAAGTTGGAACAGAAGGTATTGCAAGGGTCAATGTTGAAAAATTACCCATGCATATGTTTTGTAAATAAAAAGCTATAATTTAAAAAAAAAAAAAAGAATATTGGAATTGCCTTGAATCACCTCATTGTTGAAAAGATAAATTGAGATTATTTGGAGTCTATCAACTTATTTTAAAAATATTTTTAAAATTATCCCAATATAATTGGTTTCCTTTGAAATCTTATGGATTACTTTATGTATTTACTATTTTGAGACAGGGTCCACAAATTCACCAGATTGCCAAAGAAGCCTAGAAAACAAAAAAAGTTTAAGAAACGCTGCTAGAACAAGTACTTTTAAATTATTTTTTAAAATCTTGAATTTTTTTTTGAAGAAAAATATTTCCTTTCTTTCCTTTCTTCCTTGCCTCCCATTGGGAAAGCTAGAAAAGCAAAATTCCCTGTTACAAACATGTCTGACCAACAAAACAAATTCCCATATCTGCCACATCCCCTAAAGGTCTCAATTTGCACACTAAGACTTGCATACATTTCTCTATCAGGAAATGGGTAGTCTGTTTCATCATTAATACATGGTCGGTCATCATGTTGACTAAAGTTCCTAAGACATTCAAAACTGACTCTCTTTACATTATTATTAATATAAATTGTTTTCCTGGTTCTACTCATTTTACTCCACAACATTTCATATTAAGTGTTGCCTGGGCTTCTTGGTAGGGATTTGCCTTTCACTAATTACCTTCCTTTCATCCCTACTCAGAGAAATTGGCTTGGGGTGTTTATTTCTGTTTTGTGTCATTTGTCCTCCTTGGTTTCAGATATTAGAGATGATCTTCATGGCAGTTTGTGCCATCGTATCACTGAAACCGCGATTCCCAGCAGAATGATATAGCAAGCTATCCCAACATGGGAAAAAGCCACAGTATTTGGGACTTGAATCTGAAGGAGGTTTTGGACTTGGAACTAGAACTATGCTCTCTATAGGAACTAAGCCAAGCTAGGAACGTAATCCTCTTCCCCTCCCCAGAGACTGAAGAGGTACATGGGGAGAGGGATAATGCCCCCATATGTTGTCTTTGACATCTTGTCTCAGATATATACATTACCAACTCTTGCTGCATATTTGGGGCACATAAGTACCAGAGAAACTTTGGAATTTGTCTGTATTGACTTTCTACCCATAAAAAGAGCTACTTAAAATATGAGTCATGTCTTGGTGATGACTGACAATTTCACTGGGTATGCCAAAGTATACCAATCAGAAACTAAAAAGCACTGTTGCTAAGGTATTATGGAAAAAGTGTTTTTCAGTGTATAGTTCCTTGCCAGAATCCACTCTAAGCAAGGTAGAGACTTAGTGAGTCAATATTAAAGGAAATGTCGGCCTTGTCAGATATCAGAAAGTCTAAGATTACTTCTTATCACCCTCAAGGAAACCCACATTAACTCCACACTTTTTTTGATCATTATGGGAACATTGAGATCAGAACAAAACACTCAGTGGAATTATCATGTATCATTTCTAGTACATACAGACAATTTCCCCGGGAATGATGCTATGTGGTTTATGCCATTCTGGGCTCCTGTTTGAGTGAGAATCATGTCTACCTATTGCCTTGTTTTTTGGTACACCTCAGATAAAAGTGTACCTTTACACTTACTTGTGTAAGTGTGCTTACAACTACTTACTTGCAGTTTATTCTCCATTGAAGGAGAAACCAAGAGATGTCTACCAACTAATCACACCTTTTAGGTCAGAAGATCTGTGACAGAAAAAAACAAAAATTATGATGCCAGAGTATCATGCCAAGATTTTAAAGAAGGAGACAAAGTCCTATTGAGAAACCTTGGCATTCAAGGTACCCATGAATTAGCTGATCTTTGGAAAGCGGAACCAGACAGTTATTGAGAGACTGGGCAGTTTACCTATTTACAAAATGGACTCAGAAAATTAAGGGTGCTCTATTACGGGAGTATTCACTGAAGCCATCTATTGACCATAGCAGAGTTAGTTGGACTTTGTAATAAACAAATAGAAAGAATTGATGGATACCCAAAAGGCAAAGACTGACGAAAAGATACAACTATACAAAAACTTTCTGACCTAGATATGGTCATCCAAGGATGATGCATCCAGTGAAGAAGACTGTGTATATTAGAGAACTGAATTCCAAAGCAATTCCTTCCCTGCCCAAAACTGCTACAGAGACTTTTGATTCAACCCACAGAACTGAAACATACTGATAAGTAACCTGACGTGACTGCTAGCCCAAACATTGACACATAAATTTATTATGATTTCATGGTTAGCCAATACCAACCACTTGCTCTGACATAGGAGCTAAGAGATCTGTCAGTGATAAGAAAATGACTATTAGACCAGTTGCTCAGCTAAATTATGATGTAAAATAAACCTGAAGACATAGTTACAAACATATCACGACAATTCTAGAAACTGCTCATGTGAAATGTACCTTTCATATAATTGCACATACATGCATTTACTGTTATATTGCATGTTTGAGTATGCTTGTTTTTATTTTTCTGCAATGTTCATTTGATTACATTTTATGTTATATTCACATTACAGCAATATCTAGTTAATATATTTTAAATATTCTACTGCTTATAGTTAAGTTGTATTTTATATATATATAAAGCCATTGAGAATGTTATTGATGCTGTCAGGCTAGCTTGTTTTATTCAATTACTGTTATAAGTAATAAGCAATGTTTTGTGACAATAAAAATATTAAAAGTTTCTGGGTAACTTGATCATTTTATTAATAAGGTCATCACATTATTAATAAAAGGATGATCATTTGGCCATTTCTCTCAGACTTAAGACCCCTAATGGTGGTTGGACTCACAATTTATATTTACCTTTTGAGAGCAGGTATTCCTAAGTAGGTATTCTTCTGATTGGTTAACCCAAAGGGAGATGGGCTATAGTAAAATGAGGGTCTTGGGACACATGATTTAGTTGACCCAATTCTTAGCCAAAGGGACATCAATTTCCATATCATGTCTTGAAAAAAAGAATGAATGTTTTTCCAGATCTACCTGAGCAAACACAATGAGCAGAAATATACCCATTCATTTAAATTTAGGATTTTTTTACTATCTGATTAGACCTTGGCCTGTGTAAATCTCTAAGAGAGACTTCCTATACTGGTTGATTTCTGGATAAAGAATTAGATTCCTGATTCAATAATTAAATATAAAATATAAAGAAATATTCATTTCTCACAGCTTATTCCTTTTGATTGATTAATTGCTGTGTATGACATATACACAGCACATGTACTTATTGAATACGTATGTACTTTTGCAATGTCCTGTATGTAGTTAGGTATGTTGTCATTGTAGTGTCTTCTCTACTCTCTATAGTGCCATGCTTATGGTTTATGTGAATTTGGTTTATTTCCCTTTCATCAGTACTAAAGTTAAGTTATTTAGAATGCCACAAAAATCATTCTTATTGTTTCAAAAGCACTGATGCTTGTATTTATATTGGATTTAAACAGAGTTTAAATTTGCTCTGGCTAATTTTTGCAAGGGACTAAAAAGAGTTTTGGCCCAAGGGAGACATGTCGCCTGAGTCTCAAAGGCTCATTAGTATGAGACTCTCCTACAGTAGAAATCAATATGCTGTGTCTATAGGGAACTCACGGGAAGGATAAGGTAGATTTGTCAAGAGCAGAAGAAAAAAGAGCTTTAGTCTCTTCAAGCTTCAGACTGGGTGTTTCTGATTTAAAATCTACTTTGGATTGCTGAATGTAAAGATTCTGTGAAGAAGCTGACTTGAGAAGAACTGGCATCACGTCTCTATCCCCAGTTTGCTACACTAGAGACTTTGAGGAACTTTCCCTTGGGTGAGATCTAGGAGTCTTCTTTCTCTTGGTTGAGTTGAGTTACCTCCTTCCCAATGGGAGAACTCCTGTTCTCTGTATCGTCTGATATATTCTCCTAGGTATACTTTCTCTAATTTGTTT
Source organism: Sarcophilus harrisii (assembly GCF_902635505.1). NCBI lineage: Eukaryota > Metazoa > Chordata > Mammalia > Dasyuromorphia > Dasyuridae > Sarcophilus > Sarcophilus harrisii. Next base: position 623,954,807 of record NC_045427.1, read on the forward strand.
TGCTATTATTTGGGTCTCTTGACTACTTACCATATGTGTTCATTATGGAACAGGTATGTAATAGGAAAGAGTTCAAGCTTGGATATAAAGCTTGGGATTATGCTTCTCTTCAATTAATGATAAAGCAGTCAGAAATTAGCTTGAGCTACATCCACTAGTTTAATGATTTTTAAGGGATCAGATAAATTCTAGCCCAGTGCCCCTTCTCTGAAGAGAGCAGAGTCTCTAAGCTTCTGTTAGCCCCAACCTTCTGTTTTCCTTCTGGATGTAATTAAAGTCTCCCTTGGAGGACAAGTACTATTTTCCCTCATTTTGATCCAAACAATATCTCCATGATAGGTGTAGAGGATAGTCCTCACCCCCCAAGTCTTCCCAAATTTTTCTGAAATCATCTCCATCATTTCTTATGGTATAATTGTATTCCATCACATTCCATCACATATATTGTTTAGCCAATCTCTTATTCAATCAATAAACATTTATTAAACACCTACTATATGTCAGGCACTGTGCTGAGTGCTAGAGAAAGACAAAAGACAGTCCTTACCTTCAAGGAGTTTATAATCTATTGAAGGAGATAACATGAAAACAAATGTATATTAAAGCAAGTTTTCTATAGGATAAATAGTAATTAAAATAGTAATTAAAAGGAAGGCACATTAAGAGAGGTGGTGAGGGCTTCCAGTAAGAGGGGATTTTAGCTGGAACTTAAAGGAAGTTAGAAAGATAAGTAAGCAGAGTGGAAGGGATGTATTCTAGGTATGGAGGACAGCCAGGAAAAATACTTACAACTGAGAGATGAATCATTTTGTTCATGTTATAGTAGGAGGTCGGTATCACTAGATCAAAGGGTATGTAATGAAGAGTAAGATTGAAGAAGATTGTACAGGTAGAAAAGGACTAAGTAATGAAGGGTTTTGAATACCAAATGGAGCTCTTTAGTTTTGATCCTAAAAGTGATAGGGAACCACTGGAGTTTATTTATTAAAGGGGTGATATAGTTGGACCTGAATTTTAGGAAAATCACTTTGTTATTCAGCCTTCATTAAAAAAAAATTATAGCTTCTTATTGACAAAACATATGCATGGGTAATTTTTCAACATTGACCCTTGCAAACACTTCTGTTCCAACTTTTCCCCTCCTTCCCTCCACCTCCTCCCCTAGATGGCAGGTAGTCCCATACATGTTAAACATGTTAAAATATATATTAAATATAATATATGTATACATATTTGTACAGTTATCTTGTTGCACAAGAAAAATTGGGTTTAGAAAGAAGGTAAAAATAACCTGGGAAGAAAAACAAAAATGCAAGCAAACAATAACCGAAAGAGTGTAAATGCTATGTTGTGGTCCACACTCATTTCCCAGTGTTCTTTTGCTGAGTGTAGCTGGTTCTATTCGTTACTGACCAGTTGGAACTGATTTGGATCCTCTCATTGTTGAAGATAGCCACTTTCATCAGAATTGATCATCCAGTATTGTTATTGAAGTGTATAATGATCTCCTGACTCTGCTCATTACACTTTGCATCAGTTCATGTAAGTCTCTCCAAGTCTCTCTGTATTCACCCTGCTGGTCAATAATATTCCATAAGATTCATATGCCACAATTTACCCAGCCATTCTCCAATTGATGGGCATCCATTCAGTTTGCAGTTTCTAGTCACTACAAAAAGGGCTGCCACAAACATTTTAGTACATGTGGGTCCCTTTCCCTTCTTCAATATCTCTTTGGGATATAAGGACAGTAGTAGCACTGCTGGATCAAAGGGTATGTGCAGTTTGATAACTTTTTGAGCATAGTTCCAAATCACTCTTCAGAATGGTTGGATCCATTCACTACTCCATCAACAATGCATCAGTGTCCCAGTTTCCCCACATCCCCTCCAACATTCGAGACTATCTTTTCCTGTCATCTTATTTGCATTTCTCTGATCAGTAATGATTTGGAACACCTTTTCACATGACTAGAAATAGTTTCAATTTCATCATCTGAAAATTATCTGTTAATATCCTTTGACCATTTATCAATGGGAGAATGTCAGCCTTCATTTTTCAAAGAGGATCAATAACATCATGAGTAATGCCTTGATTTACTTATGAACTGGATTTAAGTAACTCAGAATTGCACAAAGTCATCAGCCTTAACTCTCTTCCAGTCATTGAAGTCCAGTGTCAGGACAAAACTCCAGATGATTGGTAATGGTCCAACATGCAATGGATGACCTTGGGGTCTATAACGTCTGACTAAGCTCTAAGTGCACCTGCTTTAGTCACCTTGTGAACCATAAGACATGTGTTTAATATTTTTGCTTTTCTACATCTGCTTGTGAGGTTTTAAATACTAATGCATAATCAACTTTTATGAAGATGACTTGTACAACTGAGAAATATTCTATTTCTATTCAATAATTTCCAGATGTCTATCATATCTAAATTTCCTAAAATTCTAGTGAAGTTTTTCATTTCTGTTTTGTTTATGATTAGATTTATCTAGATCTGAGAAGGGTAAATTGATATTCCCATTATTATAGTTTTATTGTTTGTTTTTCTCCATAATTCATTTAACTTTTTAGAATGTAAATGCTATGCTTTTTAGAATATAAATGCTATGCTATTTGGTGCATATATTTTAGAATTGATACGAATTTATTGTCAATGATAATTTTCAGCAAAATGCAGTTTCCCCACTTATCTTTTTTAAACTAAGTTCATTTTGGATTTTGTCATTTGAGATCATGACTACTATTCCTTGCCTTTTTTATTTCAGCTAAAACCAGAATTTCTGGGTGAAATTAAGGAAAGGAATTGTCTTAAGCAACATAAACTCTAAGTAAGGTAAATCTCTAAGAAGGTCTTTTACAAAAAAAAAAAAAGAAGACATAAAAACTTGTTTTGTTGATCTGAATGAAGGTAAGGGACAAAAAGCAGATGACCTGAAGCAGAAGAGATCAAACCTAGAATAGTGGAGTTGAGATCTCTTCCCTCTCACTTCTGATTTTTTCTTTATAAAGAAGAGGCAGGAAACAAAGAGGAAGAAAAGTATAAGAACATAGGATAGAGTGAAATACAAACATCACGTGAATAGAATGAACTTACTTACAAAACAGAAGTAAAATGAGTTTGTTGTTGGTACTACTCCCTTCATCCCATTTGCATTCAAAGACTACACATGGGTGAGCAATCATAAATTACTAAAGAAAATAAGCTGTTTTTATTTTAATATGGGGAGATGATACATGTATCCTCTTAGAACTTATTATCAAGAGTCAGAGAGGGGAATTAATTAGACAAAAGGCTTAGAGAGTGGTTTAGTTATGTTCCCATAATCTTAAAAAGAGAATAAAAAGGAGGGAAGGGCAACAGGGAGAATAGGGGAAATTATATTGCATAATCAAAGTACATAAGTAGAAGAATAAATAAACAAGAGAGAGGCAAGCAGATGATTTTAAAATTTAATTTCATCTGAAGTCAAAGGAGAAAAGAATTTACACACAATCATATTAAAACCAAAAGAAATTTATACAGATAAATGTTATGAAATATTATTGTTCTATAAGAAATGATCAGCAGGATGATTTCAGAGAGGCCAGGAGAGACTTACAGGAACTGATGCCAAGTGAAGTGAGTAGAACCAAGAGAACATTGTATATGGCAACAACAAGATTAAATGATGATCATTTCAGATATAGCTCTTTTCAACAATGAGATGATTCAGGCTAGTTTGAATGGTCTTATGATAGAGCCATCAGTGCCCAGAAAGAGGGCTGTGGGAACTGAGTGTGGATCATAACAGTATTTTCACTTTTTATTGTTTGCTTGAAAATTTTGATTTATTTCTTATGTTTTTCCTTTGTGATTTGATTTTTCTTGTACAGCAAGATAATTGTGGAAATATATATGGAAAATTGCACATGTTTAACATACTCTGGATTACATATCATCTGGTGGGGAATAAAGGAAGGAGAAAAAAATGGAGCACAAAGTTTGTAGTGATGAATGTTGAAAACTATCTATGCATGTGTTTTGAAAATAAAAATTTTTATCTAAGAAAAAGTTTTATGCAGAAATATATTTCCTTTTACAAGGAAACAGGAGAAAGGCAGATTAAGGGAATAATTAGTCCTAAGAAAAACAAACTCTAATTAGAAAGGGATTAAAAAAAATAAAGGATGAAAACCTAATTGGGTTATGGGTTAAGGAAAGAGAAGAGGAATAGGGAAGCAGATTATGCTAAATCTAAAACTCTGAAGATAAGCAGAGCTATGCACATTAATTTCTTATCACACTATATATATTTTTTTAAAGAAAAAGAGACTGAATCTAGGGGAGGAGATGGGAGAAATGGAGTGAGGGGAGCTGGAACACAAGGTTTTTGCAAGGGCTAATCTTGCAGAATTATCCATGCATATATTTTGAAAAAATAAAAAGCTTTAATAAAAAAGAAAGAAAAAGGCTGAAAACATATGGGATTGACTCACCTATCAAACAGATTAGAAAGCAGAATCCAACATACATTGCTTATAAAACACACACTTGAAATAGAAATATGCAAAAAGTTAAAATAAAGGCCGGAGCAAAATCTATTTTGCTACAACTGAACTAAATAACTCTGATCAATCCAGTGGTCCATTGTGATTCTGGAAGTCCAACCATGAAGCACACTGCCCATTTCTTTACAGAGTTGGAGTGCAAAATAAAACATATATTTTTGGTGATGGCCAATGTAAGAATTTATTTTGCTTGACTAAATATATGTGTTATAAGAGTTTTGTTTTTCTTTCCTCTTGATTGAGGGGATAAGATGGGAATTAAAGAAAATGATCATTTATTGACAAAAAGTTAAATGAAATAAAGCCACAAAATTTAAAATATTAAGAAATAATATTTCTATAGTTTAAAATATTCTCCATAATTTTCTCTTTAGAAAAGTATGTAGATAGTTAATGACAAAAACGCTTTTTTTTGGGGGGGGAAATAGAGTTAAGGATGGAATTTGAAGTTAGAACAAAAAATACTTTTTATGTAATTCAGATTGTTGCTGACCTCACCTCCTCCAGGTAATTGACTCTCTGTCCAAATTTTCTCAATCAGCAAGGATTAAAATACTGATCACTTGGAAAGAGCCCTTTATTGTTTTGAAGGAGTAGTCAAGGAAGCAATTAGTAGTCCAAGATTTAGGTTAAAGTGGTCATTGTTCTGGAATGTTAATCCAAAACTATATATTAAAATATTGTGACATTCTCTATGTTCAGTTTCCTTTAACTAATATGTCAAATTGTCCTGGCATAGGGTGACGTTTTAGGCCAAGGTGGGTGGAGCAGGGACTATGTTAGCTCGGACATTTCTCTGTAAGAAAATGCTTGGATTTATGTTAAATTAATAATATGTATATATATATATATATATTGGCAGGCTTGTGCTACTTATTAAAAAAATTACAGTAACATTTTTAAAAATTTCTTTTTCTTTAATACTGTTGTGTTAAGGGACAGGTCAATTCTCTGAGAACCTCCACAGCTGTGGATCATAGCATCTGAAGGCAGCCTTTGCTGACACAGGTGTTGTGGACTGGGAATGAGATAAATTGGAAGCAGAAGGAAGAGGAGAGAAGTCAGACAACACAATGGCCTCTCAGTTGGAGAGGTCAGAGAACAGCAACTACCACATAGTCTCCTTGTATCATCCTCTGATCCATTCTGCAGGTCTGGGTTGGATCTCCAGGAGCCACTGTCAGGTGGCTCCTGTATGACAACACTGTTGATCCAGGGATGAGATGAAATGGAGGGAACTTTTCCCTCAATGTTCTCCCTCTGCTTTCCTTTGCTAGAAAATGGAACAGGATTTTTCTTGAATACATTTCTGTTCTTTCATTACTTTCCTATAAACTTCAGGTGTGAGTGGCTCAGTTACTTACAACACTAAAATTCTTGGCAAATAGAAATCAATCAATAAAAATTTAAGCAACTATTAAGTGCCCAGCATTGTGCTGAGTATCAGTGATATAAAGAGTAAAAAAACACCCCTGCTGTCAAGATATTAATACTTTAATGAGGGAGACAACATGAAACAACTCTGAATGAACAAACTACAGACAGAATAAATTAGAGATAATAGAGAGAGAGATGACACTAGCATCAAAGGGGCTCAGGAAAAGCTTCCTATAGAAGTTGATATTTTAGCTGGGACTTAAAGGAATCCAGGAGGCAGAGGTGAGAAGGGAAAGTACTCTAGACATGGATGACATCCAGTGAAACTACCCAGAGTTAGGAGATGAAGTATTTTGTGCAAGAATAACTAAAAACCAGTATCACTGGACAGCAGAGGGTTGGGGAAGGAAGTTTTTGAAGAGCTTTGAATGCCAAACAATTTGAATGGAGGTGATGAAGAACCAGTGGAGTTTATGTAGTAGAAAGGGTGTATGAGTATATGACATAGTTAAATCTACTCTTTAGGAAACTCACCAGGACTGAAATATGGCAGAAGGGAGCTAAGGTTTCAAGAGAAGATTTTTGTTTTGTTGTTCATATTTCATTCTCAAAGGGGACCTATGACATCAGCATATGTCTTGACTTGTCTTGACATCAGCAGATATCTTGACTTGTAAGTGCATTGGATCTAAGTGAGGCAGAGTTGTGCAAAGTCCTCAGTCTCACTCCCTCTGCAATCATCACCATCTAATGGCAAGACATAATTCAGGACAATTGGCAATGGTCCCAGATGCAGTTGGAGACCTTGGCCTTTTTATTTTAATTTTTTTTAAAAAATGTTATTTACTTATTTATTTTTAAATACTTACTGTTTTGTGAATCAGATTGGAAGAGAAAATCAGAAGAAAAGGGGAAAACCATGGGAGAGGGGAAAAAAAAAAGTGAACATAATATTTGTTATTTGATGTTTTTTACCCAAAGTTTATTGAGATTGCCTTGGAGATCTTGGCCTTTTTAAGCTAAAATCTTTCCCAGGTCTTAATTTGTCTGTGGCAACAATTAATAATTAAAGCCTAGTTAAGAATCAAGCCAAAAGATAGCTGAGTTTGCCTTTACAAAAAAGAATCAGTCTTGGAGGAGAAGCCAGAAGAAGACAGAGTAGAGGTGAATTAGTTCAGTAAGGAGTCAAGCTAGAGAAGAGAAAAGAGTGCAACCAAAAGATCTAGTGGAGACTTTAGAGAGGTTGAAGAACAGGGTTTGTTATTGCAAAGCAGACAGTAAAGCGGAATAACCCTAAAAGGTCATGATCAGATAAGAGAATTTTAAAAATCATAAAGATGGAAATGCAACTTTTATGGGTGATGATCAGATTAAGTGTATGACTATCTTTCTGTGTATCTTAAGTAGGGTAAAATGGGTCACAGGGGATGAGGATGTTGAGCAACTGAAAGGTAAGAACGGTTGAAGGAGTATATGTAGTGTGTATTTTGAAGTTTCCTAGAATGAAGAAAGGCAATTTGGGGAAATCAATGAAGGAAAATGATCTCATATAGGAGTACTGAAATTTTTATGTTCAATAAAGAATGTGAACACAATATGTTGAGTACCTGATTCTGGAGATTATCAGCATCCCTACAGTCCCAAGGGAATTATGTCCAAAGAAAAGAAGCCTGAAATGGGGGTGGGGGGGAGTGGGAGGGGGGAGTGGAGGGAGAGGACTTGAGGTCAGGTCTAGAGCTTGACATTTCATTTTAAAAATTTTAGAAATATCCCATATGATCCCCTTCACGTTAAATTCTGAATCTACCCAACACAGCTGCTTGAAGGTATGGGTTTCATGGCAGTTGAAGATGGTAATGGGTGTGTGAAGGTAGAATGGGGAGAGGGGATGTGGAGGAAGGAAGATATGCCCTCTGGATCCAAATGGAGGGATAGTAAAACTTTTTAGAAGGTGGTCTCACCTAGCTACATAGTGCTGGGTCTAGAATCAAAAAAACTCCTTTTCCTGAGTTTAAATTCAGACTAGACATTAGCCATGTGATTGTGGGTAAGTCACTTCACCTCAGTTCCTCATCTGTAAAATGAGCCTAAGAAGGAAATAGCAAACAAAAAGACAGACACCAGTGTTTGTCAAGAAAATCTCAAAAAGGGTCACAGAGTCATTCACAATTGAAAAATGACTAAACGATATAATTCAAGCACATATTAGAGAAAAATCCAGGTAGACAATGACTTAATGACTTAAAGTACGTTTTACTAGTAGGCAACATATGGCAATCTTTGCTTGGTAGTTTGTAAAATTACATGCAGCTTTTCTGATAGTTTAGGGCCGATTTAGATGGCTTACATTGCTCCTATACCTTATCTGTGTTTTCATTGTCAAGGGTGCTATCATATTTGTTTAAGGCTATTACAAAAGTTCTGGGCTATTCCCCTGGCATTGTGGAAACTCCTATTGAGGCCAATCAACAACAGTAGTGTTCTCTTGAACAAAAGCACATAGAAATTAACTGATTAGTCAAAGTTCATATAGCCAATGAGCCTTAGAAAATAAGAAAAATAAACTTGAAACCAGATCTTTCCAACTAGGCCTTCCTAATCTACTACTACTCTACCCTCTCTCTCTCATCATTTCAAATTGCAGATTCCAAAAGATAGGAATTTTCTGGAATTAGAAAAAGTCATGTTATTCAGATATTTTTTAGGAGGGTTTAAAAGAGGAAATCTGAGAGCACCCAGAAAATAATGTGGCTTTGGAAGACCCAGTCAGATGTGCCAAATGGCACAGTGGATAAAACATCTGCCTTGGCGGCAGGTGGTCTGAATTCAAATACAGCCCCAGACACTTAACTAACTGTGTAATCTTAGGATTGCCTTCAAAAAAGAAAGAAAACAGATGACTAAATCTAAAAGATTCATGGAAGACAATATTTTATAATTTTTACCTTCATATAATAGTGCCAAAAGTAATGTTCACATTTATCATTAAGAAAGCATTTGATAAATATTTTTCAGGCCAGCTAGTTCAGTTCAGTGATCATTTGGGGAAAAAGGTAAAGGAGGTAAGAGAAGGGAGACTCACGAAGTGGTTGAAGTCAAGTGAACAAGCAATTATTGTTTTTTGTTCTTCATTCTCAAAGATGACTATGACATCAGGACATGCAAGTGAATTGGATTAGGGTGAGGGAGGGCTGAACCATCTATGGCCAGATACAGATGAGGATGACCAGAAATGACCCTGGATGCAATTAATAACCACCTACTGTGTTCCAGGTACAGCAGAATCCATTACCAAGTAATTGAAGGCTAGCAAAAGACTCCAGACTTCCAGGCTATGGAAATGCTAAGACTGAGGATTTCATCATCTATGCTTTAATTTGTTATATCTCTGGCCATGGGATTCACCTGAAGACATAAAATCACCAGATAGAAGTTTCTCACTAAGGCTGTGAGAAACTGAAGCAAGCATTTATAATCAAAGTAATGAGGGTTGTTAAAAATCAGGGAATTGGAAAACAGGTTTTCTATCATCCGACTGAGATACTCATTCAGGGGAAAAGGGGAGATATTAGTATATGTTTTGTCTGAGAACCTCCTTATACTCTGTAATTATTGAGGACTCTTCCAAAGAATTTTTGTTTAGATAGATTAGGTTTGTAAATGTTTACCATATTAGAAATGAAAACATGTTGATATAATTACGAATAGTTTTGATGTTTACAGATGCCTGAAAACATACCAGAAACCCCGCTGGGTCTACAGGCCATTGTTTGAGAACCTCTGGTGTGATGTATAGAGTGATCACAAGGTTATTATGAAGAAAAAATGAGAGAATACTTATCAATTTTAAAGTGCTATCTAGATGACAGTTACTACTATTTGACCTCTATGCTGCTTCGGTTTCTTCAATTATAAAATACAAATAATAATAGTTCCTAATTCCCAAGATTGTTGCGAGGATCAAATAAGATAATAGTTGCATGGTAGGTTTTTAATAAATGCTTATTTCCCTTCTCCCCTCTAAAGTAACAGAACTAATTTTTGAGCAGACCTTAAAGCTAGGATCCTTTGAAATTCTATAACCCGAGTATTGGTTGATTTAGGAGTTTCGGGTTCTAAAAGCCCCCAGAATGAGGAATGTGTCTTGGGCATAAGTCCATGGAGGAGTTAAGGACCCAATTGTCTTTATGGCATAAGATCAGGGTCCTTTTGTGCAATTAAAAAGGTAGGTTAGTAGATAGGAAGGTAGATTGGGATGGTTAGGAAACATGGATAAGAATAAAATTCAAGTCATTGGTTTTCTAAAAAAAGAATTCCCAAGAGATCATTTTAGCTATGTCAACTCCTTGGAAGTGTTGGTGGTACAAGGGACAGAGAATTCCCAGTGAACAGTAAGATTTCTAGGAGGGCTCTAACCAAGCAAAAGTGATCCCACAATAGTTTCCATAGATAGTGCCCTGACCTTGTCTATTCCTCCTGAACAGACACATGACCTCATTAAATGATTAGAAGAAATGGTCTAAGAATATGATGTATGAAATGGAAAGAAAGGGTTTGCCCAGCACAACCAGTTGCTGGCAGGGCCATCACTTTTCATTGTCACCAAGAAGAGAAGTGAGTGATGTCCTGGAACTGATTACCACAACCTCAGTTAAATAGCTTTTTGTGATCAACCATTCAGTAGATAAAGTGTCCGTCCGGATCTTGCAATATGGCCAAAAATATAGCACATTTAGCTAATGAGCTCACGGTATCCTAATATTCAAATATGAATGAACTGTATGAGCAGATGAATAAAGCACAAGTTGAAAAGTACCAATTTGGGGGCAGCTAGGCAGTGCAGTGGATAGAGCACAGGCCTTGAAGTCACTGAGTTCAAATCCAGCCTCAGACACTTAACATTTCCTAGCTATGGGACCTGGGCAAGTCACTTAACCCCATTGCCTAAGGAAAAAAAAAAAAAAGATATAACTGAAAATGACCAATTTGGTTTTATCACTACCCCAGGGAATATTCTAAGAACTCAGCTCCCCAAGAGGCAGACTGAGATGTTCAGTCAGCATTTTGATATCTGGCTTTACAATGCAACTGATCAAAGCTAACTGTGTCTCCACAGACAGGTAGAGTTTGGGGTGAGTATCTAAGAATTCTCAGCTAAGGGCCATTAGAGAGAAGACTTCCCACTGGGAAGAGAGCTTGAGCTGTATCCTTTTCATGGTTTTGAGTATTGAAAACATCCAAAGGGTATCAGCACATGAGCAACATCACTACCTGATCAATCCCAACCCAAAAGTGAGAAAGGAGGTGTATGGTATTAAAGATAACAAGCCTGACCCAGGAAGTGGGGCCAGAGTGATCATGCTATCTATCTGTCTATCTATCTGTCTGTCTGTCTGTCTATCCATCCATCCATCTATCCATCCATCTATCTGTCTATCCAACTATCTATCTACACAACCACATGTAATATAAAATATATATGTGTATATATAAAAAGTATAATACATGTATCTATGCATAGTTATAAATATAAATATATGCATGTATGTGTATGTATATATACACACCTGAGTATATACACACAGTGGATAAATGCTGGGCCTGTAGCCAGGAAGAACTGAGTTCCAATGTGGCCTTAGACTTACTGAGATGACCTCAGACTTACTCAGACACTTACTAGATGTTTGATCCTGGCCAAATCACTTCACCTGTTTGCTTCAGTTTCCTTATCTGTCAAATGAGTTGGAGAAGGAAATGGCAAAATACTCCAATATTTTTGCCAAGAAAATCTCTTGTGGACAGAATTGGCATGCTATGGTTACAGGGTCACGAGGGTTTGGATATACTTCTTGTACAAAATAACTAATATGGAAATGTTTTATCTATATCTGATCATTTACCCTTAAGGGAAGTGGAAGTGGAAGGAGAGGGATTTGGAAATAAAAACTTTTTAAACAAGTCCCAAATGTTTAAAAAAAATTAGTTTTTAACATGTAATGTATATTAATATTTACATCAATATATTTATTTAAAAGATATTAATATTAATAATTATTCACAATAAATATTAATATATTTAAATATTGTTTTTTTAAATGACTAAACGAATGAACACTACTAAATATACAAGTGGTATCCCAAATGTCATAGACAGAAAGATGAAGATAAATATAGACTTATAGATATTCCAGGTGTACAGAATGGAATCACCATTCTAGAGGTACACCTGTGTGTGTGTGTACACACACACACACACACACACACACACACATATATACACATTTGGGAGGGGTATATGGTGATGGTTGGAGTCCTGGATCCAGCTGCTCAGGTATTACTATTTTTTCTTCAGGTCTGGCTCCAGCATCAATCCTGTATTTGTGGATTCCCAGATCCCCATGATACATTCTCCCAAGCAGATTATAGATGCCACGCTCTATATCTAGAACATAAAAGGAAGGAATCAAAAGACCCATTTCTGGAGCTACATGGTCCAAGAGGAGGGAAGGAAGGAATCCTCCAGGTCTTCTCACTTTATATGGCATGTGTGTGGAGTCCTTCACCATTGTACTCAAAGGCAGCCAAAGGTCATGCTGTTACCGAGTTAAAGACACCTATATCGGTCTCGCAACATAAACCCTATTTTGTTTGGTGAATGATCAACTTAGGAGTTTCTGAACACTGGACAGGATACATTGATAAGACATTTCTATCATTAGCCACCATCTTCTACTTGGTTCTAGTGTCCCTATCACATCACAGAGATGAGTCGAAGAGTCCCAGCTGAAACTTCTCATCCCCCTGCTTTCCCAAGTCTTTAGTCCCAAATGATGGAAATAGGACATTGTCTATTCACCAACATGTTCACTTCTACCTTTTCTTTCATTTGTTCTTCAGCCTTTCCAGTGCTCTCTTTCCACTCTGTCTGATACACATTTTCCAATTTTTCAAAGCCCATCTTCAGTCCCACTTCCAGTTCTTTGGGATGACTCCAGGCAAACAAATCTCCCATCTTCCACATTTCCTATACTTGTTTTGGCTTCATTCACTGAGCATATGATAATATTATCTAGTTCTTTGTTTGCATAAATATATCTCATTGCCCTAAGGAGACAGTGGGCCTCTGAGGGCTAGATTTTATTTATCTGAGTCTTTCTCTAGCCCAGAACCTGTCCTTATCTGTTTCTAGGCTTTGATAAATATAAAAAAAGAAAAAAAAATACGATTGTGTCCTAATCTAAATAAAGTCTTTAATCTTTGTCATTGTTTTCTTTTAATCTTTTTATTAATACCTTTTCTGTTCATTTCAGCTTATATTCCAAATATATCTTCCTCCTCCCCTACTCAAAGAGGAGCTTTTATAACAAAGAAAAAGAATCAAAATGGGTGGGGGAATCAGTTCAGTCAAATTAAAACATCAATCGAGTCTGACAACATGGACAATATTCTCCCCTCCCCATTACCCACTTCTGCAAGGAAGGGAGAATTATATTAATTATCATTATTTATTATGTACAATCGCATGGCATTTGGTTTCTTTTTGTTATTATTATTGCTCTTTTCCATTTATATTGTTTGATAATAAGATCGTGTAAATTGTTCTGCTTCTTCATTTTGCATCAATTCATATGCCTATATAATGCTTTCCTCCTCATTATTTCTTATATTACAAATATGTTCCATTACATTCACATAATGTATCACAATTTGTGATAATAATAAAGTTGATTGTAAATTTAGCTTTCTGTGGAAGTCACAAGAACTACTTGTTAGAACAAAGTTCACATTTAATATGACACCAGATGAGGAAAAAAAGAAAAAGATGATAAGCATTTAAAACAATAGCAACACGACCTATTTATATGTTATTGAAAGTGGAAAAAAAAAAAGAGTAACAGAATGAGAAGACACCTAATCTGATGTCATAGTGAAGCAGGTTGTGGTCCCGTTAACAAACTGTATTTCCTATTGATCTGTGATCTCTGTCAGATTTTCTGCTCCTCCTGGGGAAGGCATATCCTCCCTAGTTATCTTTCCAGGATGCTAGCGCCTTTGATTCAATTAGAAATCCTGGTCAAAAAAGCACCCTTTGAAGTGTTGTTAATTCCGATAGGAAATCCGGGTTGTCCCAACCCCCATTAGGTCTGACCTGCTTGGGCTGTTCCAGCCCCCCACTGGGTCTGACCGTCTGTCCACTGAGAATTGCATTCTCTCAGTGCAAAACTCCATTTTCCAAAAGATCTGCCACTATGGAAGTCAGTTTCTTGGTGAACTGATTTCTATCCAACAATAAGCTTTCATTTTGCCACTAATAATTCGGGAATGAGTGAATTCTTTCACTCCTAAAACCTGTGGGCAATTTAAAGGCGATTCTTAACAACTCTTCTACCAGGAATCTAGACCACTCAAACCGCATCAATAGGAAAGTTTAACTGGTGTAAATCACTTGCTTTAATAAAGAGATTAAAAGAAGTTAAAAACAAACATGATCTATTTGCCAAGCAGCGAGATAACAGCAGTCCAGGGCAACACTGGTTTACAAACTTGGAAGAACTTACGGTGATTAGAAAAAAAACTCTGACCAGTTCCAAATCATAACAAGTATGAATTAGAAAAGGAAAAAAAAAACTGCAAAAAAGCTTGCAAGGCCCAAAACATTTGATGCATCAAAAATTAGAAGGAAAACAAGCAACTAGGAAAAAGGAAAAAAAAACTTTTTTCTGTTAAAATCCTCATATCCCAGATACATAGAGAATAGATAAATGATCAAAGGCAATGAACAAGCAGTTTCAAAAAGAAGAAACTCAAACTATCAACAACCATATAAAAATGCTCCAAATCACTAATATTAGTATTAAAGCAATCACAGGATGCTGCCTCACACTCATTAGATTGGCAAAGATGACAAAAGAGAATGTCAAAATTGGATTTTTAGAAAATAACTGACTCCATTTTGTTCAAAATTGCTGGTAATTATACTTTTTTTTTTTTTTTTTTTTTTTTTGCCTTTCTGCATGATGCCTTTTTGTCAGATCCTTATCTATCTCCTTCACTACCTTCCTTTTCATTCACAACTCCTTTAATTTACAAAAGAGATTTCCTAAACCTTTAAACAATTCTAGAAAAAATTTACCCCGTTCTATAAGGGGGAGCTTCCTGTGGGAACTTAACAAATGTTGATTAACCAATCAATGGAAATTGAAAATACAGATATCTTTGGTCACATGTAAAAGACTCTGCTAAATAATGAATTCTTTCCTTTTTAACAACGTAAGCATCTTAATAAGTCCATTTCTTATCTATAATCTTATTCAAAATTGCTAAGAAAAATCATTTTTGTTATGCTTTCTGGGAAAAAATAATATATGCAGAGTGAGAAATGCACTTTTGTACATAGACAAAATAGGAATTTGTTTTTCCTCACTATGCATACTTGTTATGAGGGTTTTTTTTTTCCATCTTTGAATTAGGAAACTATAGTGAGGAAAAATTTAAATAAATGTGTGTTTTTTTTTTAAATGAATAAACAAAGAAAAAAATAGAACAAAACCAATGGAGATTTATCTCTAGGTATGAAAAAGAGCTTCCCAAAAACCAAAGAAAAGAAAAAAAAAGACTAGTGATGAAATTAAGTACAGTTATCCTGAAGACATTAAAAGACAAAAAATAGAAAGACAGCAAATGGATGAAAGATGATAAAGCACTCCAAAGATTTTTATAGCAAACTCTTCACCACTGAGAGTGGAACCACCCCATTTGGACATTCTTAGCAATCCTGAAGGTGTTTATAGACAAAGTGGAAAGAATAATAAAGAAATAAAGTTGGAGAAAGTAAGTGGAACAGATGACATACACACAGAGTATGACACAGTTTTGAGGGTATTGGGTACTTGAAGTGAAAAGTGTCTAAAATAGACCATATTTTGGCCAAGATCAGTTAATTGAATGATATGCAAAATTATGAAAAAAAGTCAACTACCTAGAAAACTACTTTAAAAGTAGAATTGGTCAAATGGAAAAAGAGATACAAAAGTCCACTGGAAAAAAACAATTCATTAAAAAGTAAAATTGGCCAAATGGAAAAGAAAGTGCAAAAGCTAATTGAATACAGATGAACAAATGGAAGCTAATGATTGTATGAGACATCAGGAATAAATTAAACAAATTTTAAAAAATGAAAAAATTGGAATTGTCTTGATGTCTTGAAATCAGAGAACAAAATAGGCATTGAGAAACAATCCACCAATCATGTCAAAAAAGAGATCTCAAAATAAAAATTCCAAGCCAAACTTCAGAACTATCAGGTCAAGGGAAAAAATATTGCAAATTGTCAAAAAGGAACAATTTAAATATCAGGAAGTCACAATCACAATTTCACAGGACTTGACAATTGCAGTGTTAAAGGACTGGAGGTCAAGGAACAGATATTTCAGAAGACAAAGGAGGTTGGACTACAACTGAGAATCACTTACCCTGCAAGATTAAGCATAATACATCAAGGGAAAAAATGGTCATTCAATGAAATGTTTGGAAGAATTGCATATATTTTACATGATAGCACATGTATAAATTATATCAAAATGCCTACCATCTTCAGAAGAAGGGAGAAGAGGGAGAAGAATTTGGAACTCAAAATCTTATAATAATGAATAGTAAAAATGTTCTTCATATGTAACTGGAGGGAAAATAAAATACTATTTAAAAAAACAAATATTTTAAAAAGCTAAATGTGGCTGCATCACCTGCAGGAGCAGTTGCCACACTAACTCCATTAGGGATTGCTCCCAGGATTATGGTCGAGGACACTAAGCTGGAAGCATTTGCTATTCTAAAAGCTGTTGAGTTCAGGGTCTTAGTCTATCTCTATCAGGATTTAAGAAGAGATGCTGATCAAAGTGGATATAGGAGGTTGACTAACTGTACATTCTGCCTCCTGCCTCTTTCTAAGTGTGCTTTGCTCCTTTATCTAGGATAGATTGTCCTATGAGAAACTGATTAGCAGCTAATGGGAGTGGTTAGCCCTTTAAATTAATAGGAATTGTTTGTTTGGGTGACAGCTGTGAGAGCGGATCTAAAAGTAGAAATATAGTCTGGAATGTGAAGCCTCTCACAGGGTCTGCCTGTTGGTGGAGTCAGTCAGTGGCTGGTAGTGGTGATGAAGGAGAAAGTGGATCCTCTCCCTCAATGATAGGACCTAGGCCAGATATGTTTATTTATTTTTAATTTTCTCTCTTTTTTTTAAATTGAAACTCTTTATTTTCAAAACATATGGAAGGATAATTTTTCACCATTGACTCTTTTTTTTTTTTTTTTTTTTTAATTTATTTAATAGCCTTTTATTTACAGGATATATACATGGTAACTTTACAGCATTAACAATTGCCAAACCTCTTGTTCCAATTTTTCACCTCTTACCCCCCACCCCCTCCCCTAGATGGCAGGATGACCAGTAGATGTTAAATATATTAAAATATAAATTAGATACACAATAAGTATACATGACCAAAACGTTATTTTGCTGTACAAAAAGAATCAGACTCTGAAATATTGTACAATTAACTTGTGAAGGAAATCAAAAATGCAGGTGTGCATAAATATAGGGATTAGAATTCAATGTAATGGTTTTAGTCATCTCCCAGAGTTCTTTTCTGGGCATAGCTAGTTCAGTTCATTACTGCTCCATTAGAAATGATTTGGTTGATCTCGTTGCTGAGGATGGCCTGGTCTATCAGAACTGGTCATCATATAGTATTGTTGTTGAAGTATATAATGATCTACTAGTCCTGCTCATTTCACTCAGCATCAGTTCCTGTAAGTCTCTCCAGGCCTTTCTGAAATCATCCTGTTGGTCATTTCTTACAGAACAGTAATATTCCATAATATTCATATACCACAATTTATTCAGCCATTCTCCAACTGATGGACATCCATTCAGTTTCCAGTTTTAGCCACTACAAAAGGGCTGCCACAAACATTCGTGCACATACAGGTCCCTTTCCCTTCTTTATAATCTCTTTGGGATATAATCCCAGTAGTAACACTGCTGGATCAAAGGGTATGCACAGTTTGATAACTTTTTGAGCATAGTTCCAAACTACTTTCCAAAATGGTTGGATTTGTTCACAACTCCACCAACAATGCATCAATGTCCCAGATTTCCCACATCCCCTCCAACAATCATCATTATTTTTTCCTGTCATCTTAGCCAATCTGACAGGTGTGTAGTGGTATCTTAGAGATGTTTTAATTTGCATTTCTCTGATTAATAATGACTTGGAGCATCTTTTCATATGACTAGAAATAGTTTCAATTTCTTCATCTGAGAATTGTCTGTTCATATCCTTTGACCATTTTTCAATTGGAGAATGGCTTGATTTTTTATAAATTAGAGTTAATTCTCTATATATTTTGGAAATGAGGCCTTTATCAGAACCTTTGACTGTAAAAATATTTTCCCAGTTTACTGCTTCCCTTCTAATCTTGTCTGCATTAGTTTTGTTTGTACAAAAACTTTTCAGTTTGGTATAATCGAAATTTTCTATTTTGTGATCAGTAATGATCTCTAGTTCTGCTTTGGTTATAAAGACCTTCCCCTTCCACAGGTCTGAGAGGTAAACTATCCTGTGTTCCTCTAATTTATTAATAATTTCATTCTTTATGCCTAGGTCATGAACCCATTTTGACCTTATCTTGGTGTACGGCATTAAGTATGGATCAATGCCTAGTTTCTGCCATATTAGTTTCCAATTTTCCCAGCAATTTTTATCAAACAGTAAGTTCTTATCCCAAAAGCTGGGATCTTTGGGTTTGTCAAAGACTAGGTTGCTATATTTGTTGACTGTTTTATCCCTTGAACCTAATCTATTCCACTGATCAACTAATCTATTCCTTAGCCAATACCAAATAGTTTTGGTAACTGCTGCTCTATAATATAATTTTAGATCTGGTACAGCTAAGCCACCTTCATTTGATTTTTTTTTCTTCATTAATTCCCTTGAAATTCTTGACCTTTTGTTTTTCCATATGAACTTTGTTGTTATTTTTTCTAGGTCATTAAAATAGTTTTTTGGGAGTCTGATTGGTATAGCGCTAAATAAATAGATTAGTTTAGGTAATATTGTCATCTTTATTATATTTGCTCGCCCTATCCAAGAGCATTTAATATTTTTCCAATTGGTTAGATCAGACTTAATTTGTGTACCATTGACTTGCAAAAGCTTGTGTTCCAATTTTCCCTCCCTTTCCCCCACTCCTTCCCCTAGATGGCAAATAATCCAATATATGTTAAATATGGTAAAAATATATGTAAATCCAAAATAGAAATACATATTTATACACTTCAGATGTAACTTCAAATAAAACACTCAAATTCTCAGTCAAGCCAAAAATCTTGGGTTATATATTCATCAGGATTTGAGGGGAGATGGCCATTAGTTGATGGTGATGGTTTGACTTGCCTACAACATGCTGTCTTTCTTTCTAGGTATCGCTTTATCAAGACTGGCTTGCCTATAAGACAGAGTTCTCATATGTGATGAGATCCTGTTCATGGATGACACCATGGTGGTAGCATTCAGTCCCAGAACATTTCTGAATATTTTAAATGAGATTTGATTATTCAGAAGATTTTGTATTAAGTATTTATACAGGAAAAATCAAGTGGATGATTATTGACCAAACAACACATTTGAATGGACAAGCAATAAAGCTTCATTAATTCCATTAATATATGCATCTTGGAAAGACGCTACAAATGGACAATAAGTGGGACTTGAACAGAAATTGAAGAATTGAGCTGGATTACTTTTGGGAAACTTCAAAGGTCTTTTATTGATTCCAAACTTATCCGTTAAACAAAAGTCACATGGCAACAGTAAAGAATGGACAGATATGTGCTTTCCTTGAATCCTTAGGATGTAGAGTTACTCTGAGAAAGGTCCCCAGCACTGCTCATGGATCACCATCATCAAACTTATGGGAAGATGTACAAAAAGATCATTGTACAGTATGGAGAAGCACAGGAGAGAATGGCACTAAGGACAGTAGTGGAATATCCACATTAATGATATCACATGGACAAGAGAACACTTTTTACTTAAATTAATCATGACTTCATAGAGGGGGCCATTCCCTTCAACAGCACAGATCTCGGCCATGTTTGTCTTACAAATCTTTGTCATTATTATCATCTTCATTATTATCAACACAACTAGCCTTCCTAGAACCTTTTGAGATTTCTGAAGCACTTTACATGTGTTAACCTTATTTGATCCTCACAACAGACCTATGAAGTTAATGCCATTTATGTCCCCATCTCAAAGATGAGGAAACTAAAAGGGAGAGTTGTTAAATAATTTGGCAGGCTCACACAGCTAGTAAGTGGCTGAGGAAGGAATTAGACCGAAGCCTTTCTGACTCCAACCCTCTACCCATCACACCAATCTTAAGCCTCCTTGACCATTGCATGGTATTTGACACTGTATATTAGCCACTCCTCCTGGACATTCTCTCCTCTCAGGGTTCTCATGACATAGTTCTCTTCATTTTTATCCTACTTGTCTAACCACTGATCATTATCCTTTCCTTCTTCCCATCCACTTCCATTATTTTTGACATATACCAAGATTCTGTGACAGGCCTTCTTTTTCTTCATATATTCCTACTTGGTGACATCATCAGCTCCCATGGGTTCAGATGATTCCCAGATTTATATATTCAACCCTAATCTTTCCTGAGTTCTTGTCCTGCCTCACCAATGGCCTATTGAAAATTTTGAACTGGATGTCCCATAAAGAGCTGAGATTCAACGTTCCTGAAACAGAACTCTTCATCATTCCCTCCCCTCTCCCCCAACACACATCTATCCATTTCTCAGATTTCCCTATTATTTTATTGTCAAGTACCCCATCATCTTTTCAAGTCACCCAACTTGACCTCAGGATCATATTCAACAACTCACTTTCCTTTATCCCACATAGTTGGTTGATGAATATTGCTGCTTCTATTTCCGTAATATCTTTTGTACACTTCTCTCTACTCACACAGCCATCACTTCAGCTCAGGCCCTTATTGCCTCTTACCTAAACTATTGAAATAGTAACCCAACTGGTCTCTCCACTTTAAGCCTCCTCCCTCTCCAATCCATTCTCCACACAGCTTACAAAGTACTCATTTTACTATATCACCCCACCACTCAATCAATTAGAGTGGCTTCCTACCCCCTCTAGGGTTAAATATAAACTCTGCTTGACATTTCATCTCTTCATATTCTGGTCCCTACCTTTCCTGTCTTTTTCTTTTCTTTTTCTTTTTCTTTTTTTTTTAACATTACCCACTTCAACAATGGAAATCCAGCCACACTGGCCTATTTCTCATTAAACTATAGCTTCATTATAGCTATTTATCCTGTAGATATCTTGCTTTGTACACATTTGTTTGCATGCTGTTTAGACCATTAGATGATAAGATCCTCTTTGTTTTATATCCTGAGAGCTTAACACAGTATCTGAGCACTTAATCAATGTTTGTCAATTGGTTTTTCTCTCGAACAGTCTACCTTCTTCCATCCCTTAGTTTCTCTGACTTTTTTTAAGAATCAGTTCAATTTACTGGGGAAATAGAGACATGTTAAAATATAGAGGATCCCAAATGCTCAGTAAGAATTCAACTGGGGTTTCACTAATCCATGAAGGAAATCACCTCTAGACTCTTCCCTCCAATCCAGAGATCCAGGGAGTAGGGGTTGAGGAGAATGTCCAGAGGAATCCTGCAGAGATCATAGGAGAGAAAAATTGCAAAGTCAGGTAGAGAGTCCAGTGCAGAGAGCAGCATGTAGGCAGTTGTTCCTAGAGCCTAAATTCGCGCTGAAAACTTCCCAAAGTCCATGGCTATAGGAGACTGGCTTTGGGAAATTCTGAGTGGATCCAGTAAAGTGCTCCCTGCCCAACCCTGGCAATGGCCTGAACTTTCCTAAACCCATAGCCCAATGCCAAAATTCGTTCAGGAAGGAGTAACCTTAAGATTTTCTCATGTGTCCATCACATAACTTCTGGAAACACAGACTAAGATGAGTCTAATCCAATCCTGGCCGAGAATGCAGAGCAGCTTCAGAGCTTCCAGACAGGTTCTAGCTGGGTACCAATGGGTCATCTAGGGGAGAAATTTTCTAGGCAAACCAGCCATTTTTTAGACCTTAAATGAGGAAACCTGGGAAAATTCTGCCCAGCATGAAGAAATACCTTAGAAAAATATCTTGACTTTAAAAAGTCTAAGAGATAAACCTCAAAACTACTAGAGATCTTATAAGTCCAGGTAAGGCTTCAGAAGAAAAAAAAAATCCCTGGCAACACCTAGAACCTAGAGAAAATGAAATAAAAGATACAGAATGGAAAAAAAAAAAAAAAAACTATAGAGAATAAAATGAGAAGGAAATCTGCTGCCATGGAATAACCAGTGGGAAATTTTACTCAAAAAGGGGATGTGTTGAAAATTATAATAGGCCAGACAGAAAACAAGGACTCAACAATATAACAAGAATTATCATAATTTTTAAAATGAAGGAAAAAAGAAGAAAATCTAAAAATTATATAAAAAACAACTAACTTGTAAAACAGGTCAAGGATAAATCCTCTAAGAATTATTAGCCTCTTCCAAGATTATCAGAAAAGAGTCTAAATGTATTTTCGGAAATTATAAGTAAAAATTGCCCCAGAACTCTTGGAATAAGAAGGTAAATGAAAATAGCAAGAATCTAACAATCACCTCCTGAAAGAAAATTGAAAACGAAAACTCTTCAGAATATCATAATCCAAATCCAGACCTTCCAGGTTAAAAATAATATTCCAAGCAGCCAAAAGAGAATTCAAATTCCAAAGAGCAAAAATCAGGATTACAGAAGATTTAGTAATTTCAAGGAAAGGAGATCTTGGAAGATGGCATTTTAAAATCCTACAAAGGTTTATAACTTATCCAGAAAAACTAAGTATAATTTACAGGAGGAAAAAAAACAAATCTTTCATAGAATAAAGGATTTACAAACATTCCTGATAAAAAAAGACTAGGTAGATATTTGGAAATAGAAATATAGTCAACAAGAGAAACAGAAAAAGATATATATATATATGTAAATCATATACTGTTTTCTGTGTGTATGTAAATAGGATAAGAAACAAATGGCTTCCTAAAACTCTAATATCCAATAATGTGCTAAAAAATGTTTAATAACAAGCTCTCAAAAAAAAAAAAAAGTATGTATGTATAACACGGCTGGTGTTGTATGCTATTTTGTCTGTGTAGTTTATATGTGTCCACATGAGCCAGTCTAGATGTAGCTTAGAGGGAGGTAAAAATAGATACCTCTAGTGTCTCCTCCCTTAATCTTTCTCCAAAGAAAACTTAGATTTCAGCCAGGAGGGGAAGCTGGACCAAAGGATGGTCAGCCATATTGCTCTCCTCAGGAAAAATGATAGTAGGATAAAATCATATCTAGCTATGCTCTTAAACTCTTTTTTTGTTGTTATTGATAAAAATACTTAAAGATATACATTTTTACCTCTGATCTGCTTTAGCTGCATCTCATAAGTTTTGGCATCTTGTTTCCCAAAAGAGAGAAAGAACAAATCAGTGAATTAGTTGTGTAATTTAAAAAACTTGAACAATAAAGAAGGGGAAGAAGAAAGAAAAGAAGAAAGAGGAGCAGAAGAAGAAGAAGAAGAAAATGCAAGCAAGCAACAACGAAAAGAGTGAAAATGCTATGTTGTGAACCACATTTAGTTCCCACAGTCCTCTCTTTCTGGATGTAAATGGTTCTTTTCATTACTGAACATTTGGAACTAGTTTGAATCATCTCATTGTTGAAGAGAGCCACGTCCATCAGAATTGATTATTGTATAATCTTGTTGCTGTGTTTGATGATCTCCTGGTTCTTCTCATTTCACTCAGTATCAGTTCATGTAAATCTCTCCAGGCCTCTCTGAAATCATCCTGCCGATCGTTTCTTATGGAACAGTAATATTTCATAACATTCATATACCACAATTTATTTAGCCATTCTCTAACTGATGGGCATCCACTCAGTTTCCAGTTTCTTGCCACTACAAAAAAGGCTGCCACAAACAGCTTTTTCCTTTTTTATGATCTTTCTGGGATATAAGTCCAGTAGAAACACTTCTGGGTCAAAGGGTATGCACAATTTGATAATTTTTTGAGCATAGTTCAGTTTCACCAACAATGTATCAATGTCCCAGTTTTTCCACATCCCCTCCAAAATTTGTCATTTTCTTTTCCTATCATCTTAGCCAATCTGATAGGTGTGTAGTGTTTTAATTTGCACTTCTCTGATCAATAGTGATTTGGAGCACCTTTTCATATGACTCCAAATAGTTTCCATTTCTTCATTCAATTCTCTATGTATTTTAGAAATGAGGCCTTTATCAGAACCTTTGAATGTAAAAATGTTTTCCCATAAACTAATATTTTGAGAAAGAAGAGCTAAATTGTTCATATCAAAAATGAAAAAAAGAACATGTAGCAATGGAAGTGAAAATTTAAAAAATTAACAGAAACTTTTTTGTCCAATTATATGCTGACAAACGTGATAGCTTAGTGGAAAATATTTTTCCACCATATAGATAGATATATAGATATCCAATATATACAAAAATATAAAATTCCTATATTGACAAACTAAGAAACTATTTAAATAATGCAATATCAGAAAAAGAAAGACAATACAATTGAACTCTCAAGTGAAAAAACTTAGACCAGATAGATTAACAAGTGAATTCTATAAAACATCCAAAGAAAATTCATTCCAACGCTACATATTGGCAATAGTAAGAAAAAAGGTACTTTCCCAGTCTCTTTCTTTCTTTTTTTTTCTTTCCTTTTTTTTATTTTTTATTGACAGAACCCATGCCAAGGTAATTTTTTACAACATTATCCCTCGAACTCACTTCTGTTCCGATTTTTCCCCTCTCTCCCTCCATCCCCTCCCCTAGATGGCAAGCAGTCTTATCTTAAATATGTCGCAGTATATCCTAGATACAATATATGTGTGCAGAACCGAACAGTTCTCTTGTTGCACAGGGAGAATTGGATTCAGAAGGTAAAAATAACCCAGGAAGAAAAACAAAAATGCGAACAGTTTACATTTATTTCCCAGTGTTCTTTCTATGGGTGTAGCTGTTCTGTCCATCCTTGATTAATTGAAACTGAGTTAGATCTTCTCTTTGTCAAAGAAATCCACTTCCGTCAGAATACATCCTCATACAGTATTGTTGATGAAGTATATAATGATCTCCTGGTTCTGCTCATTTCACTCAGCATCAGTTCATGTAAGTTTCTCCAAGCCTCTCTGTATTCCTCCTGCTGCTCATTTCTTACAGAACAATAATATCCCATAATATTCATATACCACAATTTACCCAACCATTCTCCAATTGATGGGCATCCATTCATTTTCCAGTTTCTAGCCACTACAAACAGGATTGCCACGAGCATTTTGGCACATACACGTCCCTTTCCCTTCTTTAGTATCTCTTTGGAGTATAAACCCAGTAGTAGCACTGTCCAGTCTCTTTCTATGATACAAATGTAGTCTTGACACCTAATGAGCTTTGATGCAAAAGGTTTAAAACATTGAGTTGTAGTAGGTAATGGTAAGCTACTCCACTATCTTTGCCAAGAAAACCCCAAATGGATCAGGAGGAGTCGGACATGGTTGAAAGGACTAAACAACAAGAATCTGAAACAACATATTAGAGAGGTTATATACTTTGATGAAATTGGTTGTATACCAAGAATGCTGCGTAGTTTTGATATAAGAAAGATTGTAAATATAACAAACCTTATGCTTGCAATATAAATAATAAAAACAGATAATTATATCAATAGATATTGATAAGGATTTTGACAAAATCCAAAATTTGCTTGTATTAAGAACTCTAGAAATTATGGGAATAAATTAATCTTTACTCAATATAGGAAATAAAATTTATTTAAATCCAAGGATAACTTTTCATAGTGACAAGGAATTGGAAACGAAAGGATGTTTATCAATTGGGGAAAGACTGCACAAGTGTTACATATAAATATTATGGAAAACTCTAAGAAATGAAGAGAATAAGATGGGGAACAGAAGGGTGTGTAGATAAATGAGAATGGGATAAAGAGAGAGGGAAAGAGTGGAGGGAAAAGATAAGAGGGATCCTTGATGTAGGGGAGTGGCAGCTGTGGGGCAGGTTAAGTAAAGACAAAAGAAGTTGATATGTATCACAAGTAAAATAGAAGAGTCAGCAGGGATAGAAAATAAGATATACACAAACACTGTAACAACGATCAGAAGTAGAATTTATTAGGAAAAAAATAGGGGTAATAATCATCTATCTCAGACAAAATTAGACTTGAAAAATATCCTATCAAGAAAGATATCTACATTACATATCAGCCATCCATATTAATATTATTTTAGATGTATGGGTAGATATTTATATGTGTATGTGTGTGTAGGTGTATATGTATGTTTATGTATCTATTTGTGTGCGTGTGTGTGGGGCTATGTTTGGCAAAAATATATCTGTATTTAACTGTAGCCTGTTTGGGCTTGGGGGAGGAGAAGAAAAGTGGGAGAAGAATAAAGTAAAAAGCACACAGAAGAGAACAAAAGAAAACCTACAGGGAAGCAAAGATGGGCAATTATGAATACGATGCCTTCTATTATTATATATACTTTCTTGAAATGGAAATTTATCATTACATATTTTGAGTCCTCCCTTATGTTCTGTTGGGCACATGATAATTTTTTATTTTTACTTTTTCTGTTTTTTCTATTTTATTTTTTCTTATTTTGCTTTAAATTTTAATTCTAGTTTCCACTTAATTTTTTTTTTTTATTTAGGAAATGGAGAGGATGATTTCAGAGAAATCTGAGAAAAGTTGTATGAACTAATCCAAAGTGAAGTGAGCATAACACAGAAAACAAATTATGCAATAACAGCAATATTGTAAAACAACAGCAACAATCCACAAATAAGTTTAAAAGACTTAAGGAATTCTGATCAATACCATGACCAACTAGATCTTTTGGATTCCAAAAGACTCAAGATTAAACATACTACTCACATCCTGATAGAGAAGCTAGAGTTTCAGAATGGAAATTGGAACACATTTTGTAGAC
This sequence comes from Sarcophilus harrisii, assembly GCF_902635505.1. NCBI lineage: Eukaryota > Metazoa > Chordata > Mammalia > Dasyuromorphia > Dasyuridae > Sarcophilus > Sarcophilus harrisii. The sequence continues at coordinate 623,981,915 of NC_045427.1, forward strand.
ATAGCTAATGGAGTACATTTTGCTCCATTATCCAAGATGATGAGTTTTACTTTTCAGGTTTTCTCAATGGGTAAGTGGGAAGGGGAAATGAAAGGGGAAGAATTCAGAACTGAAAACAAAATAAAATAAATAAATGCAAGAGCAAGCATTGTATATAAAGGAAAAAGGTTAGAAACTTTCCAACAAAATAGGAGATTAGCAAAGATGTCCAGCATTACTATTACAATTCAACAGTGTTAAAAATGCTAACTATAGCAAGGAGACAAGAAAAAGAAATTATTGCTTTTTGCCTATATGGTTGTTTACTTAGAGAACTATCAAGAATCAACTAAAAATTAACTTCAGAAAAGTTGCAGGATGTATGTACATAAATGTACATAACATAATTAAACTAAGAACCATTCCCTAATAGATAAAATGGCCTGTGAATGAGCAATTTTTAAAAATGTGTTTTTATTTATGCGTTTTGGATATTTTTTATATCACTATTGTCTTTCCCTAGTATCCCTCTCTCTCCACCTCTCAAAGATCCATCTTCTTAGCCCCAAATTATATTATTTTAATATAATAATATATTATATATATCAAAGATAAAAAAATCAGCATAATTGATCAACACTTTGAAAAAAATTGACAATGAATGCAATGGGCAATACTTGTGGACTTCAAATGGATAGTTTTAAAAGAAAGAGATCTAAGTTATAATCATATGAAAAAAGATTCTAACTTCACTAATGCAAATGCAAATTAAAGCAACTTCAAGATTCTACCTTTCAACTATTACCTGGCAAAGATAAGGGAAAAATAAAATGACATGCTGGTGGGGCTATGGCTAGTTCACTGTTGGTGTTAATTATGAACTGATTTCCATTCTGGAAAGCAATTTGGAACTATGACCAGAAAGGTATTAAATTGAGTATAGCTTTCGTTTTAGTGATACCATTATTCTGTTCAAAAAAAAATCAAAGGAAGAGGAAAAGGATTTATGTGTACAAAAATAATTATAGCAACTCTTTTCATAGTAGCCAAAAATTGGAAATTAGGGGGGTTTCTAATGTGAAATAGCAAAACAAATTATAGCATATGAATTTAATGGTATATTATTGCTCTAAGAAATGATGAATCAGTTTCAAAGGAAACTGGGAAGATATTTATGAAATAATGCGGAGCAAAGTGAGCGATACTACAAGGATGATTTGTACAATGATAATAACATTATGGAGAAAAATAACTGTGAGAAACTTTAAAATTCTGATCACTGTAATGAGTCCCAAAAAATGAACTTGAAATATACCAATAACCAACCTCCGGAGAGATATAGAAAGTAACACACAGAGATACAAATTTCAAACATAAATAATGGGACAATTTGTTTTGTTGTACTATGGTAATATATATTGAGAGATTTGTTTTTTGTTTTGAAAATTTGAAAATACTTTTACTTGAACTTTTAAAAATGAAAAATAAATTTACAAAAAGGGAGAGAAAAGAGTCAGCTCAAATTATATCTTTTGCCCGAGCCCTTTCCTAGGCTTCCTAGATGCCAGGGACTTTCCCCTCTTAGTTGACATCTTACTTGTATGTATCTTATAAATACAACTGTATATGAACTTGTCATTCCCATTAGATTGTTAATTACTTCAAGACAGAGATTAGTGTTGCTTTTTCTCTGCATCCCCATGCAGAGACTTGACATAGTATCTAGTACAAAAGAATCATTTAATAAATGTTTGCTAATTGACTGATCAAGTGAATGAAACACTTGATGTTCTGGGGTTCTTTTCCCAGTCTTTTACCATTTCTCAGGTACCAGGGATGGAACTGAATAGTCCATCTGTTATCTTTTACATTTTAGCAACCTTTTTATCGCCAGATCCAAAGAGCTTTTTTTCACTGTTAATCTTTCTTTGCCTCCTGGACACTTAGCATTCAAGTAGCCTTTTGGATTCTTTCTCCTCAATTGACAATACAAACAATAAATCCCCTTGATTTCCTTCTACCTCCCTGACTGCTTTGTCACAAAATCAGTGTCAGAGAATTTCAGAAATGACGAAGACCTCAAAGATCATATGGTCTGACCTATGTATGAACAATGATCCCCTCTGTTGAATACCTACAAATGATCATTGAACTTTTGCTTGAATCCCACTTCCCAAGACAGCCCATGCTACTTTGGGACAGACTTTTTTTTTGTTTTTGTTTTTTGTTTTTTTTAATGATACCAAGCTTAAACCAGCCTCATAGCAATTCCTACCAATCTTCCCTAGTGTTTTCTTCTGGACAAAACAATTCTCTCACTTGAAAGCCCATCAGATCCTTAACAGCTTTCATGTCTTCACTAAATCTTCTCTTCTCCAGGTTAAATACCCCTAGGTCTTTCAAAGGAACCTTGTGACATTCTCTGACCACTTTGCTATCCTCCTCCAGACTTAGACAGTTATTCATATCCTCCTTTAAATAAGGTGCCCAGAGCTAAATGCAATACTTCAGCTATGATCTGATCAGGCAAGGTACAGTGAGACTATTCTCATCATATTCTGGACACTCTCCTTTTTTAATTAGACCTGAGATCACATTCAATTTTTCAGGTGGTACTTTGCCAAAACTCTATCTTTTCCAGTGAACTTCATCTACTTTGAATTTGAAATGTTGATTTTTAAAATCCAAATGTAAGATTTTCTATTATTATAAAAAGTCAGTATGGTATATTGGATAGAAACTGGGCCTTTCAGCCAGGAACACTTGAATTCAAGTCCTGTTTCAGAAATACTCTTTCCTTTGTGATCCTTCACTTTCCTCTCCATAATATAAACAACTCTCTGAAGCTATATATTGCTATGAAGGAGCCAATATATATATCTGTGTATATATATTGTAGCTCCTTATATTCTTGGAATTCCAAGTCCTTATCTCTTTAAGACTTTAAATTTACTCCTATTAAATTATGTTCAGCTTTTTAAGATCATTGACCCAGCAAACATGCTGACCATTTCTTTCAAAATTCTGATATGCAAAAGTCATGATATAAGCTAAGTTACAGCTTGGGGAAGACAGAGAAGGAGCAGACTAAAATTTGAGGAATACAGATACCAGAGAATTCCGGGACACACATAAGAATCAGAAGAGAATCCTAGGTTCAACTGAGAACTTCTTATAGTCAGAGGGAGAGACACGAAGAATGTACCTGCTAAGGAAATATATGCCCCTTTCCCAGGATTTCAGGTACCCTTCTCCCTCTCTTACCGCCTCCCTTCCCCCCAGGTAGATACTGGCAGAGAAAGATAGAAGAAAACTAGGCGGGTGTGCAAACTTTCACAAATTCCTCTCTTGGTTGTATTAATAGAACTCAGAAGGAAAAGAAATTAGACCAAAGAAATAAGGAACTACTTAATTCCAGGATCAGTGCCAATTGTTGGGAGATGAAGGCTGACCCTGGCAAAGTGCAGCTTATATAGCATATTTCTATGGGTAAGACTCAGACAGAAAGGGATACACTCAAGGTCACCTAGTAAGTTAAGGGTAGAATTGAAGTTAGAATTCAGATACTCTGACTCTCAAATAGATGGGGGAGGAGGTAGCACGTGGAGGACAGGGGTGGAAGAAAAGAATTGTATTGAATAAGATTGGGGATAGGAGTGGAGGGGAATATTTACTTAAGTCAGGTCTTGTGTTTTTCTTGGCCTGAGGGGAATTGATTAGAAAATTCTAAACAGTGACTTGGGCCCATATGTCGTTGAAATGCTAATAATCAGATATCTCAGATCATCCTTGTCTCTGGGTTGTAACTCTCCAATTCTGGGATTCTGAGAAACTAAGACCCTGATGTAAACTCAGATTCTGTCAGCTGCTCCCAAGTGACTCTCTCAGCAGCCTTTGGACAATTCTCAGCTAATTAGAAATTCAGAAAATTTTCCACCTAAGGAGAAAACTCTCCTCCCCCTTCCTTGATACTCTTGTTGATACCCTTGGAAGGAAGTGGAATATTGGGGCTTTCTCTATCACTCCTTTGCAATATGAACCAAGGGTCGGGGAGAAGGACAGAGATGAAGAAGTAGCTTAGCCTACTTCTGGAGGAGGGTGGCCTTTACAGCTGGCTCTACCTATGCTCTCAACCCGGCGTGCCATTGATTCTGCTGAAATGAGGGTCTCTTCTGGAGCTGACCAGCATGCCGCCAATGGTGGGGCTGAGGCTCCCTCTGCAGACAAAACTGGGGACTGTGCACTATTCAGACCTTGAGGTTCAATTGTAGGTTTGGACACATTTCTGTAAGCGTGTGCATGTGTACATATAAAATATCAATGTGTGTGTATGTGTGTATACCTGTTTATATTTGTATGTAGGGATGACTGTATTTGCATGCACCTATTTGTGTATGTAGATGTCGTATATTTAAATACGTACATATGTGTGAGTAAATTATGTGTACATGCATCTGTGTATGTTTGTATGTAGGGGATGTCTGTATTTCCATGCACCTATTTGTGTATGTAGATTCTTGTATGTTTAAACACATATATGTGTGTTTAAATGTCTGTGTCTGTGTATCTGTGTTTGCATGCACCTATTTGTATATGTAGATGTCTTGTATAAACACATACATGTGTGTATAAAACATCCGTGTATAATGCACCTGTGTGTTTGTATGTAGAACATGCCTGTATTTGCATGCATCTATATGTGTATGTAGATTCTTGTGCATTTAAGCATGTGTGTGTGTAAAATGTGTGTACATGCGCCTGTGTAGGTATCCCTGTAGGGGATGTTTGTATTTGCACGCACATATTTGTAGATATTTAAACACATACGTGTGTGAGAAATGTTTGTGTACGTGCACCTCTGTACCTATGTAGGGACCTCTGTATTTGCACTCACCTATTTGTGTATGTAGATGTCTGTGTGAGCCCCTGTCTGTGTATGTGTGTGTGTTGCATGTGTAAGGTATACCTAGCCACCCCCCACCCCTCCCTTCCTAATTGACAGCAAGGGGCTCCACGAGCTCCCCTCCCCTCTCTCTGCTGCAGGACTCAGTCCCTGCGCTCTGATTTCTGAGGCTGCTCATTTCCCTCTGTGGCTTCAGGAAGGAAAAGACACTCAAGTGACAGCCTTTCGTGCTCACCTGCCTGCTTTTCGTCTATGCTTTGTGTGGATTTACTCCAGGACAAACAAGTCTCCAGCTCTGCTTCTGACAACTACTCACCCTAGATCTCCCAGCCCCCAACGGTCCTCTCTGATCCCCGCCCGGACTAGCTCCTCCACTGGCACAACTTTCTTGCTCTATTGGGGCTCGATCCCTTAAGACATAACTGCTTGGCTGAGTCTTGAGCATCGGAGTCAAAATCGCAGAGTTGGAAGGGACCTCAGGTCAGCTTCAGATAAATGGATTCACTGGGGTTTAGTTGTACCCGATGATTTGCCAGTGATTGATTTCCTCAATCAGAGGTCAGCTTCAGATAAATGGATTCACTGAGGTTGAGTTGTACCCGATGATTTGCCATTTCCTTCTCACTTTATAGAAGAGGGTAAGTAACTTGCCAGGATCACAGGCTAGTGTCTGAGGCTAGAACGGGACTTGAGAAGATGCGCTCTGTGCACTATGGCGCCACCTAGCGAGCGCAGCTGTCCCTCAATGGATGCACCTAGAATTAATTCCCTTCTGCAAAATCTTGGACAAGTTGGCTAGAAGATTTCTAGTGATGGGTAATTCCTTTTTAAAATTTTTTATGAGTATTTCCCAAAGCAGCGCACTCCACTTATGAACAGCTCTAATCACCAGAGAGTTTCCTTTGTTATCATGACCAAACGTGCTTCTTAGCTGCCAGCCTGTTCAGAGTTTTGCTCTCTGATGACAAGTCTAATTTGTCTTCCATGTTACAAAATGACCCGTGACAGAGGACTGAAAGAAAGGAAGAGGGTGGGCACTTCTCTGAGAAAGAGACAGACTCTTATTGAAAGTGAGGAGGGCAGGGAACAGGACTGTGTCAAGGCAGACTTGGAAGGGACATAGGACCAGAGAATGGCACATGATGACCCTAGCCAACCTCTGTACTTTGCAGGTGAAGATGAGATCCAGAAAGGTTGCAAAACTTGATTACACAGGAAGTAAGCAGAAAATCCAGGATTTGTTTTTCCCCATTAAAAAAAATCTAAACTTAACAAATATCAATTAAAAGGATAAAATTATTAAATAAATGAATTAAATTGAAAAAAAAATTAAATGAATAAAAATGGTAAAATGATAAAAATTTCACATACAATGAGTGTTATGGGATATTATTGCTCTACAAGAAACAATCAGTAGGAAGATTTCAGAGAGGCCTGCTGAGTGAAGTGAGCAGAATCAGGAGATTATTGTACATAGTAACAGCAAGATTATACAATGATCAGTTCTAATGGATGTGGCTTTGAGATAATTCAAGCCAGTTCCAATGGTTTTAGGATGAAGAGAGCCATCGGCATTCAGAGAGAGAGAGACTGTAGGGACTGAGTGTGGATCACAGCATAGTATTTTCACTCCTTTTGTTTTGTTTCTTTGCATTTTGTTTTCTTGCTCATTTTTTTCCTTTTTAATATGATTTTTCTTGTGCATCATGGTAATTGTAGAAATGTATATAAACGAATTGCACATGTTGCAAGAATGTTTGTGGCAGCCCTCTTTGTAGTGGTCAGAAACTGGAAACTGAGTAGATGCCCATCAATTGGAGAATGGCTGAATAAATTGTGGTATATGAATATTATGGAATATTATTGTTTGGTAAGAAACAACCAACAGGATGATTTCAGAAAGGCCTGGAGAGACTTACAGGAACTGATGCTGTGTGAAATGAGCAGAACCAGGAGATCATTATATACTTCAACAACAATACTATATGATGATCAATTCTAATGGACTTGGTCATCCTCAGCAATGAGATGAACCAAATCAGTTCTAATAGAGCAGTAATGAACTGAACCAGCTACACCCAGCGAAAGAACTCTGGGAGATGACTAAGAACCATTACATTGAATTCCCAATCACTCTATTTTTGTCCGTCTGCATTTTTTATTTCCTTCACAGGCTAATTGTACAATATTTCAGAGTCCGATTCTTTTTGTACAGCAAAATAATGGTTTGTACATGCATACTTATTTTTTATTTAATTTATACTTTAATATTTAACATGTATTGGTCATCCTGCCATTTAGGGGATGGGGTGGGGGGAAGGAGGGGAAAAATTGGGACAAAAGGCTTGGCAATTGTCAATGCTGTAAAATTACCCATGCATATAACTTGTAAATAAAAAAGCTATTAAAATTTTTAAAAAAAGAATTGCACATGTTTAACATATAGTGGATTACTTGCTGTCTAGGAAGGAAGGGAAAAAATTTGGAACACAAAGTTTTGCAAAGGTGAATGTGTAAAATTATCTATTCATATATTTTGAAAATAAAAAGTTTTAATAAAAATTTTTCATATACATAGAACAGAAAAAAATGTATATGAAATAGAAAAAAATCTCTATTATGTATAGTTTGTTTTTCATTTTAAGTTTATAAATAAAGGTAACATATTACTTTTAAGATTGTTCTGCTTATTTCTATTGCCTCTGCTCTGTTTCGTGTTCTCTAGTGCATTTCAAAAATTTGTTTCAATAATTCCCTTTTCCTCTTTTCTTTTTTTTTTTTTACATATTAACATGATCTATATTTTATTGTCTTTTTGTTTTTTTAAAAATGTTCCAATTACATTTTTTTTTTTATAATTTAATAGCCTTTTATTTACAGGATATATACATGGGTAACTTTACAGCATTAACAATTGCCAAACCTCTTGTTCCAATTTTTCACCTCTTACCCCCCCACCCCCTCCCCTAAATGGCAGGATGACCAGTAGATGTTAAATATATTAAAATATAACTTAGATACATAATAAGTATACATGACCAAAACATTATTTTGCTGTACAAAAAGAATCAGACTCTGAATTATTGTACAATTAGCTTGTGAAGGAAATCAAAAATGCAGGTGTGCATAAATATAGTTTTCCTCTTTTCTTTTGCCAGTCCTACCTCCAGTTCCCCCTCTCTCTTCCACTCCTTTTCCTTGAGATAAAAGAACAAAATCTTTGTAACAATTATGTATAGTCAAGTTCCCATTTTGGTTGTAACCAAAATTGTTGCTCTCATTCTTCATCTGGAGTTCATCCCCTCTTTGAGAGGAGGTGGGTAGCTGCTTCATCATCACTTCTCTGGAACCACAATTAATGATTGCATTCATCAGAGTCGTTAAGTCTTCCAAAATTATATGTCTTTACAATTTTATCGTTACGGAAATTTTTCTGGTCATACTTGTTTCACTCTAGCGATTTGTACGTCTTTCTAGTTTTCTTCAAAATTATCCTTTTTGATATTTCTTGCAGTAGTATTATATGCCATTATTTGTTCAGCTATGCCCCGATTGATAGATATCTCCTTAATTTCCAGTTCTTTGCTACAACAAAGCTGCTATAAATATTTTTCCATAAATAGGTCCTTTCTCTCTTTCTTTGATTCATCAGGGCTACATATGCCTAGTGATGAGACCTAGAAAGGGCTAACACCCTTTTTAAAAAATAATATTTCATTTCCCCCCAATCATCTTTAAAAAATAATTATCATCTTTTTTTTAAATTTTGAGTTCTAAATTCTCTCCTTCCCTTTTTTCCCTCCCTCTCCCTGAGATGATAAGCTATCAGATATGTTATATATGTGCAGTCATGTGAAACATTTCCATATGATTCATTTTGTATCAAAACAAAACTCAAATCATAAAAAAGAAGGAAGGAAAGAAGAAAGGAAGACACACATGCACAGAGAAAGACAAAGAGAGACACAGAGAGACAAAGAAACATGTTTCCCTCTGCATTCAGATTATATTAGTTCTTTAGAGGCAGATAGTATTTTTCATCATGAGTTCTTGGGATTGTCTTGAATCATTGTACTGCTGAGAATAGTTACATCGTTCACAATTATTCATTATATAATATTGGTGTTACTGTGTAGACTGTTCTGGTTTTGCTTATTTCACTTTGCATCATTTCATGTTAGTCCAGGTTTTTCTGAAATCATTTTGTTCAGCATTTCTTATAGCACAATAGTATTCCACTCTACTCATGGTTATTTAGTTATTGGAAGAGTAATTCCAAATTGCTTTCCAGAATGTCTGTATCATTTCCCAATTCTTGCAAGTCCCAGCTCCACCAATAGTACAACATCTCTTCGAAAACTTGTTCCTTTTTGGTCATCTTTGCCAATCTTATAAGTTGCTTTAATTATTAGTGATTTGAAGCATATTCTCATATGGTTGTTGAAAGCATGGATTTCTTCCTTTGAAAACTACTTGTTTAAACTCTCCTTTCTCTACAGTCAGGAGAAGGGGAGGTCAGCAGCTCAAGGTCATTCTCTCTCTTCTTTTATCTTCCTCTCTTTACCTGACCTATCCTGGAGAATCCTACTTGTGGTACATGGGGGTATGTTAGAGAGGGAGGAAAAGTCAGCCCAATAGATCAATGTATTTAGTAAATGGGTACAATGTGTTAATACTTGCGGACCTCTCACCTCCAGGAAGGGAGAGGGGGGGAAAACACTCAGGATAAGATATTTTTGATTGGAGACACATACTCTGAGAACATTCCAGTTCTACAGGCTTCTCTCTGTAGACTAGGCACATCTAGTCTCGGTACCCTGAGAAGACAAGCTACTTGTAGTATTTAATACTACTACTAAATACTACAGTATTTAATAACATTTCAGTTCCCTCGGGTTTGGTCCCTGTGAAAGCTAATCGTGTTTGAGAAAACAGATTTCCTATCTTGGTTATATTCCATGAAAAATAAAGGTAAATAGAGGCATGCATAAAAACCTCCCACTTGTTCCTGTTCTTATAATTTATTTGCTAAAGACCTGAAACAAGAGCTTAACATGTCAACAATCTGTAGCAATTTAACAACAACAAAAAGAGATATGAATTCGGTATTAAATTTCCTTCCCACTGCATTGAGAGCCATAGTGTTAAGAGGTAATAAATAGTCCTACTGTGCTCTGTTCTACAAAAAATCCAATTGGAATAATGGATTTAGTTAATAGGAGCTATTTGAATCCAACAAGTATTTCTTTACAACCACCAGGCGTCACTGCAGAGCAAGGAAAGTCAATTTGTTCTCTACCTCTGAGCCATACCTGTTCCCTCTGTTCTAGATGCTATCCATTTGATCTTTTTCTAAAATGTGGTGCCTACAACTCTGATAGCCTGTATCTGGAAAATTCACTCCACCTATCGTGTTTCAGAGCTTCTCTAGTAATAGCCTCAGATATGGTTTCCCTTTCAAGGCTATTGCTTTCTGGGAGCAGCTGGTGATGCAGTGGATAGAGCACCAGCTCTGAAGTCAGGAAGACCTGAGTTCAAATTTGAGCTCAGACACTTAGTACTTCCTAGCTGTGTGACCCTGGACAAGTCACTTAACCCCAATGGCCTCGGGGAAAAAAAGGCTATTGCTTTCTGCATGCAAGGGAAAAGAAGAAATGGCAATCCAATTTGTAGCAGCTCTTTTTGTGGCAGCAAAGAACTGGAAGATCAGTAGATGTCCATTAATTGGGGAATGGCTGAATGAGCTGCATGATATGAAGGTAATGGAATATTATTGTTCTATAAAAAATGATGAATAAGGTGATTTTAGAAAGGCCTGGAAAGATTTACATAAACCCATACTGAATGAAACAAGCAGAACCGGGAATACATTGTACACAATAATGGCAAGAATGTGTGATGACTGACTGAAAGACTTGGTTCTTCTCAGTTATTTAGTGATCCAAAGCAATCTCAATAGACTTTGGACAGAAAATGCCATCTGCATCTGGGAAAAAAAAAACCTAAAACTATGGAAATTGAATATAAATCAACTCAAGTTATGCTCACTTCTTTTTTCTGTTTTTTTCTCTCTCGTGGTTTTTCCCTTTTTCTGATTTTTCTCTCCTACATGATACATAAAGCAATGTGTATTCAAAATAAATAAATTAATTTTTTAAAAAAGGAAATGGCTATCCAAATAGTTTTTATTTGAGGAGTTATACTGGTTCATATTTACTGATTTTGGTTATATAGTTGCTTTTCTTTCTTTCAGGATTTCCATTAAAACATTCTGGTAAGGAAAACTAGCACTGGCCCTAGTCAGGAGGACCTGAGTTTAAATCTGGTCTCAGATACTTACTAGTTGTGTGAACCTGAGAAAGTCACTTAACCCTGATTATAGTCCCATCTCTTTGAAACGTATGATTCAGAATCTTTTCAGAATTCAGTAAATGCCTGAACCAAATGTGTCTTGTCTAAAACAGAATTCCCTCTTAGAATCTCTTAGATTCATATTAGGGGTATGCTGGAGCCAGCTCTATAGGCTTCAGAGATCTGGTTCTTAAATTTTCAGTGTAAACATTTGCTCCTCAAAAATTTTCAAGCTACAAATCAGAACTTGATTTATTGTTTTATTGATTGTCTAGACTTTAAAAAGTATTAGTAATGTAGTTGGAACGTAAAAGCACATTCTGTATTTTTAGAGAGAGTTTTTAAACAGCAGTACACCTCTGATTGTAGTATGGCACCCATATTCTAACTCATACATGTATCTTTCTGGACAAATTACTCCAGGTTCATTATACTCTGTAGGTTTGTATCCACTCACATTTTACAATTCATATGCTTCCAAAAATGGGTTCGTTTTTTACTAGACAACCAGAGAAAACAATTCCAAGCAAAGACATTCAATTAAATGTTACATTAAGAAAATTATTGTTAGGACATTTCCTCTCCAGGTCCAAAGCACACTTAGACAATATGTTTGGAGAGAGACATAGCCTATATATAAGGAACTCATATAGTTAGAGTAAATATATTGAGGAGAACATGCAGAGGGGCCAGGATGCACATGTGAATGAGGCAAACACATAGAAAACATATATCCATGAGATCTGGGTGCATTTTTGGAGGGTCACACAAGTAAATAGGAAATATATTCATCTGGGGCATGTATAGAAAGGGACTGCTCATGGCTCCAATGCAGCAGGACTTCCTTGGTTTTGTAGTAATGTTATCACATTATTTCTACTATCAGCTAGTCTTAGCTGACTTACAGACTCTGCCAAGTCCATAATCTTTTTCAGGTATCTTTCCTTTCCCTTCTTTCCTTCCTTCCTTCCTTCCTTCTTTCCTTCCTTCCTTCCTTCCTTCCTTCCTTCCTTCCTTCCTTCCTTCTTTCCTTCTTTCCTTCCTTCCTTCCTCCCTCCCTCCCTTCCTTCCTTCCTCCCTCCCTCCCTCCCTCTCTCCCTCTCTCCCTTCCTTTCTTTTTCTTTCTTTCTCTCTCTTTCTTTTTTTCTTTCTCTCTCTTCCTCCCTTCCTCTTTCCCTCCCTCCCTCCCTCTCTTCCTTCCTTCCTTCCTTCTTTCCTTCCTTCCTCCCTCCCTCCCTCTCTCTCTCTCTTTTTCTTTCTGCCACCTAGCTGCCCCTCCTTTTCACAATATATAGTATAACTCATGCCTTCTAAAGTCTAGACACATGTGAAATAGATCAGATCCAGAGGCTGATCCCCTAAACAAAGTCTTAGTCTTTTTTAATTATTATACTCCCACCTAGAATTTGCTCTCATAAATTGCCAATATAGTTCATGTTTTACTTTTCACAAATTTTGGCAATAAAATCATCAGATCCAGTATAAGTCCTCAAGGGAACAAATGCATGTCAAGTGGAAAAAAGCCTTTATTTGACCTCCTGGAAACATTAAAGGGCCCATAAGTTATTATAAGTTGATATTTCATCCAGTACCATTAAGAATTTATACTAGAATAATTTATACTAGTTGCTGCCATCTCTCAGACTAGAAAAATCTTTTTGTTCAGTGAGGTAAATGTAAAGACAAAAGTCATTAATTATTCTCTCAGAAATGGGAGTAGCTTACCAGATGAGATCTTGGGACCAAAGAATCTGGAGCTAGAAGTTCAGAGGCCATCTACTCTAAGTCTCTCATTTTATAGAGAAACTATAATAGCCATCTTTCCAGCCCAATTAACAAATTTGACTTACAGGGAAGTGACCAGGATAGCAACTGGAGAGGAAGAAAACATAGACTAGATGCACAGAACTCTAAAATAGGGTAGGGACACCGAGAGCCAATTATGGGATCAGTCTCTGACACAAACCAGGAGTATGAGTTATCCCAGAAGGGCTAGTCAATCAGCACATGGATGACCAGGGCTGATGGTAGGCTTATCTCCAGGCCCAGATCAACAGTATGGAATCTCCCAGAGGGTCTAGAAGCATGGACTTGGCACTCAGAGTTCAAAGCTGGAATTGCCCAAGTAAATTGTGGATTCAAACTCTACTTCATCTATCCCACACCACACCACACCACAACTTGGGTTTTTCAAGTCTTCTAGAAGAACCAGGATAAAAAAATTCATCCCCAAAGTCTTAGGTCAGTTTGCCCTGAGAAGATAACTAGAAGAATTTTTAATTTAAAAAAAGATCAAATTATTACAATATTAGAAATGTTCAAGATACAAGTACCCAGGAAGAAGATAATTGCAAAATAGCAACAAACCCTCAAAAACAAGGAAATTAAACAATAAAGAAATCCACAGTTTCCTATGAGAACAACTAGCATTCCCCAAAGAAATGATGCATGAATTCTTTTTTTTTAAAGAGATTTTAAGATGGTATTATAAATGAGAAAAAAAGCTTTAGAGAAAATAATTGGGAAGGAGAAATGAATGATAGAGAAGAGACTCAGGAAAAACTGTAACAATTTAGCATATGAGAGATACAAAATCTTGACTAAGTAACAGAGTCCTTAAAAATTAGAATGGACTGAATAAAAGTTAAGGATTTAGTGAGACAATATAAATATTTTTAAAAAATGAAAAAAAAATTAAAATAGACCAAAATATATAGTATATCATAGAAAAAAATCTGACTTAGAAAACATTCAAGAAGAAATAATTTAAGAATTATTTGGACTACCTGAAAACCATGATTTAAAAAGGGGGTCCAAGAAATTATATTTTTAAAAAACTTTTTTAATAATAGCTTTTTATTTTTTCCAAATATGTGAAAAGATAGCTTTCAGTATTCATCTTTGCAAAACCTTGTATTCCAAAATTTTCTCCCTTCCTTCTCTCCTCCCTTCTTCATCATCCCCTAAACACGCACGCAATCCCATATAAGTTAAACATGTGCAATTTAACACATTATATTTCAAGAAATCATGAAAGAAAACTGTCCATATCTCTTAAAACTAGAAAGTAAAGTAGAAATCTAAAGACTCCACCAATCATGAAGGATTTAAAAGGAAAGAAAGGGAGGGAAAGAACTTGTGACTGGAGTTTTAGTGAGGGAAAGAAAAAAGGTTCAAATGAATAGAAATTGTTTCCATCTGACATAGATCTTTGATATTAAATACAATCCTATTCCATTTCCTTCTTCAATATAATGATGGGGCAGGAAACAAAGAGAGGGAAAAGTATAAGAGAATAGGTTGGAGGAAAATACATAAAATTTTAAAAGTTTTTGCACAAATTCAATGCAAGAAAAATAAAAAAAAATTGTTAACAGAAAAATCTTTGGAAAAGCTCACCTAATAAGGATCTTATTTCCAAGATACATAAGGTTAGGATTCAAATGTATAAGCATAAGAATAATTCCTAATTGATAAAATAGTCAAAGGATATGAACAGGCAATTCTTAAGGGAAGAAGCCAATTTATCTTTAGCCACATAAAAATTCTTTAAAATAATAATAATTAGAAAAGTGAAAATTAAAACAACTCTGAGGTTCTACTTCACAATGATCAGATTGGCAAAAATTAAGTAAAAAAGCCAAATGACCAATGTTAAATAGCCTGGGGGAGAAACTAGACACATTTATGCATTGTTGGTAAAGTTATGAATTACTTATTCCAGATATTCTAAAAGCAATTTGGAACTGTGCCCAAAAGTTATTAAACTGATCATTTACTTTCATTCAGTAATTCTACTACTAAGACTCTACCTCCAAGAGAAACATGAAAGGACTCTTATGAACTGTTGCAGAGTGAAATGAGAAGAACCACAGGAACATTGTATACTATAACATCAACATCATAAAAACAAATAATTTTAAGACTTAGGAATTCTGATCAATGCAATGATCAATCTTGATTCCAGATGGACCAATGGAGAAGAATGTGTGTCACCTTCTTATATAGAGTTAATGAGTTAGCATGAAGAAAGAAGACCTTTTTTGGATGTGGCCAGTGTTATAATTTGTTTTGTATATGTGTTGTAAGGATTTTTAAAAAAATAATAATTGCTTTTTATTTTTCAAAATACATGCAAAGATAATTTTCAACATTCACTCTTGCAAAGTCTCATGTTCCAAATTTTTCTCCCTTCTTCCCTAACTCTCCCCTCCCCTAGACAGCAAGTAAGTCAATATAGGTTAAATATTTCCACATTTGTCATGCTGCACAAAAAAATCAGATCAAAAAGGGGGGAAATGAGAAAGGAAAAAACCATTGTTTTTATTTTAGTTTTAATATAGAAATGCTTAATCATTGAAAATAATAAGATTTAGTTTAGAAAATAAATGACAAGATCTTCACTTACCCAACAAGACCAGGGAAAGAACCTTAACTCCTTTCCTTTCCATGGGAGAATCTTTTAGGCTATTACATCTTGGCTATCATAGCCTTTTTTTTTTTCTCCAAAAGGAGAAACTGGCTTCTAGGAGCCAAACTCAGAACAGTTCATCAATTACTTAGCTCCTAAGAACAGTGTCTCTGTCCTAAAGACTTTATCTGATTTTGAGTTATAAAGTCCTTGTAATTCCTATTTAATGTCATGACACCAGGATGGGGACAGATATCGGCTGACAGTTTTGTGACCCACTGCTCAGTTATGGGTCACAGATTCAGGACAGTTTGAGAAGTTGGCCTGTGAACAAGGGTGACATTCCCAGGTAGAGAGGCCCTCGATGTGCTAAGAAAGAGAAATAGCAGTGGTGTGACTCAGATACCAAGATCAGAGTAGGGTGTTCCAGCATCTAGAACAGTCTGGAAATAAGTAAGAAAAAAAAGCAATCAGATCAAAAGGATCCTTGGTTCTGCCACACTGAACCAAAATAGCTTTCAACAACAAAAAAAATGCTTTCCACATGGCTGATAGGGGCCGAGTCAAACAGTGGTATATCCTTCTGGCCCCACTTAATAGTATTCTTTCAATTTACATGTAAAGGTCATTTTCAAAGGTCATTTTTAAAATTAGATTTTGAATTCCAACCTCCCTTGCCTCTTTCTTTTTCAAGACAACAAATAGTCTGATATAGGTTATACATGTACAATCATGTTAAACGTATTTACATATTAGTCATGTCAGTAGTATATTCTTGCTCAGATCCAAATCCAGTTCAAGAACTTGTAGAATCTAGAGCCAGGGGCCAGCAAATAAACTTTCCTCTGTATTGGACTACTTTGAGAGCACTAAAAGCTTGTAGTCCCCAAACTGTCCTTGAGATTTTGGAATAACACAACACTCAATTTCCCTAACAAAGCAATAATAGAACAAGCTCAGACCTTCCTTATAGAAATGCCATATAGCCCAGCTCTAATATCAGTAGGCTGAAAAAAAAGCAAGCAAACAAAAAGAACTTTACCATAATGAGCTCTTATGATGACAGAGATATTCAAGATACAAACATGGAAGAGAATGACTCCAAGAGATCTACAATTGTTGCCTCAGAGAAAAACGCAGCTTGAAAACAAATTCAACTAGATTCCTGGTAGTGATGAAGTAAAGTTAGGAAAAAAAATTACAAATAGAATGAGAGTATTTTAGAGCGAAAATTGGAAAAGGAAAGCTAGGAAAGAAAAGGGAATTAATATTTTGGCTCAAGAAAAAATCTTGTTCAAGCAACAAGCTTCTGAAAAAATTACAATGGACAAAATAGAAACCAATGAAGCTTCATTAGGCAACAAGAAATAATAAAGTCAAAAGGTTGAAAAATAGACAAAAACATAAAATATCTCACAATGAAAACAAATGACCTGGAAATAGGTCAAAGAGAAAGAAATTAAGAATCACTGGACTATCTGAATGCCATAGCCAGAGAGAGAGGGAAAGAGGAAGAGAGGGAGAGAGGGAGAGAGACAGAGACAGAGAGACAGAGAAAGAGGACAAACCGAAGAAAATAGAATGGAAGAAAATGAAATTAGTAATCATAACCATGAATATGAACAGAATAAATTCATCCATAAAAGGGAAGCAAGGAGCAGAATGAATTAGAAACCAGAAAAGAAATAGTAAATCTATGGGATACCCCAACTTTCCCCTCTCAGAGACAGATTAAATCAAACAGCAAACTAAATAAGAAAGAAGTTAAGGAGGTGAATAGAATCTTAGAAAAGTTAGATATGGCAAACCTCTGGAGAAAAATGAATGTGAGCAGAAAGAAGTATACCTCTTTTCAGCTGCATCACCTTCACAAAAAGAGACTATGTGTTAGGACATAAAAACCTCACAGTCAAATAGAGAAAAGCAGAAAGATTATGTGCATCCTTTGCAGACCATATTGCAATAAAATTACATTCACATTACAGTCATTGAAACAAATTAAAATTTAATTGGGAATTAAATAATCTAATATTAAAGAATAAGTGAGACAAAGAATAAAATATAAAAATAATAATTTCATTAAAGAGAATAACAATGAGACAACATGCAACCAAAGCAGTACTTGGGGGGGGGGGGGGAATTTGTATCTCTAAACAAATCAATAACAGAGAGAAGGAATAGACCAATAAATTGGACCTGCCACTAAAAAAAATTAAAAGACAAATTAAAAATTACCAACTAAACACCAAAATGGAAATTCTAAAAATCAAAGGAGAGATAAGTAAAAAACTATTGAACAGAAAGCTGATTTTATGGTGTGTATGTGTGTGGGAGGGGAATGATAAAATAAATAACCATTGGTTAATTTGATTAAAAGAAAGAAAGGAGAAAACCTAATTACCAGTATCAAAAATGAGAAGGATGCATGTATCACTGATAAAGATGAAACTAAGCAATTATTAAGAATATTTTTCACAAATGTATGCCACTAAAACTGATGTAAGTAGAATATATGTATATTTAAAAAACAAAATACCCAGATGAGTAGAAGAAAAAATACAATATTTAATTAATCTTATCTTAGAAAAAGAAAGTGAATAAGACATCAATGAGTTCCCTAAAAAATAAAACAACTTCAAAATCAAATGGATTTACAAATGAATTCTACCAAAAATTTAAGAAACAATCCCACTACTTCATGTTATTTTTTAGATAAGTAAAGAAGAAGTCCTACCAAGTTCCTTTTTTGATGAAAATATGAGTTTGATACCAAAACTAGGGAGACTAAAAAGAAAGAAAAAAACTATAGAGCAATTTCTTCAATCATTATAGATGTAAAAATGTTAAATTAAATACTAGCAAGGAGGTAATAACAACACAACACAAAGATCATATACTGTGACCAAGTGAAATTTATTTCAGGAATTGCGGGCTGGTTTAATATTGAAAAACTATCAATATAATTGACAATAGCAATAGCAAAAAACAGCAAAATCATACAATTATATGAATATATGCAGAAAAAGCCTTTGACAAAATGCAACGCCCATTCCTATTAAAAGCACTAAAAATCATAGGAATAAATTGAGGCTTTCTTAAAATAAATAGCATCTATCTAAAACCAAGAACAAGCAGTTTCTGCAATAGGGCTAAATTTGAAGCCTTCTCAATAAGATTGGAGTGGATAAGCATGTCCATTGTCATCACCATTATTCAATGTTGCCCTAGAAATGCTAACTATAGCAATAAGACAAGAAAAAGAGATGGAAGGAATATAACTAGGTAACATGGAATTAAAGCTATCACTCTTTCCAGATGATATGACAATATATTTAGAGAGCACCAGAGACTTATTGAAATAATTGACAAATTTAGCAAAGTTATAGAATATAATATAAACCCACATAAGCCATCAACATTTCCCAAGAATAAAACCCAACAAAACCCATAAGCAGGAGATAGAAAAAGAAATTCTACTCAAAATAACTACACATATACACATTCAGAAAAAACAAAACAAAACTATGAAGTCTGAATGCATATTATTTTCACTTGTGGGGGAATTGTTTTCTTTTTTTTGTTTGTTTTTACAGTTTTCCTCCTTTTGTTCTGTTTCTTTTTTCACAACATGACTAATATGAAAATGTGTTTAACATGATTGCACATGTTTAACCTATAATCAGATTGGTTGCCATCTTAGAGAAGAAATAGAGGAGGGAGGGAAAGAGAAGTTTGGGAGCTCAAAATCTTATGGAAAACAAATGTTGAAAGTTGTTTTACATGTAATTGGAAAAAATACTATTTACCAAAAAAAATTGTAGACAATATAAAATACTTAAAAGTCTATCTGCCAAAACAAATCCAGGGACTATATAAACATAGTTATAAAATATTATTCACACAAATAAACACAGAGTAAGTAATTGGAGAAATATGAATTCTCATAAGAATACTAAGCCAATATTAACTTTAAAATGACAATTCTACCTAAATTAATTTACAATCAAACTACTAAAGAATTATTTTATAGAACTAGGAAAATGATAATTCATTGGGGGCGAGGGGAAGGTAGAGAATATCAAGGGAATCAGTTTAAAAAAATGTTAAGGAAGGAGATCTACCAGTACCAGATTTCAAACTGTATTATAATGTGGTAATCATCAAACTAATCTGGTATTGACTAAGAAATAGGGTGGTGAATCAGTGGAATAGATTTAGTAGACAGCATAGTAGTAAATGACCATAGTGATTTTGTGTTTGATAAATCCAAAGATTCAAGCTTTGGAGGTAAGAACTGTAATGTTCTCCTCTAAAATATAATATTCTCTGGGAGCATGTTTCTTGGTGGGTTTCTGAAGGCAGACTTTGTTTCAGTTCAAAGTGATAATCACCCCAAATGCAGCCAGGAGTTAAAGACCAAATCCTTTATTGTCTCCATCAAAATCTGATCTCCTTCACTTGGGGCTTGACTAGTTTTCTGGAGGCCTTCCGGATCTTGCCTCTAGTCCTTTGCCTCTGCCAGCTTCTGCCTCTAGCTCCCTCCGAATGTTTCTGAATCCAAAGGTTTGTACTTCAACCTCCAGCCAGCACAAAGGTGGAAAATGGAATGAATCTGTCTCCTCCTCCAAGACTGGGCTTGTCCTTTCTGACTTCTGAATGTCCCAGACTGAATCCTGGTTGAGGCTCCTAGCTTATATATGCTCTCTTAAAGGTGTTAATCTTGTAGAACTCTAATAAGTACTAAGTACGTTAGTGAACTCAGAGAACTGTTAAGTACCATGATAAATTTTATAATCATTGTCCTATGAATTCCAGTGACTTAACACCTTGTAAGAATTCTAACAAAGAACTCATCATTCAACAAAAATTTCTGTGAATCTTGGAAAGCAATTTGAAAGATATGAATCATAGACCAACACATGTGCATGCACACACACACACACATACCAAGATAAAGTCAAAATACATACATGATTTAGACATAAAGGGTGATATCATAATTAGGGGAGCATAGAAAATATACCTATCAGATCTGTAGATAAGGAAAGAGTTTACGACCATACAAGAGGTAGAGCTCATGAGAAATGGATAATTTTGATTACGTGAAATTAAAAATCTTTTATACAAACTAAACTGATACAACCAAAATTAGGAGGAAGACAGGAAACTGCAGAGATGTGTAAAATTACAGGAAGTTTCTCTGATTAAGGTCTCATTTCTCAGATTTCTAGGAATGGAGTTAAATTTATAAGAATAAGAATCATTCTCCTATTGATATATGGTCAAAGGACATGAACAGATATTTTTCAGAAAAATTCAAAATTATCACAATCATATAAAAACACTCTAAATCACTACTAATTGAAGAAATGCAAATCAAGACAAGTCCGAGGTTCTACCTCATGTCTCTAAGATTGGCTAACATGACAGAAAAGGAAAATGTTAAATGCTGGAGGGAATGTGGAAAAATGGGGATACCAATTCACTGTTGGTAGACTTGTGAACTGGTCTAACAATCTGGAACTATGCCCAAAGGGCTATAAAATTGTGCATACCCTTTGACCCAGCAATACCATTATTAGCTCTGTATCTCAAAGAAATAAAAAATATGGCAAAAAGGACCTATTTGTGCAAAAATATTTATAGTCCTCTTTTTGTGATGACCAAGGATTGGAAATTGAGAGATGTCTATCAGTTGGGGAATGGTTGAACAAAATGTAGTGTATGGTTGTGATGTAATACTATTGTGTTATGATGATGAGCAGGATAGTTTCATATAATTTTCTTGGGAAGATTCTATGAATTTATTCAAAGCAAAGTGGCAGAATTTGTATATTATAAATTGTACATAGTAATAGCAATATTGTAAGGACGATCAACTGTGAAAGACTTGACTCTGATCAAATAATAATCTAAGACAATTCCAAAGAATCCATGATGAAAAATGGTGTCATCCTTCAGAGAAAAAATTAGTGTATTCTGAATGTAAATTGAAGCATATTTTGTTTTTTCTATATGTTTATTGACATTTTGTCTATTTTTTCTTTTGCAACATACCTAATATGGAAATGATTTTCATGACTTCACATGTATAAATGATATGAAATTTCTTGCTTGCCTTCTCAAGGAAGAGATAAGAAGTAGGGGAGAGAGAGAGAGAGAGAAAGAGAGAGAGAGAGAGAGAGAGAGAGAGAGAGAGAGAGAGAGAGAGAATGAGAATTTGGAACTTAAATTTAAAAAATTTTAACAAATTTTACTTGTTAATGGAAAATATTTAATTTTCACATATGTAAATATATATATATATATATATATATATATATATATATATATATATGAAATACAATAAACCTTAGAACTTTTTCCATCTGGAAAAAAGAGGGAGGAAAATTGCCTAGATCTCATAGAACCCAAGACCAAAGCAGAAGTTGAAAGAACCCACCAATCACCTTCTGGAGAAAACCAAAATGAAAACTCTCAGGGACATCACAATCAAAATCCAGAGTTTTTAGACAAAGAAAAAAAAATACTGCAAATAACCAGAAAAAAAGAATCCAAGTATCAAGGAACTATAGTGAGGATCATATGCAATTTAGCAGCCACAATTTTAAAGGGGAGCAGAGAATTTAGAATATGATATTCCACAAGATAAAGAATTTGACCTAATGGCTGAGAGGATCTTACTAAGAAAAATGAAATATATTAGCAAAGAGGAAAAAATGGACCTCTTAGGATATAGAGAACTTCCAAAAATTCCTAATGACAAAGACCAGAACTGCAGAGAAAATTTGAAGTTCAAACATAGAAGTAAAAAAAAAAAAAAAAAAAGCATTAAAAGGTAAACATGAATGAACAATGATAAAGGACTAAACAGGGATAAATCGTTTACATTCAGATATGGGAAAATGATACATATCTCCCCTGAGCCCTATCATCATCAAGGTTCATAAAGAGAATTCAATTACACAAGGTCAGTGAGGGTACTGTTATGTTTCAACAATTTTAAGGAAAAGAAGTCAAAAGAGAAGGGAAAATACACTTATTAAAGAGGTAGAGAAAGGAAGGTTAAGGAGAACAATTTCAAATATAGAGGGTATACAAGTATATATCTATACAAACAAAGGGGGACAACACTTGAATTTCAATTTCATTTGAACTGGTCAAAAGAAAGAATACACGTACACATACATGGAACTGGGGACAGAAATACATTTCACTCAACAGGAAAATGAGGGGAGAGGAGAAGGAAGAATCTGAGGGAGGGCAAATTAAGGGAGGAATTAATAGTAAGTAAAAAAAAACTCAAAATATTTGCAACTTTTTGATGTGGCAAAAAATAGGAATATAAAAGAGTACCATTGATTGGGAAATAAACAAATTATGGTGTGTTGTTATAACTGTGACAGAATACTAGGCAACCACAATTCTAGAAGACTAATGATGAAGCATACAATCATTTCATGATAGAGAGGTAAAGAACCCAGAGTGCTGAGACATTTTTATTTGTAGGGTTTTTTGTTTTTTTTTTTTGGACATGGGCAATGTGGAAATTTGTTTTGATTGAATACACATGTTTGTAATGGGTTTTGTTTTTCTTGAATTCTCATTTGGAAGTTAGGGTTGGGGTTGGGAGGATTAGAAGGTAAATCTTGACTGATTAAAACAAATAAACCACTTGTAAAAACCTATGCTAAAATTTTTCTTGATGTGAACTAGGGAGAAAAGCTACTAGAAAAAATAAAATAATTTTTTTTCTCTCTCTGGTAAAACTTTTTATTAAAAAAAATTGAATACGTGGAAACTTTATAAGTAGTCAACATTTGTCTTTTTTTCCATTCAAAGTGGTCTCTCACCTCTGATCTTGAATGCAGCCATTCAACTTTCTCTTTTTTTTTTAAATTAAAATAATTTTTAAAAAGAATGGGAGTTACAGATGGGATAGTAGTAGGGACAGCAAGATGTGGAATACAACATGGAGGTGAAGGTAGAATCAAGGTGTATGAAAATGAGAAAACAAATCACGTAAGTTGAAGAAAGGGGTTTACTAGGAAACTTATGGGTTATGATACTGAATAAAATATCATAAGAAAGGAGAGAATATAGAATAGAATTTTATTCCAATCATTAGGAAATCAATCCATTCAGAGTAATAGGAGATAGGAGGAGCTCTTTCGATCAAGGCAAGTGAGTAGATTCTCTATCTGGTCTTGCTCCTTGTCTGAGTTCCCAGTTTCCCAGTTCAGTGTTTGGTCCTGACCATCTGAGGAGGAGGTGGATAACTATGTCTCTGTGACAGGAACAGTAGAAGTGGAGTGAGTCAGGTGGGTGCATTGTGTGACATATTTCTCAACAATTAATCTACAAGTATTTATTAAGCACTTAGCATAATTTTTTATTTCTTTCTTTTTAAATTTTTATTGATTTTTTAGTTTGCTTTTAGACCATTGTCATTTCCAAATGTTTCTTTCTCCCTTCCTTGGTAAGCAGCATTGCAACAAAGTATAATCCATGTGAGCTCTGAGGGTTTTTAACTCAACTCTCATTCTTATGAAGGAGTTCAAGTTTCCAGAGGGTGAAAATCAATTTAATCACTTGTAAGTAGCTTTTAAAAAACAGTATTTTTAAAATTATAATACAGTAGGAATACTTGGTACCAAATGTCTCCTCCCCAACATATAGAAAATAAAAACCTGTGCCAGATTCTCCCATAAATGCCCATAAAGTTCAGGGAGAAATGGGCTACAGTTTATAGAAAACCCATGGCAAAGAATTAATTTACAACTCCAACTGGAAGAAGTCCTTCTTAGTTACAGCACAACTGTGAAAGTGATCAACTGTGAAAGACTTGACTCTGATCAAATAATAATCTAAGACAATTCCAAAGAATCCATGATGAAAAATGGTGTCACCCTTCAGAGAAAAAATTAGTGTATTCTGAATGTAAATTGAAGCATATTTTGTTTTTTCTATATGTTTATTGACATTTTGTCTATTTTTTTCTTTTGCAACATACCTAATATGGAAATGATTTTCATGACTTTGTTGGTAAGCACAATGTGCTAGAGCAAATAATAGTTTTTGCCTTCAAGTTATTTATATTCTATTAAGAGATGGGGAGGAATAAGCAAATCCAGGATATCAAGGAAATCTGGGTCAGCGATCTTAGAAACACCCAATATTCAGCAAATATGACTGTGATGAAGATCTAGCAAAGGAAACTAAGGATGAATGGTTAGATGGATAGGATGAAAAGCAGATTAGCCTCTTGGAAATTTCAGAAGAAGATATCTAGGAGAAGAGGGTGATAGTATCAAAAGCTAGAGAGAGGTCAAGAAGAATGAAGATTGAGAAAAGGCATTAGAAAAGGAAATTTAGAGATCATTAGTAACTTTGGAAAGGGTATCTTCAATTGAATAATTGGAAGGATGGTTGGAAGCCAGACTAAAGAATGAGTTAATAAGAGAATGAGAGAAAAAAAAAAGAGAATGAGAAGAAAGATAGTGAGTCACCTATTATTGATAATCTCAAGGAATTTCATAATGAAAGGGAAAAGAGTTATGGGACTAGAGGTATTGGGGATAGATCAATTAAAGGTGTTTTTTTTTTTGAGGATAGAGATGGGGTGAGCATATTTGTAGGTAGTAGGGAAGCTGCTAGTAGACAGGGAGAGATTGAAGATCAGTGAGAAAGGAGCCATGAAAGAGAGGACTATTTGCTAGAGAAGATTGGATGACATGGAATCACTTAGGCATATAGAGAAGTTTGCCTTGGCAAAAAGTCTCTAGAAGACTTTCTCATATATCTAGAATCAAATATAAAATCCTGAGTTTGGCATTTGATTTCACTTTTTTCCCCCTGAGGCAACTGGGGTTAAGTGACTTGCCCAGGGTCACACAGGTAGAAAGTGTTAAGTGTGTGAAGGCCAGATTTGAATTCAGGTATTCCTGACTTGAGGGCTGGTGCTCTATCCACTACGACATTTAGCTGCCCCATTGAAGTCACTTTTAACGTCAACTCTTCCTACTTTTACAGTGTTTTTACAAATTCTCTTCATATACTCTGTGATAAGTAACACAGGTTTCCTCTCTGCTCCTTGCAGATGATACTTTCTCTCTTGATTGGGCATTTTGACTAGCCATCTCTCATGTCTAAATTTCTCCCTTCTCATCTTTTGGTTTCCCTGACTTCAAGTTTCAGTTCAAATCCCACCTTTTAAAAGCCTCCCAGGTTCCCACATTAATGCCTTCTCCCTATTTCCAATTTATCTTGTCTGGATTTTGTTTGTTCAGAGTTGTGTGTATATTTCCTTTCCTCCCTCTTTTATTAGACTCTGAGTTCCCTAAAAACAAGGAATAGTTTTTGTCTTTCTTTGTGTCCTCAGGGCTTGGCACACAGTAGGCACTTAATAAATACTGGTTGACTTGACTCAACTTGAGAGAGGAGGGAAGTTCCTGGGCATCATCAACCTGTTTGGAGTGAAGATAAAACACATGGCCTTGTAGCCAGAAGAAGAACAGAGGGTCTAGACTTTTTTTTTCAACCGCTCTCATGAATTTTTCATATCTTATTGATCCATTGGGAGGGTTCTGCCTCTCTAATAACCCCTAATTTATATAGTAGTTTGAATTGTCAGTAGTACTATGAGATTAAAAATAAATATATAAAGAATTGGTTAAAGGATGAGACTCATCAGACAATGTAATTTTTTTCTTTTTTTTTCTCAATAGTATTTTATTTTTCCATATATATAGTTTTTAAATTCATTTTTGTAAGACTTTATGTTCCAAATTTTTCTCCCCCCCTTCCTTACCACTCCCTCCCCAAGTTTGATATAGGTTATCATCTGATACAGATTAAATATGTGCAATCATTTAAAATATATTTTCATATTTGTCATATTGTGCAACAAAACCAGACTTAAAGGGAAAAACACAGGAAAGAAAAATAAACAAATGAAAAAAGGTGAAAATACTATGCTTCAGTCCACATGCAGTCTCCATAGTTCTCTCTCTGGATGCAGATGGAATTATCTTGAATCACTGCATGTAATTATATTTCTTATGGACTGAAACATAGAGGATTAGAAAACTAGTCTTGGTGTCAGGAAAGTTTAGGTTTGAGTTTTTGGTTTTTTTTTAAAACTCTGACATCTTGGCTACATGACCTTGGGCTGATCATTTAATTTCTCAATGCTCCCAGATAATTCTCTAAGGCTATACATTATAAATATGTTAATTTCTTACTAAGAATTCCCTATACTGATAAAATCTCAGATTTGATTTAAAATGTTTTTGAGTCCATTATATATTTTCTTTATTAAATAAACCATCCCATACCCAATCTGCATCATTGCCCTGAATATTTTCATGGAATCTGGGGACCCTTTTACCCATATTTCTGGAAATACACATACACACACATTTATATGTATGTGTATATTATATATATATATATACATATATATATATATATATATATACTATTTTTGAGGTTATACAGAGATTTCCCAGAGAGCTCTCTGAGTAGGAATTAAGCATAATAAAGAGATAATTTGGGAATGCTATCCCCAAAACTGGATCTAGTTCATATAAGTTCAGAGACTGGGGTGCTAGTTACTGTAGCACTGAATTAGATGTCATTTCATATGATTAATTATTTCCTCTTCTAGGATAGATCAACCTCCAGAAATGTCCTTGAGTACAGAATCCCCACCTCCAATAGAATAGCTCCTTGTAGACACTTTGGAAGACATTTCTTAAGATTTAGATTTAATGTCCCTACACCAAGCTCATTGTTTGACACATAGCAGATAAAAAATGCTTATTAGTTTGAACTGAATTTAAATTCATGTGTTTTGTGATCTCCCTACAGTGCCCAGCTGAGCATACAGGGATGCTTCATCACCAATATTTGCCATTTGACCAAAATGATAAAGGGAAGAAGTCAGCTGGGAAGGTTAGAAGGAAATTGGGTCAGAGGTTGTGTCCTCTCACTCTCCTCTCTCCATCTCTCTCTCCTGGATGTGGCTCCTGGCAGAATGGTGCTTTTCCTCTAAAGAAAGATGCTCTGGGTGTAATGAAAACTCAAAGCCTGGAGGAGAAAGGATCAGAAAACACAACTCTATCTAAATCCCCCCTGGGGACCTGTGGGGAGGGGAGGGTGAGGCACTGGGGGGGCGAGGGGGGGGGGAGACATGCCCCGATTATGTGCAGGGGATTTGCTGTGTCTCTTTTTCTCTTCCTTTCTCTCTTTGTCTTTTTTCCCCGTGTCCCTCTTTGTCCTCTTGTTCCATGTCCCCTTCTGCATTTGTCTGGGAGGATCCTGGGGTGTTCTTTTGATCAACCCAATCTCTCTCTGGCACTTGAATTCTGATTGGCTAGAGGGCTTAGAGAGAAAAAAACTTTAATTAAGTAGATAATCTCTTCTTAGGAAGTTTGACCACTCTATTTCATTTCCCTTTCGCTCTCTACTTGGGTTCATTTACCCACCAAGAAAGTTGGGATTGGGGGAAAATTCCATCCCACTCTCACTGAGGAGCTCATCTTTGCTCCCTGGATCGCAAGTCTTCCTCCAGTAACTGTTTCTCATGGAGCCCCCAGCCTGTATCTTCCTTTTCACTTGTGTTCTCCAGCTCAGCCATACCTGGTAAGTGACCTGGTCTTCTGCTTAGGACTTTGGACAGGTAGAGGTCTCTAACCCCTAGAGAAGAGTCTTTATCTTTTCCCACCCTTGGACTCTACTTCTTGTATAAGCTTTTCCATCTGTGTGGGGGCAGGATTCACCCCCCCTAAATGACAACCTAATTTTCCTTGTAGATGTGGGGAGAGAAATGTTGAAGTTGTGATTTCCCCCCTATATTCTCACTGATTCAAAATAAGCTAGACGGCAAACCAGTTAGGAAGTATCTTTTTTATTGAGTCCTAGGGTTAGTGTTAACCATTGGGGAAAAGGTGAGAAGATACTTAGAGGTGAAAATCTTAATTTTAGTCTGCTTCTTACCTGCCTTTAAATTTCATGGCACATTTCTAAGGCTCATAGGCCTTTTCCCTAGAAGTCAAAAGTCTCTGCTGCGTCACTGGGTCTTGATGTGGAATTTACAAGCATGCTTGAAAAGAATTATAGATATGAAAATTCCAAACCCTTCAGCAGCTTTCCATTTCAATGACGATTGTGGACATCTGAGTCAAGCACTTTTGAGCATTTTCCTTAGGGAAAATATTCCATGTGAATTTCCACTGTCCTTTGCATTTGGGGAAGGGGGATTAATAGAGTCTGGATATATGATTTCAGTAGTTTGAGGAGGGGCTCGTGGGGTTGACATTTCCCCTCACAGTCACAGATAGCCAACTCCTCTGTGATTTAAAATATTAAATTATTATTATAATTTATAAATATAAAATTAAAATATTAAATAAAAAACATTAAAGAGTTATTTAGACTCTGAGAGGCTGAGTAAGTTACCTATGGTCACATAGCCAATATGTTAACTCATACTCTTAGTTCTAGAGTTGGAAGAGAAACTCAGACCTACTCATCCCATTTTCTTATTATACAGATAAAAGAATCGATGCCTAAAGAAGTTTTGATTTACAAGAGAGCACAGATAGAAAGTATTAAAGGAAAGATTTGAACCCAGCTCCTCTGACTCCAAAGCCAGAGATCTTTTTTGTGTACTGCATGTCAAAGCAAGACTTGAATCCAATCTTCCTAAATCTAAGACTAGCCTTCTATTCTAAAGGTCCTTAGCCCAGTATCTTAAAACTTTTTTTTTTTTTTAACATTTTGAAAATGTATTTCAATTTCATTGATTTGTTTTATATTTCTATGAGTTTAAAAACAATTTGAGGAGCCCAGAGGCTTTCCAAAATTGGCAAAGGGTTCCAGGACACAATGAAAGTTTAAGAACCTCTGCTCTGTCCCCTGCATCCCTCTGCCTCTCATTTTCTCATTACATGATAATATTAAGGAGAACATAAGGAAGGTAAGTTAAGGAAGACTCAGAGATGTTGGGGCTTTCTCATTCTAGATGCTAGTGTAGTCTGAAGCCTCTTTTCTTTCAGACCCCAGTCTGACTTCCCACTCTATGGGATGTGTCGCAGGAACCTCTCTTAGCTTTTCAAGCAGAAGGAAAGGGGACCTGCTTGTCCAGGACACTTCCTGAGGTCACACTCCTGGGCTAAGTGGGTGTATTTCCCACTCTCTGTTTCCCCCCTCCCAGGAGATCATTTCCATCTCAATCAGATTAAAAAGAGGCCCAGAATAATGTCAGCTGGACATGGAGCCTAGCAATTTGAGTGTTTGGGATTACAAGGTGGCCCACCAAGTAATTACTCAAATAGAAAACCAGTGGAGGGCACTTAATTAAACCCTTCCAACTTCACCAGGCCTTTCTTTCTTTCCCCGCTCCTGCACACACACAAAACCCAGGGGGACAGCGGGATCACCCCAAGCCTGTCCCCTGGGAGCATTCCCAGTAACTCGGCTTCAGGAATTCCCCTGTGTTCCGAGTCTGTCGGGAGCGACCCAAGCTGGGAAGAATGACTGTTTGAGAAGGGCCCTGGCTACAAGCTCCTGGCCCCTGCCCTGTCAGGGAGGGGGCCACGCTTGTCTCCCTTTGACACTGACACAGCCAAACAGAAAAGGGACTGGGAGGCTCGTCTGTCCCAATCCAAATGTTTGGATTCAAAAAGAAAGGAGAAAAGAAAGGGATGGGAAAGCGAGTGCTCATTAGACGATGGTTTGGGGGGGGGGGGAGGAAATCCCTTTCCTCCCACTCTCCTGGGCAGATTTAGAGGGAACAGCCCGGCAGATGCTTTCTGCTGACTCATTGTGTTTTAATTGCTCTTGGCCACAATCTGCCATCTGAATTAAGTTTTGCAATTTGGGATAGCAGGTAAGGAATCTTTGCAGCTCTCAAAAATGAATGCCAGTTAGCCTGAAGTCTGGGAGCCAAAGAACTATTGCATCCATGCTGTCTTTTTACATCACTCTGTGATTCTCCTTTCCCTCCCAGCCCAAAGAATCCATGTGCTATGAAGCCGAGTTACTAATACATAATCTCACCATATACTCCTGTAGACCCACAGACCCATAAACCACCACCTTTCTGCCGCAAAGAAAGGAGGGAGGTCTGTCTGTTTCCCATGAGCCTTCTCTGAAGCTAAGAGGAATCACTGGAGGGATCAGAGTTTGGATGGCTTTCAAGATTGTTTTCCTTTAAAGCCATTCTTCATTGTGTAAGTTTTCTTGCTTCTGATTACTTGGCTTTGCCTATTAGCTTTTCTTGTTAAAAAACAAAACCACGAATCCAGGGAAGGATTGTGGGCGGTCTCCTCTCAAGCTAGAGAGAGGCTTGACCACCTCCAGCCTTTGTGAAAATCTTAATGAAGGCACTGTCTGTTCCTTTTGTCGGGAGCATTTAGCGAACCGGCAATTCCAACTTCTGCCCGGTTTGTAGTCCTGTCTGAAAGGCTGGGGAGGGAGGAGGGGAGGATACCCAGGGGAGAACGGGGTGGGGAAGGGGTTGCGGGCAGTTGTAGCAGGTATGAGGATACCAGGCTCATAGAAAATGAGCTCCAAAGCTGCCAGTCCTTGGAGGGGGATAGGGGGTTGAGGCGGACACTCTGTCCCACAGTGGTAATATCCAACTTCCCTTCCATCTCTTGCACTTGAAGAATCTTACTATTGGCTAGACAGGTGGACCTCGGTCCTCTGGTTTCTCACTTCCCACACAACTACTTCTCTGGGATCCCCCAAGAGGTGACCAAGGCTTGAGGGCTTAGAGCAAAGAGCATTGGTGAAACAAGGTTTCTGGGGACATGGGTACCAGTCGTGGCTCTGCTACTAATCAGTTGTATGATCTTGGATAAGCCACTTCCCTGGCCCCATTTCCTCATTTGTACAATGGAGGAACCAGGTCCAATAATAATAACTGGCATTTATAAATGTTGTCTGGTTTGCTCCTGGGTTGACAAAAAGGAATAAACGGTGCTTTCATTAAGATGTTCATAAAGGCTGGAGGTGGTCAAGCCTCTTGTCTAGCCTGAGAGGAGACTGCCCACAAAATGGTTCGCATTTTACATCTATTGACTCATGTGATTTTTATCATAAGCCTGTGAAGTACTGTAGAAATTATTGTTTTCCAAAAGGAAATTGAGGTTCGGAGATATTTAATGTCCATATAGAGAGATTCAGAGATGAGATTTGAACTCCACTTCTGGAGGACATGTTCAGAATTCTCTTCATTATATCATTCCTCGCTGGTGATCTCCAGGATCCCTCCCAATTCTAAGTTCTAGGATTCTACCCTTTGGGATCCCACCTTCATTCCTAGGGCTTTCCCTAAGTCTCTGGATGACTGAAAAATCATCACTGTCACATTTCCTCCGATCTCCACCCTGTCCAACTCTAGTATAAAGTGGGGAGCTATGATTTCTCCATCTTTGTTTTTTACCCAGAGCCCTCAAGATTGTGATTCTTTAATTTGTGTCATTATGAATTTGTCCACACTTTAATGCCTGGAGAGAAAAGGAAGAGGAGGATGTCTGGGAATCATTATTAACTCCTTAAATGGCATATAGTATTCTAAGAAGGCAAGTAGGGCAAAGGGTTTTCCATTCCAATCATTTCCCATTCTTTCTTTCCCAAGAATCATCTGAGATTTCCCTTCCTTTACCTACCAACATAAAGGTCCCTTACAGCATCCCTGACACCTGGGATGATGCAAAAGTCTGTGCATTTCATGGGATTTGTCACATTAAAAGGAAATATGGCATAAAGGAAATGCCTTTTCCTTTACTTTCTTTGGCATTCAGGTTAGATACATGCTAGTTGTGTAACCACTGGCAGGTCATTAAACTTCTCAGCACCTCTGGACAGCTCTCTAAGATGTACAAAGAAGCTACATATGGACCCTTGATGTCTGAAGTTTTATTGTTCATAATCTTATTTGGAATTTTCTTGGCAACAATATTGGAGTGGTTGGCTATTTTTATCTCCAGATCATTTTACAGATAAGGAAACTGAGGCAAACAAGGCTAAGTGTCTCACCCCAAATCACACAATTATTAAGACTGAGAAAGATAAGTCTTCCTGATTCCAAGACCATACTATCATATTGACCATACCACCAAGGTGCCCTTGACATCAGAAGACCCAAATTCAAGTCACAGTTCTGATACTTATTAACTGTGTGACCTTGGATGAGAACTTTAACTTCCCTCACCCTCATTTTATCCATCTAGACACTTAGGATTGTGAGATTTAGACTTAGGAAGGACCTTAAAAGTCATCCCATTTTACAGATGAGAAACTAAGACTTACAAAGTCAAGTGGTGAGTTGTACAAGATTACATGGGGAGTTAGTGATTCAAACCCAAATCTTATTCCATATATATCCTCTTTCCACTCTACCAGGCTATCTTCTGATCTGCCTTCAAACTTCTTATATAGAGAAAATGCCAACTTGAGGCATTTTCTGATCCTGAAATCTCACCCATTCCCATCAAAATTCTGTTACAATGACCATAGAGCTTAATAGCTTCCTCAGCTCCTTCTGAGGGCCAGGATAACAGAGCAAAAGTTCCCTTGGCTCCTCTCTATTATTCAAAAAGCTGATTGGTAGTTCTAGAATGGAAGTTGAACCAATGGCTGGGGGAAACTTTGCACATGGCTCACAATTAATAACTCTTCCATTATCTGCATATCAAAGAATGACAGATCCCAGATCAAAGGCCTAGCATACAGTGCAGGTAGGTAAGTAGATGCCGTGGATTCCCTGTCATTCTGATACCTTCTGGACTGGTTTGCCTTTTGCTAGCCCAAGACCTTAAAGGGATATTTTAAACTCACAGACAACTCAAAGTCACTCCCTTCAAGGACATCTTCCTGGCCACCCAGTGGGGCAGGGCAGATGAAATCAGATAGTTAAATCAGGCCAAGATGAAAAGAAAAAAAATTGATTTTGTGGCTTTCCCCACAGCTCCAGTTAAGGGAATGGAAAGGTTTGCCAAGTCCCTCGCTTTAATGCAATCAGAGTGAAATTGAAGAGTAATTTTTCTTTATATAACACATATGAACATTTGTTTAATTTTCATATATTTTTAAATGAGTTTTGTTTTTCTTGCTTTCTCAATGGGTGATGGAGAAGTGGAAGGGAGAGAATTTGGAATTTAAAAAAAAATTTAAGGCTCTTCCCTCATTTTATCCTCTATATCCAATTAGTCACCAAGTCTCATCTATTTTACCTCTCCAGTGAGGACCACTTTAAGATACAGACATGATGGACTCAAGATACAAAATGAGACTTTCTTTTTTGGATCTGGTCAATATGGGATATATTTTGCTTGACTTAGCCTATTTGTTACATAAATTTGGTTTTTCCTTTTTACCAGTGGAGCTAGGGGTGGGAGATTAACAAAACTGATTTTTGTCAATTGAAAAAATTAATTAAAATATTTACTTCTGCAGTGCCTTCTTTTTCATTCTCATTGCAATTACCCTTAGCCAGGCACTCACTAAAATAGCTCCTGGACAGATGTGATCACTTCCTAACCTTTCTCCTTGCCTCCATCCCTCTTTCCTCTTCTATCCATTCTCTACACCACTAACAAAAGAATCTTCCTCATATGTAGATCTGGCATTGTAACTACCCCCCAAAAAATCTTCAATATTTCACCCCTGTCTTTGGGATAAAATACAGTTATTGGCACACTCTCTTGAAATTGTTTTTACATACTTCAAATTTACTCATTTTTAAAAATGATTCTCCTCTTCCTAGATGATATTAATTTCATGAGGGCAGAGGTGGTTTATTTTTTATTTTTTGGTCAATCAATAAATATTTAGCAAGTTCCTCCCATGTGTCTCCGGTGTCTAGTACATATTGTATGCGGGGATTTAGTAGGAGGCTGCAGTGAGGTACAGAGTGATGAGAGAGTTGCACCAAGAGAGAGGAAGACTTGGATTTAAATCCTTCCTCATATGCTCACAAATTGTGAAAATCTAGGCAAGGCATCTAACCTTTCCCAGTCTCAGTTTCTTCATCAATAAAATGGGAATAATAATGGTATGAACACTGTTTTTTGTTGTGAATTGCAAGTTGTATTTTTTTTTATTATTATAGCTTTTTATTGACAAAACATATGCATGGGTAATTTTTCAACATTGTCCCTTGAATACACTTCTGTTCCAACTTTTCCCCTCCTTCCCTCTGGGGTACCCCTTCTACTAGATGGCAAGCAGGCCCATACATGTTAAACATGTCAAAGTATATCTTAAATACAATATATGCATACATATTTATACAGTTATCTTGTTGCACAAGAAAAATCAGATTTAGAAAGAAGGTAAAAATAACCTGGGAAGAAAAACAAAAATGCAAGCAAATAATAACAGAAAGAGTTATGAAAGTTATGTTAATGGCAAATCAGTCACTGCTTTCTCTCCCATGAAATCCATATTTTTCCATCTGAAATGATTTGTCCATCACTGCATCTCTCAGGCCACTGGATTTGGTTTCTGGACAATCATCACATTCTTACTGGGCAGTTATTTGTATATCTGTCTCTTACCCCATTTTCTCACTGCTTTTTCCCTCGAGTTCCTTAAAGTCAGTCAACAAGAATTTGGAAAGTAGGGACCTTTTAATTTATGGGGTTTTTATTTTTAATCCCTAGCCCCTAACATAATGTCTGGCACACATTGCTCATTGATTGATTTTTCTCACTGTTCTCCATGAATTCTGGAAGCCAGTGACACTGATTTCCTTGCTGATCCTGGTGCAGAACACCTTATCTCAGCTTTAGGTATTTTCTTGGTCATATTAAGAAATAAGATGGGAGGTATCGAGATGTATAGAATAAATTCCTTTTTGGGTTTTAAGTATTTTTTGGGAGGAGGGAGAGACACTTGCAATTGGGAGAATCAGGAAAAGTTGCATCTAGAAGATGGAATATGATCTGCATCTTTAAGGAAGGGAGAGATTCTAGGAAACAGAGGTGAGAAAGAAGTAGATAGCAGTCATGGGTGTGGAGCACAGGTACTTCAAAGGTATGGAGATGGGAGATTCAATTGTCTGAATTCAATTGCAACTGGGCAGCATTCACGGAGGCGTTTATTGAGTGAACATCTTTCGGAAGATCTAGAAGAAAGTGGTAATCCCTCTGCAAGTAAGATCTGGACCTTAGGTGACAAGAGTAGAAAGGGAGGAAAAAGATCCTGACCCTATTATAGTCCTGGCAGAGGCTTTCTTGGGCTCTCTGGGAAGGTGATTCTTCCCAAAAGCCCTCTGTTTCCCACCCCTGCTCTCACGCAGAGGCCCTCCAAAGAAAGGAGGGCAGACTATTTCCCCAATATTGTCGGGAGCCTTCATTTAAATGCTAAGTGTTGAGGCTCTCTTGGAGCTTAATACTTTTCAGTAGAATTGAGCAAAATCCAGCAGCACTGTGAGAAGGGAAAAAAAAAATCAGGATGGAGAAGGCAGCCCCTTAAACCAGAACATGCCTTGAGTCAGAGATGAGGGCTCAGTGGAAAGATCCTTGGTGGCTCTTTCTGCTTTTGTCTCTCTGTCCCTGGCCCTTAATGTTGTGTCTGCTGCATAAAGAAATACCCTGGGTCCTGATTGGCCCATGAGGCCATCCTGCTGCCTAGCTCCCATAGCTTCGGTCAGGATGCCAGGGTGAGTTTGAAGCAGTATGGGATTTTTTAAAATTTAAATGCTGTTATTTTCTTTTCTTTTGCATTTTATTCAGACATTATTTATTTGACCTCATTACAAATAACTTGAATTATTTATAAATTCATCATTTATCACATCATTTTCCAAAGTATACTCTTGAAGAAAGAATACAAATCATTGGTTATAGTTATTTTATATTTTTAGTACAGTGTTCATATATATATATATATACACACATATATATGTATATATATATATATATATAAACTTTTTTCAATGAAACTCACTGTCAACAAAAATGAAACTCACATAGTATATTCACTAGTTGACAGTAAGGAGATCTCTTCTTCTTTTTTTTTTTTTATTTGTTTTAAGGCAATTAAGGTTAAGTGACTTGCTCAGGGTGACACAGCTAATAAATATTAAACATCTGAGACGAGATTTGAACTCAAGTTCTACAGAGTCCAGTGCTCTATCCACTAAGCCATCTAGCTGCCATCCTCCCCTAATATCCTTTCTCAAATCCATATCCTTTCTCAACTCCTCCTGTCCTCTTTCCACTATAACAAAAATCTATGCACTCACCCCTGGCTAATTATTCTGAGGGCAGCTAGGTGGTGCAGGTCTGACTGCCATGGAGGAAGCTGGTGGCTCAATAGTTAGTGCTGGGTTTGGAGCAGGAAGAACTGAGTTCAAATCCAGCCTCCGGCACTTCCTATCTGTGTGACCCTGGCAAGTCATTTAACTTCTGATCTCCTGACAAAATGGTTTCCTTGGAGAAAAAAGGGCAGACCATTCCAGTATCTTTGCGAAGAAAACCTCAAATGGGGTCACTAAAGGAAGTTCAGAACTCGAAATGACTGGACAATATGGTACAAAAGATGGAGCAATCAGTTCAGAAGAACTAAGTTCAGATCTGACCTCAGGAACTTACTGAGTGATCTTGGGCAAGGCAGTTTCCTCAACTGTAAAATGGGAATAAAAATATCATTTATCTTCCTTCAGGGTTGTTGTGAGAATTAAATAAAATGTTTGTTAAGTACTTAGCCCAGGGCCTAGCAAAAAGTAGGTACTCAATATATGCTTATTTCCTTCCTACTTTTAATTAAGAAAAGGCTTATGGATAGAGAAATGGTATCTGATTTTATGCATTTGCTTATATATTCATTTTAAAGCTATAAACTTTAAGGATCTACAGTGTACTCAGTGCTGCTCTTTTACTTGTTTTTTGGTTGTTTAGGTGATTAGAATTTTTTCGGGGGGGGGAGAATATCAGGGAAGATTTGGCTCAACACCAATGATTTCAACTGGGTAGGAAGCTCCTGATAGGAGTGTAGTCCCTCTTTCTTTCTGCAATTTAAATTTTATTTCATAAGCATTTATCATCTATTCTTCCCACTGTCCCCTATAGAACTTTAAAAAAATTCCTCATAATAAATACTCATAATCCAGCAAAAAAAAAAAATTTCCACATTGGCCAATGTCGACATGTGTGCCTCACATTATGGGTCCTAAATCCATCACCTCTGGCTGGAGGCAAATGATCGCCCAATTCACCTTCAGGCCTTCCATCTCTTCTGTAGCCTATAGTCATGGTGAATTGCAGGGGAACAGGCAGGGAAGTTACCACATTTGCTCCAAGTATCTGAAGCAGGGTATGAACCCGTGACTTGCCAATTTTAAAGCCAGAGCTCTATCCATTGCACCAGGGTGCCTCCAATGGGAATAAAAGGTTGACAAACAACACATTCCTTGTCTTTAATGAGTGTACAACCCTCTTTTGCGAGGGGGGATTTTAGGGATAGAGAAATGATAATGATACTGAAGGGAAAATATGGTTGGGTGCAAGGGAGGAGCCAAGCAGAGAGGCAGCAGAGATTAGAGGGGGTGAGATTCCTGATATTGGGAACCTTGGCTTTGTTAAACTGGGAACCCCACTTTTCGAAAACACAAGGCCATAGAACTAGTAATTTGACTCGTTCATTTAAAGCTTTATCTTTAAGCATTTAAGATGAAGTGACCCAGAAATGTTAAGTATGTATCTCCCATGTACCCTGCCCTCTGAAGTTCCCCAGATTTTGGCCATCTCCTACCTCCTAATCCACTGCATCTACTGCACTTTTCTGCCTCCATATCCTTCATCTGCAAAGGGAGGGTGCTGTAGGGAATAGGGGGGTGGTTATAGACTTGGGAAAGGTGTTTCCAGTTCTCCCATACACATATTCTGACTCTAAGCCTGGGTATATCTGTCGCAATGTCACAAAGAGCCTCCTACCTGAGATACCAAGTGACAGTTAAGTAGACAATCCTTACTGATGAAAGGATGCTCCGGACTAGGAGCTCCCTACATTGGTAGAATCACAGATAGCTTTCCCCACCCCAAATCCTTTTTAGCATCTTGAACAGGGCAAAGCACACAATAGGTCCTTTAGAAATATTTATTAAGGGAAGGAAGGAAGAAGGAAAGGCAGGTCAAACAGCAACCAAAGGTGTGCTGGAGCTGGTATTTATTACACCTCTGAAAATGGCTTTTTAAAAAATTGTTTAGACTTAAGAAAGTGATGGAGAAAATATTCATCACACATGTTAGACTTAAAAGTGTCTAACTTTTTTTCCCCCCAGAGAATAAGGTGTTAAATATTGATCATCATGCACACCCATTCCCTGACGGTTTAGAGAGAAATTTAAGCAGAACTTTAGGATCACTTAGTAAGCTATAGTCAGGGGAGTGTCACCAATCACTGAGCACCAGGCCAGGTACATAATTAATTCTCATAAAATCCCTGATGGAGTAAGAAGGAGGTGGAAGTTGCTCTTAAGAAAAATCCTGAATGAAAGGGGGGGGGCTCTCATATCTCTGGCTAACCATTGGATACCAGACCTTGGGGCTTCTCCATCTTAGTTGCCTATCTAAGAGCCTCAGATGCACTTCATGTTGGTCTCAGAGGCCTGTTGGTGCTCTGGCCTAGACATTTTGAAAAGATGTTCAGAAGGAAGAATCAATATTTTGGTGGAGTCCATCAACCTATCTCTGATCATGGCACCAAAAAATGTGGCAGTCCTTCCTGCCAGATGCCTAGGGGTGGACCCCATTAATCATATTTTCCATTATAGATCCATAGCCTCCTAGGGCTTAGAATCAGAAGGTATGTTAGTAAGGCTGTCATTGAGTCCAACGCTTTAATTTACAGATGAGGAAACATGGCGCCTGTGTCTGAAATAACAGCAAATAAATGTGCGCTGATGTAATTTTGTTCTGAAGTTACTTCTCATTTCTAGAGGTGCATCCTGGATTTCATTTTAGAACATTCTCAACCCTATAATCTTTGTCTCCATAATAACAGTGATTATCTTTTTCATGCGTTAAAGTTTGTGAACAGCTGCAAAAATTGTCTTTCATTTGAATTCCTCCACAGCCTTTCAAGGTAGATACTCCAGGTATTATTTTCATTTGACAAATAAGGAAACTGAGGCACAGAGAGGTTGAGTCATTTGCCCATGCTCACATAGTTAGCAAGTATCAGAAGTGGGATTTAAAGTCAGGTCTTCAAGTCTGGCACTCTAGGATACTGTATCACCTACTGCCTTGAGTATCTCCTTCTGTTCTCTAAAAATGTAGCTAACAATAGTACACTATTTCAAAATCTGATTCTTTTTGTACAGCAAAATAACTGTTTGGACATGTATACTTATATTGTATTTAATTTATACTTTAACATATTTAATATGTATTGGTCAACCTGCCATCTTGGGGAGGGGATGGGGAGAACGAGGGGAAAAATTGGAACAAAAGGTTTGGCAGTTGTCAATGCTGTAAAATTACCCATGCATATAACTTGTAAATAAAAAGCTATAAAAATAAAATAAAATAAAATAAAAATGTAGCTAACATCTTTAGTTTGTCTTCATGTGAGCATTCTGCCTTCCTTTTTAAAAAAAATCCTATTGCCATTTAGATGCCCTTTTCTGAAACAGTCCCAGCAATTCCAACACCAACTCCACACCCAGGATCTGTGGTGCTATTACCCCAAGTTTCCTTTGTTCAGAGGGCAGGCAAGTCTTTACTTGCTTCCTGGTCTCTGGCCAGAGCAACACACTGAAAACCATCTCAGAGTTGGAAGGAATGTCATGGACTGTCTATTGCAACTAGAATGCCCTCTACAATAAACATGACAAGGCGTCATCCACTGAAGCCTTCCTGGGTGGGGAGAGCCACCCTAATGGCAGTGTCTTCTGGAAATAGTCTATGATGACTACAATCTCTCCTGGTCCACAATGAATAGATTTGTTCAGCGGCACCCTGATCTCATGGACCACAGCACACTATGGGGTTTTCTTGGCAAAGATACTAGAAGGGTTTGCCATTTCCTTCCCCACACTTTTTCATCACAAATATTAGACTTAAATTGGATTTAGGACTGAGACAAACAGGTTAAGTGACTTGCTCAGGGTCACACAGCTAGTGCATAACTGAAACTGCCTATATTTAAACTCACATTTTCCTGACAATTCACAGAACCATCTATCTGTCTCAGTAATGAACAGGTAGAAATCCCTTATTCCATACTATCATTTCGGTTACATCTTCCATAAAGATTTGCTAGTTGATTTATGCTCCCCCACAGTGATACATACCTATTACTTTTCTAACCTCTATAACCACTGCAGATCATCCTTAGTCTATCTCCCTGGAGTTCTGTTGAATTTCCCCACAAGTACAGTGATTTCACTGAGGACTTCTTGTTCCCAGTCATCTATCAGAATTTTAAGTAAGGCCAGATTCATGGGGGAATCCCCTTGCTTGCTGTTTTCTCCATAGAGAGGTATTCATTTAGCAGCAAATGAGATAATAGTTGTAAAATAGTTAGCACAGGGGCTGGCATACAGTAAGTGCTTAAACTTAGGGCAACTCTATGGTACAGTGGATAAGAGCACTTGCCCTGGAATTCAAATCTGGCTCAGATACTTAATACTTTCTAGCTGTGTGACCTGGGATAAGTCACTAAACCCCAATTGCCTAAAAAAAATGCTTATGCCATTCCTTTATTTATCTCTATCTTTTGTTCCTCCCCCATCAAAAATAATTATTAAGCACCTGCTGTATGCAGTGCAATATGCTGGGTATGAGTGAGAGAAACATTTTAGGCAAAGTGAATTTTTATTCTCCTGGAGCTTATATCCAAGGGGTTCCCAGCCTCAGGCATGAACGTATGAAAAAGTATATATACATATATGTATACGTGCTATGTATGCATGTATATTATATCATATATAATCCACATATACATGTATGTTAAATACTATATACCCATATATACTATGTAGTCCATATGTATTAAACACTATATAATATAATATAATTTGTTTCCTTTGTATTCTTATGGCTTTTATTTTATGCATTAAAGGACATTACTCTAAGAAGGGATCCAAAGTCTTCATCAAAAAAGGTCCATGACATGCACAAAGAGAAGAATCCCTACTCTAGTCACTTAGGACCTGATTTGCCTTCAGTCTTGTGGTGACTTAATTGCTGAGTATCCATTTGTGTCTTGATCTTTTGTTTAGGAAGCTGTGTTCAGAATCCTGCTTTGACTGGGAAATGGATTAACTATTGCTGAATTAACTTTCTTTTTTCTTTTTTTTATTTATGCAATTTTTAAAATTTTATTTTTTATTATAGCTTTTTATATACAAAACATATGCATGGGTAATTTTTCAACAATGACCCTTGCAAAAACTTCTGTTCCAACTTTTTCCCTCCTTCTCCTCCAACCCCCTCTCCATACATGGAGTAGTCCCATACATGTTAAATATGTTAAAGTACATGTTAAATGTAATTAATGTTAATGTTAAATGTACTCAAATGTTAAATACAATATATGTATACATATTTATAATTATCTTGTTGCACAGGAAAGATCAGATTTAGAAAGAAGGTAAAAATAATCTGAGAAGAAAAAAACAAAAATGCAAGCAACAGTAATAGAAAGAGTGGAAATGTTATGTTATGGCTGAATTAACTTTCAACTCTAAGTAGTGGTGATTCCATGAAAAAACAAAAAAATCATGGGATTATAGAATCCCAGATGTTAAGTTGAAAAAGCTCTCAGGGATCATCTAGCCCAATTCCCTCATTTAAAAAAAAAAATTGACACTGAAGTCCAAAGAGTTTGAATAATTTATCTTATGCAGGGAGTAAGCAGTTAGGAAATAAAGAGGATAGAGTACTGGACCTGAAATTAGAAACATAGTTAGGAAGATCTGAATTCAAATTTGACCTCAGATATTACCAGCTGTGTGACCTAGGAAAGCCACTTAACCTCTTTCCTCAACCATAAAATAGGGATAAGTCCCGCATAGTCTGATAATAAATGCTGCTTGAGAATACATATTCAGGCATTAAAACCATATATTTAGACCTAGAAGGGATCTTGGAAACCATTCTTTTTATTTTGCAACTTCCTTCCCCTGAATTTTCCATCTCCCCCCACTAAAAAAATGAAAGAAAACCTTTATAATAAATAAGCTGATGTAAGCAAAATACATTTCCAAACTGGCCAAGTACAAAAATATGCATCTGATTCCCAGTTGGGAGATAAAAAGTACTCCTTATCATTGGGCTGATCACTGCATTTATCAGATTTCTTAAATCTTTCAAAATTGTTCATTTTTACCATATTGATATTATAACATAATTTTTCTTATCCCATTACTTTATTCTGCATCAGTTCATAAGTCTTCCCAGCTTTCTCTGAAACTGTTTCTTCATTTCATATGGCATAAAACATCCCTTTATACTTATTTATCATAATTTGTTTAGCCATTTCTCAATTGAGGGGCACCTCCTTTGTTTCTTTGTTGAAGAATTTGGTCTCTTCTTTCTAGCACAGATACTAGAATACTTCAGTGAGTA
This sequence comes from Sarcophilus harrisii, assembly GCF_902635505.1. Classification (NCBI taxonomy): domain Eukaryota; kingdom Metazoa; phylum Chordata; class Mammalia; order Dasyuromorphia; family Dasyuridae; genus Sarcophilus; species Sarcophilus harrisii. Next base: position 624,025,149 of record NC_045427.1, read on the forward strand.
CTGTGAAGTTTCACTAGTTATAAGAGGACAAATTCTTTGCACATTCTTTTCACCCTATATTTTTAAGAGGGATCCTTCAACCAAGTCCAGGCAACAGTCCCTAATGAGATTAAATCTTGGAGTTATCTTTAATTCCTCTCTCTTTCACTCTGCTAATCCAATAGTTAAGTCCTGTTAATTCTGCTTTCCAAAGACTAGATTTTGGCAGAGTAGATTTCAGAGTTTCTGGGCAAGCTGAGTCTGGTTATGCAAACAAACAACCACAAAAAGGACTTAAAAAACATGTTAGGAGACACAAGGAAGATTTTTTTTTAAAGGGCAATAGAATCTCTAATTGAGGTAGGTGGAATAATGATCATAGATAGCAAATAAAATAAAATCATTCAACTCATTTTGCATCTGTTTCTCTACCAAGGAAAATGATCTTTAGATTGGAAAGTAAAGAACAGAATTGAAATCTAAAATAAATGAGCACCTTGATGTTCTCAGAGAATTCAAGTCACCAGTTCTAAATAATCTAAGTCCTAGGGTGCTGAGAGAACTGGCAGATATGTGATGTCAAACTGCTGCCATTGAACTTTGAAATTTCATGGAGCGTGGGAGAGGAGGGGAAGAATTGGACAAGGGCAAATATCGTCCTGATTTTTAAAAAGGAAAAGAGGGTAGAGTTTCCAGACTCTAATCTGGTTAAATTGACTTGGATTGCTGACAAAATTCTAGTATGCATGATTAAAGGGATGGTTTGTGAGAAAGGGAAATGGTCGCCATCAAGGGGCAACATGGGACCATGGAGAACAAATAATGCCAGAATTAGCTGATTTCCTTTTATGAGTAACTGTCATGGCTCTTATATGCATGTTCAGTTCTGGCTCAGCAGCCAACTAGAAAGTTTTTTCTTTTTTTTTTTTTAATTATAGCTTCTTATTTACAAGATATATGCATGGGTAATTTTTCAGCACTGACTTTGCAAAACCTTTGTTCCAACTTTTCCCCTCCTTCCCCCCACCCCTAGATGGCAGGTAGTCCCATACATGTTAAAAATGTTAAAGTATATGTTAAACACAATCTATGTATACATATCCATACAGTTATTTTGCTGCACAAGAAAAATTGGACTTAGAAATAAGGTAAAAATAACCTGAGAAGGAAATAAAAAATGCAAGCAGACAGAAACAGAGGGATTGGAAATGCTATGTTGTGATTCACACTCATTTCCCATAGTTCTTTCATTGGGTGTAGCTGGTTCTATTCATTATTGAACAAATGGAACTGATTTGGTTCATCTCATTGTTGAAGAGGGCTATGTCCATCAGAACTGATCATTATACAGTATTGTTGTTGAAGTATACAATGATCTCCTGGTTCTGCTCATTTCACTCAGCATCAATTCATTTAAGTCTCTCCAGGCCTTAGAAAGCTTTTTCTTAATCACAATAAGATAATAAATAGTCACAAAATATGTGCATGCTCTCTGAAGTGGGGGTCTCCATTGCACGCTAACATGGATTTTCAGAAGCGCGCCACCTATAGATATGCCCCAGGTAAATGATACCCCTCCCCATTACATGTGACAGGGCTCCCTAGCTGGTGATTCCACAGATGTAGTACTTCTGGATTTCAGCAAAATATTTGACAAAATCCTTGTGGACAACATGGAGAAGCATGGACTAGATTCAGAACAGGTTGGAAGACTCAGAAGATACGTTAATAGATTTATGTCAATGTGGATTGTGACTACCACGGAGTGGGATGCCTTGAGGTCTTTACTTGGCCTTGTACTTTACAAAACGTCCACCAGTTATCTGGATGAAAGACTAGATTCCACATCTATCAAACAAGAAGATGACATAATGTGGAGTAAGATGGTGACAGTCATGATCCAAAAAATATTACTACACTAAAGGAATAGGCTGAACTGGGGAGGGGGGGAAGGGATTATAGAGCAATATGTGTGAAATCCTTTAAAATTTAAAATGAACAGTTGCATGCATATATATTGAGAGAGTCAGGCAACAACTTATGGAACAATATATCTAGTGGTTCTAATGGGCTGAAAGCTCAATCATCATAAGATATTTTTAAAACTGGGAATTGCATTTAGAATAATGTGGCATAATAAAGAGGATGCAAGATTTAGAGTTGAGAAGACTTGGGTTTGAGTCTCATCTTTGACACTGACTTTCTGTGTGGTCCTGGATAGACAAGTCACTTATTTCTCTGGACCTCGGTTTCCTTATCTGTAAAGTGAAGGGATTGGACTGGATAGACAAGTCACTTATTTCTCTGGACCTCGATTTCCTTATCTGTAAAGTGAAGGGATTGGATTTGATGATATATAAGGTCCCTCCTGTTTTAAATCTCAGGTCTTACAAATACAAGAGGGAGCAGTCTCACCAAGATCTTTTCTGACCAGATCATATCTGGGAGAGTGATTAAGTTGAAGGAAACTAAGATGATTCATTTTAGTCTTTGCATCTTCAGCATAGTAATTGGTACACAAATGCTTAATAAATGGATGTTACCCATATCAAATGGCTTACCATCTTAAGGAAGGAGAAAGGAAAAGAAGGAGAGAACAAGAGAGGAAAGGAATTTGGAACCCAAAGTTTTAAAAAAAATGAATGTTAAAATTTTTCTTTACATGTAATTGAAAAAAATCAAATATTATTAGGATTGGGAACGCTCAAATGAATGTTTGTCTAATTGAATTTGTTTAAATTAATTTAATTTAATTCAGTATAGCACAATGGATAGAGTGGCAGCTCTAGAATCAGAAAGATCTGAGTTCAAATCCAGCCTTGCAATCTCAGGCAAGTGACTTAACTTCTAACTGCTTCCATTTCCTCAAATGTAAAATGGGGGTAATGATAGCACCTATCTCTCAGGGTGGTTTTAAGGATAAAAATGAGATGACAATTTGATAGTGCTTATCACAGAACCTAGTATATACAATATGATAACTATATAAATGTATTATTGTTTTTGTAGTTATAATTTTTTTGAAGGACTATAATGGGGGGAAAAGATTAGGTCTGTTCAGAGGCAGAACCAAAGAAGCAGATATTAGTCCATTATAAATAAAAACTTCCTAACAATAAGTCCAAGAGTGGAATGAGTTAACTCCAAAAGTCATAAATTGTCTTTGAAAAAAGTCTTCAAGCTGAATGTCCTCCTTTCAGGAATTTATAGAAGTGAACTTGGGTCAAAATTTGGATGAGCTGATCTTTAAGACATTTTGCACTCCTGAGATTCTAGGATTCCATAGTTTCTTCACTCCTCCCACATTGTTGGAATTGCTTTTTTTTCAAGGAATGGCTTAAGTTCCATCTCCACATGAAAGTCTTCTAGTGTGTATGTGTGTGTGTGTGTGTGTGTGTGTGTGTCTATAAGATTAATTATTTCTATCTACTAGGTCATGCTGGTATTCACTTTGTCTTGCATAAATACCCATCCTTTTATGGATCTATCATGAATATACACCTTCCCTGTTAGTCAAGTACAATCCAAACATGCTTTCTCATTTTATGTGAGCAGTCTTGTATCTTTCCATATATCTTCCATTAGGATTAACCCAACGCACATTGAAGGCATTCCTCATTTTCTTTTAACATTTCATGGAAAGGAAGACAGCCAGGATGGTAAAGTGAAGACAGGACTTGCCTTAGCTCTCCCCAAAACTCTTCCAAAGATCTTTAAATAATGGCTCTAAACAAATTCTATAGGAGTAGAACCCACAAAAATATGGAATGAAATAATTTTCCAGCCCAAGACAACTTAGAAGGTTGCCAAGAAATGTCTATTGAACTAAGGTGAGAGTGGAACATGGTACAGCACAGGTTGTGCTAGCTCAGTTCAAACTCCAACAAACTGGATCAGGCATTGAGGTGAATGAATCAATAGTAGCATCTGTGGTTTCCAAACCTCTCAGCTCAGAGACAGAGAGAGGATAGGACATCAGGTAAGAAGGAGATTTACAAGGGTCTCTTTACTGACACTAGGGACAAAACTCTGTTGCATTGCTTATACTTGGATCTAGGTCACAGTTCTGGGTGGCAATTGCAGGGCAAGGAGGAGCACTAGCACATCAGAACTTGGAGACATGGTGGCACAGAGACCCTGGTTACAGTTCCATGGTGGAAGAGTGCTTGTGGTTGCTCATAAGTCACTGCACAGTACAGGAGAGAAGTAAATACACCTCTCCTTAGATCATACCACTTTGGAAAAACCAAAAACTTACCTCTCAAAACAATTGCACAAAAAACCTGAAGATTGGGACAGAGCCCACTCCACTTGAGAAGCAGACCTTTTAAAAAAAAATTTTAGCATAGATTGAAAAAGTCAAGAAATAGGCTGGGCAATGAGCAAATAATAGAAAAACAAATTCTGACCATAGAAAGCTACAATGGTGACAAGGAATATCAAAACACACACTTGGAAGAAGACAAAAAAGTCAAAATTCCTGCATCCAAAGCCTCAAAGAAAAGTATGAATTGGTTTCAAGTCATGGGAGAGCTCAAAAAGACTTTAAAAATCATTTAAAAAGGAGAGGAAAAATGGGAAGAGAAATGAGAATGAGGCAAGAAAATTGTGTCAATTGGTTGATAAAGGAGGCACAAAAAATGCTGAAGAAAATAACATCTTAAAAACAGACTAGATACTAGATGCAATACTTCTGTATTGCAAATGTTTAACATATATTGGATTACTTGCTATCTAATGGAAGGGGAAGGAGGAGGGAAGGAGAAAAAATGGAACACAAGGTTTTACAAGCGTGAATGTTGAAAACTATCTTTGCATATATTTTGAAAATAAAAAACTTATTAAAAGACAAAACAAAACAAGACTAGACCATTTGGTAAAACAGGCACAAAAATCCAATGAAGAGAAGAATGTCTTGAAAAGCAGAATTGATCAAATGGGAAAAAGATACACAAAAATTCACTGAAAAAAGCAACTCCTTAAAAAAAAGTAATTGTTTTTTTTAAGAATGTGCAAAAGACCACTGAAGAAAATAATTCCTTAAAGTTAGAGTTCAGCAAATGGAAGCTAATGACTCTATGAAACATCAAGAAACAATCAAACAAAATCAAAAAATGAAAAAAATAGAAGAAAATGTGAAATATCTCATTGAAAAAATAACTGACCTGAACAATTGATCCAGGAAAGATAATTTAAGAATTATTAAAGTAGCTGAAAATCATGATCAAAAAGAGTCTAGATATCATCTTTCAAAAAATTATCAAGGAAAACTGCCCTGATAATCTATACCCAAAGGTAAAAAATTTTTGAAAGAATCTACTGATCATCTTCTGAAAAAGATCCTAAAATGAAAATGCCTAGAAATGTTACAGCCAAATTTCAGATCTCCCAGGAGGTGTCCCAAGGAGAAAATACTGCAAACAGTTAAAAAGAAACCATTCAAATACTGTGCAGCCATTGTCAGGATAGAAATTGTCATGGATTATCAGGATAACAAAAAATTTAATAGCTTCTATATTAAAGGATCAGAGGACTTGGAATATGATATTCCAGAGGGCAAAAGAAGTAGGATTACAACCAAGAATCACCTGCCCAGAAAAACTGAATATAATCCTTCAGAGAGGAAAAATGGATATTCAGTGAACCAAAAAGTTTCAAGCATTCCTGATGAAAAGACTAGAGCTAAATAGAAAATTTGACTTTCAAATACAAGATGCAAAATAAGTATAAAAAGGCAAAGAGGAAAGAGAAATTATAAGATATTCAAAAAGGTTATGCTGTTTCTATTTCTACCTCAGAAAATAATATTTATATCTCCTAAAAATTTATTCATTATTAGGGCAGTTAGGTGTGTACATAGAGAGCAGAGGTATAAGCTGAATGTGATGATATGATTACCTAACAAATAAAATTATGAGATAGAAGAATGTACTTGGAGAAGGGGAAATGAGAAGTAGAATGAGTTAAATTATCTGACATAAAAGAGGCCTGAAAGAGATTTTGCAGTGAAGGGGGAAATGGAGGAAGTGGGGAGCATGCACATGAACCTTACTGTCATTGGAACTGGCTCAAAGAGGGTACAATATACACATTCAATTGGGTGTAGAAACCTATCTTACCATACAGGAAATGAAAAGAGGAAGGTAGTAAGAGAAGGTGGGGTGGAACAGAGCTGGTGGAAGAGAGGGCAGTTTGGGAGAGGTAAAAATCAGAAGTAAAACAATTTTGATTAATGGACAAAGTAAAAGGAGAGAGATAGTAGGACAAATGGGGAAAGGGGAATAGGATGGAGGGAAATGTGTAGCTGGTAATAATTACTGTGAAAAACATTATTTTTACTGTGAATTTCTCTGACAAAGACTTCATTTCTCATACATTTCTCCAAGAAAAATGACTCAAACTTATGTAAATAAAAGCCATTCCTCAACTGATAAATGGCCAAAGCATATAAACAGGCAGTTTTCAGAGAAAGCAATCAAAACTATCTATTGTCATCTGAAAAAAATGCTCTAAATCACTATTAATTAGAGAATTGCAATAAAACAACTCTGAGCTACCACCTCATACCTATCAGATTAGTTATTATGAAGAAAAATGACAAATATTGGAGGGGGTGGGAAAATTAAAACATTAAGATACTGTTGGTGAAGTGGTATACTGATTCAACCATTCTGAAGAGTAATTTGAAAGTATGCCCCCCAAATTATAAATTCATGTACACCCTTGGACTAAGCAATACTACTACCAGGTCGGTATCTCAAAAACATAAAAGGAAAAAGACCTATGTTTTCAAAAATATTTTTAATAGCTCTTTTACTGATGATAAAGATTGAAATAGAGGGGATGTCCATTAACTGAAAATTAGTTGAACAAATTGTTGTATATGATTGTAATGGAAAACTATTGTGCTTTAAGAAATGATGAGCAGGATGCTCTTAGAAAACCTGGCAAGACTTATATGAACTTACATGATGCAAAATCAAATGAACAGAACCAGGAGAACATTGCACACAGTAACAGCAATATTGTGTAATAGGAGTTTAATAAATACTTGTTGATTGATGAATGGATAGATGGAACCCTGCACACTAAGGTGTACTGAATGGAAAACAATTGGGAGTTGGAGAGAGATGTCCAGAACAGGGGATGAATCTGAGAGTGGAAATTAACAAGATGAGAAGAAGAAAATGATCAAGCAGATATTCAAAGTTCTTCGTAGAGCAGAATCTGAACATGTAAAGGAGAGGAGGATGGTGAGATGGAGTAGGTAGAAAAGAAGCAGCTACTTGGGGTAGGGGACAATTTGGTTCTCTTTTCACATTCTGATCTCTGTCTATTCTAGGTCAGTCAATAATTTCCTGATGACTGGTCCAAAGGTAAGAGAAACTTTTGATTTCCTTTATTCTTTAGCCAATTCTTACTACCACATAAATTTTTCATTATTAGCACCTTTCCCCAAAGGGATTGAGACAACCTCATGCATTTTCCCACCTCTCATGCCTATCCCTCTACCTATAATGCCCTTCTCACCTCTTCTCCTTTTCCAAATTTTGCCCTTCCTTTCAGGCCCATCTCGGATACCACTTTCCATAGGAAGCCTTCTCTCACCCCCAGGCAATTAGAAGGGACCTTTCTCTCCAGTTCTCCTGGACTTATAAACTTAGTTTGAACCTTTTTGGTGATGTTGTACTGTGTTTCAAATCATAATAATCTGTATCCACATCAGCATCCTTGTTTGTCCATAAATTCTTTTCAGGGAGAACAAAAACCCAACAGTCCTTGGTCTCCAGCCATTACTACCTGTATTCTACCATAATCATACATAAGAAACCATCACATTCCCCTTAACTCTTCCCTTCTCCTAAGGGAAACATCTCTAATGCCTTCAAGTCAATACTGAAAGACAACTAGGAATTAATCAATCAAAGCAATAATTCTGTGCCAGATACTATGCTAGGCAGTACAGAGACACAGGCAGAAATAAATTATTCTAGTTTATATTCTAGAATTATACATGTTTAACCTCTAGTGTATTTCTTGCTGTACTGGGAAAAAAGGAAGGAAGAGAGTGAGAAAAATTTGGAACACAAGGTTTTACAGAAATGAATATTGAAAACTATCTTTGCATGTATTTGGAAAAATACAAAGCTATTTTTCAAAGAGCTTATGTTCTATCAGGGCAGACATACAGACATATTTGTATATATAAGTGGAAAGTAATGGGAAGGTAAAAGTGGGAAGAAAAGTATTAGGGAGGGATCAGGAAAGGCATTTTTCCATGTGGAGCTGCCCTCCAATGAGATCCTATTATATTCTCTTTCTTTAACATCATATAGATTTTCAAAATAAATCTACTAATAGTTTTGAACAGCTGCAGCAAGAGCCCTGTGTGGTCTTGATTATATGTGTAGGCTGCCTGCAGACTCAGCTGCTTCCTTCCCATCCCTCTCTCCTTTCACCCTTGTCCTCCAAGGTCAGCTGGCCTGATCTTGCTGTTCTAACCTGCCCAGGCTGAGGGAAGGTGTGCACCAATAATGATGAGCCCTATGTTCAGGTATTAGCTGATGCTGGTGGAGTATGGGAGAAGAGTCAGATTTGACAGACTTGGGAACAATTTGAATCCTTGTCTCTTACTCTGTATGTGTCCTGCTTGAATATGGCTCTCCCTCCAACTGTGAACTCCTTGAAAGCAAAGGCTATCTTATGCTTTTGTGTGTGTGTGTGTGTGTGTGTGTGTGTGTGTCCCCAGTGTTTAATGTGTTGCCTGGTCCAGAGTAGGGACTTCACCAATACTAAGTGAGGGACTGACTAACTCAGGTGATTGTGCACACTGGTACTCTTCTTCCCGCAGGCCTATCTGATCTACTCCAGCAGTGTGGCCGCTGGTGCTCAGAGTGGCATTGAAGAATGCAAATACCAGTTTGCCTGGGACCGATGGAACTGCCCCGAGAGAGCGCTCCAGCTGTCCAGTCATGGCGGGCTACGCAGTGGTAAGGAAAGCCTCAGCCGCAGCTCCTGGGACCCCTTGGCCACAGGTTAGAGTCCCATATCCTGGCACAGTCCTGAACGTGTATCTACTGCCCTGCAAAGGCCTCTTCTCTCCATCGGGTTCCTTCTTGGAAATCTTGTCTACCCAGGAAAATTGCTTTCTCCTCTTCTATAGCCTTTGTTTTGTGAGTCTCGATTTCCATTGCTGCTTCATCCTTATTTTGTCCCATTCTCTGCCTCCATAAAGGTATATCATTATCAGAGGAGAAAATGGCTGGTTGATATGGAGTTCATTTGTGTTCCCAGTGCCTTGCACAGGGTAGTCATTCAATAAAATTTCTTGGATTGCATCCACTTTGCTCTGTTACGGGCATAAAGCTTGAGCAGCCGTTGGACTTCCAAGTACTATGTGCATGCAAGCACACGTGTGTACATATGGGTACATACATGGCACTGGCCAGCAGACTCAGCCAAGAGCCCGGGGTTCAGAAGGGGAGTATCATTCCCTATGAACAGAGCTTTGGTTCCCTCCAGCTACAGCTATTCTGGAGCAAACTTATCTTAGGATCCCCATGGCAGGTTCCTCCAGTTCATCCTTTTCTTTGTTTTCCCCTCAGGGTCTTGGCTCAGACCTATTCCTAGTCCCCAGTTCAATTAGGGATATCTGGGTGGGTGGGGGTCCCAAAAGGCACAGCTGGCAGAGAACCAGAGAAAAGCAGAGAACAGATAATCTGTGCAAGGAACAGAGGGAATGAAAGGAGAGTGTGGAAAAGGGAGCCTAGAGTAGATTGAGGCAAGCGAGTGATTATAATATACTATGCTATTGTACACCATGTAGGAAGTGCTATATTATTCTATAATATATGTATACATATATGTAAATGTATATATACACATATGTCTGCATATAAATGTACACATTTATATCACAACTATACTAAGAGTCAGTTTCTGAACCTGGAGAATATGGAACCAGGATTTTAATCAAGTACAAGTATTCCTAGAAGGGACACAGCATCTGTCTTCAAGTACCTGAAACACTTAGCACACATTAGGCACTTTAAAAATGTTTATTGATTGGTTGATCATCATGGACAAGCGGGATCAGATGTATTTTGCTTGACCCCAGAGCTGCAGAGAACCCATCTTTAGCTCAGCACAGTTGAGGTTATTGAAAGTGGGATGAGCTGTTTCTGTGAGATTTGGAGATATCCAAATGTAACCCAGATGATCACCTGTGGAGTGAGGATTCCTGCTTCCCTGTATGGGTTCAACTAGTTGGTCTCTGGGTTTGGCATGAGGGACATTGAAGAGGATATAGCCTACACCACCCTCTAGATGTCCCCATTTTGATTCCTAACAGCCAATCGAGAGACAGCCTTTGTGCACGCTATCAGCTCTGCTGGGGTCATGTACACATTGACCCGAAACTGCAGCCTCGGGGATTTTGACAACTGTGGATGTGATGATTCCCGAAATGGGCAACTGGGTAAGTATTCAGTGTGGAGGGGGGTGGGATGGGAGTCAGTGACAGAAATAAAAATATGAAGGAGACAGGGAATTCTGTGGGCATCACGGGAAGGATCTACATAGAATGGGACCCTTTCACTAAGGAAAAAAAAAGAACTAAGTCAATAAAACCAGTTCCCAAAAGATAGATGAAACTGAACCCAGACTTCCCATGGAATCAGACCTGAGAGTGTTCAGATCCCAGATAGAGCTGAGAAAAATCCAGAATGCACTTTTTTTCCCCACAAATTATTCTCATCAGGAAAAGACAATGGAAGCAGACCCTTGGGGTAAGCCCTCCCTTCTCTCCTAAGCTTGATTTTTTTTTGACATGTCATCTACCAATACTCCCTTTAACATTCTTTTTCCTGTCCTTTCTCTCTGCTTTTCTTTTCTGAGGCCCTTCTCCCCTTTCCCCCCCACTTTTCCCTCATTCTTTTTCTGTGGTTCTCTCCCATAGGAGCATGTCTCTAGATTCCCTCTCCTGCTTCAAGCTACACACTTTCTCATTCCTCTGAAACCCATCCCCACAATTCAAGTCCTTACTTGATTCGGATTCCCCAAGTTCCCAGGCCTTAGTTCCTCTCTCCCCCTTGGGCTCTTACATTCCTTGCCCTTCCTCCAAAGTTTTCTTCCACATTTCCTCCTCAGTCTCTTTCTTCTCTCTTCCTTGCTTCTCCCCCTGGATCTGCTCTGCACAGATCTACCTTAATCAGGGACCTCAATTTTTCAAAGAATGAAATACTCAGAACAGGTGATCTTTCCTTTTTTTGTAATCTATATCTCATCGATACTCTAAATCAGAGAAAATTTCTAACCAGTTGCTAGGATTAGAGACTAGCCATTCCTAGGTTTTGGTTGCATGCCCTCCCCATTCCTCCACTGCTACCATCTCTCTGGGGCGGAGGGGTAGTGCTGCTTTTTATTTCACACACCCACTCTGGGTTTCTTGGCCATATACTATGGACAAGTGTGCTATATCAGGGTTTATTCATATGAGAAAACAAAATTTGCATACATTCAGAAGTGATCCAGGAGGCTAAGGAGAATCAGAAGTGTGAAGAAAAGAAATGTTCTAGCCTTGTGTCTGTGGCTCTCCGTCACTGATCTCTGTATTTTCTTTTTTTAATAATAGTTTTTTATTTCCAAAATACATGCAAAGATAGTTTTCAAAATTCACTCTTACAAAACCTTATGTTCCAAATTTTTCTCCCTCCCTTCCTTCCACTCTATTCCCTATATATGAAATAATCCAATATGTATTAACCATGTGCAGTTCTTTTATACGTGTTGCCACATTTGTCATGCTGCACAAGCAAAATCATGCTCTCCGTATTTTAAATCTCTCTTCTCCCCACCTCAAAATCTTCAGTTTCCATGTCTCTGGGCTCTGGAGATCTGTACAATCAAAATGGTGACTGGCCTGGTGACATGACAATACATTGTAGATACTGAACAGACAGGGTGTCCCTCCTAATTATGAAAGTGAAATTCAGTCCAGTCACTACAGTCAATGGGAATAAGTAGTTCTTCCCTTCAGTTAGAATACTTTGATTGAAAGAACATAATACTAATACTTAACTTTAAGGTTTGCAAAGTACTTTGCAAACATTACCTCATTTGATCCTCATAACAATCCCAGCAGGTAGTTGCTATTACTACCGCCATTCTACAGATGAAAAAATTGGTCCAGTGATTTGCACAGGACTAGTATGGTTCTTAAGTGTTCAAAGCTAGATTTGCACCCGAGTCCAGGTGCAGAACTCTATCCACTTTAATGCCCAGTTGTCCCAGGAATCCCAGGTACACAGATTTCTCCAAAGTGCAAAGAAACTACCTAGATTTTTACAAGCTGGAATCAGCTAATCAATCAATCCAAAAACATTGATTAAGTACGCTCTATGTGCCAGATTCTATGGCTACAAAAATAAAAATGAAAACCCCCTGCTTTCAAAGATCCCTTGTCCACTGGGATCAAACATACTCATTAACATATAAAAAAATAAGATTAGGGACTGAATCTGTGTTGTCATTGGTATAGGGAACTCCCAGATGAGGAAATTCCTTCTACCAATGCAGGCTGGCATCTTATCTGCAGTTTACGCTCAAGGCACTATGAGATTGAATGATTTATCCTGGATCACACAGCCACCTTGTATTAGAACTTGAAATGATGTCTTCTTGTCTTTAAGATCTAACTTCTAAACCATTACCTTACACTATTTCTCAGCATATATGCCCAATATACAAAATAAATAGGTAAATAAAAGACAATTTGGGAAGAAAACAGTAGCAGCTAGAGAATTTAAAAAAACTTCATATAAGTGATACTTGAGCTGAGTTTGGAAGGAAAGGGCAGATTCTAGGAAAAGATGTGAGGAGGGAAGGCATTGCATCCTGGAAAATAACCTGAACATAGTAATGGAAATGGGAAAATGAAATGTCAGGAGTAAGGAATGGCAAGAAGTCTCATTTGACTGGACAGAGATTTTTTTAATAGTATTTTATTTTTTCTAATTACACATAAAACAATTTAAAATTTTTTTGAGTTCCAAATTTTCTCCCTCCCTTCCCTCTTTCCTTTTCCTCTCCCTAAAAAGGTGAGAATTTTATTTTTTCAGTAACAGTGCAATAAAAATATGAAATTGCAAATCTACTATGCACAATTTGCTATTCCTTTCAAATATACAACAAAATTATCATGCAAATTTATTTTTTCCCCTACTCTGACTTAGAGATGGCTTAAAAGTAAGAATTTTGAATAGATTATATAGATCACAGAGATTGTGAAAGGACAGGAGATAGATAACATATTATATAAGGGCCTACTAAGCCAACTCCCAAGAAAAAGCAGATTCTCCATTCCTCCTGTAATCCTTAAACATCAGTTGAGTGGGTGGCAGCTGTTTCTTACTAAAGACCTACCCTTAATTATTACTTAAATCTACAAAACATGTTGGTGGAGGATGACATCTGGGGGAGGTTGAAGATGAACTAAATAATGCTCAAGTTGAAACTAACTCCACTTGATCTTTTTTGGCATTCCCACTTTCCCTCAGCATTGGCTCCAGTGCTACCTCCTACACAAGGCCCAACTCATTCCCTAGTTCCTTGCGCTATCTCCCAAGAAATTATTTTGCATTTATGTCTCTGTGTACATATTGCATTCCCCTTGAGGGAAGGGATTCTTTCTTTTTTTTCTTTGTATCCCCAGGGGGCTTTGCACAGTCCTTGACACATGGTAATCATTCAGTGAAAGCTGGTTGAGAAAGAATGAACCCCCCCCCCCAAAATTGAGAGAATCCAAATTCTCAGAGTCCTGGGTGGCCTTTCCCACCCTTTTCTCCCATGTTCAGAGACAGCTCTGGGTAGAAGACTTCAGCCTCAGATCTCACCATGCTTCCTCTAGAGATCCAGAGCTGGCTGAATCACCTCCCTCAAGGCCAAGGCAGGAGCTTCAAAGCGCTCTCCTCCCTCTCTTCTCCTTCCCAGGGGGTCAGGGCTGGTTATGGGGTGGCTGCAGTGACAATGTGGGCTTCGGAGAGGCCATCTCCAAGCAATTTGTGGATGCACTGGAGACTGGGCAGGATGCTCGGGCTGCCATGAATTTACACAACAACGAAGCTGGACGAAAGGTGAGCCTTGGCAAGACCTGGGTGGGGGCAAGGGATGGCTCCAGCTCCTTTCCAACTGCCTCTAAAGCTGGTTTTCCTTTATTACCTTTACCCTTTGCCGCTCTTCTGTCCATCTAACGGATGAGAAGCCTGAGGCACTGAGCCTGCGGGTTGACGTCCCAAGAAAAAAATTCACACTCGTCTCCCAGGCCCGTTAGAGTCAGGGCAGGAGGACCCTTGGAGGGAGGGTTGTCCCAGATGGCAGCTGAGGCGGTTTGCAGGTTGGGGAAAGTCCTGAGAGAGGTTCAGAGGTGGACTTAAGTTGGTGGGATCTCGGAAAAGGGGAAAGGATGGACCCTGATCGTAAATAGCTTAGAACCCTGTGGTTCTGAGGTTCAATGGGGCCTGAGAGCCAGTGAAGTAAACCAGTTCTTAGGAGGTGTCCAGGGTCCTGAATGCTGGCCCGGGGAGGAGAGGTTCCGACGCTGCTGAGGCTGGGGTGCGCGGGCCCCATCCAGACCTCGGCCCCCACTCTGTCCCCCTCGCAGGCGGTGAAGGCCACCATGAAGCGTACGTGTAAATGTCACGGCGTGTCCGGCAGCTGCACCACTCAGACGTGCTGGCTGCAACTGCCCGAGTTCCGCGAGGTGGGCGCGCACCTCAAGGAGAAGTACCACGCGGCGCTCAAGGTGGAACTGCTGCAGGGAGCGGGCAACAGCGCGGCGGGTCGCGGAGCCATCGCCGACACCTTCCGCGCCATCTCCACGCGCGAGCTCGTGCACCTGGAGGACTCTCCCGACTACTGCCTGGAGAACAAGACGCTCGGGCTGCCGGGCACCGAGGGTCGCGAGTGCCTGCGGCGCGGCCGCGCCCTCGGCCGCTGGGAGCGCCGAAGCTGCCGCCGCCTGTGCGGGGACTGTGGGCTGGCCGTGGAGCAACGGCGCGCCGAGACCGTGACCAGCTGCAACTGCAAGTTTCACTGGTGCTGCGCCGTGCGCTGCGAGCAGTGCCGCCGCCGCGTCACCAAGTACTTCTGCAGTCGCTCCGGAGGAGAGCGCCTGCGTCCCAGGAGGCGGCCCTAGGGTTGCCCGCCCCGACCCCATCTACCCCTCCTTCCCAGCCCCCCACCCCCCGTGACAGCAGGGACCCTGAGAGGCGCTACTCCCCTCCCCCAGAGCTCCGGGAGCGCCCCCCAGACGCCCCCTCCGGCTCCCAGTTTCTCGCCCGGCCTCCTCCCAGCGTCAGCCCATGGAAAGGCCGGAGCAAGGCAATTCGCGTCCCTCCCCATCTCATCCTGAGTTCTCCGACAGCCTCCAGGCCCCTGGTAATGAGCTAAGAGTCCCAAACCTAATCCTTCACGGAGTCCTTATCCTGTTTCTGCCCCACATGTGAGAGCACCTTCTCTTGTTCTATAACCACTGTGTCACTGACCCTCCTTAAGCTAAGTGGGCTCTGGCCAGGGGCTACCCTCTTATGCACAGCAGTCCTATTTGTGTGGCCTTTAAAGCTGAGAAAAATACTTTGAGACTCATGGAATCCAGATAAGGTCTTTTCTTCCCCTTCAGCCTCTCTCCTTGCCACTCCTCTCCTAGCTGTTGCTCCCTGGAAACGCAAATTACTCAACTCCTGTCCCTAATTTACTCCTTTTTTCCTCTAACAAAGATGGGAGGAATCTTCCATGTAGTCCCTGTTCTTCCATTCCGAGGAGAGACTGCCTTTGGAGATTAATTTGGGAAACTTGGGGGTTGGAGGATTGCAATAGTTAAGCTAGAACTGAAGCCCTATTTGTATTCCACAGGAAAGGAAAATCAGGAGGCCCAAGGTGCTAGCACCTAGAAGTGGCACCTTGTAGATAATCAGAGAAACCCCATGGTTCTAACTCCATTGGGCTTCAAGAATTGCTAGAGGTGGATCCAAGCCCTCCTTCATTCACCCTGAACCCATTTCCCTGCCTCCCAGAATTCATCTGAGGTGAGACTGCTTGTTTGCTAAACTCACCCTGATTTTGTGGCTCTGACCTGGACTTAGGCCGGAAAGACTGAGAGCCTTCTTCCCAAAAGGAAGCGTAGTGAAGGGGGTATTTAATTGTATTATATATATATATAAGAAATTGGGGGGGGGCAAGGAGTTGGCACAAAGCTCTGGTCAGTGCTAACAAGATGGAAAAGCTTTGAATATAAATGAAAAATGGACTGTGTATCTTTTGTCCAAGGACCAAGCAAATTAGGTTCAGAGAAGCTCCTCACCACAATGACATCATCAGATGATGGAACTCATTAATTATAGCAGCTGGTTAAACCAACCATGAACTTAGGTACAGAGGAGTTATGAATTATACTGATGGAAAATTGAGCACCAACAAGGATGGGAGGGAATGAAATTGTGGCTCTCTGAAGGATTGAGATCAATAGAAATTGAGCACTTTGAATTTAATTCACTGGAATCTGTATCTAACAATCAACTATTTGCTGCCTTCTGTTGGAGAATATTTTTTTTTCCTCCAGGGCTGGAGAGTGGTGACTTTCTGGCTTGCCGTTCAAGCTCTGCACCCTGGATGCTAGCCATCCTCCTCAAACTTCAGCCCCCTTGCCTGTGGCTACCAGGTGTCTGTAATCCATTAGCTAATGCAATAAAACAGTAGCCAAGAGCTTTTCCAATGATGTCAGTTTGATGTCAGTCCAGATGGCAAAAGTGGGAATTTGCTCAATCTAAGTCAAAGAAGGGAAAGGAAGTCCCCAGGACTGTTCTAACCAGAAGAGATGGGCCATCTTTCTATCCAAAGTGAGCATTAGGGCTCTTGGAAGGAAATAGGTTCCTGGAACTGCCATCCCAAATCCATACCTGTTGTACAAAAACTATTACTTTAAAGTAGTAAGGAGAGGCAGAGTTCTGAACTCATCACTTCAGGGACTTGAAGACAATGACAAGTGGGAAATGGGCTCCCTTTTCCCTCATATTTTCCAAGACCAAGAGCACCCAAATAGTCAAGAGTCATCCACCCAAGGGAGTCACAGCAGCTGCATTGATTTTCATAGCCCTTCCTTCTTCCCATCTTCTCTCTGATGCTAATAATTCATTTCCATTAAGGTTAAGATTCTTTCTCTAACTCTTTGTTAGAAAGTGGTATCCCCATCCCCATCTTTGCCCATTCTCTAAAACAGAACCTTCTAATTCTTCACCAACTTTTTCAAGAAACTTTCCTTTGCTCCTTTTGTGATTGGTACCCACGTATGATGATAGAACTTGATTGGGCCTTTTGGGTTCTCAATGAGGGTCTCCTCCTTCCCATTATATTTTTTTAATCTTATTTTTATTTATACTGTTTTCATATCACATTCATTTCCAAAAATAGCTCTCCCCAACAATATTTTTGTTGTATCTTTTGAAACAAAAATTCCAAAAGAAAGAAGCAACAATTCAGCAAAACCAAATATGTTGACCATGTTTGATAGAATATACACTTCACATCTATTGTCCCCTACATCTATAATGAACTCCATGGTTATTATTGAATTACATGTTAAAAATGTAGGATGTGCCCTGGAACCAAAGGACCAAGGTTCAAATATTACCTCTGATATCTACTACTTGTATCACACCTAGGCAAGTTCATTTAACACCCTAGGGCCTCAGTTTTCTCATCTGTAAAATAAAGTAGTTGAATTAGTCAGCTTCCATGATCCCTTCCAGCTCTAGGTCTAAAATAATAACAGCCACATTTATATGATATGTTTAAAGTTTGCAAAATGCTTTACATATATTATTTCATGATGTTTAGTTTTGCCCAACTCTTCCTTACCCCACTTGGAACTTTCTTGGCAAAGATACTGGAGTGATTTACCATTTCTTTCTCCTGCTCATTTTAGAGATAAGAAATTGAGGCAAGCAGAGGAGAGGAACTTGTCCAGGGTCACATACCTAGTAAGTATCTGAGCCAGATAATTTGAACTCGGGTCTTCCTGACTCTCGACCTTGTGCTTTACCTCTTTTGTTACCCAGCTGCCTGACATTTTTGTAGCACTTTACTATTTAGAGAGTGTTTTCTTTGAAACAGCCCCATGAGGTATATCTGCTAGTTCTGTATTACATCATAAAGCTATGATTTAGTTCCTGAAAACTGTTTGAAACTCAAGATCTTATAAAATTGCTTGAGGCTCAGCTAGTTTGAAGACAGAGGTGGAGAGAGAACAAACCCTAGTAACAAACATGCATAATCCAGCAAAACAAAGTCGGGCATTGGCCATGTACACTGTATGTCTCAATCTGCCTGGAGTCATTATTTTTCTCTCAAGAGGCAGGTAGAAGTCTTCACCCATGGGGCCTCTGGAATCATAGTTGGTCACTGACACGATCAGAGTTCTGATCTTAAAGTTGTTTGGTCATTACAGCGTTATAGTTATTGTGTACAATGGTCTAAGTCTGTTCCCCTAACTGTTAGATCATACAAGTCTTTCCCGGTCCTCTGAAACCATCCCTTTCCTCAATATTCCATCACAATTATAGGGAATTGGCTTCCAATATAACATAATTCATTCAGCTCTTCCCCAATTCATACCACGTTCGCTCCTCTAAGAAACGTCAGGCACAGAGTTTAGCATTTGAACCCAAGTCAGAGCATCACAGATAGGTACAGAAAGCTAAGGGACCTTAGAGCTCATCGGCTCTTTCTGTAGATGGGGATGCAGCCCCGGAAAGACTTGCTCTAGTGATCTAGGCGGGTTTCAAACCTTTAATTAGTCTTGTGACACCAAAGTTCTCTTTCAACAATCCCAGGGTCCCCAGCCCATCTCCCAGCTCCCCCATTGCCAATCCCCTGTTTTCTGCACCCACAGACTGAGGCAGAAAGTGGAGAGAGGAGCCCTGAGCCTCAGCAAGGACTGGGGAGGGGGGGGACTGTGAAGGGGAAGCAGGCCAGTTAGAGAGGGTGCCTTCTTCCCTGCGACCCTTCAGCTCTGGCCGGGACCGAGTCGCGACAGTGAGAAGCCTGCCCCCGGAGGGTCGGGGAGGGAGCTGGGCCACTTGACCATTGTCGGCTTGGATTGGAAGCTTCCCCTCCTCGGTTTCCTTTTAATTAACCCGCATTCCAAGAGGAGAAATATTTACGTTGGCTCCCGGAGGGCAGAGTCTCCTCTCTGGGGGAGAGGGGGCGGAGGAAAGAAAAGGCTGCCCCCGGCAAAACAATCTCCCGGAGGAGTTCAGGAAGGAAAAAGAGGGGCCCGAGAAGCTATTAAATCCGCCTGCCTTCTCCCTCCTCCTCCCCCTTCCCTCTTTGGCCCCCGAGCCCCCTCCCAACTCCTCCCCAGCCTCCTCCCCTCGACAACCCCCTCCTCCCCCAGTCTTCCAGCCGCCAGGCCGCTTCAATTCACATGCTAATCCGCCGCTGCCCCCTCCCTGGCTCCCGACACCTTTCCCCTGGGCGTTTGGGAACCGGCCTCTCGGGGCGGACCCAGCTCCCCGCGGCTCGGCTCGCACTCCTCCTTGTGTCAGCGGCTGCCGGAGTGGGGCTCTCCAGCCAGCAGGGGTTTTTCCCTCCCCCCCCCCCCTCTTTAATTTAAACAAAGACTCCCGAGTTCATCAACCTCCCACTGAAATTCACAGCTGCTGAACAAACTAATCCCCTCTCTGGGCCTTTCTTTCCTTCAATGGGCTCTTGGCTTCAAAGCCACTTTGGAAAGCACTTTCTTTGGGGGGCTCACACTGCGCCTTCAAAAGAAGTGAGCCAGTATTATCCACCCCTGAGCCAATGCCTTTGCAAACCAATCCCGCCCGCACAATGCCCCCAAACAGACGCACATCCCGCCTGCAGACTCAGCCTGGCCCTGTCTGATTAGGGTTCGGCCTCCCCTTGCCTTGCCTCGAAAGCCCTTCGTACCCCCAGCATTGCCCCTAATTTGAGGGCGCCCCAAGACGAGTCCCTGTCGAGCCCTCCTTCCCACCCCACGCAGGCTAGCTCCTGTCTCCTTTAGAGATTCCTGTGCTCCCTCCCAGAGGCAGGGCAGCAGGGCCGCCTCGGAGCGCCCAGCAGAGAACAGGTGTCCTGTTCATTTGGGAAGGAGGCCTGCGCTGGGTAGACAAGAGCAACCGGGGGAAACAGACAGCTGACCCTGGAGGAAACCACATCACTACAGCTTGTTTCCCCTATTAGAGTGCTTCACTGGCTCAAATGTCCAAAGTGTGGGGGAAAGTACTGGGAAGCAAATAGTGAGGAGTAAAAGGAGGGAATGGAAGCCCTAGGCCCAGTGTCCTTGGAGAGAAGGGGATTGGAGGAAATGGGAGGGGAAGGAAAGAGGAGGAGGGGACGGACAGGACTCTTCTTTGCCTATTTCTTCTGACACAGAGCACCTATAAGCACAATCTGACCAGTTTAGTGACCACCTTGGAATACAGGGTAATGTAGCCAACCTCAGAGTTTCTCATATCTGTGCTCCAGTAGCTGGGTCTCAGTCTCCCAATTTTGTTCTGTCTCAGGCAAGGGAGTCAATTAAGAAGGATGAATAAAAGATGGGAAAGCCCAAGGCCCTGGTGAGACTTCACCACCTACACTACACCACTGCAGACACCAAACGCACACGATTGCTGATACTTTTCAGACTGGGATGTAGCTCCTAGGAAGGAAAAAGTCTATCAGGAAGACTGATTTATAGCTGAGAGGTGACAGTAGAACCTACTTCATAGAGGAAAAGGGATCCTGAGGTCAGATTTATACAGTAATCCTCTAAAAAAAAAAAAAAAAAAGGTGCAGAGAAGGAAAGGAACAAGATTTTAGTAAACACTTATTATGTGCCAGACACCACACTAAGCCCTTTGTAAATATGATTTTATTTGATCCTCGAAACAACTTTGAGAGTTAAGATGCTATTATTACTCCCATTTTCCAGCTTAGGAAATGGAAGCAGATAGAATTTAAGTGACTTGTCCAGGGTCACACGGAGAGGAAGCATTTGAGATCAGATTGGAACTCAGCTGTCCAGGTGATGTGCTCCATCTTTTGTGCCACCTAGTTACCTTGTTGAAATGTCTCAAAGCTGATCTTCAGAGACAGATGCTCCAGGATTTGCAGCTCTTTCCTCCCTACCTGCTCAGGTAGCTGCTGCTGAAGGCAGACAGTTCATAGACAGGCTTATGTGACAGAGATCAGCCAGGCAACCAGAGAGATAAACCAGCAAGGCAAACAGCCTGACACCCTGCCTTGTCTAGCATAAATGACAACAGACAATCAGTTGGATGACAAACTAGTCAAAAAGTCCTTTAAAATGTATCTAGCTCATTTTAAACCTATATCAGATTGCTTGCTATCTTGGAATGTGGTGGGGGGAGAGGGAGAAAAATCTGGAACACAAGATTTTGCAAAGGTAAATTTTGAAAACTATCTTTGTATGTATTTGGGAAAATAAAATACTATTTAAAAAAAACATTTGGAACACAAGGTTTTGCAAAGGTGAATGAAGCTTGAAAACTATCCTTGCATGTATTTGGAAAAATAAAATACTATTTAAAAAACCATCTGGAATACAAGGTTTTGCAAAGATGAATCTCTAAAACTACCTTTGCATATATTCGGAAAAATAAGATACTATTTAAAAATATCTATTGTGCTGAATGTTCAGTGCTGGCCTCTTTCCCTTGTATCCAAACTTCCAGGGAGCACAGGGCCAAGGGAAGGAGCCTCAATACCATTTAATCTCCACCACCACTTTTAGACTTTCCTTCTGTTGCTATCACTCCCCAATCTGTCCTTATTAAAAGTTCACATTGCCAAATTCAAACACTCAGGACAGTGACACATGGTTATTAACTACTAATTGCCAAATTACATACAGATCCTTCTCTCCTCCAGGAGAACTGTATCTGTTCCATCTTTTCTCCTATAATCCTTGTCCTCTCCTTTGGTGTCTTCAATGTTTACAAAGATGACTTTTGGAACATATTGTCTTCCTATGTTCAATTGAACATCTTAATTGAAGATCTCTTTCTCATCTTTAGCTCAGACTCCCACAAGTACACTCCATGCCAGCAAGAATTATGTCATGATCAACTATGATAGAGTTAGCTCTTAGTGATCCAAAACAATTTCAGTATAGTTAGGAGGGAAAATAATTTACATTGAGAGAGAGAATTATGGAGGCTGAATGTGAATCAAAGCATACTATTTTCACCTTTTTTTTTTGTTTACCTTTTCTTTCTTTGAGTTTTTTCCTTTTGTTCTAATTTTTCTTTCACAACATGACTAATATATAAATGCATTTTTGTGCATTTATGACCTATATCAGATTACATGCTGTCTTGGGAAGAGAAGTAAGGGATAGAGGGAGAAAAGATTGAACTCAAAATCTTACAAAAATGAATGTAGAAAATTCTCGTTATGTGTAATAATACCATTAAAAAGTTTAAAAAATATTCCACACTTTGGACCTCCTCATTAATCTGAGACATCCAAGATCTTAAACTCTGAAATCCTCCTGTTTTCATCACTATCCCTTGTTCTTCCTCTTCTCCTGTTGCCCCATTTCCAAACTCTCATTTTCACCATATTATTCCAATCAATCACCCCTGCTCTGTCCTTGCTTTCTAAGCTCTCTTCTATCTTAGCACAATGCCTGTCACCCAGAAGGTGCTTAATAAATGCTTGTTTACAGAATTGTTGAGTTGACCCAAAATAATAATATTATTATTAATAGCTAGCATTTATTAGAACTGCCATGTGCTAGGTACTATATTAAGAGCTTTACAAATATCATCTCATTTGATCTTACAACAATCCTGGGAAGTAGGTGCTGTTATTATTTCTATTTTATAGAGGAGAAAATTGAAGCAAACAGATGTTAAGTTACTTGACGAAGATCCCACAGATAGTAAGTATCTGAGTCTGGATTTGAATTTTAGGTTTAGGGTTAGGTATCCTGAATCCAGGCCTAGGGCTCTCATCCACTGTACTACCTATCCCTGCTGTAGAGTAGAGATGATTCCTCTTTGTTAGGAATTGAAGGATGGTGATGGGCAGCAAGGTATTATTTGCTCCTTTCACTTCTACATCAGTGCTTTCTGAGTTCTGTAAATGGTTAAGGAGAATGAGTATATGGGACTGGATGTTCCCTGATTTATTCAGGATTAGTTAAGAAGAAAGACATGGAGAGTCTTATCTATGCATGTGCTATGGAACTTTCTGAGGCTTGTTGAAAATACCTATTGGGGAAAGAGGGCTTGTATTGGGGTGAAAGCAAGAAGCAACGAACACTTGCAGAATACCAGCCAACTTCTAAGAGAACGAATCTTTCCAGAAACATTGGGAGAGCACTATTATTTTTTTCTATGTACATGAAAAAGCTGTGAAACTGGCTCAACCCCCCAAAGAGAATTGCTATACCACAACTTTCATTTGGATGCAGATTTGGAGACCCACAACAGGACCATTTCTATGTCCAATCAATTGTGAGGAATAATTTTTAATAAATCTGTTTTGGATCTTTAAATCTTCAGTGTGGCTTCTTTTTTTCCTTTCCTAATGTGGACATTGGGCAATTAGCTAATCACTCATTTGGAGAAACATACATATGCAAATAATGGAAGAAATTGAAATGGATAGGAGTAACTGAGCAAGGATCTTTATTTTTAAGCCCTTAAACTCACTTGGTCTAAAAAATGATCCTAATTTATCTAATCTTTAATTCCTTGTCTCCTTGTCTTTCTTCCACTGATATCCTGCAAATTCTTAATCCTGGTCATACCCGCATTTCACCTTCTCTACTTTACATCCATTTGTATAAACTTATTGATGCTAATTGGCTAAATGAAACTGGGATGCTAATATCCAGAGGTTACCATGAGGGAGAACACACCAAAATGGGAATTCCACCTAAAAGCATTAGAGAAAGACATCCCTAACTCCTTAGACTATCTCTAAAGATCTGAGGACGTTGTTATTCTAAACCTGTCCCTCATCCTAACTTCTTATTTTGTGTTACAAGCATTTTCTTCTTTCTTCATCACTGAAATATATTTGTTTGCCCTTTCCCTCATTTCTCAATTCCAATCAGCTGTAAAGTTTTGATCATTCTACACCAAAAAAAATCTCATACATCTGTCTGTCTTCTGCTCTCTAATAACATGTTGTCACCTAGTCCAGGCCTTCATCAGCTCTTACCTGGGTTATTGAATTGGCTTCCTAAATAGTACTGATACCTCCATTCTCTCCATTCTTAAACCCATTCTTCACACCGCTGACAAAATAATCTTTTTAGGCCTGGAGTCATTGTGTCACTCCCATGTTTATATATCATCCAATAGTTCCTTATTGCTGATAGCTCAAAACACACATGCTTTTCCAAGCATTTAAAGAGCTTCACAATCTGGCTCCAATTTATCTTTCCAGTCTATGGTATGATTGCTAACTATGCTATTAATTATTCTCCTAACTCCTTTATAGCATCTGCCCTGAATGCATGCATGCAGCCTGTTCTCATTTCCTAGAATGTACTTCCTCCTCATCTCCACCTTTCAGAATCTTCTCTTCCTTCAAGGCTCATATCTGGGGCCATCTCTTCCATGAAGCTTTCACTGATCTTCTAACTGAAGGTGTTCTCTAACTACTCAATTTCTTCTGTGTACTTTTTGTCCGAGTCTTTCCTTATTTGACATCTCCTCAAATTATATAAATGATAATTTCATCCTTCAAAAGATAACGAAAATAATCAGGGAAGCTGCAATTCTGGACCTAAATAGAAATTTTGAAAGGAAGTGACTACAGTTATCCCTTCCACATTGCAACCTTTCCCAACAAGGTTTTCATACATCATAGGTTGGCAGAAAAAATTAAATTGAAATTTTGGAGGAGTTTTTTGGAAGTTGCAGGTGACATGCAAAGGCCAACATATGATACAAAAAGTTTAGAAACTCAGAAATATCTTCCCTGACTAGAACTAAAATTTGTCCTGGAGATTGATTTCGATCTAAGAGTATAAGTTAAAGGACAGTAAATCCAGCTCCTAGGGTTAAAGGGTACAAGCAGGAGAAACCATTTTTACATCAATAAGTACATTTAAGATAATTTCATGTTAGGTATTGTAGGGATACTCCTTTTAGCAGTTTAGAGAATTTGAACTTTGAAGAACTATTACTGGTTTTCTAATAACATTTTTGCCTATTTATTTTAAACTCATCGCCTCTCTCTATTACCTTCCCCAATTAAAACCTCCCAGATTCTTGTAACAGATAGTAAATTACACCATCCTTTGTCAATTCAAAACTGTATGTCTCATTTTGTATCTTGAGTCAATCAATCAGAAGGCGAGTAATAAACTTCTTTATTAGTCCTCTGCAATAATAATTGGTCATTGCAAAGACTGAAACTTTTAAACTTTTCTAAATTATTTTTATTTCTAATGTTTCTGTTACTGTATAAATTGTGTTTCTTTGTTTTTCTCTTTTACTTTGCATCAGGTCATAAAAGCCTTTCCAAATTACTCCAAAATTATTACTTTTGCAATTTTTTATGATTTTCAGATATAGTATTGCTTTTCAGATCCTCAGAGATTATTCAGTTATCAATTTTACTAATTTATGACCTTTTTCCCCAAATAAAATTCTTGATATCTGAGTTTAATTTGGTCCTGATAGACCTATATACAGCATAAAACAACAACAAAAGGTTTTTTGGAAAGAACCTTAGTTATTAATACCTAAATTCCAAAGTTCTTGACAAATTGGGGGCAGAGCTCCTTATTAAGACGGAAAAATTATTGTCAAAATTTTGTTTACATGTAACAATGACTTTGTAATATGAGATTCTCTATTCCATTAAATTCACATGCCACAATTTATGTAGCATTTCGCAGTTGATGGGTGCCTTCTTTGTCTCCAGTATTTTACTACAACAAAAAGATCTAATACATTTTTGTACAGATGGGTCTTTTTCCTCTTTCTTTCATTCTTTTGAGGTACAAATCTAGAAGCAGTATCACTGGATCAAAAGATATGTTCAGTTAGTAACTTTAAGGCATAGTTTTAAAATGTTTCTGAAAATGAATGGGCCAAATTCACCAACAGTGCATCACTGTGCTTGTTTTCTTGAAGCTCCTCCTAACAGCAGCCATCTTTTCCAGTTTGAGAGTTATGAAGTAGAAACTCAGAATTATTTTAATTTTCATTTCTATAATTATTAGGTATTTGGACCAGTTTTCATTTATCTGTTGATCACTTGCATTTCTTCCTTTAAAAATTACATTTTCATGCTCTAGGATAATTTTTCTCTTGAGTAATAGCTCTCTCTGTCTCTGTCTCTGTCTCTGTCTCTGTCTCTGTGTGTGTCTGTCTGTCTGTCTCTGTCTCTGTCTCTCTGTCTCTCTGTCTGTCTGTCTGTCTGTCTCTCTCTCTCGCTCGGTCTCTCTCTCTCTCTCTCTCTCTCTCACACACACACACACACACAGAAACACCTCCTAAAAAGGAAAAGGGAATAGAAAAAATTTTTAAAGAGATCTATTATTGTTTTATTGATTCTTCATGTCTCATAGAATTATTAGCTTCTACTTATCCAATTCTAATTTTTAAAGAATTATTTTTCAGTTAGCCTTTGTACCTTCCTTTGCATTTGGCCAATTCTACTTTTAAAGGACTTGTTTTTTTCAGTGGATTTTTTTTTCCAATTTGGCTAATACTATTTTAAAGGAGTTCATTTTTTTAAATAAAGCTTTTTATTTTCAAAACGTATGCACAGATAATTTGACACTGACCCTTGCATAGCCTCGTGTTTTAGATTTTCTCCTCCTTCCCTCCACTCCCTCCCTTCGATGGCAAGCATTCCAGTTTATGTTAAACATATTAAAATATATATTAAATCCAATATCTATAAACATATTTATGCAATTCTCTTGCTGCACAAGAAAAATCAGGTTAAAAAGAGAGTATATGAGTAAGAGAACAAAACGCAAGCAAACACCAACAAAAGGATTGAGGATGTTATGTTGTAGATTGACATTCATTTCCCACAGTCCTCTCTCTGGATGTAGATGGCTTTCTTCATCACAACATCATTGAAACTGGCCTCGGTCATCTCATTGTTGGAAAGAGTCGCGTTCATCAGAATTGATCATCCTATAATATTGATGTTGCCGTATATAATGATCTCCTGGTCTGCTCATTTCACTTAGCACCAGTTCATGTAAGTGACTCCAGACCTCTCTAAAATCATCCAAGGAGTTCTTTTTTTCAGTCAATTTTTGTGCTTTCTTTTCTAAGTTGTTGACTTTTTTTTCATAATTCTTTCACCTAACTCTCATAAAATAAATGAGAGTTATTGGAAAATAACCAAATTTTTCTTTTATCTCTCATTTGATTTTAAAATCTTTTTGAATTATTCCAAGAGGAATTTTTGTGCTCAAGACCAATTCATTTTTTCCTTTGAAGCTTCGTATATAGACATTTTGACATTGTCCTCTTCTAGGTTTAAGTTTTTGTCTTCCTTGTCAACGCTGTAGCTTTCTATGATCAGGGATCCTTCTTGTTTTTTGCTCATTTTATTTAAAATTAAGCTCTGCTCTTGGGGTACAGCAGTCACTGTTCCAAGCTTCTTACATAGAGCCTGGGGGTCTGTTTTCTACACTGGGGCCTTTGGGGTTGGCAGCTTGACCACTGTGCTGAGGTGGGAGGGCCATGCTAGCTTAGTTATGCCTATTATGCCCTAGGTTTTGGAGTTGGCAGTATGCTTGCTGCATTGAGGCTGGAGGTCTTATACCTGGTCAGATGTATCTCTGGTCTGCTGAGCCAAGACCATGGGTCCTTGGGTGCTGATTTGTGCTATGGCTAAGAGTTTGCATACTACCTGCATTGGGTTCCACTCCCCTTTTATCCAAGTGAAACAGATCTTTCCTGAAGTCTTTCTATGTTATCTTGGGCTGGAAATTTATTTCATTCTGTCTTTTTGTGAATCTGTTGCTCCAGAATTCTTTTAGAGAATTGACTTCACATTTCAGAGGAAAACTGGGGAGAACACAGGTAACTTCCTGACTTTTCTCCACCATTTTGGCTCCACAATAGGGTTACTATTCACACTGTAATTAGAAATCTCTCCTCCATGAGCTGGGAAAACTCACAATCTAGATTCTTCTGCACTAGCATCAGCCCTGCAAGGCATACCATGACCCAGATACCCACAGCAATTCTGCAATCACTGTTGGAAAAATCTTCCACTTTCACCCTTGTATGCTTAGATCACCCATGGATAGGTGGGGAGAGGGAGCAGAATGAGTTTTACTTGGTAAGAGGTTCCATACTCCCATATCAAAAATATTTAAACAAAATTTTCCAAAATAAATTTCATATACTAAATTTCACATCCAGAAAATCAATACTCATTCAATCACACTGATTTGACAAAATATAATTTTAGTAAGAGCAAAAAGTTTTTTTAAATTTTTGTACAATTGTAATTTGTACAATTAATAAATTATTTTCAAAATATTTCATCTTTTTATTTCAATTTTTTCTATTTAATATTTCTATATTATTTTCATTTTTGAATTTTAATATGCATAATTATTAGCACAACAGTACATGTATTTAATTTACAACTAAATAAATGTGCATATATTGATGGTGAATGCATAAACATTTTTTGCTGATGGGGTGTATGATTTAAAAAGTATGAAGAATACTAGTCTGGAACATGCTTATCATGTGTTCATAAACTACAAAAGAAGCAGCTAGCTAGTGATCAAATATAGTATTGCTTCTCAAATCCTCAGAGATTATTCAATTATCAATTTTATTAATTTATGACCTTTTTCCCCAAATAAAATTCTAGATATCTGAGTTTAATTTGTTCCTGATAGACTTATATACAGCATAAAACAACAACAAAAGGTTGTTTCCAGAATATTGTTTCCAAGTTTTTCACATATGAGAGTTTTAAAAATAAAAATGTATATTGAATGGAGAATAGGTATCTAGGAGGAGAAAGTGATCAGAGATTAGTTCTGCACTAGGAGACATCACTACACTGGGGGTCTAGGTGTTGCTTCCTGTTATCCAGAAAATGTTCTCCTATAAGCAAGGGCCTGTCTTGGTCCCAAGAATTGTGGGAACATAGAACTGATCCATAAACATATCATTTTATACCTCTAAATCAAAATATCAAAACCTCAAAGTTAGAAAAGACCTAGGATTTTAATTAAGACAATTTCTCCATGAACAAGAAGAAAAATAGCAACTTCTCATTGAAGTCAGGAAGAGTTTAAATGACCACTTTTGAGGGGATGTTGAAGACTTCTTCAGTACAGAATCAAAGGAAAAACTGTTCTTCTCTAAAGCAGAAACTACAGAATCAAGCAAAGGAAAAACTGTTCCTCTCAAAAGCAGAAACTATTTCCTTACAGGAGCAGGGATTATTTCATTCGCCACAACTCCCAATTAGTCACTTAAATGATTGTTGGTGCTTAAAAATCACTGCTTCTTTTCTATATATTCACTAACCAGCCCATATTGAAAACACTGGTTTAGTTTATATGTATTCTAGGAGACTATGGTCTCTGGCTGATTTCTTCCTGATCAGGATTAGTTCTTCCTTCCCTAATCCTTAGACTGAATCTAATGGGACTATTGAGCCAGTTGAGCAACACATCAGAAACACAGGGCATGTCAAATCCAATATTGACATTCCATGTAGGAGTTTAGTTTCTAACTGACCTCTGTCAGCTATATAAGCTTCAGAGCTTTTCTGCTGTCCCATTGGCTTGGCATATTTTTTTTCCTGGAACCAAGGTCATTCTTTCTTCCTGGCTTTCATGTAGTCATTTATCTTCATGGTATTACTAACCAAGGCTGACAAATTTTCAGGCATAGGATTCCCTGATTTAAAAAAAAATTCTCTATGAAACATCTAAACAAGCCAAAACCCACAATAGTGAGCCAGCCTATGTAACTTTTTAGTTTTAAGTTTTTATTTATTTTATTCTGAATTTAAGAAATAAAACAAGCATTTCCATAACATAGTAGGATAGAAAAAGAAATGATTGTACATGAAACTGCAAATCTATTATGTATGTATGTTAAATTGCTATTCTTTTAAAATATATAATAAATTTGTTATATAACTCTTTTTTCCTTTTTCCCCTTTTTTTCCCTTTCATCTCCTGCTCTAGAGATGGCTATCATTAGACACACACACACACGTATGTGTATGTGTATGTGTAGAACCATTCTATACATACTTCTTTTTACCAGGTGATTATAATACCCAAAATAACTTAGTCCCTGAAAAGTTTTCTTCAAACAATATTGCTGTTATCAAACACATGTTCTCTTGGTAATTTTTATTTCACTTTTCATTATTTTGTGCAAGTCTTCCATGTTTTTCTAAGATCATCAAGCTCATTATCTCTTATATTACAATAGTATTCCATCACAATCACATACCACAACTCATTCAACCATTCCTGAACTAATGGGGATCTCTGCAATTTCTACTTTTTTGCTGCCACAAAGAGAGCTACTATAAACATTTTAGAACATTTAGAATATACCCTAATTATCTGGGGAAACACACCTAGTTGGGGTATTGCTGTATCAAAGGGAATAGGCAGTTTTAAAAATTCTGGGCATAATTCTAGATTGTTCTCCAAAATGGTTGGATCAGTTCACAATTCTATCAACAGTGGATTAAGTGCCAGTTTTTGAACATCTCCTCAATCCCCTTCAATCCCTTTCAATCATTTTAGTCAATCTGATAGGTATAAAAGCATATCTCAAGGTTGTTTTAATTTGCATTTCTCTAATCATTAATGATTTAGAATATTTTTTCATATGATTATAAATAGTTTTAATTTTTTTGCTCAAAAAATTGCCTATTCATATTATTTGACCACTTATTACTTGGGGAATGACATATTATTTTTTTAATGTTTCAAATCTTCTTTATTATTGAATATCCATAAAATTAAGTTCAGATTTACTAGTTAGTTCATCCTGGACTACATCATTGTAGCTTGACTGTTCTTCAAGACACATCATTTCATTCCTTCCTCCTTGTTTTTCTACTGGGTGATTTTTTTCCATTTTTTTCTTTTTTTAATGTATTTTATTTGAAGAAACAGATAAGCAAAAAGAAAAAGAGAAAAGCAATACAAAACAAAATGAAACAAAACAAAAGAGAACATTATCATGTCCTCAGCAAAACAATGGGAAGGATTCAAAATATATGACAACAAATACCAATTTAAGAAAGTATATATATATATATACATATATATCTTAGTAGAAGAAATTATATTCACTAGTGTCCATCTTTTCTTTACTTGCTTGTAAATCATTCTTTTGTTCTCTGCTGTGCACCTTATTTACTTTATTCTTTTTTCCCCTTTTATCCCTCTACCCCCAAGCAGGTTATAATTAAGAAAGGATATATTTATGTATCCATATGTATATACATACATACACACACTCACACACAAATATACCCCAGAAATACACACATGTATTTCCTAGCCCTGCTGACTCTTTCTTCTCCATAACTTGGCTTACAGTTACTTAACAGTAACAGTAACTCACCCAGTAATCTTCTTCTCTCATCCTTTGCTTCCCCATACACCTATCCCTCCCCCGTTGTTTCTTTGTAGATTTTGGAGGGTAATATACCTTTCATGGTGTGTGTGTGTGCGTGTGTGTGTGTGTGTGTGTGTGTGATTGTTTATTGAATCCATTCCTGATATGAGTAGGTTTTCAGAACTAAGAGCCCTCCTCCCCCCTCCCCTAATGCCTCTGTGTCTATTTTTCCTCTGCATCTCATTTGTAAAACTTGATACCTATTTTTACCTTTACTCTGTCAATCTTTCTTTTGAGCTTACCCTATTGTTGCTGTAACTCTTAAATATAAAGCATATATTTCCCATGTAAAAAAATTTGTCTAAACAGTTTATACATCTTGAGTTCATTAAAATTGTTCTTTGATATTGACTCTTATATGTTAAGTTTTCTGTTAAATTAGGACTTGGTTGACAGAAAGGTCTGAAAACCTGCAAATTCATTGAATGTTCATTTTTTTCTCATTGAAAATTATAAATAATATTGCTGGATTTGATATGTTTGCTTTTGATCTTTTGCTTGTCTGTAGATGATTCCAAGACCTGTGGTCTTTTATTGTAGCTCCTAATAAGTCTTGAACAATTCTGATTGTAGCTCCAGCATATTTGAATTTTTTCTTGTTTTTTGCAAAATTTTCTCTTTGATCTGGGGTTTCAAAATTTGGCAATAATATTTCTAAGTGTTTTCCACAAAGGATTTCTTTGAGGTAGTGATCAGTGAATTTCTTCTATTTCTACTTTCCCCTCATGTTCTATCACTCCAGGACAATTTTCTAAGATTATTTCCTGCATTATTGTGCCAATGTTCTCTTTTTTATTACAATTTTCTGGCAATCCAATTATTCTTATATTTTCTCTTCTTGATCTGTTCTCCAGATCTGTTATTTTTCTTATGTGATGTCTCACATCTATTCTATTTTCTCATCCTTTATAATATGTTTTGTTATTTCTTTTTTTTTAATTACAGCTTTTTATTGACAGAACATATGGATGGGTAATTTTTCAACAATGACCTTTGCAATCACTTCTGTTCCAACTTTTCCCTTCCTTCCCTGTTTTGTTATTTCTTAATCTCTCATAGCTTTACTGGTTTCCATTTGCTCAATTCTAATTTTTAAAGAATAATTTTCTCTTTGAGACTCTGTACTTCCCTTTTTAATTGGTTAACTTTTTTGATAATCTTGTTTTTCTTGAATGGTTTTAATTTTTTCTTTAGTTTTTCCTCCATGTCTCTCATTTGATTTTTGAATTCTTTTTGTGAGTTCAAAACTCTGGGTAAGGAGTCATTTCACGTTACTCTTTGGAGTAGAAGCCTTTTTCTTTTCTCTTTTTTTTAAAAACTAAAATGTCCTCCTCTGAAGATGAATCCCTGCCTTCTCTATTCCCATAATATGTTTCAATGGTGAGGTTCTTTCCTTTTTGCCAGTTCATTTTTTAAAAATAAGAAGTATTAGTGTAAATACCTCTAATCTTGGGGTGGGGGAGATGATGCCTCAAGCTTCCCTTCAGCTTTCCACTCTGACCAGGAACTGAAAACCAAGAGCTCCACCCTCCTATAAGTGTCCACAGCCAGCAGGGATCCTACCCTGCTGGTTCCTTCTTGCCCAGGGCCATTTCCCATATCACAGCTGGGCCTGGCATTCTCAATCAGCTGAGATTCATTCTGTCTTCCAAGACTCAAACCACACTCTACAAACAGTCTGGGAGGTGAAAGTGTCTATGGTTCCTATTGAGGCTTGGGCCACAGCCAGCCAGTCCCAGGGATCTCCACTTGAAGTTTCTGTGCAGCTACCCCAGAGGTGTTTATATGTCAGACAGATTAATCCCCAGTCTGGGGTCTTTCTTCAGATCTTGTAAAGTTATATAAGGAGGATGCCAGTTCTGTCCCAAGTCTTCTTGGTTTTTTAAGATGTGCATCCTGAGGAGCAAATTTGTTCTATCTGTGGGGAAAATAGGGAGAGCTTGAAATTTACTACTTTACTCCACCATCTTCCCAATATCCTCCCCTTGACTCATATTCTTATAGATTTGAAAAAAGTTCTTTATACATTTCACATATAAAGCCTTTATCTGAGAATCTATGTACAAAATTTCCCCCAATTTTCTGTTTTCCTTCTGATCCTGGCTACATTTATTTTATTGGAACAAAAGCTTTTTAATTGAATATAATCAAAATTATTCATTTTACATCTCACACTGCTGTCTCTTGTTTATTCATAAGTTGCTTGCCCATCCATAATTCTGATAGGTAATATAGTCCATGCTCTTCAAATTTTCTTGTATTAACTCTATATCTAGGTCATATATCCATTGTGACCTTATCTTGGTAAACAATATAAGACAGTGGTCTATACCCAATTTCTGCCAGAAACTAGAAAGTTTCTTCTCAGCACTAACAACCAATGTTCTTTCTCAAATTCCTGCTGGAAAGCCTTTTTACAAAGCCACAAGTATGGTGCTGTCCACCACCACAGTGCTGAATTACTGAATTCTCTGTTGTGTGACAAACTTCAGCTATTGTTCTGACAATCTTAAAAACCTCTGCCCATCTTCACTTGTCCTTTCTTTCCTTTTTCTTTTTATGTGTAATGTTGTTTTTAGTTATGCACTACTTTTTATCTTCATTCCTTTTTCCCCCGGGGGTTAAATTGCATTGCTTAAGAATTAGTTGATCATCAAGTAATTAGCTAATTAAATAATGAAATAATATTGTAGTTATTTTTATTATCCTAAGAGGATTACTTTGAGGTAAATTCTCTAAGAATTTGACTCTTTGATACTTTTCCAAGTTTGCAAGTTAGAATGACTGGCAAACTATACCAAAGCCCTCTCTCTAACTCAATATTAATATTAACTCATTAATGATTTAGCCATCTTATTACAAGCATAGTATGAGAGACTTTTTCAAAAACACTTCCTGAAATATAAGCATAAAAATGTCTGCATCATTTCTCTGATCTATGAGCTTAGTTACCGTGTCAAAAAAAAAAGGGGGAAACATGTCATGAGCTGTTCTTCATGAAACTATGTTGGCTTTTAATGGTTACTTTCCTTTCTAAGTACTCACAAGTCACCTTTTTAGTCATATGTTCTACAATTTTTTTTTAAAAGAATTCAAGTTAAATTCACTGGCCTACATTCTTCCTTTTTTATTTATTTTATTTTATTTTTATTTTTTGTTTTTGTTTGTTTAGAGGTTTTTTTAGTGGGGCAATTGGAATTAAGTGACTTGCCCAGGGTCACATAGCTAGAAAGTATTAAGCATCTAATGTTGGACTGGAACTCAGGTCCTCCTGACTCCATTGTACCATCTAGCTGCCCCTCTTTTCTCTCTTTTTAAAAATTGGATTAAATAATCCAATTTTTACAACATAAGTCTTGCTCCAGACCTGTAATATTCTTTTTTGATTTACAAAATTTTTTCAAAGACCACTGGTGGGCTCAGTGGGCTCAGCATCATGGGTCAATTTTTATTCCAGGAACTATATAGATCAACCATACCTAGATACTGACTGACAGTCCCCTCACTTATCTTAATTTTCCACTCCCTGATAATCAATTTTTGTTCTATTTGGAGCTCAAAACTCCTTTACCAGGAAGGAATTTATGACCAAAGAAGAACTAATGTACTAGAGTACATTATGAAATGTAAACTGGATAATTTTGATTACATTGAATTAAAAAGTTTTATACAAACAAAACCAATAGAGCCAAAATTAGAAGGGAAGCAGAAAACTGAGAAAAAAATTTACATCCAAGGATCTGATAAAGGACTCATTTCTAAAATATATAGAGAATTTATTCAAATTTATAAGAATACAAGGCATTCTTCAACTGAATGAACATATGAATGAACAATTTTCAGATGAAGAAATTAAAACCACTTCTAGTCATATGAAAAAGTGCTCTAAATCATTATTGATCAGAGAAATACAAATTAAGACAATTCTGAAGTACCACTATACATCCCTCAGATTGACTAAGATAACAGGAAAAGATAATGATAAATGTTTGAAGGGGATGTGGGAAAACTGGGACACCAATACATTGCTGGTGATTTTGTGAACTGATCCAACAATTCTGGAGAGCAATTGGCCCAAAGGGTTATCAAACTGTGTATAAACTTTGATCTAGCAATGTCTCTACTGGGCTTGTATCATAAAAAGAGGGAAAGGACCCATATGTGCAAAAATGATTGTAGCAGTCCTTTTTGTAGTGGCAAAGAACTGGAAACTGAGTGGATGCCCAGCAGTGGAGGAATGGCTGAATAAGTTATGGTATATGAATGTTATTAAATGTTATTGTTCTATAAGAAATGATCAGCGGGATGATTTCAAAAAGGCCTGGAGAGACTTATGTGAACTGATGCTAAATGAAGTGAGTAGAACCAAGAGAACATTGTACATAGCAACAACTTTATGCAATGAGCAATTCTGATAGATGTGATTCTTTTCAATAATGAGATTATTCAGGCCAATTCCAATAGACTTGTGATGGAGAGAGCCATCTGCATCCAGAAAAAGGATTGTGTAGATTGAATGTGGATCACAACATAGTATTTTCATTTTTATTGTTGCTTGATTGTTTTTTTCTTTCTCATTTTTTTCCCATTTTGATCTGATTTTTCTTATGCAACATGTTAAATGTGGAATATGTATAGAAGAATTGCACATGTTTAACATATATTAGATTGCTTGCTGTGTAGGGGAGGATGGGAGAAAGGGAGGAAGAAAAATTTGTAACAATTTTTTACAAAATTGTTTGCAATAATAATGTTGAAAAGAATCTTTGCATTTTTAAAAATAAAAAGCTATTATTTTTTAAACCTCTTTCTCCTTGATAGATAGAAGAGAAACAAAATAAAGAACTGTTTCTGATCTTAAGATCATGTTACCACCAGCCCATTCAGCCAAAATAACAGTCTTTATTTCATTGATGCTTTGTTTGATCCAAACATAGCCTTAAAATTTTTTTGTTGTCTTTAGCATTAATTTCCAACGTCATATTCTGGTTATTTAAACTGGTACCATTTTTCAGATTTATGCTACTTTTTGCATATATCATATGTTATTTGCTCATACTTTCATGCTCATACATGTTTTTTGATTTTGCTCTTTTTTTTTTTTGAGATTGAGTTTCCCTTTCTGAAAGTGCAGTTATCATTCATGAGAAAGAGCCTGTTGATGATGGAATAGGGGGTTTGAGCAAATTAAGTGAACACAGCATTTTCTGATTTTTAAAAAATCTCTCCCATGATTTTCCCTTTTTGCTCTGATTTTCTCTCCCAACATGATTCATAAAGCAATATGTTAAAAATAAATTTTAAAAATACTATCATGCTTTAAGAAATTATGAGCTAGCAATAACTTTAATTATCTAGTGTTCGACAAATCCAAAGACCCCAGTTTTGGGATAAGAATGCATTATTTGACAAAAATTGCTGGGAAAATTGGAAATTAGTATGGCAGAAACTAGGCATTGACACACACTTAACACCGTACACCAAGATAAGGTCAAAATGTGTTCATGATCTAGGCATAAAGAATGAGATTATAAATAAATTGGAAGAGCATAGGATAGTTTACCTCTCAGACCTGTGGAAGAGGAAGGCATTTATGACCAAAGAACTAGAGGTCATTATTGATCACAAAATAGAAAATTTTGATTATATCAAATTGAAAAGTTTTTGTACAAACAAAACTAATGCAGGCAAGATTAGAAGGGAAACAATAAAGTGGGAAAACATTTTTACAGTCAAAGGTTCTGATAAAGGCCTCATTTCCAAAACATATAGAGAACTGACTCTAATTTATAAGAAATCAAGCCATTCTCCAATTGATAAATGGTCAAAGGATATGAACAGACAATTCTCAGATGAAGAAATTAAAACTATTTGTAGCCATATGAAAATATGCTCCAAATCATTATTAATCAGAGAAATGCAAATTAAGACAACTCTGAGAAACCACTACACACCTGTCAGATTGGCTAGAATGACAGGGAAAGATAATAGGGAATGTTGGAGGGGATGTGGGAAAACAGGGACACTGATACATTGTTGGTAGAATTGTGAATACATCCAGTCATTCTGGAGAACAATTTGGAACTATGCCCAAAAAGTTATCAAACTGTGCATATCCTTTGATCCAGCAGTGTTTCTACTGGGCTCATACCCCAAAGAGATACTAAAAAAGGGAAAGGGACCTGTATGTGCCAAATGTTTGTGGCAGCCCTCTTTGTAGTGGCCAGAAGCTGGAAAATGAATGGATACCCATCAATTGGAGAATGGTTGAATAAATTGTGGTATATGAATGTTATGGAATATTGTTGTTCTGTAAGAAATGACCAGCAGGATGAGTACAGAGAGGCTTGGCGAGACTTACATGAACTGATGCTGTGTGAAATGAGCAGAACCAGGAGATCATTATATACCTCAACAACAATACTGTATGAGGATGTATTCTGATGGAAGTGGATTCCTTCGACAAAGAGAAGATCTAGCTCAGTTTCAGTCGATCAATGATGGACAGAAGCAGCTACACCCAAAGAAAGAACACTAGGAAATGAATGTAAACTGCTTGCATTTTTGTTTTTCCTCCCGGGTTATTTTTACCTTCTGAATTCAATTCTCCCTGAGCAACAAGAGAACTGTTCGGTTCTGCACACATATATTGTATCTAAGATCTACTGTAACCTCTTTAACATGTATAGGACTGCTTGCCATCTGGGGGAGGAGGTGGAGAGAAGAAGAGGAAAAATTCGAACAGAAGTGAGTGCAAGGGATAATGTAAAAAATTACCCTGGCATGGGTTCTAGCAATAAAGAGTTATTAAAAAAAGAAAGAAAGAAATGATGAGCTGGATGCTTTCAGAGAAAACTTACATGAACTAATGCAAAGTGAAGCAAACAGATCCAGGAGAACATTGCACATAGGAATAGCAATATTGTTGTAATGATCAACTATGAATAACTTAGCAATTCTCAGCAATAAAATGATCCAAGACAACTCTTTTTTTTCCTTCTGAGGCAATTAGGGTTAAGCCACTTGCCCAGGGTCACACAGCTAGGAGGCATTAAGTATCTGAGGCCAAATCTGAACTCGGGTCCTCCTGCTTCAGGGATGGTGCTCTATCCACTGCGCCACTTAGTTGCCCTCAAGATAGCTCTTATATCTTGCTGATAAAAGGTGCTATCCTCTCCAGAGAAAGAACTGATGGAGTCTGAATACATTATTATCAGTAAATGTGATTTGTATATCTATCTTGTATACTTATCTACGTAGGAGCATATAAAAATTTCTTGGGAAAAAAAAGTGGAAAAAGTTTAAGAAGTCCTGACCTAGACTTAATAACATAGTTGTCATCCTAGACTTTTCATTCTCTCTGATCCCCCATATGTACTGCCTGATACAGGTGCTCATGCCTGAAATATTGCAATAACCTACTGATTGGTCTTCCTGTCTTAAGATTTGCCTTATTCCAATCGATCTTTCATTCAGTTGTGAAAATAATCATGATAAGCACAAATCTGATCATGTCATAACTCCACCCCATCCCACCTACCCCTCAACTCAAAAAAAGTGCTAATGGCTTCCTATTACATCTAGAAACAAATATAGAATCTTCTGTTTGGCATTCAAAGCCCTTCATAATCTTCCAATCTCATACCTTACACCTTGCCACATATTTTGAGACCTACCGACACTGGCCTTTTTGCTGCTTTTTAACCAAGACATTTCATCCATCAACTCCCGGCCTTTTCACTAGCTGTTCCCTAGTCCTGAAATTCTTCCCCTTCTGGTGTCTGACTGCTGATTTTGTCAGCTTCCTTAAAGTTGAGCCAAACTTTCCTGATCCCACTTAATTCTAATGACTTCTCTCTTTTGATTATTTCCACTTTCTCCTGGATATATTTTGTTTGTACCTAGCTGTTTGCATGTTGTCTCTTCCATTAGATTATGAGTTCCTTGAGACTGGGAACTATCTTTTGTCTTTCTTTGTATACCCAGTATTCAGCACATTTCTTGACATATAATAGGTGATAAATATTAGCTGATTGACTAGATTGAATTGAAGAACTCTCTTCTAAAATTATCCACTTTCTTCTCTCATATTTGCTAAAGTAATTTATTTTAATAAAAATGTTTTCTGTTTTTATTTAAAAGCAGAAAGCAGTAGAAAGCTCATGGTTCTAATTCAGACAAGTACATTTTTCTTTGAACTAATAAATAACAAATTTAGGGATGTGCTGCCATCTAGTGGCATCATACTAAAGATTAAATATGACCGATACTTTCAGGATCAGGGGAAGAAAATCAAGAGGGGAGAAGTTAAAAACCAAAAATCATGGCAAAAGTATAACAACAAAGACAAGGGGATTTTATTTGATCTATCAGAAAGTACATTTTTTATTTTCATTATCTCAAAAGGGTACAAGAGGTTCAAGAAACATTTGAATAAATTTGAGGACAACAACTTGGCAGGAGCCTGAAAGAAACGACTTCCAAGACTTTATTCATGGTGACTGCATTTCAAAAACTTTATTTTGTCATTCAGGTTGGGAGACTATCAACTAATCCCATTGAATTCCAGTGACCTAGAGGGCCTTCTAAACTCACTCATGGGGAGAAGGGATGTATAATAATATATCATGTTGCTATGTGGGTTGAAAGGATTGAAAGGAAATCTGTCAGTCTCTGGAGGAAAGGCAGCCTTGGAAAACAGGTTAAAAGAGAAAGAGAAATGGGATGGAGATAAAGGGATACAATCATTTATTAAGTGATTACTGTGTGCCAGATACTGAGACAATTACCATATATGTATACGAATATATATAATTTCCCCCAATTACATGTTAAAACAATTTTTAACATTTAAAAAAAGTTTCGAGTTCCAAATTCTAACCTTCCTTCCTCTTCCCCCTCTTAAGACAGTAAGCAAATATAAATTATACATGTACAATTATGTAAAATGTTTCCATATTAATAATTTTGTACAAGAAGACTCAAATTAAAAAGAATGAAAGAAAGAAAATGAAAAATAGCATACTTCAATATGTATTCATACAATAACAGTTCTTTCTCTGGAGGTGGATAGCATGCTTTTTCAGTAGTCCACTGAGATTGTCTTGGATCATTGCATTGTTGAGAATAGTTGTCATTCACAGTTCTCCATCAAATAATATTTCTGTTATTGTGTATGTACAATGTTCTCCTGGTTTTGTTCACTTCTGCATCAGGTCATGTAAGTCTTAGTTCTTAGCCACTACAAGAAAGAGTTACTGCATTTCTGTACAAATAGGTCTTAATGTGATCTATGGAAAGAAATTGATGTGATCTAGGAAAACAATTTCTGGTCACCAAATGATAAGATTTTTGTAGGCACCAAATGTTGGGGTTCAGTTGTGTGAGGAATTCACAATGGCCACTCTCTTTGGCAAAGAATAGGTTTATTTAAGAAAAGTGGGTACAAAAAATAAAGAAATACAATAGGCACCAGGAGTGGTAAATATGAAATAGCGTTGGGAGATCCTATAGTAAGCAAGGAAATGGATTTTAACAATTAACGATGGAAAAGACAATTCCCTAGTGGATCTTGCAATTAACTAGGAGAAATCTAACACCCCATGAGGTTGGAGTATACCTTTGGCTGGCAGGTTAAATCCTAAAGGGGATTTAGTACCCTAAAAGAGACGGTTAGCTATAAGAAGGAGAAAAGAATAGCGGAATGGTGGGGAATGAGAGGAGAGACACCATGTAATATGGGGAAGGGAAGGGGAAAGAAGCCACAAGGCAGAGTGTTATGGTGGACTAAACTAAAGGGGTTCGGCAAAGATGGCATGATCCATGGACAGGATTATAGGGGAAATTCAGTCTCAAAGGTTTGATATAATTCAGATTTCTGACCAGACTTAGCAAGGCAGGGCTGCCAATGACCTCCACAGAGGGTGGGACCACGAAGCAAAACTGATTCCTATCAGTACCCTCCTTGCCTCAGGGAGCAATTCCAGTCCCTTTCTGCCAACTGCACGCAGCTACTAAGGACCTCATCATGTCCTTTCCCATTTTTTAATGGCTTTGGGATATAGACTTAGCAGCAATATTACTGGATCGAAGGATATGCACAATTTTAAAGCTCTTTGAGCATGATTCCAAATTGCTGAGATAACTACTTTACAAATATTCTCATTTGATCCTCACAACAATCCTGTGAGGTGCTGCCATTATGAACACTACTATAGTTGAGGAAACTAAAGCAAATAGAGGGTAAGTGACCAGGTTAGATTAATATAATGTCTTAGAACTTATGTCTTCCTGATTTCAGGCCCAGTACTCTATCCACTGTTCTACCTGGAGAAGAGAGAAAAGCATAGGGAAAGACAAAGGAGAGAGAGAGAACCAAAGAGACAGAGAGACAGAAAGAGAGAAACAGAGACAGAGAGAGACAGAGAGGCAGAGGCAAAGAAAGGAAGAGAAAGGACAGAGAGAGACAGAGAAAAAGACAGACAGAAAGACAAAGAGACAGAGAGAGTCAGAGACAGAGAGACAAAGACAGAGAGACAGAAAGAGACAGAGAGAGAGAGAGAGAGAGAGAGAGAGAGAGAGAAAGACAGAGACAAAGAGGCAGAGGTAAAGAAAGGAAGAGAAAGGACACAGAGAGAGAAAGAACAATATATTTAAGCTCCCAAAGTAAAAGAAAATACAAGATTAATTAGTAGAAAGAATGTAGGTCCAAGAGTTGCAAGAGAAATTTGCTTAAAGCCTGTCTCCATGTGACCACAGGCAAATAATCTAACATTTGTAGAATTCACTTTCCCAAATATGAAATGTGAACAATGATACTAGAGAACCTATTTCACAGAGTTGTTATAAGGCTCAAACGAGACGCTTTTTTGAGGTACTTTATACATCTTAAATGCTATTAGATTTCAGTTATAATTATTAATGCCTTAATGTGGTATATGAGGCAGCTGTTGGCATACACTAGGTCTGGCGTTAGGAAGATAGGAGTTCAAAACTTCTCTCAGTCACTTACTAACTGTGAACCTAAGCAAGCCTCTCAGTTTCAACTTTTCATCTATAAAATCTATAAAATAGTGATAATAATAGTACCTACCTCCCAGCATTGTTGTGAAATTTAAATAAAATAATGAATGTAAAGAGTTTTGCAAATCTGAAAACAATATTTAAATGTTAGCATTTCTCATTTGGATTCCTGTTTTAGAGGTCTCTGAAACTAGTATAAAATCTTTTGATCTTGTCTTGTCTTCAATGATTGCTCTGACTGAGGCAGATCAAATGTGTTTCTTTTTATTCTGGAAAGGTTCAGAGAGAAGTTGGTGGCAACCTTTGTTCTGAAAAGCCTTGAACCCTAGACAGACTTGGACCTCAAAGATCAAACCAATAAAAAAATTGCTCCATGTGTAGGCAGGTCTAAGAAGCTTGAGATACACTGAAATGTGGTCATATCAGGTCAGGAAAACAACCTCACAACTTAATGACATCTTACTGCTCCAGTTCTGTGACCTTGCTACCGCTGACTGTTTCTGCTATAAATTATTTAAATTATGAATCAAGAATATTGTCTCTGACAACCTAACATTAGGATTGTTTGTTTAATAATTGTATTTATTATTTAACAACACCAGTCTTCCATGTTTGTTGTGAGAAATCAATGATAACACATTTACAAAGTGTTTTGTAGATCTTAAAATGATACATAAATATGAACTTTTATTATTTCATTCCTGTTTTATGGTTATCTAAGACTACAATAGGAAGTTATTTTAATTTATCTTATCACCATTTGTTGGTCTGACCTGTGCCAGGATCATGTTTCTCCCACTCCCTTTCCTGTAGTTTTGACTATCCCTAATTTCTAAACCGATTCCCACTTCCCAGAATTAGTTTCCCCAGATTTTTCAACTTTTCAATTCTGGATCTTTGGAGCCCTTTAGGGTGACTCATTATAGAA
Organism: Sarcophilus harrisii; assembly: GCF_902635505.1. Classification (NCBI taxonomy): domain Eukaryota; kingdom Metazoa; phylum Chordata; class Mammalia; order Dasyuromorphia; family Dasyuridae; genus Sarcophilus; species Sarcophilus harrisii. The sequence goes on from NC_045427.1 coordinate 624,068,778, forward strand.
TGTTAGTGGCCTTAAAGTCCTGTAGTATTCCAATCTGCATGTAGTCATGTGGTACTTTTACTTGTCACTTCTAGTGGTTTCCAAAGCCCCTGCTGTGGGCTTCTGATATCTGTGAAGCTTTCTCATGAAGTCCCTCTGGTCTCTTTATCTCCAGATACAGAACTCTGCAATCTATACCTGTCTCTAGTCTAATCTTTGAACATGCTGGGAAGCTGCTGAAGCATGGCTAGGACTTTTCCTGAGATAGTGGTTTCAAATTAGTCACAAGTTAGGAGTAGTAACCAATAAGAAGAGGCCTTTAGTCAGAAGTTACTACTGACCCAAATAGGAGTTCGTTCATAAGTAATTTTTATTTTCTCGTTTATCAAGCACTGAGTTGTTGGGGTCTATTTTTTCTGATCCTTCCATGTCTAAATTGTTCCATTGATCTACATCTCTCTTTTAAAAAAATAGTATTTTTCCTCCAATTAGATAATTTTTAGCATTCATTTCTACAAGATTGCGAGTTCCAAATTTTTCTTTCCCTCTCATTCCTCTCTCTTTATAAAATGGAAAGGTAACTCATAAGGCCATGGAGGAGATGGCCAGAGACTTCAAAATTATAATTACAGTTCTCATCTCTTTTGTGAACTTCATCACTACCAACTCTATGATGGATATATCCAGCTGGATAGCCCTCGAACATCTCAAACTCAACATTTCCAAAACAGAATTCATTGTACTCCCCATGAAGGTTTTCCTCTTTTGGATTCCTTGAATTTCTGTTGAAGGAACTTTAGTTCTGTCACTCAAGTTCAAAAATGTAGAGTCATCCTCAATTCTTCTCTCTCCCCTACCTTTCATCCAATTAATTGCCAAGTGTCATCAGTTGTATTTCCATACTATTTCTTGTATATAAACACTTCCCAAACAGATACTATCCTCTATCACATATTCATCTTTCACCCAGGATATTGTTTTTATTGTTTCAGTTATGTCTCATTTTTCATGATGCCATTTTGGATTTTTTTTCTTATAAAACTTTTTATTTTCAAAACATTTACATAAATAGTTTTCAACATTCATTCTTTTTTTTTTTTTTAAATTTAATAGCCTTTTATTTACAGGATATATACATAGGTAACTTTACAGCATTAACAATTGCCAAACCTCTTGTTCCAATTTTTCACCTCTTACCCCCCCACCCCCTCCCCTAAATGTCAGGATGACCAGTAGATGTTAAAATATATTAAAATATAACTTAGATACACAATAAGTATACATGACCAAAACATTATTTTGCTGTACAAAAAGAATCAGACTCTGAATTATTGTACAATTAGCTTGTGAAGGAAATCAAAAATGCAGGTGTGCATAACTATAGGGATTGGGAATTCAATGTAATGGTTTTTAGTCATCTCCCAGAGTTCTTTTTCTGGGTATAGCTAGTTCAGTTCATTACTGCTCCATTAGAAATGATTTGGTTGATCTCGTTCAACATTCATTCTTGAAAAAACTTTGTGTTCCAAAAATTTTTTCTCCCTTCCTTCTCCCCACCTCTCCCACATGACAAGTAATCTAATATATGTTAAACATGCATGATTTTTCTATACATATTTCCATAATTATCATGCTACACAAGAAATGTGCAAATCAAAAAGGGAGAAAATGAGAAAGAAAACAAAATGCAAGCAAACAAAACAAAAAAAAGTGAAAATGCTATGTTGGGCTCCACACTCAGTTTCTGTAGTCCTCTCTCTGTGTGTAGATGTCTCTCTCTATCACAAGACCATTGGAACTGACCTGAATCATTTTGCTGTTGAAAAGAGCCACAACTGTCTGAATTGATCATCATTTAATCTTGTTATTACTGTGTACAGTATTCTCTTGGTTATACTCATTTCACTTAGCATCAGTTCCTGTAAGTCTCTCCAGACCTTTCTGAAATTATCCTGCAGATGGTTTCTTATAGAACAATAATATTCCATAACATTCATATGCCATAAATTATTCAGCCATTCCCCAACTGATGGATATGCTCTCAATTTCCAGTTCCTTGCCCCTACAAAAAGGGCTGTCACAAATATTTTTGCACATGTGGGTCCTTTTCTCCTTTTTTATGATATCTTTGAGATACAGGTATTTGGAATTTTCTTGACAAGATACTGGAGTGGTTTGCTATTTCCTTCTCCAGCTCATTTTACAGATGAGAAACTGAGGGAAATAGTATTAAAGGAGTAGCCCAGGGTCCCACAGCAAGTAACTGTCTGAGACCAGACATTTTATATCATTAGAAGATGATATAAACTCTGTCACAGAGTCTCCAGTTTAAACATAAGGACATGTTTTTATAATTCCAAATTGCTTTCCAAAATTCATGATTCATAGCATTCCTATCTTCCTACAAGTCCTTTAACTTAGATCACTGCAATCTTTTGTAAGCTCTGCCAATTTGCAAAATGTGTGATAAAATCAGATTTGTTTTGATTTGCCTTTCTCTTATTTGTGATTTGGAGTATTCTTTTCGCAATTCTTTTGAGAACTGTTCATATCTTTTGATCACTTTTCTATGGGAAATGGCTTTTGGATATAAACATACATAAATACATATATGTTATATATATGTGTGTGTGTTGTTTATGTGTTTTGAATACCAAATTCTTTATAAAAATTATATAAATATTTTTCCCATTCTATCACTCCTTTCTCATCCTAGATGCATTAATTCTGTCTGTGCAGAAGTTTTTCAATTTCCCGTAATGAAAGTTATCTACTTTATCTTTTATCATTGCTTTTGTCCCTTATTTGATTAAGTATATATCACCTCTTCATAACTGTGAGAGGGTTATTATCTGCTTCTTTTCTAATTTTTAATAGTATGATCTTTAATACCAATTTAATAATATTAATTTTGTATTCCATTATAATATATAATTAGATATTAGTCTATATCTAATTTCTGCAAAACTGACTTTTATTTTTTCCTGCAACTTCCCCCCCCCAATTAGACCATTTTAGCATTCATTTCTACAAGATTTTGAGTTCCAAAATTTTCTTTCTCCCTCTCATCCCTCCCCTCTTTCTAAAATGATGAGCAATTTGATGTAGGCCATATATGTGTGACCATGTAAACATATGCCCGTATTAATCACAGTTATAAAAGAAGAAACAGACCAAAACTAAAATAAAAAAAGTGGAAAAAGTATGCTTTAAATTACATTCATCCCATCAATTCTTTATTTAACTGTGAATAGCATTTTCCATCATGAGGCCATTATAATTATCTTGGATCATTGCAGTGGAGAGAACTGTCATTTGTAATTAATGATCACATTATGTTGCTCTTACTGTGTACAATGTTTTCCTGGTTCTGCTCATTTCACTTTGCAATAGTTCATACAAGTTTTTTTTCAGGTTTTTCTGAAATCTGCCTGTCCCTCATTCCTTATTGCACAATAATATTCCATTACATTCATAATACCATAGCTTGTTCAGCTATCTCTCAATTGATGGGCATCCCTTCAATTTCTTTTCTGTTCTTTCTTTCTTTCTTTCTTTCTTTCTTTCTTTCTTTCTTTCTTTTTTTGCTGAGGCAATTGGGGTTATGTGACTTGCCTAAGGTCACACGGCTAGGAAGAGTTAAGTGTCTGAGACCAGATTTGAACTCCGCTCCTCCTGACTTCAGGTCTGGTACTCTGTCCACTGCACCATTTAGCTGCCCCCATTCCTTCAATTTCTAATACTTTGTTAGCATGAAAAGAGCTGCTATTTTTACATGTGTAGGTCTTTTTCCCTTTTTATAATTCTTTGATACACAGACTGTTAGATCAAAGGGTATGCACAATTTGATTGCCCTTGGAGCATCGTTCCAAATTACTCTTCAGAATTGTTGGATTGGTTCACAGCTCCACCAACAGTGCATTAGTATCACAATTTTCCCACATTTTCCCCAACAGTAATAACTTTCCTTTTTTGTTCTTTTAGTCAATCTGATAGGTATAAAGTGATACCTCAGAGTTGTTTTAATTTTAATTTCTCCAATCAAAAGTGATTTAAACTACAGCATTTCTTTATGTGCATATAGAATCATTTTTATTTCATCCAAAAGCTGCTTTTTCATATCCTTTGACCATCTGTCAATTGGGGAATGACTTACACCTTTTTAAAGCAATAACTGATGGTTTTGATGGTTACTGCTTTTTAACATAGGTTGAAATCTGGAAGTTCTATTTCCTCTTCATCTTTTTCTTTTTTCATTGTTTCCTATAATATTACAAATCTTTTGTTTTTCAGTTGAATTTTATTATTTTATCAAGTTTCACAAAATATTCTTTTGATAATTTGATTGGTATAGTAGTAAAAGTGGAAATTAAGTTTGGTAATATTTTCATTTTTATTATATTGAAACAATCCAGACATTAGCACTGAATATTCTTTCACCTATTTAAGTTCTAGTTTATTTCTTCCAGGAACACTTTGTAACTGAACCTCTACAAGTGTTTTGTTTGCTTTATGTAGATTGATCCCCAGATATTGGATGTATTTTTTACTTATTTAGAATGGTCTTTCCTTTTCTAGTATTGCTTCTTGTATTTTATTATTATTATATAGAAATATAATTGATTTTGGAAAGTTTATTTTGGAGGCCTCAATTTTGCTGAAGTTATTATCTCAATTAGTATCTTTGCAGATTCCCCAGGACTTTTCAAGTAAATCACATCATTAACAAATAGGAATATGTAGTTTTTTACTCTTTATCTCTCTTTATGCCTTAAATTTCTTTCTCCTGTCTTATTGCTATTGCTAGCATTTCCAGGATTGTGTCAAATAATAGATGAGAGAGTATCCTTGACTCATTCCTGTATTTACTGGAAAAATTTCTAAATATATTCCTGCCATTTGCTTTTGATTCTAGACACTTGTTTCTCTGTGATTATATTTTGTAGGGTTTTTAGCATAAATGATCATTGTACTTTGTCAAATTCTTTTCCTGCATTTTTTGAGAACCATGGGGTTTGGGATACTTTGTTTTTTTTTTTTTTAAATATGATTAATTATATTAATTATTTTTCCTAAGGTTGAACTATTCCTGGTGCAAATCTAATTTGCTTGTACCAAATGGTTTTTTAGATAAATTATTGTAATCTGCTTGACAAGATTTTATTTAATATTTTTGAATCAATATTCATTAATGAAATTGATCTATAGTTCTGTCTTTTATCCTTTGCTGATTTAGGTATTAGAATGATAATTGTTGGACTAGTCTTTTAGGTGGATGCTTCTTTTCTTAAGTTCTAAAAATTATTTGTGTGGTATGGATACTTATTTTCCGGCAAAAGTTTGATAGATTTTCACATGAATTCATTAGGACTGGGTTTTTAATTCTTCTCTTTGGGATTTACTTTAGATATAGTTCTATTTCCTTTATCTGAAATTGAATTATTTATTTGGTCTTCTGTTAATTTAGATTTCTTTCCTATACTCAATTTGTTAGCATGTAACTATAATAGGTTCTGATTATTACTTTTACTTCTGGTTTTATTATGATTTAATTTAACTCATTTTTATTATATTAATTTTGTTTTTTGTCCTTTTTAAAATTAGACTTGTTCAACATTAGTCATTTCAAAGCACTAGCTTTTTATTTTTATTTATCATTTCTTTAGTTTAAAAAAATTGTTATTTGACACACTGATTATTTAAGATTTCATTGATAAGTCTCCATTTGTGCCTGTCTTTTCTTTATATTCCCTGAATTGATTATTACTGTTTTTATTGCATCATGGATCATAAAGGATATATTTACTATTTCTGACTTTTTACAATTGCTTGTAATATCTTTGCACTCAAATACAGAGTAAAATTTTGTAAAAACTTCTATGTGAGAGATTTATGAGAAATATATATATATATATATATATATATATAAACAATTCCTTTTAGAAGATGTCAGAAGTCTTTTATCTCCATTTTCTCTAGTAATTTTTGCAGTTCTCTATTTTCCTTTTTATCTTTCCACTAGACTTTTTGAAAACAGAGAGAGAGAGAGACAGACACTGAAATCTTTTGCCATTATTTTGTTACTATGTCTTCTTTAGGGTGTAGGATATATTCAGGAAAGACTAGATCTTCTGGAATGAGGGCTTCTGAGCTCTTTACAAGGCTACTTTTCACTTTTGGTGTCCACCTGATCCATCTAATTCTCACCTGTGGCTCCAAGAAGCTGTAGCTTTCACAATGGTCATACCCAGTAAACCATTTGGCAGGCAGGGAATTCCACTATACTAAAAAAGTGCAAAACTTCTGAAAAGTTGATTCCATTCGACGTGAGTATATGGAATGAGCTTTTAGATAACATTTTTAGACAATACAAAATCCAATAGACCTAAAAGGACAGCTCTTGTTGCAAGGGAACTCAATAGATATTGCATCCAAATAGTAGCCCTGAATAAAACAAGACTGGCAAATGAAGGCCAACTTACTGAATCAGGAGCTGGATACACATTTTTCTGGAGTGGCCATAGTGAAAGGAAGTGCTATGAAGCTGGTATTCTGGTGAACAAGCCATATGGCTTCCAAAAGAATGAATGACGGGTTCATGACAATGCGATTGCCACTTACAGGAAAATGTCATGCCGTCATCATTAGTGACTATGCTCCCACTATGACAAACCCTGATGAGAGCAAAGAAAAATTTTATGCAGACCTGGAGACCTTTATCATAAATGTATCAAAAGAGGACAAGCTTATAATTCTGGGTGACTTTAATGCTAGATTAGGCTATATTACTCTCTGCCAAACAAGACAGGGAATCCTTATAAGTAATGGAGTTGGAAACAGCAACAGTAGTGATCATTTATTATTGAAGACTCGTGCATTTCATGGCCTTCTCATCACCAACATTTACATTCCATTTACATAAATTCAATAAAACTTCATGGAGGCACTATCAAAGCAGACACTGGAATTAAAAAGCTATGTGATTTTAAGGAGAAGAAACAGATAGGATGTGAGAAGGACCATAGCATTGTGTAGTGCAGAGTGCTGGACTGATCATAGACTTATCCTTTCCAAGCTGAATATTCACATTCAACTAAAATGGCAGCCTCAAGACAAAAAGACTACCAGAAGAATTAATGTCAACAGATTAAATGACTTCTCTGAGAGGGAACAATTTATTGCCACCTTGGAGGATAAGTTGAGCTAACACACAGTTGGCAACAATGAAACAGTAAAGAGGTGGGCAGCTTTCAGAAATTTCAGGTACAGCTCATCTGGATCAGAACACTTGCAAACATCAAGAGTGGCTTGATGAAAATTATGGGGAAACTCAGAAGCTAATAAATGAAAAATGAGAACTCCACATGATGTAACAGTAAGTTCTGCTATGGATGGCTTGCCTGAGACACTTGAGACCACTGGCCATAACTTAATGCTAGCTGAGTATGAAGAGAGAAAGAATCACCAGGACCAGATGAGAGATATAAAAAAACAAGCTCCATTTATTCATCTGAGGGCAAGGGTTTATATATTTTTATTAGAGTAATAATGAGCATTTTTCCTGAGAATATTAGCTAGGGAGTCACCCTGACCATTATAGGGAATCACCCTAAATGTTTCCTCATTTCCTTACGATCTCTAGCATTGTACTCTTCTCAAGAGACAGAACAGAGAAAGTGGTGAGCTAATATCCCAGTACACACAGCTATAGGATGGAGGACATGTTACAGGGAAAACCTGGGCTAGCCTGAATCTTCTGACTCCTCAGAATTGACCCTCAACATAGTTATGCATCTTTAAGGTGGCATTCAATTCCATCAAAAGTAAAGTACAACCAAAATTTAGAGAGATATAGGATTCTTGGCTTAATAAGAAGGCAGATGAAATTCAGTTTTATGCTGATAGTAACAACCCAAAGCATTTTTTTGATGCACTGAAGAGTATTTATGGGCCAAAGGTCTATGGTGTATCACAACTACTCAGTGCTGTGGTGCCACACTAATTAGTGGTAAGGACATAATCCTAGAGAAATGGGCTGAAACTTCCATAGTATTCTCAATAGACCATCATCAATCAATACTAAAGCTATTGACCGTTTGACTCAAATTGAAATCAATTCCTCCCTGGCTGAAGTTTCAACTGAAGAAGAAGTTTTGAATGCTATTAGGTTACTTTCATGTGATAAAGAATTGGGTGCTGATTCTATTCCAGCTGAGATTTATAAAGTTGGAGGGCCATTGCTCATACAAAAACTGATGGAAATTTTCCAGATTAAATGGCAAGAGGAAGTTATGCCCCAGGAGTTCAAATATACTCCATTGTGATAAGAAAGGGAATAGATTGTTCTGTGACAATCTCAGAAGGATCTCTCTGTCATTGTTGGCAAGATTCTTGTCAGAGTCCTCCTTAATATGCTGACTCTATACCTGGGAAAAGGTCATTTACCTGACAGCCAGTATGGGGTTCAGAAAGGACTGAGGAACAATCAATAGTGGGAAGCAATAGGGAACAACAAAACAACAACAAACAATGAGGAACAACAACTCCAGGAGAAATGTCAGGAGCAGAACAGAGATTTATATACAATATGGCCTTTGATACTATCAGTCATGAGAGCTTATGGAAAATTATGTCAATATTTGGTTGCCCGGAGAAGTTCATGAGCATAGAACATCAATTTCATGATGGCATGTTTGTCTGGGCTCTGGACAATGGACAATGTTCTTGAGCTTTCCCAATCCCCAATGGAGTGAAACAAGGCTGTGTGCTTGCTCTCATGGTTTTTAGCATGATGTTTTCAGTCATGGTGTCAAACAGCTTCAATGAAGACAAACACAGACTCAAAATCAGCTACAGTACTGATGGTAAATTCTTCAACTTGAAAAGGCTTCAAGATAAAAGCAAAGTGGAGGGAGTGTGGCTGCATGATATTTTTGTTTGCAAATAATTGTGCATTCATTGCAGCCTCCAAAGCTGAGGTGCAACAAAGCATGGATAGATTCTCAGATGCTCATGTTAATTTTGCCCTAACAATTAACACCAAGAAAACACAGATACTCCATCAGCCAGCACTACGCCATCCATATGTGGAACCATCCATTACAGCAAAAGGTGAAATATTGAATGCTGTGGTTAAGTTCACATACCTAGTTAGTATATTTTCCAGGAATCTCCACATTTATAATGAGATTGACACATACATTGCCAGAGCGAGATCAGTGTTTAGGAGTCTTTGAAGGAAAATGTGAGCGAGGATAGATATAAGACTAACTACCAAACCAAGGTTTACAGAGCTGTTGTGTGTCTGTTAATGCAGGAAAGTGAATTGCTTCCATGTGAATTGTCTTAGGAAGATTCTGAAGATCATCGGGAAGGATAAGGTACCAAACACTGGGATCCTTTCTTGAATTAAATTTCCAAGCATTCCAACTCTACTGCAGAGAGCACAACTACATTGTACTGGCCACACTATCCAAATACCAAATGTACACTTGCCAAAAAGTTTATTTTATGGAGAACTCACCCAGCAAGTGCTCACAAGGTTAGAAAAAGCAGTACAAGAATGCTCTTAAGATCTCTTTTAAGAACTCTAGAATTGGTTGTATGTCATGGGAGATACTGGCACAGGACGGCCCAGCATGGGGTGCCCTCATCAGAGAAGACTCTGTGTTCTATGAGCAAAACAGAATTGAATTAGCCCAGAAGAAACACGAGATACGTAAAGTTAGAGAAACTATCCCAAATGTTCATAGGGACTATTTAGGTTTGACCTGTGGCAGAGTAATCCAAGCTCGAATTGATCTAATTAGCCACAGTCAGACACACTGAAACTCCACCCTAACATAATGTTATCATTTTGGCTCTCTTCAAGAATGAAGGACAACGACCATTACTATTTTCCTGTATCTTGGTTAATATTTTCCATGTGAATTAGATAGGAAGATAGAATTAGATATATTGGAACATATAAATATAATATTGAGTTTTGTTGTCTATAGTTTCCCTTTCTTTCTCTCTTTCTTTCTTTTTTTTGAGGCAATTGGGGTTAAGTGCCTTGCCCAGCGTCATACAGCTAGAAAGTATTAAGGGTCTGAGATCAAATTTGAACTCGGGTCCTCCTGACTTCAGGGCTGGTGCTCTATCCACTGGGCCACCTAGCTGCCTCATCTGTGGTTTCTTTTAGCAAAATGTAGTTTCCTTATTTATTCTGTTTTCTGTTGTGAATGCTTGTTTCTGGGGTTTTTTTCCTGATACAATTATATTTCCTATTATTTTTTAGGTTCACCTGATGCACAGCAAGTTTTGTCTGAGCCATTCATTTGTATTCTGTAGATGTCTGTTTTTTAGGCGTGTTTCTTATAACCAACAGAATGTGGAATTTTATTTACTTTATTTACTTGTCACATTTTTTTTCATATTATTGATTTGCTTAATTCATTCACATTTAAAGGTATAAGAGTTAAGTTTATATTTTTCTCTATTTGTTTACAATACTAATTTTTTTCTGAGTTAGAATTTTTCCCTCTTTGTAAAGACATCACTTTCTCTTCAATTATTTTAGCTTAATGTACTTCAAGGTAAACAATTCAAAATAACTTTATTCCCATTGACTGTCTTCTTTTTCACCCTTAAGACTTGTCCTCTCTTATTGTGATCCTTTCTTTTAGTTTTGTAATTTTGCTTATTCCTTTTTTCCTTTTATCTAGTTATAAAATTCTTCCCTTCTTTCCCCCCTCCATTAAAGTAAAATTACCCTCTCTCTTCTCACTTTCAACTTACTTTGTTAGTTTTTAATTTTAACTTTTGTGTCTTTTTCTAAAAATTTTTTATTTTCTTCATTATTATATTTTCCATTTCTATTTAGTCTTTTATTCCTTAATTCATGATTTTTCTACTCATCTTTTGCTTCTTTTAGTCTTTTGAGTATTCTCTTCTAAATTGCATATTTTTGCCTTATAGATCTTATCCTTCTTGTTGTTAGTAATTTTTCAGTCATAGCACACTGTTTGTGAGACCATATTTGGAGTTTTCTTGGCAAAGATACCAGAGTGGTTTGTAGTTTCTTTCTCTAGCTCATTTCACAAATGAGGAGCTGAGCTAAATAAGGTTAAGTGACTTGTCCAGAAAAATATAGCTGTTCAGTGTCTGAAGCCAGATTTGAACTCAGGAAAATGAGTCTAACTTTAGGCTTGGCACTCTATGCACTGTGCCACCTAGTTAACCAGATCTTGACTTCTGGCCCCTTACGCCTCACTCTTAGAAATACAAAGTCCTGCAGGTGACTTAAAATGTTGCCCCTATGGTAAGTATTTTCCTATGACTGTGCAATCTATTATATTCCTTTGCCTTCCTCCCTTTTGTCATTTTTTCCATTTGTCTTGAGATTTATTCCCTAGACCCATACCCTTCCATTCTTCTGGGTATCAATTTATATTGATATTTATTGGAATTTATTGGATTGAGAGCCAAAATAAAATTATGACTCTGAAAAAGTATACTTTATTTAAAGGAAACAAGATAAATTAAAGGGGAATGTGGGGGAGGGGACAAGGATCATTGTGCAAAATGTTGCAAGTCACATATCCACATAGAAGGGAAGAATTTGTAATCAAGTTTTAAGGTGGAGGGAATGCCTCAACAAATACTATTGGGATTTTGTCCATTAGCCATGACTTATAATGCTGACTTTTTCCCACTGTTCCCTTTGTTTCTTTTATATGACTAAGTATTGCTATTTCCCAGAGCAGTAAGTACAGCCAGATCAAGCTTCTGGCTTTTGCTTTGGGGTAGGGGAAGAGTAAAGTTGAATTCTATTACAGATCTGTGGCTTGGCTTGTGTAGCAAGAGAATAAGGTAGCTGCTGCGGGGCAGGATACTGAGCCAACATATTGAGGATTAGGCTTCTCTGCCATTAAAGCATTGGTAACCTTGTTAGATTTCTGAAGAAAACTGAAACTGCTTTATCTCTAATGGGTTATTTTATAACTTCTATTTTTAGAAAGATTTGAGAGGAAGTGAGGTTTGTAAAAAGTGTCTAGCCCTCCATCTTTGTTGTTTACCAGGGCATGTATATGCGAAAAACAAATAACACTTCTTGGATGGTTCAGAGCTAATAATGTCTTCTTGTAATATTATTTGGCAGCTCCTATTTGACCCATTTCCCAGCGGATTGAATAGACTTATAGTCTTTTTCAGATGTACAGTGTCTATTGGGTACTGCATCAAACTAGATCAATCCTAATGGCTATTGAACAGTATTCTTCTGGTCTCATGGTTGTATTCTTCTGATGGTCTTGTGATTTCTGAGGCTGTCTCCACTATCTGCTTCTGGGCTGCTTGCCTCTTCAGCTCCAGTCTAAGAAGCTGTCATGGCTTGAAAGCATTTCTCTGATAAACATGGCCAAATAGAGGTAGAACGCCCTCAGACTAATGTTGTCTATTTTGGGAACTATTTCCTTTCCTCCCAGGAGGATCGTCATCATTAACCTAGCTTCTATTCTAGGTTTAGAACTCCATTATATTTTCTATTTAATTTCTAATTGATATTCCAGAATCTTTAAAAGGACTGCCTTGAAAAAAAATACTAAAGTGCTCTCTGGTTCTGAGGTCTCTTAGTTAGCTACAATCCCATAGATTCCCTTCTTTACCAAAGGGGCATAGTAAAAGAACAAAACTTCAGTAGGGATTTCTGAGGCATTCTCTTCCATCTCAAACTTTTATCACAAATTCTTTTTTTTATCATTTATACAAATTTTCTAAAACTTTTGAGTTGCCTTCACATACAATGCTCCTTAAACTCTCTCTCCCTCGATCCCCTTTGATCCATCTTGTTTCTTTTGAATATTAAGAAAGGCTTCAAGCAGGAGTTTGAACTTTAGCTGAGACAGCCTGTAAAAATGCTCAATCAAGAGATGGACTGTCTATCATATGTGAGGAAGAGCAAGATCCTGTCACAGCATCACTAAGACTAGAAAGGTAGGAAGGGGTCAGATTATGAAGAGATATGAAAGCTAAACAAAGGATTTTATGTCTGATGCTGAGGTCAGTAAGAAGGCACAGATGTTTTCTTGAGTCGGTGTATGTATATTGTGTGTGAGATATAATCAGATCTGTGTTTTGGGATTGATGAAACAGGAAAAGACTTGAGGCAAGGAAATAAGCCAGAAGGATATTGCAACAGTCTAGATATGAACCAGTTATTTTTACAAAGGTAGAAACTACAATTAATGAATGGGGGAGGTAAGAAAGAATAAGAAGTTCAGGATGACACAGCCTGGGTGCAAGCCTGGGTGACTGGAAGGAAGATGGTATCTCCATTGTAATAGGAAAATTAGGAAGAAGGGAGGGCTTGGGAAGAATGGTAGTGAATTCTCTGTAGACAAGTTGAATATAAGATGCTTATCAAACATCCATTTGAAAACAACCAATATATAGGTGGAGATACAAGAATAAAATTAGAGGTGGGTAAGATCTGAGAATCATCAGCACCAAAATGATAATTGAATCCAGGAGAGCTGATGAGCTCTCTCAGAAATATAGTATAGAGTAAAAAGAGAACAGTACGGGATCATTACTGTTAATGGATTGAACTGGATAAAGAGTTAGCAAAAGAAATTAAATTGAGAAAAAAAAAGTTAGATAGGACAGAGTAGTGTCATAGAAACCTAGAGAGAAGATACCATTTTTTTATAAACTTGAAAAATAGGCTTTATTTTAACCAGTAGTATTGTGTGACATCCTACATGGTGGAACTGATTACAACAAATGTTCATGAATACAAATAAAAGAGTAGTCTCTCCTTTGTTCCAGGTTGACCTCTTCCAAGAACTTTGGGAGATAGGAGCAATGATGCTCAGAAACCAAGGAACTCTCCAGCAAGATCCAGTTAAAGTCCAGGCTTCTAGCACATGTGGGCACACACACAGAAGCCTTAATTAAAAAAAAAATCTGAGCAGTATTTTTGAGGAAATTACACTAGCATTTGCACCAAATATGGCTAATAAAATTTCTCTCTTACCCACAGAGATATCTACGTTTCTATGTGAGGACCTGACCTTGTATCCAAAACAGGAATCCAAGGAAGACATCTTTAGTTAGGAAGTGGGTGGGAAGCCTGGTCAAGCCATTTTTCTCCCTCCCTCCTGCTCTCAATTACCAGAGGTGACTGATTCTTGCACAGGTCTCTAGGCTGCATTCTATACTGAGATAGATAAACTCAAACTATTCAGTACAACCCATCCGCCTCTCATTCTCTGCATATGCTTTGCTCTTTTTCACTCCAGAAAGCCTTGAATGTGTGAATCCTTAAAGCAATATAAGATGCATAAAACTATCTAAAACTTGAAAACAACTCTTCTCATATGAATGAGAGGATTTCAAATAGAGAATGTTAAATATACAAATTATTATAATCTGCCATTCTTTCCAGCTAAAAACAGGAATCACATTTCCAAAGGATCCCTGCAATACAGACGATACTGAAATGAAATTTGTTTCTCCCAAACCCAGAGTGCTTTCCCCTATTTTTCTAGGCAAGAGAAGAATAATGACAATAGATCTTTCTCAAGAAAAAGACACCTCAATAAAAATTTTCTGTATCTAAAGACTTTAGCAAGACGGGGTTCCTGATCTCATGTACTTTTTTTTTCTGTTTTGATCTTCAGCAAAATGTCAAAGACTGCAGAGAGATCAAGAAGATAATGTTTGAGAGAAAATCCATTCGTTTTAGCAATCAATTAATGGATGATAACTTTGGAGAGATCGATTTCAATTGAATGATGAGGTTGGAAACCAGTAAGAGACAAAGAAATAAAGGCACTTATAGTGGATAGATTTCTCATAGTGGTTAGCCACAAAAGTTGTTGCCTGTCCTTTGTTCTTGAAGAGGACCATGACATCAGAAAGGTAATGGCATGACTTGCAAGTGAATTGAATTAAGTGTAATGCCACAAGACACAGTAGAGATGTTGGATGATAGCTAGTGAGAATAGACAAAGCAAATGAGGGTTTTTGAAGATGGGAGAGACATGGGCATGTTTATAGGTAATAGGGCAGTATCCAGGGAGCACCTACAGATTAGTGAGAAAATGGGGATGATATGGATGGGGTGGAAAAAATCTTGTAGAAAAAATATTAGATGAAATGGGATCACTTGTGCACAGAGAAGGATTTGCCTTGGCAAAGGGAAGGGCCACCACTTCATATGAAATGATGAGGAAATAGTAACAGAAGGCATAGATGAGTGATGTGAGTTGAGGAAAGGGAAGAAGAAATGTTTGTTTGTTTTTTTTCAAATGGCTTCATTTTTTTTTCAGTGAAATGGAGAGAAATTCTCAGCTACCAGAGTGATTGGCAAGAAAGAGGCCTTGGATTTCACAGAACTTGAAAAAATAACAAGAAAATTCATCTGGAAGAACAAAAGGTCAAGAATGAAGGTAGCCCACCTGCACCAGACTAAACTAAATAAAACTATATTATAAAACAGGAATCATCAAAACCATGGTACTGGCTAAGAAATAGCATAGTCGATGAGTGGAATAGGTTAGGTTCACAGAACAAAATAGTCAATGACTATAGTAATCTAGTGTTTGACAAACCCAAAGACCTCAGCTTTTGGGATAAGAGCTCACTATTTGTCAAAAACTACTAGAAATTAATATGACAGAAACTAGGTATTGACCTGTAGCTAACACCCTATACCAAAGATTCATGATTTAGACTTAAAGAATGATATTATAAACAAATCAGAAGAACAAAGGATAGTTTACACCTCTGAGATCTGTGGAGAAGGAAGGAATTTGTTGCCAAAGAAGAACCTGACTACATTATTGAATGCAAAATGAATAATTTTGATTATATTAAGTTATAAAGTTTTAGTACAGGGGCAGCTAGGTGGCACAGTGGATAGAGCACCAGCCCTGAAGTCAGGAGGACCTGAGTTCAAATCTTATCTCAGACACTTAACACTTCCTAGCTGCTATATGACCCTGGGCAAATCACTTAAGCCCAATTGCCTCAAGGGTGGAAAAGTTTTAGTACCAAAAAACCAATGCAGAAAAGATTAGAAGAGAAGCAATAAATTGGGGGGGGGGGGAGAAATTACATTCAAGGTTTCTGATAAAGGCCTCATTTCTAAAATATATAAAAATTGCCTCAAATTGCTATGAGAATTCAAGCTATTCTCCAATTGATAAATGGTCAAATGACATGAATAGGCAATTTTCAGATGAAGAAATTAAAACCATTTCTAGTCATATAAAAAGATGCTCTAAATCACTATTAATTAGAGAAATGCAAATTAAGACAACTCTGGGGTACCATGTCATACCTCTCAGATTGACTAAGATGATAGGAAAAGATAATGATGAATGTTGGAGGGGATGTGAGAAAACTGGGACACCATACATTGTTGGTAGAGTTGTGAAGTGATTTATCATTGTGGAGAGCAATTTGGAACTATGCCCAAAGGCTATCAAACTGTGAATACCTTTTAATCCAGCAGTATTTCTACTGGATTTGTATCCTAAAAAAATCACAAAGGATGAAAAGGGACCCAAAATATGCAAAAATGTTTATGGAAGCCCTTTTTGTAGTAGCAAGAAACTGGAAACCGAGTGGATGCCCATCAGTTGGAGAATGGAGAATGGTATATGAATGTTATGGAATATTATTGTTCTATAAGAAATGATCAGCAGGGTGTTTTCAGAGAGACTTACATGAACCATTGAAGTGAAATGAGCAGAACCAGGAGATCATTTATATAAGGCAACAGCAAGATTATACAATGATCACTTCTGATAGATATGGCTCTCATCAACAATGAGATGATTCAGGCCAATTCCAATGGCCTTGTGATGAAGAAAGCCATCTGCACTCAGAGTGAGTACAGTGGGAACTGAATGTGGGCCATAACATAGTATTTTCACTCTTTTTGTTGTTTGTTTGCATTTTGTTTTCTTTCTCTTTTTTTTTCCTTTTTGATATGATTTTTCTTATGTAGCATGATATTTGTGGAAATACATATAGAAAAATTTCACATGTTTAATATATATTGGATAATTTGCTGCCCAGGACAGGGAATAAAGGAAAGGAGGAAAAAAATTAGAATACAAGGTTTTGTAAGGATGAATGTTGAAAATTATCCATGTATATATTTTGAAAATAAAAAGCTTTAATTTAAAAAAAGAAAGATCTTGGGAAGGATAAAAGATTGTGATAGTGAGTAGAATAGTGAATTAATTAGGGAAGTGTCAAAAGAATTCCTTGATGCACTGAGCACCAAGTTGAGATTTTGTAACATAAATTTGTAACTGACCCAGTCAGTATGGATTTATTTGTAAAGGAAACTTAAGAATTATAGATTTTCAATAGGAAGACAAATAGTCCAAAAAGCTGAACATCATAACACAGGAAAAAATACAAGAAGACTGCCCAGAACTTCTGAAGGGAGTTGGGGTGAATACTAACCAAAAGAATTCACAGATTGCCCCCAGAGGAAAAATAAACTCTAATGCTACAAACTCCAAAACATATAGTGGTTATATTTAGCAATTTCAATGGCAAACAACAAATTCTGCAAGCCATCAGGAAAAAGATCATTTTCAGGAAAAGTAAAAAGAAAGTCTACAAGAAATTAAATGAGGGGGCAAAAGAAGGGATTAAACTGGGAGGGGGTGGGAAAAGCGGAGTTTTTGTTTTTTTTTTTTTTTTTCCCCTGTGGGGACATGGGAACTTTATAATGGATATAGAATCTACAAGGATTTGATGTTAAGAGTCATGGCTCATCTTGCCTCAAAAAGGCAATCAATGATTCTGGGGCAACTGATGACCAGAAGAGTGGAAGGACACAGACTCAGAAAGGAGATTTCAAACCAAATGGGAAAAAAAATTGCAATGAGGAGGGCAAAGAGTAGAAATCAACTACACAATCAGAGCCATAGGAAAATCCCTACCTGGATTAATGTCCTCTATCACTGACAAGATTTAGCATTTCTAAAAAATAAATGGGGAATTATTTAAAAAAAAAAGGCGGGGGGGAGACTAGAGAACAATTATCTTTGTATCTTCAGAACTTAGTAGAGGTTGGCACAAATAGTTAACATGTTTATTGACTGACAAATTTAAAAAGCAATAATATACAAACTACTTTGAATGGGGAACCAAAAATAGATACCTTAAAAGCATTAATAATTTTTAACCCATTTCTTTTCATTTTTATTTTAATGGAGGAAAAAATATAAAACCCCATTTTGCAATATCAGCGGTGCCCTTCCCTTCCTTTTTTGTGTTCATATAGTTCTTGGGTTTGTCTTGGCAGGTAGACCCCCAAGTATTTTATTTTGTCCGTAATAATTTTAAATGGAATTTTTCTTTCTATCTCTTGCTGATGAACTTTGTCAGTAATATATAGAAATGATAATTTGTGTGGGTTTATTTTATATCCTTCAATTTTGCTAAAGTTGTAAATTGTTTCCAGTAGATTTTTGGTTGATTTTCTAGGATTCTCTAAGTATATTATCATATCATCTGGAAAGAGTGATAGTTTTGTTTCCTCATTGCCTGTTTTAATTCTTTTCTTTTTTTTCTTATTGCTAAAGCCAACATTTCTAGTCTAATGCTGAATAATAGTGGTAATAATGGGCATCCTTGTTTCACCCCTGATCTTATTGGGAATGTGTCCAGCTTCTTTCCATTACAAATAATGCTTGCTGTAAGTTTTAGATAGATACTGTATTATCTTAAGGAAAATTTATTTGTAGGTTCTCTAGTGTTTTTTAATAGCAATAGGTGCTGTATTTTGTCAAAAGCTTTTTCTGTTATCTATTGAGATTATCATATGACTTCTGTTTTGTTATTGATATGGTAATAGTTTTCCTGATATTGAACAATCCTGCATTCCTGGTATAAATTCCACTTGGTCATAGTGTATTGTGCTGCTGGTAAGTTGCTGTAATCTTTTTGCTAATATTTTATTTAAGATTTTTGCATCAATATTCATTAGGGAGATTGGTCTGTAATGTTCTTTCTCTGTTTTGGTTCTTCTGCCCCTCCCTCCCTTGTCCTCTAAGACTTCTTTTCCACTACCTGAAGACAGATGGGCTCCACTTTCCACTTACTCTCTTCTCCCCCAGAACTTCTGCAATCTGACTCCAGAATCAATGGCAGCCAAGAAAAAGTCAAATTTACAAAGTACCCTGCTCTGGTGCAGCAGGACTTAGAAGAGACCAGGGATTCTGGGAATTCTGATGGTTCTGTCAGGTCTGGGGGCTCTAAGACCTTAGAAGTATTAATTCCAAAAAGAATAAGAAGAATAAGGTCCATAAATCAAAGAATAAAAGTCTAGAGTGGACAAAAAGGAAAAGCAAATAATGAAGAGAATAAGAGAGAGAAATCCTACTTAGAGAAAAATCCAGAAAATTAAAATTTAAATACAAAACAAATTAAAGGGAGGCAAGGAAAAGAGGTTTTACGAGAGAGAGAGGGAGAATAATTTAATAAAAGGAAGAAGGAAAAAGGAATTAATGAATAAAGCAAAATGTCAAAACTGGGGAAAGTATAATAAATGAGAGGACGGAAGCTTGATGACAAAGGGAAGAGAACCAATGAAAATAGGAAAATAGGATTGTCTTAAAATACATTATGCTCATTACTATTCAAAATTGTACTAAAAATGCTAGTCCTAGATACCTAAATTCTAGATAATGCTAGATAGTACTAGGACAAGAAAAAGAAATAGAAGGGGAAAAAAAAAGGTGACGGGGGAATGAGGGGCACTTAGAGAACCCTTAGAGTGTCAACTAAAAACATTAATCAAAACAATTAACAGCTTTTGCAAAGTTACAGATTATAAAATAAGCCCACAATCTCTTCAACATTTCTGAACATTACCAACAAACCCAGCAGGAAGAGGAAGAAAAAGGAATTCCACTTAGAATAATTATAGATAGTAGAGGCTGAAGTCAAGATGGAAGATTACAGGCAGCAATCCATTTCTGCTTCCAAAATTCCCATCCAAACAACTTTAAAATAACTTCTCAAATCAAATTTTAGACAGGCAGAAGCGAGAAAATGTCAGAGTGAGAAATGTTTCCAGCTTACATTTTCTTCCTAAATTTTCTAGAAGATTAGCAGAAGTCTGTGATATTGGGATAGGTGCTGACCTGGAATACAAGTAGCAGCAGCACCAACAGTGGGCCTTGGAGGCAGAGAAGAACACTTATAATCTGTCACAAGGGAGCAGGAGCCCTGGGCATAGCTCCAAGCATTAGTAGTTGCACAAGAATGGGGGCCTTTCCTCAGTGAAAACGAGGAGTATGGACCAACAGAACAGTGACTCCACCTTTCTCTGTAATACACCACTTTGAAAGCACTGAAAACACGCAGATCCTCCCAGAACTCATTCTAAAAACAGCAACATGAAAAAGCTTGAATCTGGGGATGAGGGATAGCTCCCCACTCCAAGGTGAGCAGAACCCAACTTTAACATAAAGTTCAAACTCAAGAAATAGGCTTGAAAAATGAGCAAACAACAACAAAAAAGAACTTAATTATCAACTTGATAAAAAGAGGCCCCAAAATACTGAAGAAAACAACAGAATTGGTCTAATGATAGAAAAGGGACAAAAATTCACTGAAGAAAAAAACTTTAATATGAAAGCCACTAAATATTGTGTGAGCTTGACTGGGACTCCATGACATTTTAATTGTTTCTTGCTACTCAATTCTAATTTTTTAATAGCTTTTTATTTACAAGTTATATGCATGGGTAATTTTTCAGCATTGACAATTGCAAACCTTTTGTTCCAATTTTTCCCCTCCTTCCCCCCACCCCCTCCCCTGGATGGCAGGATGACCGGATGACCAATACATGTTAAATATGTTAAAGTATAAATTAAATACAAAATAAGTATATGTGACCAAACCATTATTTTGTTGTACAAAAAGAATCTGACTCTAAAATATTGTACATTTAGCCTGTGAAATTCAAGAGAAGCATAAAAAGGTAAACTGGAAAGAAAAATCATAAAAGATTCAGTAAGGTTAAACTGTTTACATTCCTATATGGAAAGATAATACTTATAACTCCTAATAATTTTTCATTATTAGAGCAGTTAAGAGGAAACATAGACAGAGGACAAAATTGTAAGTTAACTATTGTTAAATCACTTCAGTCATGTCTAACTCTTCATGATCCCATTTTTAGGTTTTCTTGGCAAGAATATTGGATTGGTTTGCCATTTCCTTGAGGCAACAGGCTTAAGTGAGTTGCCCAGACTTATGCAACTTATAAGTATGTAAGGTAAAATCTGAATTCAGAAAGGTGAATCTTCCTGACTTCAGGCCTGGTGCTCTATACCTTGGGCCACCTGTCATAGGTAACTGTGATGGGATAATATTTTTTTAATTAAGAAGTGAGAAAGAAGAATACACTGGGAGAAAGGGGGAAGGAGAGGAAGAATGGGGAAATTATTTTACATAAAAGAGGCATAAAAGGGTGAATTTATATAGCAGAGGGGAAAATGGGGGTGGGATGGAAGACAACACTTGAACCTTTCATCAAAACTGGCTCAAAGTGGGAATAATCTACACACTCATTTGGGCTTAGAAATCTATTTTGCTCTACAGAGTAGGGGAGGTACTGATGGAAGGGAGGGCAACTTAATGGAGGCAGTGATCAGAAACAAGAGTAACTTTTGAGGAGGGATGGGGAGAGAGACAGCAGACAGAGATAGAAAGAGAGAGAAAGACAGACAGAAAGAGGATAAATGGGGGGAAATAGGATGGAGGAAAATACGGTTAATAATCATAACTATGAATGTGAAGAACTCATCCATAAAATAGAAGCAGATAGAAGAATGGTTTAAAAGTCAGAACACAACAATATGTTTTTGTTTTTGTTTTTAACAAGAAACACACCTGAAACAGAGACATACAAAGAGTTAAAGTAAGGGGTAAGAATAGAATTTATTATACTTCAGCTGAGAAGGGAAAAAAACAGTGGTAGCTATCAAGAAAAAGCAAAAATAGACCTAATTAAAAGAGATAAAAAAGGACATTTTGCTAAAAGGTACCACAAACAATCAATACTAAACATACATAATATACAATTTTTTAATAATATATTTTTAGTGTTTTCTTTTGGTTTTGCACCCATACAATTTCTCCTAAAGAAATATCCTGTGTTATATTTGAAGGGGGGGAAAAAGGGGGGAAAAATTAGCAAAACCAATCAGTACAATGAAAAAAGTCTGATAATATGTGCCATATTCCATATTAGTATACAAATTTTTTTTTTCTTTTTCTTTTTTTTTTTTGCTGAGGCAATTGAGTTAAATGACTTGCCCAGGCTCACACAGCCAGAATGTGTTAAGTGTCTAAGACCAGATTTGAATTCAGGTCTTCCTGACTTCAGGGCTGTGCCACCTAGCTGCCCCAGTATACAAATTCCTAAAGGAAAAAATGAATTACAGGAGAAAATAGGCTGTAAATACAACTTTGCTTTTTCATAATTAGATGAATCTAGCCATAAAATAATGAGGCTGCTAAGAGGATTGTAATTGAGAAAATAAAATAAAATAGATAAAAAACAACGCACCCAAATTTTGGAGATGCAGCTAAAGTCCTTTAGGGAGAAAACTATGTACCTACAAACACATATTAACAAAATAGAAAAGGAGAGGTTAATATAACTGAACATATACGTTTTTAAAATTAGAAAATTAGAAAATTTAAAATGAGAAAAAATAGAAAAAATTAGAAAATTTAAAATTAGAAAGTGCCTTGGGTATACACTGGGTGTTTTCTTTCTTTTCACTGCTAATGTGTGTACTATAGAAAAGTATGCCTGAGTTTTATGAGGGAAATGTTTCATTGCCACTTCTCTTACTATGATATTTTATTAAATACTTTTGCTTTGTTTCCTCTGGACCACTTATAAAAGTAAATATAATTTTGGGGGTTCATGAGGTGTATGGAAATGAGAAAACAGGGTTAAAGAAAGGGATTTTTCTATACCCAATAATGGTCCCCATCTTCAATTTGCCTATATTCTATTAAGGAAAGGGAAGAAATAAGCAAATGCTAAATATCAAAGACATCTAGTATTTTCAGTAGAAACATTGGAAGGATGGTTGGAAGCCAGACTAAAGAATGAGTTAACAAGGGAGTGAGAGGAAAGATAGTGGGGTCACCTGTTGCTGATAATCTCAAGGAATTTGGCAATGAAAGGGAGAAGAGATATGGGACTGGTTGGTTGTTGTCCTTTGTTACCAAAGAGCTCAAAATAATACCAGTGTCAGAATCAAATTACAGGGTGTTCAGCTATGACTGATCAGATCAATATGACCTTAGAATGTTCTACCACAAATTGGACACAAATAATGCATATGAACATGTGAGGTGGATCCTCTAAATTTGTGCATCTCATGTGTCTTCTGAGCTAATTCAATTCTGCTTTGCTCCTAGAGCATTGCCCCTTCTCTGATGAGGGCACACAGTGCTGGGTGGTCCTGTGCCAGAGTCTCCATGTCATGCAAAGTTCTTGAGAGAGTATCTGTGTATCATCCTTTCCTGACCACCATGCGAGTGCTTGCCTTGTGTGAGCTCTCCTAAAGTCTAGTTAGCTGAGATGCAGCCTGTGATGGATTGAGTTCCACTCTCACTCCTGGGCAACAGATCTTTCAAGATGACTTTCTAAGTTGACTTGGATTGGAAAACTGAACCTTCCTAGAATGCTTTGGGGCATTAAAATTGTTTGGAAGGGCTTAAGGGAAAGCCAAGGCATGTCCTTGGCCTGTTCTCTGCCATCTTGGCTCTGCTCCCAACACAGAGTATCTGAAATCCAGGATAGCTTTTGGAGAGACCACAAATGAAAGAGAGAGGTCCTCCTGATGATACTATGTTGATTTTAAAAGGTTGGAATTAAGACCCTGAATTTTTGCCTTATTCGTTGGCAAGTCTGAACAATATTCAATAAGCAAAGCTAAACTTGAAGAACTAATCCAAAGAGTACATATCATTGAATTACAACATCAATTAACAAGGAATTCTTTCCAGGTTTTTGTAGTGGGGGCACGTGACCCTTTGGCCTGGGACAGATCCCATTTACACAAAGTTACTTATGTAGGGTTATCATTTACATAGATGCAAGGTATGTCTCGATTTGTAGGCCCTTTGGCACCTTCTCTCCTTCCCTATGACCAGCACTTTTAACTGCCCACCTTCACAATGTATATTGCCTCCTAAGGGTCCTTGATAATGCTTTTCTTGTCCAGGACTGTTTTATTTTCTATCAATCAGCCAAACTATTTGTATGCAACAATACCTGAAAGGCAGACGGTGAGCACAAAGACAGGACAACAACTAAAAGGCAGACTGCGAACACAAAGACAGGACAAAGACATCTCCAAAATACAATTATTTTACAAAAACCATCTGGTTTCTCCAACTTTTTAATAAGAGAATTAGAGCTGTCAATATAACCTTCCCTAAATTCTGTCTTGGACAAACCTTCCCAAGACCCAAGAATTAATATCTATGATGCCTATGACCCCAGCCAGGGAGGAAGGTGTCTTTATTGAGCTGTAATAAGGATATCTTATGGATTAATTATATAAAGCACTTTACAAAACCCTAAAGCATTGGAGAAATGTCGGCTACTGTTAGCTATAATATCTGGTGATAAGTGGGCAGTATTTTTTTTTCTGGGCATATTATCCCATCATTAATTTTAATGAAATTCTTTTGATTTTTTTTTCATTTTGTAGGATTGTCAGTTTCTAATTAATTTATAATCTTTATTTCAAAGGCCTTTTATGCAATATAATTTTAATTGCATTGTGATCAATAAAAGATAATTTTCGGGAGGTTTTTGTGCTCTAATACATGATCAATTTTGTGAAGATACGGCCTGCAATTGATAATGAAACTGAGCAACCCTAGATTATGACTAAATAGGGATTGCAGGTTTTTTATGAGGTGTTGTATTGAAATGGGATTGCCTTCCTTCCAGATCCCTTTCTTTTTTCTACTGCAATTCAAATTTATAAAGGGCTCTCACTTCTAAATAGATCCTAGTCTTAGCCATGACAATGCCCAGTATGACCTAGAAAAAGCATCAGGATGTTCTTCTACCCTGACCTCTGCCCCTTGGGAGGGTCTGTCTGCAGTCACATAGTGCGCTACCTTAATGGGTCTTCCCCATTATCCTTCTCTCTTTGCCCTTTATGCATAACCCCTTCTTACAGTGGACTCCCTTCAGTGGGCCTCCAGTGGCTCCTTCAAATCTCCCAGGGTTGGCTTTGTCTATTCCTTTTGATACTGATTCATCCAAAAGCAAGTACACACACAAGGCACTATGTGTTCACACATGCACCCATTGACCTAGGTGGGAAAGAGTACAAAGTGAAAGTCCTCCTTCCCATCCAAAGACCTACTGCTAGCAGTTTTTTCCTCTCAAAAGCCACCGAGAGAGCTAGTCTCAGTTGGAGGCTTTTGTATATATTGTCTAGCTCTAGGATCAATTAAAAGGCTTTTCTTCACTGTACAACGAAGCAGACAGGAAACATCACAGAGTACCTGTCCATGCTTTGAGTTAGGGACAGAATTCATTCCTTCACATTGTCACATGTGTCTAGAAGCAGGCCCACCAAGTCTCCCAGGTGTCTTGGCAGAATTAAATGTAAGATGACTAGAAAAGTAAAAGGTCAGATTTTGAAGGGTGTTAGAGGAAGAATAGCTGCAACTCAAAAAGACCATCACTGAAGACTTCTTCCTTTTACTTTATTCTGAAGACTAATATACCCAACATCTTTTGCAAATGGCCTGGTTATAGCCTCCCCCGCCTTTTTTGTTTTTTTCCCCCCAAATTCCCCAAATCCTCCAATTTAAAACATTTATAATAAGAGGCCTTTGGCTAAGACCATCACTGAAGACGTCTTCCTTTTACTTTATTCTGAAGACTAATATACCCAACATCTTTTGCAAATGGCCTGGTTATAGCCTCCCCCTCCCCCCTTTTTTGTTTTTTTTTCCCCCAAATCCTCCAATTTAAAACATTTATAATAAGAGGCCTTTGGCTTTGTTCATTACCAGTCTAGCTGATTCTCTTATGAAACTCCCTTAAAGTTCCAAGACAAATAACACCATTCAACAGTGATAGTAAAATCATTTTATTTAAATTTTTTTCAAAAAGTAACATTTTGCATATAAATTTCGACTTCAAGATTACAGCATATATTTACCAAAAGGCACATCCCCAAAGAAGGGACAGAATCAAAAGCCCACTGAGTGAGCACTGGGAAACAAGCTTCCTGGGGAATTTAAGCGGAAGTACTTTCTTCAAAATTTGAAAAAATATTTCCTCCACAATGGCATCCCATTTCTAAGACCTGACAGGTGTAGTGTGAGCAAATGCAAACCCATCAATATCACCTTAGGGTGATTTTTAAATCTACAGCTTATTAGATGGAGGAGAATCTCTGGAACTAAGAGTATAAAGAGTCAAGGACACAAATTTTTCCACAACAGATACTTCAATCAGCAACAACAATAAAGCCATGTGGATTGCCATGTTTATTTTGATCAGTTTACCAAGAAATTTTACAGGTATAGGAAGCATAGAGGATGCAAAATTGAATTGAAAATTGAATTTATAATCAAAGAATAAAAGCCAATTTCCAATTACAATGCCACCACAGTACACAGCCCAGGAAACAGACCTTAGGACAGATGTTCTATATCAGGTTTGGGCTTTACCTTCTTGGCACAATGGATACTAAGTTGGAGCATCTCTTATCACCACCTACAAGAATAGACAAATTTTCTTGTCTGGCTTCCTTGTCCAACGAAAGATCTTCATCAGCTGCACACTCATTTACTGTTGCTTTTGGGAGATTCAACTTCAGGGTTACAAGAGGTCCAGGTCACGTCTCCCAGACCAATAGGACATATGTCAATTCAGAACCTTTCTCTCTGTGGCACTACCCCAAAGGGACTCTTCTTCCTTTTCAGGCACCACTGGAAGGGATGACGGCCTCCCAGTGACAGTCTGAGAAGAATAAACAAGCTGACCACTTTAGCCTCCCAAGACCAGGCAGTTACCAACTAGCCAGGGAGGAGGACATAGAAAAAAAAGCGATGTCAAAGTGCACTACCAACATTTCTTACTACATTTGGGTTTCTGATGAAGAGTAGCAAGAACTATTGTGCTACAGTTAGCAGGGCAGCCATAGGGTTCAGCCTCAGAAATAGGCAGAGTGCTGGGGGATGCCGATGCCCCCAAATCCAGTTTTAAGAACAAAACTTCTTTCATTCAGGCTAAAAGTATATGGTGGGTAGCAAAGCCCTACTCCTTTCTCAGGCAGCTGCTGAGCTGAGAACAAGCAGCACCCAAGTCAGTCTTCGGACAGCTCACTACTGAGGAGAAATATAGCCCAACAACTACCCAAATGAAGGGAGATCAGGCACAGCAGGGCTTCGGGCCATAGAGGAGAGGATTACTTTAATGACCTCAGAATCAGGAGTACCTGTCCCTGAGTCGGTTGCTGTTGAATCTCCCCATTTATGTGCAATTTCCACACACTTAAGATGTGGCAGCAAATCTTCTGGAGTTTCTGGTGAGATGGCAAGGTCTACGGACCAACTGGCCACAAACTTTGCTGTTGGACAATAGAATCCACTCACTTAGAAGGTCCTTTCCCAAAGAACCTCAAAGGACTAGATGGCAATCGCTTCTGTGAATTCTGGGTCTGGACCCCAAAGGGGAAAATAATGAGCATTGGGACCCAGTGGTTTGTAAAGTTTTTTCTTTATGTCCTTGCCATACACCTGGGTCCCTTTGGCCTGGAAACATTTTCCCCAGGGTCTGATGTAAACATTTGCAGATTGCCCTTTAGAAAAGCAATAACTCATACAAATTTTTGTGTTTAACATTCCAGTGCAGGCAGTGTCTTAGCATTAGTCTTTTCCTTTTTCACAAGAACCTAGCTTATAAAGGAACACACGGAGGGAGCTTGAAAGAACTGTGGTCGAAGAAAACCACCTGACTGCCAAGGAACTGTGTCTGTGTCCTGCAGCCAGTGGATAAACCAGGCCTTTCCCAGGAGAGCAGAGTAGACTGAGCAGTACTTCTGTGAATTAATTTGCAGTCATTGTAACCCTTGTCCCTATTATTGCCCCCACCCACCCACCCTCCCGACTGCCATATCTTGGTACAGACGAGTTTTTCCAGCTCTTGCATCAACCTGTGCTTGCTTTGTTTCCAATGGGGCTTTTCTCAGAGGGCTCTGGGGCCTCCTTAGAGAGTAGAGAGATTTCTCTCCCAGTCCTGGCATCTGGGTACTTGAAAGCACAAGAGGAGGAGTCCATGAATATGCTAGGTATGCTGCTGCCAAAGTAGATCTTACTGTTTGCAGCAATGGCCTGGTACTTTTTAAGCTCTAGATACTCCGGGGTTAGTTTGAGCTGTATGGGGCAAACAAGAGGAATACTGTTAGAATACCTGAAACTCTCCCCTCCTCTTATAAAACAATGATTTATAATCTCTTTCCCTTCTGTTCCCAAGTAATTTTGGGAAACAATTCTGATTTCATTGAACAACACTCGACCCCTCATCTCCCCAGAGAAGAGATCCTCAATTTTCCATTCCATTTATCTATAAGCCATGACACGCCTTATGCTCAGGTTCTACTCTCATAGCTCCTAATCCTTCCACCCAATTCACTCAATACCAAAAGCCTATTCCACTCTGTTCTTTAGAAACATAAATCTACTGATCCAAGTTCTCCATGTTCTCACACTTTCCCATCAAATTTCTTTCTACCTTTTCACTTCGACAGAAATGTGGCTTCCCTTGAGAATACTGAATCCTTTGTAGCCCATTCCATTGGTGGCAATTTCTCTGAGATTAATAGACTGAAAGGAAAATGGGACACTCCCTGCTCCCCACTATTACACTTCCAGACTATTGGGGATCTTCACATTTTGGGTCATGGATTCCTTTGGCAATCTGGTGAAGCCCATGGATCCCTTCTCAGAATATATTTGTTGCCTCCATTCGTAAGTGAAAGTGAAATTTCAGATGTCAGTAAAAATAAAAATGTAATTTTTTCTCCCTATCCAAATTCATAGGACTCCCCCTACCCCTTGCCCCCTGCCCCAGACATCTATTGGATCCAGATTAAGAACCTGTTTCATGCAATATGTTATCACCAGTTCTCTAATGCCTTTACCTCCTTTGAAGTCCATTCAAAGCAACTGTTCTAGTAGGCTTCTTCCACGCTTGTCACCAGCTGCACATTGGAGTATGCCGCTCATTGCCACTGAGGACTTGCTAATCCTGGAGGTGTGTTCAGGGTCTACAAGCTTCCTCCTGTTCTCATTTAATTCTGTCCTCTAGGTCTGAGGACCTTAAGAGCACAGATGTAAAGCTCAAAGAGGCTTCAGAGAACATCTAGACCACTGCCCTTGTCTCTACCTCTACCCAATTAGTTTTCAAGGTCTTTTCCATTTCTCACATCTGTCCCATTTTCTCCCCTCATAGGCACCATACCATTTAAAGCTTTTATTATTTCTCATCTTATATAGGAAAATAATCTTCAAACACAATGCAATACAATAATCTGCCAAAATCATTTTCCTTAAAGCAGAGGACTGAGCAAATTACTCCCCGTTCCTGGAAGCTTCAGGGTCTCCCTCCAGTCTCTCCAGATTTATCTAACAGTTCTTCTCATGTCCATTCCAGCCAGATCCTCACTTAAGCCTGGAATATGTTCCAGTCTTGCCTCAATCTTTGGGAATCTTAGTTTTCTTCTCCAAGCCTCCCTTCAGACACCACTTCTCTCAAAATGCCTTTCTTGGTCCTCCTTCAGATGTTAGTGATCTCCCACATTCCCATCCTTAAGACAGCTTGCATTTCCTTAGAAGAACTGTAAATTTGGAATAGAAAAAAATCCAAAGGTCTTCTTCTCAATGATCTTCAGTATTTCACCTTTCAGGATTTCTGTATGAGTGTGATCTTAATAGTCACTGTTGTTCTACTCCCTATTTTATCTAACCTTCTTCGAAATATATTTTAGTCATAGGCTAAGGTTTGGTTTAATCTTCCTTGCATTATAATCTCAATTCACTTATTTCTCCCGTGTCTTATGTCTGTGTGTATAACACTGAAATGCCAATATACCTCCTGGACATTATCTAAGAATTACTGACTGGTCTAATGATAGTTCACTTCTCAGGTCATAATTACTCTTCTCTGTCTATACCCACATTCTCTCTATGTCTCTCTCTCCCTCTCTGTCTCTCTTCTTTCCCTCCCCCTCTTCTCCTCCCCTCCTTCCATCTCTTTCTCTTTCTTTCCTTTTCTCTTTTCTTCTTCCCCTCCCTCCCCTTACAATACTCACACAGTTTTCTCCCTCTTTCTCCATTCTGTTTTAATGCCTTCTGTCACAACTATAAATGTCCAAGAAAATACCCTTTCCCTAGCTCTAGTTTTCTCCCTGGCCAAGAGCCCATCACACTTTTACCTCTAAGACCACCAACTTAGACCTAAAGTCCTTTCTTCTTCACTGTTGTTTGGTTTCTCTTCTGAGAAAATAGGATCGTCAATGAAACAATACACCTAACTTAATATCTTCAGTTTGTAGCCCAGTACCTATCCTCACCATCCCTAGATACTTTCTGAACTCCTGCTAGCAGTGCCACTCATCCTCGTGGGAATCCACAGAAATGCAGAATGGTCCTAAGAATTGAGAAGACCTCAGAGGCGGGATTACAATGTGGATGGAGTCAGGAAGGCCCAAGTTTGAATCCTGTTGGACACTTGCTGGTTGTGAGACCTGCAAAATCCCTCACCCTCTATCTGCCTCAGTTTCTTCATCCATAAGATGCAGGCTTACCTCTACCAATACATACCTATAACCAATAACAGGAACTTCAGAAGATAAACCATTTCAAAGGGTTTGGAGGAGGATCAAATGAGATAATGTGTGAAGCGCTTTCTATAGGCTTTAAGGTTTCCAAGTGCCAGCTCTTAGGATTAGATCATTTTCGAGAACTTCTGTCCATTCTAAGATCCTATGTTCCCAAGTTTCAACAGGAGGCTCCACCAGGGCCCAAATTATGTCCCTCAAAGAAAGCAGCTGTCCTATGGCTTCAGTGGCCTGGCTTCTTGATGTTCTAATAGCTCTGGCAAGTATGATGACCAGGTTATCCTTTATCTGATCCTTGTTCCCTACTTGGTTTCCCAAAAGTGAACTTCAGACCAAGTCTAGAATATCACATTGATTTAAGCACTCTTCCCTGGCTGCTGTTGGTTATAGTTCCCCTGGAGCAGAAATTCTGATTACATTCAGATGCACCAGTGATTACTTCAAGTTCTGGTATTATATCCCCTTCCTTTCCTCTGCCAAGGCTAACCAAAAGCCAACTTTCCCCAATTTACTTGGCTGCTGAGACTCTACAGTATATACTTTCTCTCAGATAGATAAAATCACCTCCATCCCACTATTGTCAATAGGTAGCATAAGGGAAATTTCAGACCAAATCCTTCCATATTCTCCCTCCCACCCCCATTTGCCCAGGACGCCAAAAAAAGAAAGTTTGGGGAGGGAAAGCCAGTCACCTTGTTTGAAGTGGCATGTTTATGTGCAGTGTAGTATTCAGCATCTGCTCTTGCCTTCTCTCGGGCCAGGAATGCAGCATCTGGTAAGCAAAGCAAAGTGAAAAATTACTAAAAATAAAAAATTCCCAAACTATCCAAGTTGGGGAAGATTTAAGATCCTCTCTTGATGAGGGAGGACAAGTTTGCACATTCCAGAATCTGAGAGTATATAAGCAGTACAAAATGTAGACTACAGGCTTAGCTTTAAAAATTAGCCATTCCATTAAACATTTTTCACAAAAGAAGCCTTAACATCAACGTTACTCATTTTAATACTACTGCCTGTTCCCCCACTATTTCTTCCTTTCTCTTTCTCTTTTTTCTCTCTCTACTCATGCAGTTCTAGTCACTATAATAAAATTAGTGTTCACAATGCCATATCCCATAATCCACTTAAAATTTAAAAATAAAGTTATTCCTGCTTTTCCTCTCTCTGAAATAAGTGCCTAGTCTAAAGGTGCAATAAAGGCATTTCTGCTCTTAAGAAGTACAATTCTTTGTACCTTCAAGAACACCTGGCAGAATCCCACATCAATCAATATTTATGGAACATTCTATTCTCTTACACTTTGTTTAACCTATCCCAACTATCTTCTACCAATCAGTTCTGGAAGAAACAATTACTACAGAAATCACTTAGGGGCTAGAATGAAAAAGACAAAAGTAACAGGGTATAAGTAAGCAAAAAAAAATCTGAATATTCAAAAAACATTTGGGAACTGAAAGAAGCTAATTTGTGAAATCAAGACAGCCCTGGCATCTAAAGACCCAGCATTTGTTTCTTCAATTATGGTAGAAAATCTACAGTAAAAATTAAAAATCAAGTCACAGGAAACGTCCATGAGAAGAAAAAGGCATTTAGCGCATCAATCTTATTTTCAGAGGGCAAACTAAGCCCTGAGGTCAAATGATTGACTCTTACTCACAGACCAGTACCTGAGAACATTGAACTGCCCACTAACTGGCCTGCCTGGCACTGATGACTAGTCAAGAGAAGACATGGTTATTTTCATACATTCTCCCTATTCCCTGCAATTTCAAGAATTCTCCTTTCCCTGAGAAAAAAGGGCAATCAATAAAATTGGGGTGGTCCTCAATTGTGACAACACACCTTCAATTTCAGAAATGCGCTTCTCAGTTTCTTTCTCCATTACCTTCTGCTGAAACCGGATTTTTGCTACCTGTGCAGTTTTCTCTGCTTCTACAATTGAAAACAAGGAAAAAATATGTCTTTAAAAGCAGAATTTAGTAGCATACATCCAATCGAGTATGAGGTACCCTATTATAACATGTAAATCTTATGTCAACCACTAGAATTTAAAAATAACATTGAAGGAACTGCTTAAAAATACTTGTCAAAATAACAAAAATGAAGATATAACTGTTACTTAATTGTTCTGAGGTGCCAAAAAAAGAGGTCAAATGTAGTCTTTGATCTTGAAGAGCTTAATCCTTTTATTTATATATTTTTATTTATTCATATATTCATATGCAGATGTGAAAAACAGCAGGGTAAACAATACCCCAAATAACAGAACTATGTGATTACATAACCCATGTGGGGAGGGAAAGAAGAATGGGAAAATAACCAAAGACACAAAAGGCAAACTGGGAAAAGATTCTTAAAGGTTTTAAATTGGCAAAGGATCGAAAAGAACATCATCCTGGCAACAGAAGCAACATGAGCAAAGGCCCAGAGCTGGGTAAGAACAGTCACATAGAGGGGACAGCAGAGAGTTTCAATCTGGTTAGAGAAAAGAACAATGAAACATAAGGTTCAAGCTGTGCTTGATAGTTTCATTTGGTACAAGACTTTGAAAGGAGGAGATGCCTAGAGAGGAGAAGGGTAAAAACAGTGTTTGAGGAGCATTATCTGATAACTATAGGTATTGAACTCCACCAAGAACACAAGAGGAGATCACAACAAACCAGGCTTTTCACAAACAAGGATGATCAACACAAATAGTCCAAGAGCACAACAAATCAATTAGAATAAAATTTCAATCAACAGAACTTTTTTTTATTTGGAGAATAATAATAAAAATAATAGCTAACATCTATACAGTGCTTCTTGTGGGCAAGGCCATGTGCTAAGCACCTTTATCATTATTATCTCATTTGTTCCTCACAGACATTTAAAATAAGGTTAAGTGACTTGCGAAGGATCACAGAACTAGTAGAACCATGAATGGTCTTCCTGGTCTTCCTTCCAAGAATGACTATGGTACCACCTACCTGCCCCAATATTTCCCAATGTCCAATCTTGGGAGATACACTTATGTTTCAAGGCACCTTATTTCTGTCTTAAGAGTTAATTACAACAATAGAAGAATTTCCCAACTAAGTCGTCTCTTGACTCATTTCCAGAAGAAAATATCCTGGCTGAATATTAAGCAACAGGCCTTTCTTTTTCTCCACACAGCATAAAACATCAGAACAATCTACTATTATTCAACACAATGCCTTCACATTTGATTAGAAATGTAAATATGAAAAGAAACTCAACATTATGTAGTCTGGATTTAAATCTAATATTCTATCTTAAGCTCTTAGATAATAAAGGCTGTGTCATCTGTCATCTGGTACCTTCCCCTTCCCACCCCCAACATCTTAGCATAGTGCTTGGCCCAAAAGTGATAAAACTGCTGAAGTCAGTACAGAACCCCTGACCTGGAAGGAGAATCTGGACTTTTCCAAAAAGGTGATTCATTTCTGCCCACAAGAAGAATAATTATTCTGACAAGAATAATTTTTCCTAGGATTACTTCCAGAGGCTATCTTATTCACAGGCACACTTGTGAATTTCGAGGATAAACATTTAAATACTAATCAACATTTCCAAGGGAAGTGATAATAAAGAGGACTATAACTCAAAGCATCCAGGTTTCTATTTGTTTCTCTCATCCTCCTTCCATATTTCCTTTAGTAAACCATATCATGAAATTAAATATATGTCTTTTCATATTTGTTTTATCTAATTTATAAAGTTTTTATCTTCCCTATCCTAAAAAAAAAAAAAAAATCTTAAAGGTATTGTCTATATTTCTCCCTAAAAACAAACAAGAGAAATAGCGATATTGATGGGATTCTGATTTGTATGTGGCACTCCTGCTTATGTTTCCCTGGAGGGAGGGAAGCCCCATAGAATTCAGGTTCTCCCCTTTACTCTCACCAAACTGAATTGTATGTTCTTTTTAAAAAACTGAAAAAATTAAAATAGGAAATTACTGTAGAAAGCTGAGTACACATACATAACTATAAACAAATCTTCCATAAAAAAGAGGGGGGAAAAAACAAGTTAAATATCCATACCAATGAAAATGCAAAACAATTTTTTTTTTGGCTCTGGAATACAATTTATATATATTTTTTCTGATCATTATTGCTTTGGTCAAATTAATATGAAAATAATTCTGTTGCCCTTAAATATGAAGAAATAGCTAGAGAAGGGCTAGACAAGCAGGGGAAATCATATCCAAGACAACAAAGGCTATTTTGGGCAGCATTTGTCTAGCCAAAGGCAAAAGCCTGTAAACTATAGCTGAGTGCTTTGCACAGGTTAAGGGAAATCAAAGATTAGGTATACACTTCCAACATTTACCACATTTTTTTCTTTCTTTACAGTTGTTTGGGTTTTTAAGTCCATAAAGTCAATAATATCCACTATAAATATTCTTGGAAACCAGTGAAACAGTAGCTACTCCCACCAGCATGAAGAACCCTAGAGTTAAGTATGGCCCAATTTCACACCTTGCTTTGGGAGCTGTGGAG
The DNA here is from genome assembly GCF_902635505.1 of Sarcophilus harrisii. Classification (NCBI taxonomy): domain Eukaryota; kingdom Metazoa; phylum Chordata; class Mammalia; order Dasyuromorphia; family Dasyuridae; genus Sarcophilus; species Sarcophilus harrisii. The sequence continues at coordinate 624,104,185 of NC_045427.1, forward strand.
CTGATTAAAAAGGGAAGAGGAGGGGTGTCCAGGGAGACAACTAGGTGGATTACGTGACAAGTGTAAAATCAGGAAGACCACAAGTTCAAATCTGTCCTTAGACACTTATGATCTGAGCAAGACATTTAACCTCCGCCTGTCTCAATTTCCTCAGTTGTAGAATAGGAATAATAATAGCACCTACAACTCCCAGGGCTGCAATAAGGTTCAAATGAGATGTTTGCAAAGTACCTGCCATAGTGCTGGGTACCCACTAGATGCTTAACAAATGCTCCCTCATCTCCCTCTAAGTATGACTGGGGCATCACAAAGTTCAGCATGAGATGGCTAGTTATCTATTAATAGGACAAACTCATTCAACATATTCCAATCCACAAGGGACATTCATTGCAAATGGGGAACTGTGTACCTATAATAGCCTTTTTCCTCTCTGTTTCTGCTTCTTTCTCCACCACCTTTTGCTTCTGTGCAGCTATAAGAAGTTTGGTCTTCTCAGCTTCCCTGTGGAGTAGAAGATTTAAAAAATTAGGAAGAATTCAATTCAGTAAATATTTTTCAACTACCCATAATGTGCAAAGTATTGCGCTGGATGCTGAGAATACAAGGATAAAACACAAAGCAGTCATTTAAGAAGTCTGTGTTCTATTGGGAAAAACAAGATACAGAGGAAAAAAATCAAGGAAACCTAAGTGGGAAAGAGGAGAAACTATGGCAGGAAGTTGTAGAGAACGTGATAGGGGAAGGAATCAAAGAAAGCTTTTCATAGAAGATAGCCTCCCAGCTGAACTTAGAAGAAAGTTAGGGATGTAATTTAATCCTTTACATTAGAAGTAAGGATGGAGTATATACTGGGAATGAGAGATGGAGCTCCCAGTGATTAAATCTGTCTAGTATGCACAAAGGAAGGAAATAGAAACAAGTGGAGAAGAGCTTTAAATGCCAAACAGAATTAGCATATTCATTTGGCAGCTGAAAATGATTGGGAAAAGGATTATTGGGAAGCAAGGAGCTGCAGTAATCCAGGTTAGAAGTGATGAGAGCCTGAGATGTGAATGGAAAGCAAATGAATGTGAGATTTCATTATAAAATCAAAGTCACTGAGATTTTGCAACTGATTTATAGACAGCTAGGTGGCACAGGGCAGGGACTTGAAGCCCGAGTTCACCTCCTACATCATTTACTAACTGCGTGATTCTAGGAATCACTTAACTCTTTCTCTATCTCACCTGTAAAATGAGAATAATAATGGCACTTGCCTCCCAGAGCCATAGTGAAGATAAAATGTTTGTGAAGCACTTTGCAAACTTTAAAGTACTGTATAGATGCTAGTTGTTGTTGCTATGGTAATTAATTACTGTAATGGGTACTGAAGGACTTGTAGTGTGAAAACTTTCATAAATTTCAAATCAGATGATTTCAGAAAGGCCTGGAGAGACTTACACGAATTGATGCTGAGTGAAATGAGCAGGACCAGGAGATCATTATATACTTCAACAACAATACTATATGATGATCAATTCTGATGGACGTGGCCATCTCCAGCAATGAGATGAACCAAATCAGTTCCAATAGAGCAGTAATGAATTGAACCAGCTACACCCAGCGAAAGAACTCTGGGAGATGACTATGAACCACTACATAGAATTCCCAATCCCTCTATTTTTGTCCACCTGAATTTTTGATTTCCTTCACAGGTTAATTGTACGCTATTTCAAAGTCTGATTTTTTTTGTACAGCAAAATAACTGTTTGGACATGTATACATATATTGTATTTAACTTATACTTTAACATATTTAACATGTATTGGTCAACCTGCCATCTGGGGGAGGGGGTGGGGGGGAAGGAGGGGAAAAATTGGAACAAAAGGTTTTGCAGTTATCAATGCTGGAAAATTACCCATGCATATATCTTGTAAATAAAAAGCTATAACAAAAAAAAAAAAAATTCAAATCAGAGTAATTAAAAGGATGGCACCATCCCCAGGGAAATTAGTAAAGTTGGGAGGAGATTTAGGGGGAGAGAATAATGTGTTTCAACATGAAGTCAGGAAGAACTTGAATTCAAATCTGGTTTTAGATACTTTACAAGCTGAATGAATCTGGGCAAAGTCATTTAATCCCAGCTGCCTCCCCCAAAAAGAAATAAATGGATATAAAAGGATTGTGGAGGATAAAGACTTAAGATATAGAATCGGATGAGTTAAAATTCAAGAAGGATAAAAAGAAGGTAGGTGGTTTGTCTTACAAGGTTAAAAAAATAAGGGCCTTGAATAAATTGATAGAGTAGATTGGTGGGTAGGTCAAATTGTTTTAAAAAAACAAAAACAAAAACAAAAGGAACCTGAAATTCCTCTAGAACCATTTCAGACATAAATGTCCGGCAGGCAGCTGACGAGACAAGCTTAATAAGGCCTATATGTATGTATGTATATGTGTATATATATGTGTGTGTGTGTATACATATGTATGTGTGTGTGTGTGTGTGTGTGTGTGTGTGTGTGTATGTATGTATAAAATATATTAAAAAAGTCTGGGAATGATACAATACAATTCAACTCAATGACCTAGGTGACAGAAGATTACACCAAACCAGTGTTCCCCAAATCACTACTATTCCCAAAACTCTTTGGCTCAGGGTCCTGGGCTCCATCAGGATCTACAGGGAAATGGTAGTCAAGGTGATGGTGGTGCTAGTTTGACTTTCTTGGCAACCACTGATTCCTCTCTCTCCCTGACGTACCTTGAAAGCTTCAGTTAGTCTGGGTTATAAATTCTGGGTGTAGGAGCTGGTGGGGACGACTGGTCCCTTCTTCACAGAGTAACTTCCTCAGATGATGGCTGAGGCAGATGGGATGAAAGGAAGACCAGGGATTTGGGTGAATGGGGAGAGAAATTGCCATACCAGGGCTCTTGTGCCTAGCAATTCAAGCTGTCCCAAAATGGAATGTTGCCTAGAGAGGTGGCAGGTTCCTCTACTTGGAGGTCTTCAAGCAAAGCCTAGTATTTCATATCCAGATTGGACTCACTGGTTAATGAAGTCATCTTCCACCTCTCAGATACTGTGATAGGAGTCAGAATTATTCTTCTGAAATGTCATTGATTATTGTACAGACTGTCCTCCTGCGGCTTTTTATTTCACTCTCACATCAGTTCACAAACATCCTTCTAGGTACCTACTTCATTTGCTACCTCTTCTAATACCAATATTCCATTATTGCAATATACCATGATTTGTTTGATCATTCCTCACTGACAGGAATCTACTTTGCTTCCTGTTCTTTTTTACAACCAGAAGTAACACTATATCTGTGTCTGCGCATTTGCATGTCTGAACTGAACAGAATAAATCTTCATCATGAGGACAGCTGAACCCAGGGGAACTGATGAAATAGCAAGAGATCATATTGAAAGTATAAGAGAAAACTCAGAACAGAGCTTTGGGAACACCTACAATTAATGGTCAAGAAATGGATGATGATACAGTAAAGGAAATAAGAGAAGGCATGGTTTGATAAAGAGCCAAAGCAAAACAACTTCAAAAAAAAAAGGGGGGGGGAGAAGAAGGGGACTAATCTAGAATGAGAATGTGGTCGTCAAAGTCAAAAACTGCACTAATCTTGAAAAGAACAATTTCAGTCAAGTGACAGGAGTACCAAGAACTAGACTGAAGTGAGAAGTGAGGAAATGGATGCAGTGAGTATAGACAAAGCTTTCTAAGAATGGTTACCAAAAAAAGAGCTACAGGAAGATAATTTGAAGAAATGGCAGGGTTTAAGAGAAGGTTGGTTGGCTGGGTTTTTAAGATTGGGGGACATTTGATCATGATCGAGGAATCAATAGGGAAGGAAAAATGCTCTAGTCAGGTTCCCAAAGGAGCCAGGAAAAAATACAGCAAAGCTCACCTTTTTTCAGGAACATAAGCAAAAAAGAGAAAATGGAGAGGTTCTAGGGAGCCAAGAGAGCTTACAGTGAATTTTCAACAAAGTAGGAGACAAAGGTCTTCTGCTGAGATGGAGAGAGAAGGAATGACAGTGTATACTTGAGGAGAATATTAGGTGGCTTAGAAAAGCCAATGCAGTATAAAAATGTAGATTAAAGGTTTCATATTTTTCTTATTTACTTTTTATACTCTGCTTTGTGTATGGAAATGGAAATGCTCTCTTTTTTGAAAATCAGGTTTACAATAAAAACATTTTTTTTTTTAAAAAAAGTCAGTCATTGTAGGGAATGTAACAGTTTCAAATGGGAAAGAATAAAAGACTTTCTTTGTACAAAGACCCCAAATTCACAGAGGGGCTTGGTCAACATGATTGAATGATTTTCTTTAGCAGCGTGCAAGGAAGAGTAGAGAAAGCAGATGATGCAGATAAGTCAAGGGTGGGTTTTGGCAAAGTGACAGAACACTGGGTTTAGAGACAGGTTTAGAGATATAAGGCTTATTTCAATACATCATGGAGCCACAAAGAGTACATTCCTTCCAACAGTACCAGTCACAACATATAATCAGTATTCAGGTACCTTACAGGTAAAAGGAGGCAGGGACTTTGAGGATCCTTTCTCCTGATGCAAATGCTACAAAAGGATTTCCCTTTAAAATTAAAAGTAATTCAAGGGCAGCTAGTTGATGCAGTGGATAGAGCACAGCCCTGAAAAGTCAGGAGGACCTGAATTCAAATCTGGCCTCAGACACTTAACACTTCCTAGCTGTGTGACTCTGGGCAAGTCACTTAACCCCAAATGCCTCAGGGGGAAAAAATTAAAAGACATTCAGCTCATAATAGAACAAATTGAAAGAAAATTCTAAGCACAAACTCTTGAAAATTTCTAATGAGCTAATAAGATTTAAAAAACGCTCAGAGGGTACTTTCCCAATCTACAATAGAGAACACCTAGTTGACAACTGCCAAAAGACCACCAATTTTTAATGATCATTTGAAACAATAATCAATCTCACTAAAAATCAAAAATTAAAATATTGCTCATATATCACTTCATACTGACAAAAATGACAAAAAGTAATGAAATTATTTTCTCAATCTTTTGATTTAAATTTAACATATTTACCACTGCTAGGGCTATTCCCCCAAACATCAAAAAAGAAAAGATACTTTATTTACAAAAGCTCTTTTTGTGGTAGCAAAAAGCAAAAACTAAGGGAATGCCTACCAGTGAGAAATTTTGGTATATGCCCATAATTGAATACAATTCTGCTGTGACAAATGAAGAAAAGCAGTTAGGTAACAGTGGATAGAGTAATGGACCCAGAATCAGGAATACTAAGTCAAATCCAGGCTCAGACACTTAAGACTATGTCTTACCCTCTATCTGCCTCAGTTTCCTCAACTGTAAAATGGGGAGAAGAACAGTATCCTCCTCCCAAAAGTTGCTGTGAGAATCACATGAGATAATATAGAGCACAGTGTCTGGCAAGTACTAGGTACTTAGTAAATGTATATTTACTTTCTTCCTTTCAAAGAGTTATGGAACGACTTATATGAACTGATGAAGAATGAAATCAGAAAATAGTTGTGTGTGTGTGTGTGTTTTAAAAGACTCGAGTGAGCATAGTTAGAACAATTTATATTATAACATCAAACTTTTTTAAAATTATGTTGAAGAAGTTAAAGCTTATGGAGATCAAAATGAGGAGAACCAAGAACAACAATATAAAAACACAACTCCACAACTCTGAAAGCTGTAAGAATTATAATCAACATAACTACCATCTATGAGTTCCAAAGGCTGGACAAAAAAAGCATACCATCCCTACACCTAATAGTGAGGAGATGGTCACTCTTAGGATACAGAAAGAAACATGTTTTTTGGACACAGTTAATGAAAGAATCTGTTTTGTTTGACTATGCATATTTTTAACAAAGATTTTATTTTTATTTACCTTCCTTCTTTCCCTGTACCCAATGGGGTAGAATGTAAGAGGAAAAAAAAGTAAAACTTGTTCATTTAAAAAATAATTTTTCTAACTGTATGGATATGTATACATATATTGTACTTAATATATACTTTAACATATTTAACATATATTGGTCTACCTGCCATCTGGGGGAAGTGGTGGGGGGAAAGAGGGGAAAAACTGGAACAAAAGGTTTTGCAACTGCTAATGCTGAAAAATTACCCATGCATATATATCTTGTAAATAAAAAGCTATTAAAAAAATAGTAATTTACAAAAATTAACTTACAAAATAAAAGTAGTGAAACTCAATGCTAAAAGGGTTGGGGGGAGGTACACTCACAGTTATTTGCTGCTGGAAGGATTGAAAACTTTTATTATCTTTTTGGTAAACAATCTGGCAATACACAATAAAAATTACAAATACAATTACAGACTTTGACCCAATGATTCCACTGGGAACACAGCCTGAAATTATTATAAAAAACCATTCAAAAAACATCTGTTGAAAAATTTTTATTTTAGAATTATACGTAATTGCCCTCCCCTCCTCCCCCCATGAAATAAACCTAAAAGTCCACATCTGGGAATGGTTAAATAAGGTACTTTAATGAAATATTATAATGCTGATAAAGCATGAAGAATACAAAGAAATAAGGGGGAAAATAATGCAGCTAAAAAAAAAATCAAAGCAGATGCAGAAGAATGGGATTCATATGATCTACAATTATTTAAGAGAAAACAAATGGACAAAGAATTCTGATGGCGGCTTAAGCATAAGTGAAAAATTACAACATTTTAAATGTTCAAATCAATTAATTAAATATCTATATTTAATGAGCAAGTTCAGTTAGCTGAATTGGCATTTGTTTAGTATTAAGTTTTAGTAAAATATGTGATTTTTTGTAAAAGACTGTCAAGCTATCCATAAGTATTTATTAAGCATTTTGCTATCCACTAGGAATACAAAGAAAAAGCAGAAACAGTCCCTAACCTCAAGAAGTTTATCTTCTAACAAAGGAAAAACAATATATAAAAATCAGAATATGCAAGATAAATATTGAATAGATGGAAAGACTCGTTGAAGAGATGAAACTAACAGCTAGGGTAACCAGGAAAGGTCTCCTAGGGGAGATGCTTGAGCAGAGTAAGGTAGTCAAAATTAGTAGAAGTTGGAGATTGGGAGAGAAAGAATTCCAAGTGTAGTGCTGACCCAGTGCAAAGGCCAATGATCAGAGGATAGATAGAATGTCACCTTTGAGACTGCAAGCAGCAGTCTGGAGAGTAAAATGTGAAAAGATTGAAAAGGCAGAGAGGAGGGATGTGAAAGTTTTAAATGTCAAACAATGGACTTGTACTTTCAGGGCTGAGTGAAGAATGGACTAAAGCTGGACAGAAGGCAAAAGTGAAAAACAGGATTTGAGGGCCTAGGAGAAAGGTGATTTGTACCTGAATTAGGCTGATGGTTGAATATGTAGAGAGGAGATAAGAGAAGTTATAGAGAAAGTGGTGTTTGAGCCCAGTCAGGATTACAAAATCTGACAAGTGACTGGATAAGTGCAGTACCATAAGAGAGGTTTAGAAGAGTGTAGGAGGAAAAATAATGAATTCTATCTTAGATTTATTGAATTTGAGATACTTGTAGGATATTACGCTTGAAACATTTAGTTGGTAATGTGAGACTAAAAACAGAAATTAGGCACAGATGAACAGATATGGAAATCATCTGCAGAGAAATGATAATTCAATCTAGGAAGCTGATAAAATCATCAAAGAGTATAGAGAGAAAAGTGAAGAAGGCCCCTAGAAGTGACTTTTGGGGGATCATCCATGGTTAAGTGGAAATTGGAAAAAAGACATATAAGTGATATAGGAGAACCAGGTGAGAACAATGTCGCGAAAACTCTGAGAAAGTGTCCAAAAGGAGAAGATGGGTCAATAGTATCAAGGGCTGCAGAGGTCACAAGAATAATAAGGATAAAAAAAAAAAGTTAACAGATTTAGCAACCAAGAGAACACTGATCACTTTGAAAAAAGCAGTTTCAGTTGGGTATTAAGGTATTAAGCCATACTGAAGAAGTTTAGAAGAGACAGGACAGAGTGAGAGCATCACATTGGGATAGCTTTTCCATAGAATTTAGCTGAAAAAAAGGAGAATACGTGTAGTCTGAAAGTTGCTGGCATGGTAGGATCAAGGGAAGGGTATTTAAATATGGAGGAGAGGGCAGTTAGGTGGCACAGTGAATAGAGCACTAGCCCTGAAGTCAGGTTCAAAGCTGGTCTCAGACACTTAACACTTCCTAGCTGGACCCTGGGCAAGTCACTTAACCCCAATTGCCTCAGCAAAAAAATGAAATAAAATAAAATAAAGATGGAGGAGATTTGGGTGTATTTGTAAACAGCAAGGAAGGAGTCAAGACAGAGATTCAAGATTAAAGAGTGAGGTGAAAATAGGTTCAATCTTCTGATGAAGAAAGGAAGAGACCAAGAGCATATTTATAAGAGAGATATCAAAAAAGAAGCCTGAACCAGACAAAAATGTAATTGGACAATTTTTAAGTAAATAAAAATATAATGAAACGTAGATAATGTTATTGTGTGGTTACCTAAGTCAATATGGTTTAATAACCCATTTCTATTTCAGTTTGACATGACTGATACAGAGGAACTGACTTTAGCAAGCAAAAGGGAAATCTTCCAGATCTGGAGTAAAAGAAGAGACGGTGGGGGTGAGATGTCCAAGCAATAGCAGATAAAGACAAGGCTCTCAGGGAATGGGCTGAATTTTTTTGAAGTATAAGGCAAGGAGGTCCTGAGGATGTGGGAAGTGTAGGGAGTGAGTGGTATGAGGCTTAATTGAGAAGAAAAAATCTGGAATAGCTAGTGTGGTGTGACAACAAATCAACTAGGGAGAAGAAGGAGGAAGGCTGTTTTGCTGGAATGAGGGCCCCAGCTGAGATCAGTCAGCATAAATCTGTTGTGGCCCCAAATATCAGAATTTCAGGATGTCCTTACAGTTCTGGTCTGTAGCACATGAGGAAGAACTGAACAGGTATTTCATCATGGTAATTATCCAAGATGTCAGAAAGGCTAACAACAATAAAAGCTAAGATTGCAAAAAATCATTCTTCAAGGACCAACAAACACCATACCATTCTCTATCTTTCCTTATTTCAACTTGCCTCTCCATTCACTTAGCTGTGAATTCTCTTCCTTTTGCTCCTTCAATGGTATTTTTGTCTCTCCTTCATGTTGCCTTTATTACATATGCTGCCTGTACTCCAATTATTGGAGAATTTATTCTTTGTAGATTCTGTCAGATGAGATTTAATTAGTCTGAGCCTATAGATTTAAATTCACTTAAAAGGAGTTTAGGTGCTTTCTTACTATCTTCTCACCCACCTTAGGTTTTAATTCTCCCCTATTCTATTTGCTTCTTGATGAACAAAAGTAAAATAGGAGCAGGGCAATTAGACTTTCTGTAGTCTTGTTAACACGACACTATTTTTCCACAAGCAATAATTCTAGTCCTTTCTTATTCATCTCCATAACTTAACATTCAATTTACAATTCTTCAATTAGTAGTAGTAAAACTCAGATCAATGCAATGCCCAACTACAACTCCACAGAACTTTCATATAAGCACTTCAAGTCTACAAATTGTGTGATTGTAAATATTAGAAAACCTATTGTACAGAAAGTGAAACTGAGGTTCAAGAGATGTTAAATGACGTGTACAAGACCATGTCCTAAATTAATGCTGAAAACAGAATTTAAAGCTAGATCTATCTTGACCATTATCTTACTCAATATTTACTAAGCATCTATTTATTTGTTTCAGTAGTTGTCCTTGTTATATACAAACTATATAACCATTGACAAGGCACTTAATTTCACTAATGTTCAGTTTACAAATCTATAATATGGAAATATTACTTGTACTACATATCTCACAGATCTGTTGTGATAGAAATGCTCTGCAACTCTTAAAAGCACTAAATTAATCACAGTTATTGTTGCCATATTGTAGCCATATGCTGCTATATTATGATATAGATATAGGCACTATGATATAGTGGATAGAAAGCCAAGAATTTTGGATTCAAATTCTGCCTCCAAAGTGTCATCTATGTAATCATTGCTAAGTAAGTCACTTAACCTTCTCTGAAACTATGCATTACAGATGAATTGCCAGACCATATCTGTGAAGGGAATGTCTAGACTGCAAGTTCTATATACTAATAAAATCTCAAGTTCAGACCCAAACCAAAATTACCATCATGATTCCCTGGGAAACTAGAGTTTTCCCTTAGGAGTTTAGTCTGTTAGTTTATGCTGGGACAATAGATGAGTTAGTCTATTTGGGAACCTCAATGACAGAAATAAGTAGCCCATGGTGCTACTTTCTGACTGTACACTGAGCCTAAGAAGCAACTATATGGTCTAATGGGACAAACTAGAAACTTTCTAGACTCTCAACCAAATAATTTTTTAAAACCTTGAAGGAAAACCTTTGACATCAAAACTAATTTTTTTTTTATTACATCAAACATTTACTATACACCTACTATGTGTTGGGCACTTTACTAGTATTGGAAATCCAAAGTATAATAAATAACAATTCAACTCAATCAGTATTTGCTAAGTATCTTGCCTTTCAGATTATATTCCTATGGGAACCTACAACATATAACAGAATCTTCTCTTACAGACATTTTGCATATAGAAAGGTAAAGCTACATAAATCTATTGTTTCTGAGGAGCACCAAATGTACAAGATACTACATGCTCTAAGAGTTCAGAGGTACCATTAAAAATGACAAATATGAAGAATGCAGAGATGTCTGGGAAGACTTAGATGAACAAATGCAGAATGAAGTAGTCAGGAAAATAATACACTATGACTACATTAATATATATGGTAGAAACAACAGCAAAAAAAAAAAAAAAAAAAAAAACCAAACCCTGAATATTATAATTACACTGACCAAGATTGGGCCTAGAAAAGAGAAAATACACTTTCTTCCCTTCACTGAAAGGAAGGAGGGTGGAAAGGCAGTGGGGAAACTATGAATGCAGAATATTGTACACAATGTCAAGACAAGGTACACGTGTTGTTCAGATATTTTAAGAACTTCTATTTTTCTTTAAAAAAAATCTTTGTTAAAAAAGCTCAAAGAACAATGCAGGGTGAAGAGAATGCATTTGAAAATGAACATACTGTAAAAATAAAAGACTAAAAGATTAAAAATTTTTAAATCTCAAGGATTCAAAAGAAAAAGCCATGGTAAGCTAAGGGAGACAGGGAAAATTTCATAAAGAAGGGGAAATATGAATTGGATCTTAATGGACACTTAAATATGTGACAAGGAGAAGGAAAGGCTTTTTAGGCACAGGGAAATTGTGAGCAAACTAAGGCCCAAAGAGATGGATGGTGATTTGATCAATGTCTTCTAAGTCATCAGTGGCAGAACCTAGCCAGAGCAAAGCCAGTATTCAAAAAATAATCTCTAAAAATGATTAGCCCTAAATGCTTCTCATTCAAATCACATTTTCCATTTCCACAACTTAAACCTAGTAACTTAACAACATTGAACATGTTAAGGAATTCAATTTTTAAAGTTACTGCATTTTCTAAGTCAAAATGTAGCAACATAGTAGCACTATTTTTATAGGGAAAAATCACACACACACACATACACAGCCACCCACACACCCCTGATGTGGAGAAGATAACTCTTGCTACCAATGGATCCTTTGCTTCACATATCAATCCAAAAACAAAGGGCTGGACAAGCTAAGATAGCAAAATAAAGTTTAGGCTGCTGAAATGCACAGCCAACTGTTTTTAGTCCAACTCTGATCCTGACTGAATGGCTGATTCTGTCTCCTCTTCCCTGATCTGATATTTACCCTGACCTCTCTCAAAAAAAAGTATACTGAAATGCTGAACAAGCAGCATTAAGTGAAAAGAAAAGATGGAATCTGGTTACAGAGAACCTTAATCTCCAGATCAGAGATCTGGAAGATTTTCTTTAGCCATTGTTATTAGCATTGTTCAGTTACTGAAAGTTTGGGGGCAATGGAATGACAAGATTAGAGCAATACAGATCAATCTAACAAAAGAAAGGCTGAATTAGAGAGGGCACTACCAGCCACATGGTCACAAAGGGCTGAAGTGTCAGTCTCTTTGAAGGTATGCTAGAAAATGGTGCCAAAGTGATGTTTTTTCTAATTAGTACAATACTATAAACCAGAGTGTAGCATACTATCTTCAGCTCAGCAAGAAATTCTACAACTTTATTCATGAAGTTCTAATAAACAAGAAAGACATGGGCTCAATGACAACAAATAAAGTCTGGTAGCAATGACAGGATTTGGCAGCTCTTTGGATATGGGAGTTGAAAAGGAGTGAGGAGTCGAGGATTAGTTCTTATTGGGATGTAAGCCTGGTTGAGTAGGAATATAATGGTATCTTCAACAATAACAGCTAAGTTAGGAAGAGGGAGGGATTTCAACAAAAGATAATTCAGTTTAGGACATGGCAAGTTATCCATTATCCTTAACATATACCCCCAAATCTATAGCCAAGCTCAGGATACAAACCAAGGAGACTATCTTCAGAAACAAGAAGCTACTCAAATGAGTTTCACCTGGAAAGATTCTATTACTACTGTCAATGTATGACTGCACACAACAGATATCTAAACTTCAAGTGAATTGCATCCAATATAATCAGTACAATAATGAAATATGATTTGAGAATTTACAAGGATGACAGATTCTTTCATCTCAATAGATTCTTTGAAGGTTTTGCTCAAGTCCCTATACTAGGTTTCCAACAATGGTCCTGAGCAAAGATTACAAAGCCACTCTTCTGAGAGGACTCTGGATTGCTACTTCATGGTTTTCTTACACGGTTCAAATTAAAAGAAGAGGGCACAAGATGGCATACATTTCAAAAGACTATTAAAAACAAAGACACAAGCCCAAAATAAAAGAGAAAATATTTTATAAGAAAAATAAAAACTAAAGTAACATTGTCTTAGTGACAAGATATTTTTGAAGATGTCTATAACATATATGAAGCTAATAAACGAAGGTACACATGCTCTGCTGCTCCCTCCCCCAACTGAGTACAGTTCAATGCTGAAATCTTCCCTAGTCTATGGGGGCTGGTCTTCAGATAACCCTATTTTGAAACAGTGTGTTCTCATGAACATTACTCACATTAGCTCAAAATTTCTTCTTATGGCTTCTGGGATTTTGGGTTTTGTAACACGCACAGCCTATTAAGAAAAAAAGCCAAAGTATATTTTAAAAAGGTATCTAAATATATCTTTAACAGCTTTGCAGCCTTGAAGTGTTTATGAATGTTTCACAATTAATTCTGATACCTAGAGCAAAGAAGAGAGTCTATTGGAAAACTCAAGAAAGGCATATCCTATATTTATTAACTGGTTTACCAAAAACAGAATGTTAGGTGAAATATTACTGGGATCACTTAATTTTACATGAACAACGATCACCCACATAAGTGACATGGCAATAAGATGTAGATTCAAAGGAATAAAAATTGCCAGCACTTCAAGCAGTAACCCAGATTGTCACTAATCACTCAATTTATGTCTTGGACAATCAAGGGAATGATATTACATCATGATTTAGCTACAATGAATTAATATCATTACTGTATAACTACCTGTATTTAACCAACAAACATACAGGATAGACTTTGTATCCCATAATGGATGTTGTTCCAAGAACAAAGTTTTGTCTGATACTAATGTTAAGCAATTCTGAGACAGTATTACTCTGACCCAGCCTGAAAAACAATGTTCCCTACTTTCTACACAAAATAGTACTGATCTCCAATTTGAAACCTTTGATTTTCTTGTTACTTTACAAAGATTCAAAATACTACAAATCAGATTGAATTTTATTAGATCAAAGGAATTATGGTCATTTAATGCAATTAAAAGATTTGACAATGAATGTGTTTTTCTGTTCCCCAATCTGCACCATGGATGATAGTTGTATAGACAGTCTGAATGCTCAGATGGCTTGGAGAGATGGCGTCATCAGCTCTATTCCTTTCAATGGACCCCATGTTTTACCATCTTCCTTGTCTATACAAAGCTACTGACCTCCACCTGTCCTTTGGGACTTTTCCATTTACCTTGCAACTAAATTTCTATTTTATGTTACTTCCTCCAATTGGACTGGGAACATACTTGTCAGCAGGGAGTGGTTAGCTTTTTCTACTTGTATTCCCAATATTTAGTGCAAAAAAAAAAAAAAAAAAAAAGCACAACGTAGGCAATTAATGCCTTTTCATTTATCATTTATTATTGTTCTCCTTCCAAGAGGTAAGAATATTACCTTCTCTCTCTGTTAGTTTCATAACAGGCACAGTCCATCTAACAAAACTCAGACATTCTATCTATTTCTTCAGACATCATATACTTGTATTAACAAAGACCAGAATTTACCTAGAAAGTGTACCTACTCACTTCGTTCAGGATTGGTTCATGTAAGCCCAGGCTTTTCTGAAATCATCCTGATTATCTTTTCTTATAGAATAATAACATTCCATTATTTTCACACCATATCTTATTCAGCCATTCCCCAACTGAGTGGAGTAGACATCCATCCACTCAATTTCCATTTCCTTACCACTACAAAGAGCTGCTATAAACATTTTTGCACATATTCTCATTTACTTCTGAAGTGACAATTGCCAAAGATCTCTTAATTGTCTAATATAATATTTTTTCAGTCCTGCTTTCGAACTCTCTTTAATACTGTTAACCAGGCTCTCCCCTTAAGATATGCTCTTTTCTACATTTTCAGATACTTTTCCGTTTTGTTTCTTGTATCTCCATTTCTGTCACCTTTGCTAGAATTCCATCCCCCCTCTTTTCTCTCTTGCTGATCATCAGCTCCTACAGATTTAATTATCTCCATGCAGATAACTCCCAGTCCTTATTCTGGTACCTCAGGCTCAACATGTCTAAAACAACTCACTATCGTTCCCCAAAAATCTGCCTCTAATACATAATTTGCTTGTCTTTTTCAAGGGATCACCACTTTCCTATTCACACAGATTCATAGCTTCAGAGTTAATATATTTGATCCTCCTCAACACCAATATTTAACCAGTTGCCACATCTTGTCAATTCTACTTTCATAATTCACCTCCTTTCTATCTACCAATAGTCATCACCTTTGTCCAGACATCATCCCCTCTCACCCAAACTACTGCAGTGTTCAACTGGGATCCCTATTTCAAGCCTCACTCTTTCCAAACCAAATCTCATATGACTATCAATTTAATGTTCATAAAGTCTATGTTTGACCATGCTATGTTCCTGGCTCTTGTGGCTCCATATAGTCACTAGGATCAAAAATGATTTCCTTTGATTCACCAGTAAAGCCTTACCCATTAATCATTTTCATGCACTTTATGGTCTGACCACATCTGGCTACCTGCTGCCAACATTTCAAATTTCCCACCTCTATACATCCTGACCCAGGTATCATCCATGCCTAAAATGTACTTGCTTCTCCTTTACACTTCTTTCTGAATTCAAAGTCATTCCCTGTATGAGACATTTCCTATTCCTCTCTGCTGCTTGTGCCTTTCTCCAAGTATATCAATATGGCATAGCAGAACACTGGATCTGGAAGCAGGAAGAAGTGGGTTTCAATCCCACTTCTGACAATGGTTGAGTAAAAAAGATAGGTTATAACTCCCTCAGCCCTTCTGAATCTCAGTATCCTTATCTATAATACCATCTGTAATGAGGGTATTTTCACAGAGAAAGCTGCCAGAATGGAGAGAAGCCACCCAACTTCCACAAACCCATGCCAGAAAAACCCAAGATTTATATCAAGACAGAATAATGACCTAGAAATTCAATTAGAAACTACAGTGACTTCCCCCCCCCCCCATACAACTACTCAAAAAAAGACAGCCAGAAGCACAAGAATGATAGAAGGAGGGCCCACCACCAAAGCTGGTACCAACAAATGGCAGCCTCGTGGCACATCCAGAGATGTAAAGTGTTCTGTGACCAGAGGCAACAAAAATGGAGGGTTCCCCTGAAAAAGCACCAGAGTATCACAAAGCACTATGATGGGGATCATGAAAGTACCGGAGAGTAGTGAAATGGGCAGCAAACTAGCATGACACTACAGTGCTCAGAAAAGAGTCAATAAACATTAAACACTTCCTATGTGCCAGCAGCTACTTATATGCTATGTGCTGGGAATACAAAAAGAAGCAAAAGACAGTTTCTGTTCTCGGAAAGCTCACAATTTAGTGAAGAGGGTCTAGAGGAAGGTCTAGAAATGTCACAGAATATCCTGAAGATCTAGCACTCTGAACCTCAAAGATCCAAGGAACAGTCTGGCCTCTGGAATTGGCGTCTGTGCACAAATCCAAGAGACTCAGCATTCCACCCAAAAGTGCATCAGGAGGTACAGCCTCTCCCTAACACAAGGCCCCATTTTCATAAACTAAAGCTAGAAAAATGAGTTAAATCAAAGAAAATACCAATTCGCATCAAAAATAATTGTAAAGCTAAAGCTAACACAAAAACAAAAGAGTAACTTCTCATTGTAAGAACTGCAAAGGGGGAAAAAATGGATTTTCCACAACAAAATGAATATCATGTGAGGTTTTAAAAATTCAGTACTTTCAGTGAATCTAGGTTTTGATTCCTAAATAATAATGACATGAAACACGTAAATCCTTTGGTTAAATGGTAACTTTGGTTTGGGAATTACTGTTGCTAGTTCCCCTTCTCATCTTTCACCAAAAATCCCTTCTCTCCAATTCAAAATTAAGAGAAAGAGGGGAAAAAAATCATAATAAGTAAGCAGAATCAAGCAAAGTAAATCCACACAGGGATCATGTCCAAAAACGTGTGTCTTTCTGTATCTTGAGCTTATTACTTCTGCTGCCAGGGGGAAGGAAGTATGTTTCATCATCAGCTCTCTGAAGTTATGGTTGGTCATTGTATTGTTAGAGTTCTTAAGTTTTTCACAGTTGTTTTTCTTGAGAGTGCTGTTGCCCTTGTTTAAAATGTCCTGATTCTGTTCACATTACTAAGGTCAATTCATACTAACCTAGATTCTCTGAAATCATCTCTTTTAAAGTTAATTCTTATGGGATAGTAATATTCTATCACATTCATATACCACAATTTGTCATTCCCTTCTTGACTTCCAGATCTCCCTTCCTCTTGATTAGGGGGCTGAACTCTTCACCAACCCCCACCTCTTACTGCCCTGGTAAATTTGTTTTATATCTCTATACAAAAGTTTATATGTTCCCAATCCTCCTTTGTTTATCTCAGAGAAGAACAAGGTCCATCTGATGCCCATTCCTTTCACCTCTTCCTCCATTGCTCATTTACCTTATGTTATGACAAGTAGGACATTCCCCATTAAGCCCATCCTTCTACCTCCATTCTACAATCTTTATGAATTCCCCATTTTTCCCTTCCCTTCTCTTTCTCAGAACAAACCCAGTTGTTCCCAGGACCCTTATTGTTCTTATGTAACTCTCACCACATCCTTTCAGGAAGGTTCTAAAAGGTTCCCTCATTAGAATGTTCTCACTGTATACAGCTACTTTCAATTGCTTGAATATATTTTAGTAACGATAGCTAAGATTTATATAATGACTTAAGGTTTGCAAAATGCTTTACAAATATTATCTCATTTGATCCTTACAACAATTGCAATTAAGTGCAATTATCACCCCCATTTTATAGATGAGAAAAAAGGCAGAGGTTAGAGTTAAGTGACTTGCCCAGCGTTTACACAGCTCATGTGTATCTGAGGTTGAATTTGAACTGAAGTCTCCCGAGTTTTTGATGAATTAATGTTTTAGTATCTTTTCCTATGAAGAGTACACTGTGTCTCTTGGAGACACGTCATTGGCAAGCCACTTGTTACAGAACTTGTTATCTTTCCCCTCCAAATCTTCACCCATTTTGAATTTCTCTATTATTGCCAAGGATACTGCCATTCTTCCAGTCCCCAAGGCCTAAACTCCAAGTGTCTCCCTTGGCTTCTCCTTCTTCCCTCCAGAGCATCACCAAATCTTGTCACGTCTATCTTCCCAAAATCTTTCAGTGATCCCCTTCTCTCCACTCACAGTCACAGCTGTAATGGAAGCCCTCATCATCTCTTGACTAGGCTACTGAATAATCTTCTATCTGCCCTCTCTGCTCCCTTCTTCTCATACCAATTATATCCTCCACTCAGCTATCATGGTGATTTTTCTAAAGAAGGTAAATCTGACCATGTCACCTGCTCACTCCAGATGAGATCCTTTTCTTGGACTATTCCAATAACCTAACCTAATTTCTTGCCTTTAATCTCTTCTTGTCTTAGTATTCATCCTACTTCTAGGATTCAAGGATACAGAACACAAGGAGTACCTTAGCAAATATCACAAGCCAACCCTCCACTTTATGGTAGAAGAAGCTAAAATCCAGAGAGTTGAAGTCCCTCCTTCACAATGACAAGATAGCAAATAATTAGCCTGGTCGGAATCTAAACCCAGATCTTCTGAATGAATCCCACGGTCTCCCCACAAGACAGAGACTTTTCAACTTTTGTTGCTTTGTGTATTCTGATCTACTCAGAATGTTCCTGCTTCCACTATTTTTGGTTCATTCACATGCTATTCCTCTACCCAGTCTCATTTCAAACCCTACCTTCACAATGCCCCCTGAACTGCACCAGGCTAAACTATCACCTCAATCATTCACAACAGACTGTATGATGGCCAAAGAGATTCAGCCCTTGTCAAATCATCTGTTGTTGCTGGGGCCTATTATTTTAACTTTTGCAATTTATCTTTAGACCTTGTCCTTAGATCTTGTCCTTCAATTAAGAGTATAAATTTCCTGAAAGCAGGGATCGTAGGTCATACTCTTTTTCACACACAAAAGAATGTACCGTCAATATTTGGCTTATATATTATATAATATATAAATATTTCATGAAAATTTTCATGTATAAATATTTCATGTAACTGCTTAAGACAATGAGCTTAAAGAACCATAAATTAACTTTTACTTACTTTATTTTTTAGATAAATTCCACCATACAAACATTTATAACAACATATTGGTCAGTCCATCCTATTCCTTTTTCTACTGTTTCATTTGCCCCCATATAAGTATACATTTCTTCCTTTTACACAGTAATAGTCCGTGTGTGTGTGTGTGTGTGTGTGTGTGAGAGAGAGAGAGAGAGAGAGAGAAAGAGAACGAACACATATGTTCAACTGGTCCCACTTTCTTTCACAGAGACTTAACATAAGTCTTTTGATATTTCTTGAGACTGCTAATATTTATTATCTGCAATTGCACAGCATCAATCTAGGTTTCAGCAGTCATGTCCTACTTGTTAAGACTTTCAGGCTATAGTAATATTATAAATATCTTGAAATAGGGAGCTCTTTTTTCTCTCTTTAATAAATAAATAAATAGGTATAGAATCCCAATGAATTAAGGCATATAGTTATTTTGTAAGTACCAGATTCCACATAGAACTGAAATTCATGAAACTATCTTGGAAAGCAACATATGAGTGCAGACTTGAATTTCTTTAATAAGATTGAGCTTGCTTTCTTTTTCCTTTCAAAAGCACTCAAAGGGATGATAATTAAAGTAAGCAATAATAATTTTAAAATGAGATGAATCATAAAGCCATCAAGATCTTTATTAGGGATGACCTAACATTTCATTATCACTCTTAAATAAAATTTGTTGAATGAATGAGACCTAAATTCAGAATCTCAAATTCCTTTAAAAAAAAAAAAAAAATCTTCCCAGGACATTGAGCCTACCTGTATAGTGAGTCCAGGGGCCATGACATTCAGGTCTTTCTGTAGGGCCTGCTTCAAGTTTTCATCTATCTGATCTGTTTTTGGAGGCAAGAAAATAAGAGATGTTACACATATAAAATTTTTGCTACTTTATTAAAATTTAAACAAAAATTATTGTGATCAATCCTGGAATTTAGAGAGTAAAATTCTTTTGTGAAGTTCAGAATTCTTCTTCTTCTTCTTTTTTTTTTTTTTGCTGAGGCAATCAGAGTTAAGTGACTTGCCCAGGGTCACATAGCCAGGATGTGTTAAGTGTCTGAGAACAGATTTGAACTCAAGTCCTTCTGACTTTAGGGCTAGTGCTCTATTTACTGCACTACCTACCTGCCCCCAGAATTCTTTTTAAAAGAAGTGATATTATAAAACAAAAGAGCACTGAGTTTAGTGGACTAGGCTTCAAATCTTGGCTCTGGAGAAGCCACTTAACTTCTCTAGAGTTTACCATCTTCATTTGCAAAATAAGGTGCTAGGACTAAATAATTTTAGACCTAAATCTATGATTCTATGTTTGTAATATAGCTTTCTGTGGTGGGAAAAGTGGCAGGGATTATCACATCAAGGAAGTAAACAAATTGCTCAAAATTACTTAATCAGAGGAGAATTTAAATCTGTAGTCTATGAGGTCATAAATTTCACTAATCTGAACACTAATATATAAAAATCTTTATCAGGTACAACTTTATATATCACTCTAATAATCATATATCTCTTTTCCAAAATACATAATATAACAAATCACTTTTCTATCACTGTCAGCATTATTTTGATTTTGGATACAGGTCCATAGGAAAGTCTGTAGAGTTTACTCTCCACAAGTTCAACTCATGTTTTCTCTAATACCAGACTAGTGTGTTCACCAATTAGTGTGTTAGATTAACAAGAGTGCATAACAAATCCGGACAGACCAAACTGCTTCATTCCCATCTATTCAGTAGATCTGAACCAATTGATAATTCACAATTCTCAAGGCTCTAGTTGATAGATATCCTAGCCAATTGTTGCCTACAAGGCAATCCCCCAAATCTGCACATTCTTCACTAATGAAAGATTTTACTGTCAACTTCCTCTTACCTCAAAATGATTTTGAATCTTCAGGAAAAAGAGAAGTAACTCTTTACCTTAAGAACCTAGTTTATCCAAAAAAAACAGTACTCAAACTTCAAGAACACTAATCTATTCAAACCAGAAATTTGTAGAATAAGTACCCTTGCTGACTCCCAGATTTCTCTTCCACTAAGAAAGGTCAGGTGTAAAGAATTTGCAAATAGATGAAATTTACCAATCTGTACTTAATCAAATACTACCAAGAGTTTAAGAAAATATGTCTTTAAAATGATTTTCTCCCAAAGCACTTAAAATCTAAACTTATAATAAAAATAACTTAATCTCAAATCATGTCAACCAGTTAGGGTAGTTTAACAGTATTATTTAAAAAATATAATTTTTATTTTTATATGTTTTAAGAAAATTGCTCTCAATAAAACAAAAACATTTTGTAAATTTTTATTTTAAAAGCATCTATAAAAGCCACACAATTTAGTATTACCATACTAGGTTGTTAATCTGCATAGTCAAAATGAGGTGAGGGGGAGAGGAAGCACTCACCAAATAATTCAATGTAAACTTCCTGAAGGGTATGGGCACTGCAAAACTGGTTCAATTCATGATGTATTTTATTGAAGATTAAAGTCTTATCATAATCTGCAGTGTAGTTCCTCACAATATCAAATACTGAAAGAGAAGTACAAAAGAGAACTTTCCAAAACAATATCCAGTATTTTAAGGGGTACTCAATTAAGAATACTACTTCTACCTAAACTAGAATTTTCCAACTACAGGGTACACATTTGGGGAACACAAAGTAATGCTCAAAAATTAGGTCATTTTCAAGGACAACAGGCCCATAAATACTTTTTTTTTTTTTTTTTTTGCTTTTTTCAAAGAAAACAAATAAATAAAAATAAACATGGAGAATTTGATTGCAGGAAAACAATGGAAGCTTATGGAAGGGTTATATTTCAAAAAGATTAGATGTGTCCTCCTATCAGTCCACCCTAGAGTAAAGACAGCCAAAGTCTTCTTCAGACATTAGATGAGGAGCTTTGTGGCAGTCAGGGGAGGGGATTGTCAATTGTCATTGTTCTTCAGGTCCTTCCACCTGAAAAGAGTAGTCTTCCTAAGGCTCCCTTCTCTGGTCTCAAGTCCCCAGTGATGAAAGAAATTCCTGGGGGACTAGGTCAAACAGAAGTGAGAAATAGCAGAGGCCCTTTTCTCAGGCTTGCCACTCACATGTGAGCAACAGCTCCTAGTTTTCCCCCACAGTCTTGGACACAGAGTATGCTTTAATATGGGGAGCTTTAAAAATTAAGTAGTTTGTCCAGCATCATGGATGCCTGTATCTGAAAGTAAAGGATCTGAGTCTGAATCCTGGTTCTGTCACTTCTTGAGCAACTCACTTCTCTGGGCTGCTCTGAGCTGAGCTGAGCTCCCTCAACTATAAAACAAGAGGGTTGGACCAGAGGACCCTGAAGATCAAATCCATCTCAGACGCTATATCCAAACCTTGGAGTTATCCAAACCTAACTCTGAGTATTGCAGTTATTATTTATTACTACATGTACTTTTAATTTTATGTTTTGTTATAAAAATTATGTCTTTTTTATATTTGAATAAAATACTAGCTAAGCAAACTCCCTGCACATCAATGCTTTATGAGGAGTGGGAGGCGGGGCAGGCAGCCCCATGATCTGCTTGTAAACGTGGGTGGCATCACTGTGCGCCGTGTGCAAATGCCTGGCCAACAGGAAATGGCAGGGACCAGACAAGGACCAGGATGGTTTCCTGGGTGACCATAAAGATTCAGAAAAAGCACAGTTTGGGCGAGTTAAAATAGGGGATAACAAGAGAGAGAAAACAGTGTTCTTGGCCAGCCAGGAATAACAATGCATATATCTAAAAGGGAGGATTTTCTTTTTCAGTACCGTTAAGGTGAACCCAATTTTGGGCATCCACTAAATGCCTTGCTGGGCTGGTAAGCAGAAGGTATAAACTAAGTAGAAGACACAGTTCTCCTGCCTATAAAGAGTTTAACTGTAAAGTAATCATACACGCACAGAAGTGTGATCTTGAAGTAGCATACAAAAAAAACTATTAATTATGTGGCATAGATAATAAGTATAAAATGAATGAAATTAACAGACTAGAGTTTGGAAGACAGAAGTAATACTGAGATGGTATTCCAAGGAGAGTTAGGATTTAGATAGATAAAAGACAGAGGTAAGTTTATCCTTGACAAAGGGAAGAATCTGAACAAAGGCAGGAAGATAAAAGTGAGACGGGCCTGTTAGGGAAATAGTAAAAAGACTGATTTAGTGGTGAATATGACTGGAGAGTATCAAGAAACAAAGGTAGGCAGGATAGTCTTCTAAGCTCTGTACCTAATATACTTAGACTTTCAAATAATTCCCCAAAAAAAGGTAAGCTTGGGTAAAAATTAAAATGTCCTCATATGAGTTGTCACTAACAGCATTACATCTACCTTAAGATTATTATGTAAACCATTTTCCCAGATATTAGTTATGGATACTTTGATTCTGACATTAGCAATAGTAGAAGAGATGGGCACAATACCTGCAAAAGGAGCCAACATATTAACAACTTCAATTCGGTCAATATAAATCATGACCCCACCACTAGGAAAAGAAAAAAAAAAAAGACAAAAAAAATGAGTCAACGATAAAATATCTGGCTATAAAAAAAACAGCCCTACAAAACCATTTGCTCAAATATATTACATACTATGAGTCATCTCAGCCAGATGGAAAAATCTAAAAGCATATTCTGTCCTTCACACACCAAGTTGACCTTATCAAGCAATAAGGATATATTTATATTGCTCTATCCATCCACATTCATCTGTTTTTTCTTTGTAGCCAAAGGCACATACATAGTCAATTTTCATCATTCGTGGTCATTATGTTTTATAAATCACTATGAACACGGCATTAGGAATACCGAATCAGTAGTCCTCGGGGAAATATGAGGCTAGACCTTTATAAGCCTCTGATCACAACATTTATGTTAGCATTTTCTGGAGCAATCTCACATACAGATTGGTGAATTTCCTCTTTTCTTTCTCTGAATGTACCTATATTATTGATGCATTAACAATGCATCCAGCATCACTATCACTCATGTCTAAACAAAACTTACCTAACACACATATTTTCTTTGTAAGACATATCACAGCCTTCTTGACTTAGAACACTAGACAGCACTTCCTTAGGAGCCATTTTAAATAACAAAATCACAAAATAAAAAGTGCAGAAATGCAAAAAAATGGACATATATACAGGGAAAAGAATACTTGTTTATAGTGTTAAAGATCAAGAAATCAGAAAGTGTCACCTCGTTCAATTTCAGCTGGGAAAGTGCTAATATTAGATAACTCCAATTTGTCACAATCTAAGTATTTCCACAAATGACCATAAAAGCGCCACAAGTATTGATTTTGGGGTTACAAATAAATTTTAGCAAGTAAGCAAATTCACAAATATGGAATCCTCAGACGAGGACTGACAGTACCCCTCTCCAAGATGACTACAGGGGTGAGTTGTACGATCCATGATTGGGAAACTAACGCACAGGAAAAATAACTCATTTAACATGATAAATGATGAATATGATCAACCATACACTTTGAAAATCAAAAGAAGGGGCAGCTAAGATAGCTCAATGGAGTGAGGAATTCCTGAGTTCAAATCTGGACTCAGATACTTACTAGCTATGTGACCCTGGGCAAGTCATTCAAGTCCAACTGCCTCCAAACCCTGCCCCCGCACCCCAGAAAAACAATGGAATCAAGGCTCTTCCAAAAAACCTCTAAAAGCAATCCATAAAAATTATAACTAACACAAAAAACAAAGAAAGTCTGCCCTCTTACAGAAAGTGTGACTAATATAAGAAACATTTTCTACTTTTATAGAAAGTATGACTAAGAAACACAGTCTGCATTCTCCATAGGAAATTACAGATCCAAAAACTTTCTAGGTGACTAATCTTATTGATTAATAATCTAATCAAATTTAGTATCTGAGATATTATAGTTTATATTCTTTTCTTCTTGGCACA
Source organism: Sarcophilus harrisii (assembly GCF_902635505.1). Taxonomy (NCBI): domain Eukaryota; kingdom Metazoa; phylum Chordata; class Mammalia; order Dasyuromorphia; family Dasyuridae; genus Sarcophilus; species Sarcophilus harrisii. The sequence goes on from NC_045427.1 coordinate 624,129,137, forward strand.
ATTCAATCTGCTGATCAGAATATTATTTTCCACACATTTTAGGTCTAACCTGCCTTTTCCCTCTTTTGCATCCTCAAAGTATATTGTTCCATAAAGATGCCCCTGCAAATTGTTTGTAGATTTAATACAGTTCTACTCTGTTACTGAAATTTCTTTATGGAACTTCTTTTGGTTCAAAGAAACTTAAGACTACTGATGTTAAGGATATAAAGGTTCGAGTTATAGACTCTATTGGAATACTGAGTCTAGAAACATTCCTAAGCTTGTCACAACATGTGTATTTGAAGGCTTTGTAGGCAAGAACCTCCTTTATAGAATAAGAACCAAAGGCAGACAAAGGCAAAGTTTACCTTGTTCCACAGGGCACATTTTTAACTTCATCAGTTTGTAGTGTTGTCTAGAGGAAAAAAGTGAATCAATAGTTAAAAAAATGCATGTATTCACCAAAGAAATTTATGCTCCAGAAGCAAAACTTTGCCTGCTGGCTACAAGTTTCTGAGAAAACAAAGAAGGAAAGAGTTATATTACTATGTCATTTCTCCATGTAAACAGAAGGCATAGTATGATCACCACGAGTTATGAAATTTTTTGGCCAAAGCTACTCTCAAAAGCTATTTCCCCATAGTTTTGTAGGGATTCTGATGCACATCAGCAGAAAGAACCCCATGACTTCAGTAGTCACAGATCATCCAGAGCAGAAACATCATGGCAGCAATTTAAATAGCACCAAAGAAGAGGTGATGGGCTCCAGATGTTGGTAAGACCATCACCACATTTCCCTCTGGGTCAGGGAATCTGGTGAGAATGTGTAGCTACATGGCTCATCTACAAGGACATCTACAGATGAGGTAGGCTATGTCTTTGTCCTTGGGCACTGACTCTCTAGGTTCTCATACTACATAAAAAGAGTATGTTTTAACTTTCCAAACTTCTTTCATTCTAACCTTCTGAATTTCTACATTCTCATCTCCTCATCTGTCCATCCTGCAAAATCTTGTCTTCCATCAAAGTTAAGTTCAAATGTCCCCTCCTTAATAAAGCCTTCCTTGATTCCCCTAATTGTTAGTGCTTTCTCCTATCGATTTTCCTTGTACTATCTCTTCTTTGTGTAACATGGTATCTCCTATTAGAATGATATGATGAGCAAGATTTGTCTTTGCTGATGTGTTACTTGTAATTAAGATAACCTAGCATGATGCCTTGTACATAGTAGGCACTTAATATTTATTGACTTGAACTGAAATTTAAAAAACTCTTAGCTAACATAAATGATTAAGTTCAGTACTCTTTTTGTCAATGTTCTTAGGACACAGAGCCACCTTTAGTCATTGGTTGAACCTTCCTCTCAGTGAAATTTCCCTTCAAGGAAACTTATCAGTGAGCTGCTTTGATCATGTTATCCTCTTCAAGTGACTAAGCATTGTATCAGGTCTTCTGCCTTCAAAATTCACCCAAATATCTATAAAGCACAAGCTATCTACAAAATAAACACAGTTTAGAACCGAACACTAAACTTCAGGCATTGGAGGAAGAAATAGAAGAAAGAAAAAGACATAAAAACCTAACCTTAAGGACCTCACAATCTAGCTGGATAGACAAAACTCTTTAGGGGAAAAAAAAAAAACTCTATAAAGCAACAAGTATGAAATAACATAATACAAAGATTTTATTCCATGATCTTTAAATTAAATGCCTAAAAAAAAATGCCAAAGGATTATAAAATCAAGCATGCCTTTTGATGAACAATATTACTTCTAGGCATGTATCCCAAAAGAGATTTAAAAAGAAAAAGGAAAAGGACCTCTATTTGCAAAAATATTTATAGCAGCTCTTTTCTTAGGGCAAAGAATTGGAAACTGAGGCAATACCCACCAACTGAGGAATGGTTGAATAAATTTTAGTATGTGATTATAATGGAATATTACTGTTCTGTAAGAAATGATGAGCAGGATGCTCTCATAAAAACCTGGAAAATCCTCCATGAGCTTATGCAAAGTGAAATGTACTGTGTACAAAGTAATAGCAATGTTGTGGAATAATCAGCTGTAAATGACTTTGCTATTTTCAGCACTACAATGATCCAAGACTTATGATGAAAAATGCTATCCCTATCCAGAGAAAGAACTGATTGATATATTCTTTAATCTGTATTCAGATATTTTTTTAAACTTAATTTTCCTGAGGGTTTTTTTTGGGGGGTGAGGTAAGATTTGTGTGGGTTTTCCCCCCACAATATGACTTTTATGAAAATGTTTTGCATAACTTCACATGTGCCTTCACAATTGAGAGAGAGAAGAAGGAAGAGATTAAACTCAAAATTTTAAAAAATGTTAAAAAAATGTTTTACAAGTAGCTGGGAAAAATAAAATTATCAAATAAATAAAATAAATGTCCGAGTATTAGGGGAAAACAGGCAAGTGAATCAAATGAAATATAATCCGAAGAGGCCTCCTTCAGAAGGCATATTATAAAACCAAGTCTTAAAGATATTTCTTCATTGTATACTGTATAATTCAAATTTGCATTCCAGAAGGGTTGGTTCACAGCTTCACCAATAATAGACTGGTATGTCTATCTTCCTATAACTCTTCAACATTAGTGCCATATTTTGTCGACTTTGCCAGTTTGCAACTATGAGGTGAAACTTCAGATGGGTTTTTGTTTGCATTTCTCTTATTATTAGTGACATGTGGTTGTTAATATTTTGCAGTCTTATGAGAACTGTTCATTTCCTTTAATAAGTTATTAATTGGACAGTGGCTTTTAGTTACATATTACCTCATTTATTCTTAATCCTGAACTTTTGAATATGATACTTCTGGAAATTCTGTCAATTCATGTTCAGAATCATAAGATATCAGAATCAAAGTAAAACTGGTGCCGCTTAATCCAACCTGTGCCTAAACAACAAAGACTTGTTTTTCATCATATTTACCATTAAATCCTTGCCAATCAAGCAGCAAGCCTACTACATGTCTATACCCTTTGACCCAGTTCCAAAGAGGCCACTAATAAGAACAGCCCCAGAGACACCAAAATATTTATAGTACCATTTTCTATGAAAGTGAAGATTTTAGAAATAAAGTAGATGCCCACTAATTGGGGAATGGCCAAACAAATTATGGTACATCCGTGTAATGGAATATCTTTGTGTTTTAAGAAACGATAAATGCTATAAAGGCAGTTAGGTGGATAGTGTCTCAGGCCTGGAGTCAGAAGACTCAATTTTCTGAGTTCAAATCTAACCTCAGATACTTACTTTGTGATCCTGGGCAAGTCATTTAACTCTGTTTGCCTCAATTTTCCTTCTAAAATAAACTGGAAAAGGAAAGGACAACCATTCCAGTATATTTGCCAAGGAAACCCAGAAGACATGGAAGGTCAGTAGAAAAGGTCTGTGGAACCAGGGTGGGATCTCAGTGCACAATCCCAGTGCAGCCCTAGCTCCGGTCTGGTCTATTCCCTAGCGTCAGTGAGACGGGACTTCTGAATTAGCAGCAGTGCTAGAGGCTTCTGGGTCTCTCAGTCTGGGGACACCAGGGAGGACTCTGAAGGTTAGCAGAGAGGATCTATGACAATAGGGTGGGAGTCTGGTGTACATCCCAAAACAGCACCAATCCGCAGAGCCCTAACCAACACACTAGATCTTACAACTACAGTGGGGTGGGGATATTCCTACCACTTCCAAGGCAGAAAAGAGTGCTTATAGTCAGATTCAAGAAGGAATGCGCAAAACTGAAGCTTGGGACAGTATACCTTCCACCCTGGAAACAAAAACCTACTTTAACAAAGAGTTAAAAGCCAACTTATAAGCTAGGAAAATGAGCAGAAAACAAAAGAAGTTTCTGACTACTAAAAGCTATTATGGTGACAAGGAAAATCAAAACACAGACTCATTAGATTATAACAAGTCAAAGTTCTGATATCCAAAGCCTCCAAGAAAAAAAGAATTCGGCTCAGGCCATGGAAGAACTCAAAAGAGTCTTTGAAAATCAAGAAAAATAGAGGAAATTTAAGGAAAGAATTGAGAGGTTTACAATGAAATACAAAAAGCTGATGAGGAGAAGAATGACTTAAAAAGCAAAATTGGCCAATTGAGAAAGGAGGTACAAAAGCTCACGGAGGAAAATAATTCTTTAAAAAATTGAATTGAGGAAATGGAAGCTAATGACTTTATGAGAAATCAAGATACAATAAAGCAAAATAAAAAAAAAAAAGGAAGAGAAGAAAAATTAGGAAAAAAAAGTGAAATATTTCACTGGAAAAATAACTGACCCAGAAAATGGATCCCAGAAAGAGAATTTTAAAATTATTGGTCTACCTGAAAATCATGATCCAAAAAAAAAAAAAAAAAAAAAAAAAAAGCCTGGACATCATCTTTCAAGAAATTATCAAGGAAAACGGTCTTGATATTCTAGAACCAGAAAGTAAAACAGAAATTGAAAGAAATAGTATTTATTACACAGATGGCTCTCTGGGGAGAAGGTGCAGAGGAAATTCTGAAGATGTTAAAAAAAAGAAGACATCAATAAAAACTTATTTAATTAAGTATGAGGCATGAGTGGTAATAAAATGGCATTTTTTTTTCTAATGTCACAGCTGTTGCAAAATGACTAGAAGATGAGCTAGCAAGTAGTAATTAAGATGGGATGAAGACATAGATGTAATGTGGAGGTATGGAAATGGAAGAGGATCAACCTAATAGCAACTCTGGAATAAGAATATAGGAGGCACAGGGGGTGGAGGAAGGAGAACAAAAAATAACTACAAGGCTTAATATATGGAAAAATAAAGATAATATTGTAAGCAATAAGACAAATTACAAAGAAGCATATATGTTGTGAGACTAAAAAGGGAGTAGTTGCCTTCCACACCAATTCTTGTTTTGTTGTTTTTTTTAATTTATAAAAGCAGTGGGAATTTTCCAAAAGCTGATACATACTTCAGAGGATTAGACTTTTTTATACCACTTCTCTAAGCTTTCATTTTTCATTATGAGTGCCAGAAATGTTGAAACAGAACTCTACTCAAGATTTTTATATCTAAATTCATTTGACAATAGGAGAGATGGTCCCTGGAAAATCCTTTTTTCTAGTGAGCAGATTCCCAGTGGCACTTTGGCAAATAGCATCTACATACAAAGTTACATAATTAATACCTTACCTACTCTGTCTATTCTCCAGACCTGAATTTTGGGTACTCTGAACACAGACTTATACTATATTCATTTTCACTAACTTGACACAGCTCACTTTTCTTCCTCTAATAGTGAAAAATGGAAGTTGAAGAGGGTATTGAAAAGCCCTCCACTTATTAATTCTATAATTTTCCTCCATTTCTAGCATATGCACCAGTACACAGACTACAAACAAATTAGGTGTCTTTCTTAAAATTGTTAACAGATTCATTATATCACCTAATTTCCACAGAAATTATGTAGAAACAATTTTTACTTTCGTTTCTCCCCGTAGTTCCCCTTTCCTGACCTTGAATGAATTTGTATCTTTCTCTGTTCTTACCTAGTTTAAAAAAAAAAAACAAAAAACATTATCTCCTTCATCCACAAAGTCCCTTATTGAGATATTTGTTTTTTAAACTACTAACTCATTTGATCATGCAGCATATCACAGTGTCTAGTCTTTGTTTCTTTTCTACATAAAACAGGCTAATAGTTTGCACAAAGGGGGAAACTATGTATTTTATTCAAGGTCCAGAACTCATTGTTGAGAACAAAAGGGTCACAAATCAATATCTTAGTCATATGTGTGACTATACATTCTCTAAAACATCCAATTCTCAACAGAGTCCATATTTCCAAAGATTTATGATACTGTATTTATTTCTTATTCTAAGTGCTAAATACCTGATGACCTTATCAGCTGCCACGAGTGTAATTTTGAAGACAACTCTCAATTCTATACTCAGCCTTACTCTTCTCTCTGCTTGCTAAAGTCCAGTCACACACCAAGTATCCTTCAGCTCCACCTGCTTCTTTGCAGAGGCAGCCTTCAAGTCTTGTAATGAGCTGAAACTGAGCAGATGCATTGAGGTTCGACAAACAAGCACTTAAGGCTAATTACCAAATGGACAATACTCTATTAGCATTTGCTTGGAAAATGGCCCGCTCCACCATTCTGTGAGGGCTCCATTTGTTGGTGTAGACAGAGATGAGGAGGAGAGAGAAAAGGGTGGAGTAAGACAAGCTAGAGCGACTCCAGGCCAGATTCCTGTTGCCACTCCTCTCACTCATGTCGCCTTTCCATTCCCGTCCACAAAGAATAAAGATCAAGGACTTTTGCTGATCCTGACTCCGACTGATTCTAAAGTATCCAGGGTGCTAACTAACATGGTCATCCCCATGTCTGAAACACATTCTTCGCCTCCAGCTCTCCCAATCCCTAGGCTGCCAAAGTTCAAAGCTCAGCTCATCAAGGTACCAGCTCAAGGAGTTTCCTGGTCTGGCTTTCAAAGAGAATGTATACTTCTCAAAGAGAATGTATACCCCTTGTGATAGAGACCGTTCCATTTTCTGTCTTTACACTCCCAGTAACTAGCACAGTTCCTGGCACATAGCAGACATTTGATTGATAAGCCTAATTTGCATTCTCAAATGCCTAAAAAGTTAGTGTCACATCAACTGAATGTTGTTCAACTTAGAAGGCCCACTCAAAGAAAATCAGAAATTTATAGTAAAACAGGGCCTTAAAAATAATCCTGCCCTAACCTGTTGTTTTAGTTCCTTAAAATAATCTAGTTTAATCTAATTCTTACAAATTATAGGATGCACAATTCTGGTTACAACAGACAGAAATATTAGATGGCCTTTCCTAAGACAACCTAGAACATAATTCAAGCCTTATGACCTTCAATCCAGAGTTTTTTCTCCTCCTTTGCCACAATACTTCCTGATAATGATTCAATTCAATGAGTATTTAATGTTTTCTATGTGTTCAGCAGCATAAGTAGGTGATGAACTTATTGGCAAAGCAAGATATGAGATTAGAGACCAAGACAAGAAAATACTTAATACATTTGGGAATGTAATATATTTGTGTCAAAACTGACGCCAGTGGGGCAGCTAGGTGGTGCAGGGGATAGAGAACCAGCCCTGAAGTCAGGAGGACCTGAGTTCAAATCTGACCTCAGACACTTAACACTTCCTGGTTGTGTGACCCTGGGCAAGTCACTTAACCCCAACTGCCTCAGCAAAAATAAAAAAAATTTTAAAAACCTGATGTCAGTGTAGTCACAAAGAAAAGCAATTTATGCTAGCAAACTACCAGAAAGTTTCATGAAAGAGGGAGCATTTGAACTATACTTTCACAGACACAGAGTATGCAGGCTCCTGCCACTCTTTCCTCCTTCACCCCATCTCACATGAAAAGGTGACCCTTTTTCCTTGCCAAGACAAAGTCCTATACATGCGCAAGTGATCCTATTCCATCTCATCTTCTTCCAAAGACTGCTGCCTCTATCATGCCCATTCTTATTTATCTAAAAAATAGGCTCCTATCTCCTCCATCCTCAAAACCCTTAATTTAATCTAGCTATCCCTCTGACCAATTTCCTATATCTTTCTTGCCTTTTATAACTAAACACATTGCTAAGGCTGCCTATAATAAGTGTCTTCTTCAGTAAGTGACAAATAACTGTCTTTCCTTTTACTCTCTTAATTCTCTATAATCTGGATTCCAACCTTATCATTCAACCAAAATTTCTCCAAAATTACAAATAATCTTTTCAATCCTCATTCCTCTTAACCTTTCTGCAGTTTTTAATACCATCGATCACCCTTATTTCCTTGACATTCTCTTTTTTTCTAGGTTTTCCTGACACACTTAGTTCTGTTTTTAGCTGGCTGAGTACTTTGCAGTCTCCTCTGCTGGGTCTTCATTCAGATCATAGCTAAGAACTAGGATTGTCCCACAGGGTTCTGTCCTGGGCCCTCTTCTCTTCTCCCTCTACACCATTTCACTTGATTTCATCAGCTCCCATGGATTCAATTATCATTTCTATATTAATGATTCTCAAATCTACTTATCCAATACTAAACTTTTTGTTGAGCTCCAAACTCATATCTCCAACTTTCTATTGAATATCTCAAACTAAATATTCCATAGATATATTATTAAATTCAACATGCCCAAAACTGAATTCATTCTCTTTCCCAAAATAACTTTGTCTTCTTAACTTCTCCACCCTAAGGGTACCACCATTCTCCCAGTTACTCAGGCTCCATACCTAGGGTTCAACATCAATTCCTCATTCTCTCTTACTCCCTTCACATCCAATGTTACCCAAATCCTGTCAATTTTATCTCTGTAACATCTCTTGAATGCACCTCTTTTTCTTCTCTAACACTCCCACTATTCTGTTTCTCACTATCTGACATTCGGACTACAGTAATTTTCCTGCTTGCCACAAATCTCTCCCTGCTTCAGCTATCAAATTCATCTTCCTAAACTACAGGTCTGATTAACCATATCATTTCTCCTTGCTCAATAAATTCCAACTGCCCATCACCTATTCTCATCAAATAATAAGCCCATCATAACCTAGCCCCTCCTTCACTTTTCTAGTCTTCTTCTTACACTTACACACACACACACACACACACACACACACACACACTCCATCCAGCAGTGCAGTTGGCAAACATTTCATCTACTTCTGACCATGAAGAATGTTCAGGAGCCACCATTTAAGTTTTTAAGCCATAGGATAAGAATGATAAGAATGACCCCAAAGAGTTCTCAGCATTACCTCATTTTATAGAAGATAGCAGCTCAAACAGTTTAGATTAGATAAAAATATTAATAATGGCAGAAGGTGAGTTTGGATTTGAACTTCATGAACTTCATGGATCATGAACTTTCATGATGAGGAAAACATAATAGATTATAGATTATACTGCAGCTCAAAAAGTATATATACCAATAATCTTTTTTAAAAAAAGAACAATGACTCTAGCAAATGCTTAGAATTTTATTTTATAAGATCATCGCTGTTTTTGTCAGAATATTCCTATTGAAATAGTATAAATAAGCACTGAACTTAAATTAAATTCACACACACACACACACACACACACACACACACACACACACACACACACAAAAGAAAACAGACTGTGGCCAGGTTCTGACTGTATTAGTTGGTCATGCACTACATTTCCATATAGTCAATCATTTTCATTTATCATTGGAATACTTACTATACACAAAGCACTGATCAACAAATGTTCGATAAGTATCAATTAAGCACCTATTACTACTACCCACCATGCAAGGCACCATGGTCAGTACTGAAGATACAAAAAACAAAAAGGAAACTCTGGCTTGCTTTTATGAGGCCTCCATTTTCTTGGATGCCCTTGCACAATGCTTAGGGAAACTGTCAAAATAAATGTTTCAACAATAACTCAAATTCTGTATAATGTAATGGACAAAAAAAGTGTTAAAACAGATTTCACTGTGTATGAGAATACAGAGTTTTCGATATTAATGGAATCCTCTGACCCAGTCAATATAAATAATTAATTATATTTTAAATACTTCATTTAACCTATATTTTTAGTATGATTATTCCTGTTCTATTACCAACAATAAAAATATCTGATAATGACCAATAGGCATCAAGGATCCACCATGTTCCAGAATTGTGCTAACATTAGATATACCAAAAAAAGAAACAGTCTATACAAAAAAAGAACAGGGTTCAAGAAATTAACATTCTATAAGGGGAAAAGGAAGGAAAAGGGAGAAAAAGTAAAGGATAACACACAGCATGTACTTATATATAGTATATACAAAATCAATATGCAAGTGTTCTAGTGGGAAAAACAACAAGTTGGGGAAACTATATATTTGATCCTAGTGGCAATAGGGAGCCACTGGAGTTTATTAAGTGTCATAGTTAGAACTGCAATAAATGAAACCTTGATAATGGAAACTTTGATAATCTTCTGACAGGCAAGATGAAGAGAAATCAGTCCTTAGAGAAAGAAAACTTCAAGACTACCCTGAAGAATTGCTACTAAGTATTAAACTGCCTGTTCAAACAATAACTTATATTGAGAAACAAACAAACAAACAAAAAATAACATATGAAGAAAAAATTATTTAAAATAAATGATTTTTCTAAATTATAAAATAATTTAAAATAATTCTATTTATTTAGGAAAGGGGGTGGGGGGAGATCACCATCTCTTTAGTTTAATATTGCTCCTTTCACACCTATCTATTCAAATTTTGGGCTTCTCTAGGAATAACTCACCTGAACAGATCTGTAGGTGGTAATAAAAGGCAACATAATATGATAGCCTGGTCCACTAGGGCTAGTAAGTAAAGCTCCTCCCCTGAAAGAAAAAAATGTTTCAACATATCAGTATTATTAACAAAGAATAAAATTATCTTTAACCCAGAATTCAGAAAAAAAATGTTCACAGTATCTCATTATACAATTAGAGGGTGCAAAAGTTTGAAGGAGCACAGGGGTCTTGGAGCTCATCTAATCTAACATGTATCTGAATAGATAGATCTTTAGTGCACTCAACAGCACTGCTGAAGAGTATGGAGCCTGTGCTTCAACACTTCCACAAGAAAGGGAAACCATTACCTCCCATAGGACCAGTTCCTACCATTTGAGAAGAGCTTTAATTAGAAATTAAAGTTGACATGAAGCTGAAATCAACCTCTCAATGACTTTGGAATACTGTTCTTAGTTCTGCCCTTGAAGACATAGCAAAATAAGACAAATCCCTCTTTCACATGCTTGAACAAGGCAATCATGCCCTACCTCCCTCACCTTCCCCTCAAGGCTTTTCTTCTCCAAGCTAAGTCTCCAGATCTTTCAAACAATCCTCATATGGGACAACTTCAAGTCTTCCACAATGCTGGCTAAGTTCCTTTGGAAATACTACCATATGATAATGTCCTTTCCTAAAGTCTCATATCCAGAACTGAACACAACACTACAGAAATGCAGAATAAAGTGGATTCTAAGCTTTCTCATTTTAGACACTGCTCCATGAATGCTGCATTCCCTTTTTCTGGCTGTGGTATCACAGTTGATGCTTTTTAAGCTTACAGTCTACTGGAGGGATCAGGTTAATTAGCCTGAATTATTGTCTAGCCATACCTCTACTACTTTATACTTGTGCATTTGGCTCTTGAACTCATGAAGAACTTTTCCTTTATCTCTGCTGAAGTTGGTTCTGCAAAATATATCTTATTTTATTTGCCCCATTCATTCTAGACGTCCAGTATCTTTGAGTTCCTATTATCTGGTGTGTAAGCTAACTTTCCCAACTTAGCATCATCTGCAAAGATGTATGTTACTAGCTATACTTTCATCCAAGTCACTGACAAAAATGGTAAGAAGTACAGGATACAAGCACAGGTATCGGGGGCACTCCACTGAAGACATCCTTGTGTGCGACATTGAACAATTAACGACTGGACTTTGAATTCACACATTCCATCCACCTAATTGTACTGTGATTTAGCCCACTCTTTTCCCCACATGCCTGAAGATCCTTTAAGTTCTTTGAAGGAGAATTATTCAAAATGGAAATAGTAAAGTTGAAAAGGTACAGAGGCAAATTCACTTCATTTCAACATTTATTAAAACATCTATATATACATGTGTATTAGGTGTATTAGGTATAGAACACCTAATTTATTAAGTATAGAGAACTTATTTCCCCAAGAACTAGTTCTTCAATATCAAAAGATCCATAATTTCATTAGTGAAACAATCCCCACTGGCCTCAGTAGTTGATCTTTATGAGTTTCAGAGGTACCCCCTCTCCCCCCAAAAAAATCACCTGGAAGTCATCTTTCTGGTGAGAAGCCTTTCCCCACTATGGCATACATGAGTTAATCATGAGGTGGTCAACTCAAAATCTTTTTGACTTGGTAGGGTTTACCAGAATTTAAGACTCTCCTGCCATAGTTTTAAAGTCTTTGAAACATTTGATGAGATACTGATATTGGAATTTATTAGAGGCAAAAAAATAAAAGTTTAACATGCTGAAAATACAAATAGGTTCTATAATAAACACATGGATAATGGATGTTTTGGAGAATACCTCTCATCTGACCAGAGTAGATCTTGGAAGGTACCCATGGTCATCCTTAATTAGAAGCAGAATACAGTTCCTGACTACCAGTCACATACAATCTGTTTCTTCTGCCAAATCACCCTTTATTAGGGACCTAAAAGTAAAAAAAAACCTCAAAAACAAGATTGTTTAAAATATGTCTATTTCCTCCACCAGAAGAAGTTACCAACTTGGATACATTGAAACTAAGTAAATACTCTTTCAGTAAGGCCTCCATTACCTGATCTCTTGTAGATAACAAGTATCTGTGAAAAGCCCACTGGCAATAACATCTAAAAGAAACTAATTTTTGACTCTACTTTCCCCTTACCCTTTAGGCTAGACTAGAAGAAGAAAAACTCAATGTACACAAGACTGTTTACATATTGATCTGCATCTGATCCTTCATAACCCTAACATGTGGTGGTTACTATTTGTAGTGATCAGATTCAGGGAAACTCCTGGAGAAAAGGGGTTGTTAAGACACCAAACTCCACAGTGAATGCCACTGAAGATCAAGGGCCACCCCTGGGCCTCTACAATGTATAAGAATAAAATCAGTTGTATCCACTGTCAGCAGCATCACCCCCCACAATACTATGTACTTCATATTCCCAGGTCTAGAAGAGAATACTGTAGCAAGGAGAACTTAAGCTTCCAAATTCCCAGGGAACACAGTTGCCTTGTTGGACAGTCTAGTCTAGTAGGCACAGGCTCCCTGGCCTGGCACTCACCTGTAGTACACAGCAAGGTGTCCCTCTTCGATTCTGTGGATGGAGGCGTAGAGGAGAACCACCACCAGCCCTGCAGCTGCAGCCCCCAGAGCCCCGGCTTGAGTCATATTCATCCTGGCTCTTCCTATATGAGGAGCGAACCAATAGTCCTGATCTCCCTTATCCCCAGATAGCCCCGTCCCCTTTTATAACCAATGGGGAGAAGAGCTCCTCTTTCTCCCCTCCCCCATATCCCCTTGATAGAAATGATCCCTTTTTCTCTGACCCACCCAGTGTCCCAAATCCCCCATGATGCCTCTTCTTAGCTCCTCCCTCTTCCCTTAGCTCTCCCCCCAAAAAACCCATCACCCACTTCGGTCACATCTTTTCCATTCAGCCCAACAGTTCACCCTGACCTTCCCTCCCAAAGTGACCCCCCTTTTCTCAATAATTCCAAATGTGATAGGAGTCCCCCCCTCCTTCTCAGGAAGCACCACCCCCAGTATCCTCCCATCTACTTTCACGACCTTTGCCCTCCGCTAATAGCCACCTTTCCAAGACACACCCCTCTCCTCTAGAGCCTCTGGCTGAGCGGGGCTCAGGGCTTTCCCTGGAAGAACAGCCAGTGCTCAGACTACCTCCACCCCATCGCTCCTCCCCAACTGACTCTGACCCTCAAAGATCCTCCCCCACCTCGGGCCGCCCTTCTTTTGGGGCACTTGCGCCTAGAATAGCGGGACTCCTCCGGGTCAGACCCGCAGCTGCTCCCGTGCCCCTCCTCGCCCCTGTATCTCATCTTCCAGGAACCTCACGCCAGGGCCGGAGCGCTCATCCCCGTTCTCGGGTACTCTGCCGCTCTCCTACCCCGACACTCAGCCCCTGCCCTTGGCGACCGAAAGCGGGACTCCCCGGCCCCCAGCTCCCACCACCCGAAAAGAGGACCCGGGGACTCAGTCTCCCCGCCGGTCCTTCCCCCCCCGGACCCCCCCCCCCCCCCCACGCTCCGTCCCCGGAGGCGAAGGCTGCCCCAGTCCCCTTCTCTGCTCCGAGTCCGCCTTCCCCGCCGAGCTTGTCACTCATTCCCTCGGCGAAGCCCCGCCCCTCCCAGGGACAAGCGGCTCTCCGAGAGAAGACTCCGGGCTTCGGCTTGGTGCTGAGGGAGGTCCGAGCATCAGGTGGCTGCTCCGAGCCCTCGGGAGGTCAGGAGGGAGCCGGGCTGTGCGCGCTCCCCAGGTTCCTCTGGGTCTCCTCGGTGGGAGCCCCCGCATCTCCTGGACATCGCCCCCGCTCCCTGTCTCCCTCGGTGACAGCCGCGGCGGTGACGACACCCCACAGCCCCCAGTCCCCGTCTCAGCCCCGGCGGCTTGTGACAGCCGCGCCTCGGCGACGCTCCCCGGTCCCGCGGACACTGCCTCCCCATGAGGTACAGCCCGCTGAGAAGGAATCAGACCAAACCCGGCTGCTGCAGCGAGAAGGCCTCTATCGCCCGCCCGCCCGCTCCCAGCCTCACCGATCGGCTGCGCATCTCCCCGGCGCGTCCCAGCCGAGCTTGTCGCCCACCTTTCCGGGCACCACCGGTCGCCCACAACCGCCGGCGGGCCCACAGTCCCGCGCTTCTGCGCAGGCGCCGATTTTTAAACGCATGCGCAGTCACATTCTGTACGGTCAGGCTGGAGAGACGGCGAGTGCGCAGGGACAAAACTAGTCTCTCGCTTTCGCTATGTGTTCTGTAGGCTTGTCTCCCCCTGGCGGACGTGTGAAGATTTGGCCCCCTAGACCCCCCACGTGGCACGTCGTGGGAGACGAGGAGACTTTCCGAGGAAGGGTGGGGCAGGGACTCTGCCCCGGAGATTCCAGTAAACCGCGTCAGTTTCTGGGAGACTTTCTCTTTCGCTCGCAGGCTGTGCGCTTGCGCAAGCGGCTGCGTGGGCAGCTCCCCGGCTTTGCCTGCGGTCCTCCCACCCAGCTGCCCGGTCAGTCCCGCAAATAGTGAGCTCTTGACTGCTTGCTGCGCTCAGTCCCCCAGGGGTGCGTGCGTGCGTGCGTGCGGTTATACATATAAACACAGATTGTAGCGTACACACGGAAGGACCGCCGATCCCCAGCTGACCATAATTCTGTCTGTTAGCCGTTCCTCAAATATATGTGTGCGCCTGTCAGACTGGCTAAGATGACAGGAAAAGATAATGATGATTGTTGGAGGGGATGCGGGAAAACCGGGACACTGATGCATTGTTGGTGGAGCTGTGAACGAACCCAACCATTCTGGAGAGTAGTTTGGAACTATGCTCAAAAAGTTATCAAACTGTGCACACCCTTTGATCCAGCAGGGTTACTGCTGGGCTTATACCCCAAGGAGATACTAAAGAAGGGAAAGGGACCTGTATGTGCACGAATGTTTGTGGCAGCCCTTTTTGTAGTGGCTAGAAACTGGAAACTGAATGGATGCCCATCAATTGGAGAATGGCTGAATAAATTGTGGTATATGAATATTATGGAATATTACTGTTCTGTAAGAAATGACCAACAGGATGATTTCAGAAAGGCCTGGAGAGACTTACACGAACTGATGCTGAGTGAAATGAGCAGGACCAGGAGATCATTATATACTTCAACAACAATATTATATGATGACCAGTTCTGATGGACCAGGCCATCCTCAGCAACGAGATCAACCAAATCATTTCCAATGGAGCAGTAATGAACTGAACTAGCTATACCCAGAGAAAGAACTCGAGGAGATGACTAAGAACCATTACATTGAATTCCCAATCCCTATATTTTTGCCCACCTGCATTTTTGATTTCCTTCACAAGCTAATTGTACAATATTTCAGAGTCTGATTCTTTTTGTACAGCAAAATAACGGTTTGTCATGTATACTTAATGTGTATCTAATTTATATTTTAATATATTTAACATCTACTGGTCATCCTGCCATCTAGGGGAGAGGGTGGGGGGTAAGAGGTGAAAAATTGGAACAAGAGGTTTGGCAATTGTTAATGCTGTAAAGTTACCCATGCATATAACCTGTAAATAAAAGGCTATTAAATAAATAAATAAACAAACAAACAAACAAATAAAAATAAAATAAATAAATAAAAATAAAAAAACAAAAAACAACAAATATATGTGTGTGCATGCTGGTGTTCTCGGGGCAGCGCAGAGAGGTGGGAGAACCCCGGCACGGGTCCTTATGAAAGAACTCGCGAACCACAAAAGTTTTAAGTAGCTAAAAGGGAGTTTTACAGGCACTGCAGAAGTCGGCTTTGCTGGGAGACTGACGAGGTCCTAGGAGGGAAATGGGGTTAGCACAAGAAGAGAAAATCTTCACAGCCAGCAGGAGTCGTGACTGGCAGCTAGCTATCCCCAGGGACGAGGCATGGTCCTGCTTTGGACATTCTGCAAAGAAATGAGCTAAAATTGCCCTTTCATAGGAAATCTGAGGCTCAGGTTTTCAAATTGAAAGCCAAAGTCCCCAGGCCTCGATGCTAATCAAAATCAGGCTCAGATCTCCAATTGAATGGACATCACTTTGAAGGCTTCCAGAATGAGGATCCAGCTACCAGTGGGTGGGGGGAGGGGAGAGTGATGAAGTCTGTATGTGTGAGAAAGCATTCCTGAGTCCAAAGCCAGCTCTTCCTCCCTCTCACCTTTCCTTCTCCCCCATCCTCCTCTCTGTCTCTCCCAATCTCTCTCTTCCTCTCTATCTCCTCTCCTCATCCCACTCAGGGTGGTCCATCTCTCAAAAAATACAAATCTAACAAACATTAAGTTTCCAATTTGTGCAGTCATTAGGGGCTAACATAACCAGAGGCAAGGAGAGAGGTTTAGTAAAATGGAGAGAATAAGCATCAACAAGAGATTATAAGATAAATTGAAACCAGGTTGTAAGCAATCTTAAATGTGAAGATTATTTTATACTTTTTTAAGTAGACAAAGGTTTTTGAGAACAGTGGAGAGGACTGAGGCAGCTACATGGTGCCTGAGTGGATAGAAGGTCAGACCTAGAGGCAGGACAGACCTCAGTTCAAAAGCTTCCCCAGACACTAGCTAGGTGACTCTGGGCAAGTCACTTTCCCAGTTTGCCTCAGTTTTCTCATCTGTAAAAGCTGGGAAAGGAAATGGCAAACCACTCTAGTATTTCTGTCAAGAAAACCACAAATGAGAACATGAGGAGTCAGACATGACTGAAGCTACTGAGCAATAGGAGAGAATGGGATGGTGTAGGCTTAAAAAAAAAAAAAAGAACTTGAAATCACAGAATTATAGATGTAGAGATGGAAGAAATCTTCAAAACATTTTCTTTTTCTCATTTTCCTCCAATAGTAAAATAAATGAGAACACATTTTTATAGCTTTATGGTAAGGAGCAAATGTGATAATGTACACAGGATACTCTAAACACTTTGCTGTTTGTCCTCCCTTCTGGAAAAGCACCATGAGATCAGGGAGATAATGTTATGACTTGCAAGTGAGTTAAGTGAGGGAGAGCTGTGCAAAGTCACTAGCCTTGATTTTTCCTCTGGGTCATCTGGGTCCACTTGACCAGATATAGATCAGAATGACTAGCAATGCCCTGGGTGCAATGGGAGAAAATTTCAAAGGGACCGACAAATGTCAGTTGTTACTAGAAATAACTAGATCACTGCATTAGGGTTAGAAAAATTACTCAAATAACAACAAATAAATTCAAATGGAAGGGAGATGGAGTCAGGGCAAGACCAATCAAAAGGCTATATAAATAGCCTAGAAGAGACTTTAAAACATTACAGTAGAAGGTAAGAGGTAAGAGAATAGAGACAGCAAAAGATTTAAAGAGAAAGAATTGCCTGGACTAGGCAAGTCAAAAATAATTGAGCAGATGGTAATGTCAACAAGAGAAACAGATGTTAAAAGGATGGGCAGGGCAGTTTGGGGGTTGGGAGGAAGGGAAGATCGTTGTTTCAGCTTTGGATATTTATAAAATACCAATTAGATTGCCAGCTAAAGATGTTCAGCAGTCAGTTGAAAACATTAGTCTAGGGCCTAGGAAGATGGTAAAGGTAGGGATCAAGTTTTGGGACTCCACTTGCATAGAGGTAATGATGGCAGATCTTTGGCCATAGGGTGAATTGAAGTCTGAGACTGGCTTTTCTCAGGCACAACCTATAAAACTAGCCCCAGTCACAGGCCAAGCCCTATTCCTGACCACTGACTCACAGATTTGGCAACAAACTGATCCCTTAATCTTGCCACTGACTGAGCCCCAACTGCAGCCACAGGCTGAATGAAATGCCTGGATGCTGACTCGGCTTGAAAAGCATCCAGAAATTTAGACTAATTCTCAACCACAGCCTCTTATCCTCTACATAAAGGGATCCCTAACCCAGAAGCAATTCACTTCACTAGAGGCTACAGAATCACTTGAAAATTTGACCACATCATTATACTCTCCCCTAATCTCACCGATGGAATGAACTTTAAATATGAACCAAAGCTGAGCCCTAATTTTGAACTCAATTGCAGCCCTCACTTTTCATTCACAGCCTGAGCCCCAATCCTTCAATAAAATAATCTGATTTCCACAACACAAATGGATAATTTAATCAGATTGAAGGTTCTAGCTAATTCTATTCAATTAAATAAATGTTTATTAAGCATACTGTGTGGGCTCTGTTGATCCAAATAAAAACTGTCTTCAAGGAATTTACATTCTACCAGAAGAATACGGCACATTTACAAAGATGTATGCCATGATGAAGAAGCTAAATAATAATTAGGTCCCTTTCCCTGTTTGTGCATATTATTAAGTGGAGAATATTGGATATGGATAGGTCTGGGTTTGAACTTGCTGCTCTGCCACTTATTAGCAGTGTGATCTTGAACAAGTACCTTCACTTCAACAAATCTTAATTTCCTTACCTGTGAAACAGATCTTTTTGGAAAGCACAGTGTCTTAGGAGTGCCTTTGTTAAATAGTCCTGATTGGAATATATGGTTTATAAACTCCTCCAGATTGTGAGACATCATTTCTAGGCAAGCCATCCCTTCTACAATCTCATGCTGACTCATGAAGGAAACATGCATTTATGATGTGCCATGCAACTTTACAAATAGGATCTTTAGATGTTTGCTGTGGAAGGAGGTCTAGTGTTCAATAAGAGGTGAAGCCATGAAGGCCATGGGAGAGTATAGGGAAGGTATGGCCCACATTAGGCTGGGGAAGTCAGGTGGGACTTTTTAGGGAGGGGACATCTTCGTGGCTAGATATTCTCTGTAAGATGTTCTTATTTTCATGACACTTTGGGGCTGTATCTCAAAGGTAGATTTGGCGCTTTTTGTGGGGACCACCACTCAGAAGCAAGGGCTGGAAAAACCCAGTTCCCTGCCCTGATTGACCATCTCTACTTCTGGGTCTCCTTTCCAGATCTCAGGGAGCATAGCTGTGGACATAACAGAATACCATCTAAGTGGTGAATTGGGCCAATGAGAACGCTCTACATGCATCCAGCGGTCAAGGCTGCTCAGAGCCCAGTCATACTCATCATGTGATCAGTAGAGTGGAAGCTCTAGAAGGGTAGGGATTGTATCCTTCTTAGCTATATCTCTTCCACATCTAGCACTTTCCATCAATAAAGGTTTGATGAAATAAACTGGCTCAATCCTCAAAATATCTGTGGGAGGTGAATTGGCTGCAGGCCCAAGGGGAGAAAGCATGATTTGTCTAAAGTCACTGGGCCTAGCAGCAGCCAAACCTCTGGACCCAGCCTAGGCAACTGGGCTTATTTTTTTTTTTCACTTAATATTTTATTATTTATAATTACATATAAAGTTAGCTTTCAACATTCATTTTTGTAAGATTTTGAGTTCCAAATTGTTTCTCCCTCCCTCTAACTGCACTTTTAAAAAAGCTTTTATAAAAGAATATTTTTCAAAGCTTCTGGATATTGGTATGATTCAGCTTACTGCTTTCAAGTCTCTCAACCTTGCTCTAAAAATCTCAAATGAGAAAGAACAGAACCGGAAGCCCAGATCTTGACTTACCTGGACTGAGTTCAATTTAGAAGGGCATTCTTACCAGTTATGTCTGGTCTGTACCACAAGCTAACATTTCCACTGTGAATAACTGAAAGTTCCTGTCTAGATCTCCACATGAATAAAAAAGGACCCTCAGTTTTCATGCAAGTACTCAGGCTTATAAAACATCAGATTTAAGACATGTTTTAATCTAACCAAAAAAACTCATAAAATAATCTGCATCCAAATCCATCAACAATTAAGACAACTCTTCTTCACTTTTCAGGAAGTCTGTACATATGATTTTACAGTTATGAATCTAGAGTTTGAGATTCCTCCCACTGTGGAAAAACATTCAGGCTTACTAGAGAATTGACCCCTTTCCTTGGGCCAGTTCAATCCATATAACCCAAAGAACACATGAGAGGCAAAGCCCGGGGTTGGGCTTTGTTCCTATTCATTCTATCTCTGTTCTTGATGGTCCTCAGCAATGGTAACCACTTGATCTGGTAGTTTCTTCCACTAAGAGTAGGAGACCAGAAATTCTTCTGCTTACCCATAGTTCCCTAGAAGGATTATAGGGCTTTTTTGAAAGATAATATGGCAGCTCATGCTTCCTTCCTGAGAACCAAGTCTGTGTGTGTTTGACTAGAACTACTCCATCTAGCTTTTCTGATTCTCTTCTCAGAGACTAATTAACCAAAGAATCATCTCCACCCTAGCAATAGACTAACCCCATAAACAGGACCTGAACTGGGCCCAGTTCCATTCAGAAATTGGTCTCTAAATCAAGTGAAAAACAGATTTCATTGATTTATCTCTAACCTTACCAAAAGACCAAGCTATAGTCACTGCTGCAAAATTACCTTGGTCACAGACCAACATTTCTTCAGTTTTGATCACAGGTAGTCCCAAAAATTGATCCCCAAAAGCTAAACCCTAACTCTAATACTAACCATAAGTTCAAAAAGAAACCTATCTCCAACCAGACAGAAGCTGCATCCCTGCAGTCTTCAACTGACACCTATAACCTCTCATACAACCATCCCTAAACCTGATAACATAATGAAAGGGCAATGGATGGAGGGAAATCCATGAGCTATATGATGATTAAAGGAGCTAGGGATGTTTGGAGAAGAGATGACTTAGGGGAAATAGCAAAGCTGTCTTCAGGTTATTAAAAAGAAAAGTCTTTGTTCCAGCTTTCATTCTAATTAAGAAGTCAAAACTTAGGACAAAGAGAATTAAAAGAAATTATGTCAAGATAACTTCTCTCTTTTTTTTAATTTGACAGTTTACCAAATACATTACACTGGTACCTTTGCTGTAATCTTTTAAATCGCTCACACATGGACTTGCTTAAAAATGTATTTCATAGAAAAAAAAAATCCACAAAACAAAGACTAAAACAAGAGTAGTAAAAATAATAAAATCCACCCCTGGATAATCTGCTGAAATGTTAGCAAGAATTCCTTTAATTTATTCTGTACATGTGCTTAATGAAGATACTTATGAAATGTTATGTGACTCAGTTCTTTTAAGTTTGGCACCAGGTTGCAATCAATGTTTAAAGTGTTGATGTCAGCTCTGGGAAAGTTGATGCAAAAGTGTCCAATTGCAAAGATTCCATCTAGCAGTGTTTCAAACACAGGACAAAAACAGACACTACCGTTTTGTACAGATACTTTTGCAAACCCATTTTCTAAGGCCTCTCTACACCCAGAGAATTAGTGCAGTCTGTTCTCCTGTTGACCATAAAAGTCAATCTTTTCAGAAACAAATTTAGGCCTAATTACAAAACAGGCAAAGGGAGGTTATTTTAAGTAGGTGTTACTGCAAATATGATTAAAAATAAATACAACCGAGAGACAGGATGTCCTTTCAGTTCTGTGTTTCTACAAATGCACAAAAATGCATTTTCAATGCACGGATTACCAAACGGCATACAATGCAGACGGAAACAAAGAAGTTTGCAAATGCTTTATATTTCCAGCAGTTATGACAAGAATATTAAAGAGCGGAGGTTACCTCTAGCGGCGAAACCAAAGCCAGCTATTAAGCAGCCAGAAAGCTACGGTAATGGAATACATGACCATCTCCCTTTTTGCACGTTCTTTGTTTTCTTCTTCCAGAAGTTGGAGACGGCGATTCAGTTTGATTATCTGCCGTCTCAGGGAAGCAGCATCTACCACAGTCACATCATCTGACGTTCCTTCAATTGTCATGTCCAAAGATGAAAGGCCATATATGGAATCGTTTCTGACCAACTGTCCATTTTGTCGTAAAACATTTTCACTCATGGACCTCTCCCTTTTCATCCTGCTAGTTGTACAGACTTGATCTTCATGTTGATTAGGGATTGGAGGAAGGGGCTTTTCTAAGTCCAGAAAATCAAGCGGTCTCTCACTTAGCGTCAGAGCACGGGTAGGTGTTTTTAATGTCAAGGGTTTGAAGGGTGTTGATTGAATGAGGTCAAGGTCTGCTGATCTTGAAAATGAAATTTCTTCAGTATTACCTGATATGACAATCTTCTCTGGAACCTGCATGGTGACAGCATTTGGGACTCCTTCTTGGAAGCTTGGCTCCAGATCAGAAGCGGGTGGGGCGACTTTTAACTTCTCTGGGATCCTCATCCGCTGGCTGATACCTTCAGTGTATTCCATCTCATATTGAATACGATTTATTTCTGCTATGTCACTTGTGGGAGAAGGAAATGCTGCCCCACTCATCCTCCCTATGGGATTGTCACTGCTTGCTCCTTTACTCATTTTGGCAATTGTATTGGGTGCCTTTACAAGGACTATTCAAACACTGTTACTCTGTAGCTCAGTTTACTTTATACGGTTCCCTTACAGATCTGATTTTTTTGTTTGTTTGTTTGTTTTGGGAGTTGTACATAAGAGCACGGACACTTCTTTCCCAGAAAAGTATTCCGGCTATAGCTTGCTATATGCACTATCTGCTTCTGTGCTTCATTTCAAATCCTTGAAGTTGTTTCAGCTAGGATGTTCTGTACTTGTTGCTTCTTTTCCCCCTGGAGCCCCGTTGGTGAAGTCGCCGGCGAGGGCCCCTCGGACCGGCTCCCCCGGTAGCTCGGGCTGAGCGCTCTCAAAGGCCGTTGGCCGGCGCATGAATTCGCCGGGGACAGGCAGCTGACTGGGCACCCTGTCAAGGTAGCTTCTTGTGGAGGGGCTGATTACCGGGGATTGGCAAGGATGATGATGCAAGATAGAGGCAACTTTTATCGACAACTTTCATGGTGAGATAAAAGGGGCAGCTAGTTGGCGCCATAGTGGATAGAGAGCTGGGATGGGACTCAGGAAGATATCTTCCCAAGTTCAAATCTGGTCTCAGACATTTACTAGCTCAGACACTGGTCCGGAGCAAGAGACTTTTGAGCCTTTTTGTATCAGTTTCTTCATCTGTAAAATGAGCTGCAGAAGGAAATGGCAAGCCATTCCAGTATCTTTGCCAAGAAAACCCCAAATGGGGTCATGAAGAGTAGGCAAAACTGAAACAACTGAACAGCAAAAATGAGATAAAGACAATTTTGATAGGTCCAGGTCAGCACAAGGGAATCTTAGTTTCTCCCTGATTACCTACACCTGGTGTTTATCAAGTACAAAGAGGTAGAAGATGACTTGGTATGAGATAAATGGCAGGTAATACAAACCTGCAGATTGAGCAACACCTCCCCCAGCACTGATAGATCGGCAGATCTGAACAATGGGGTCACTGAGTCAGCATCATTTTCATGGGGAAGAAGGATTAGAGGTTTTTTTTCCCCTTAGGTCCAGAGCTCAGAAATGGGGAGCAATAAATGTTTGTTGCAGATTGTGACTTGTAAGAAAAACTTGCTAAAGTCCAAAACTTCCCCCAAAGGAAATGGATGGTTTTGAAAGGTTCTAGAGGTTTTCCAGCAGGAGCTCTTTGCTAGGGAGATTATAGCAAAGATTTGTGTTCAGGTAGATAGATGCCTTCCAGAGTTCCTTCCAACTCTGTGATCTTTAATGTGGTCACAGATGACCCTCCCAACAATCTAGTTAGATAAAGACCAAGCATTGATTCAATTCAACAAATTTATTAAGTACTTGTCTTAGAAAGAGGAAACAAAGAGACAGTCTGCTCTGAAAGGCACAGGTAATACTAAGTAATATTAAGAGTAAACAGGAAAGTATAAACTCAGATTAAGAGTGATGGAGACAAAGTAAAGATTAAACAATTTGCTCTAGGAAAATTTCAAGATTACAAGCTAGAAATCTATATCAACCCACTCATTTTCCCTATAAGAAAACTAAGGTCCAGAAAGGTGTAAATAATTTGTTCCAGGCTATGCTTGTATTAAGAAGGGCAGATCTGGAATTCAAACCATATCTTTTGATTCTAAAAACATATCAGCTTTCTATTGCCCTACATATACCAAAATGTCACCTACTATGAGTCTGCCATCAATGTATTATAGTTCAAATCCAGCCTCAGATACTAATTGTGTGACCTGGGCAAGTCGATTAACTCTAATTGCTTCTCCCCAAAAAATGTATTATAATTAATCAGAGAAGAAAGAAAGTATTAGCAACTCTATGTAAGATTTCATGAAGGAAGGTGCCCTTGTGATAGCTTTAAAGGAGCATAAAAGCCCTGAAAAGTAGAGATAGAAAAAAATATATTCTAAATTCCAGGGAATTGTGTAAATGTGCAGAAGTGAAAGACAACCTGATGGGTTTGGGAAATAATCCAGTTTGGTTAGAATAAAGATTGTTTTGAATTAAACTGAGGTAAAGCTGGAAAGATGGCCATATAGTAGAGGACCTTAAATACCAGTCTGAATAGCCTAATCCCTTTCCTAATATCTCTAGATGTTTGTTGGTGTTGTGAGTTGTTTCTGCCACATCTGGGTGCAAAAGGAATCTGGGGAGGTTAAGTGCTCCAAGGAGGAGGATTTATTTAGTCTATTTTCTTTTCTACTTATGTATCCAAAAAACAATGTGGTCATTGTAAACAATGTTTTTGTTTTTTGTTTTTTTTTTTTAATATGGAGAGTTGTTTCAACAGAGAGGAAATTCCAGATTCAGGGTGGGGGCAAAAGTCATAGGTTTCATATTTTGTAGCAATATTTCCTTTTATTTTAAATTCCTTATCTTATCTTAAGTTCCAAACTGGATCAATATGAGTTTTTATTTGGCTGGCCATTTGAGTCTAGAAGTTACTATGAGATGGAGAGTAATGCCAGCACATGTAAACTGAGTACCTTCTGATAGCCAATGAAAGGAGTCAAGTGGGAAAGGAGTCCAGAACCCAAGTAGAAAATTCAGAAGTGGTTAAAAGGTCTACCACTTTCTTTGAGACAGGAGAGAAGAACAGCAATAAAATAGAAGAGGCTTTCAGATGTAAATTAGGTGAAATAAGGAAAACTAATATGAGCAACATGCATCTCTTTCATAGAAAATGGCCTGTGCTGAGAGGAATTCTAGAGAGGGCAGTATAGAGCACTTATGGCAAAAAGAAAATTTAGAACAGTCACTGAGAGGAATATAACAGAGTCAATCAGGGGAAAATAGCTGCTCAATAGCAATGAAGGCCTGCCTGAGGTCAGATCACATGAATTTGGAGAGGATTTAGTATTGGCCGTATGACTTTGTCTAATTGCATTCCACAGCTCATGAAAAGGATCAGGAGGATTTTGAGAGTCACCTTGAGTAGATGCAATCAGCCAGGGCTCGACTAGCAGTAAAACAAGGAGTGCCAGAACCAGAAGGAGAAACCAACACTTGGTTGTACTCATTAATGATGGGATTGAGATCAAGGTGGGAAAGCGAGATAAGAACAGAGTTCATAGACCATGAAAATAAGGAAGAATTCAAGGACTGGAGATTACTATATGGAGAAAGAATAGATTTAAGAGATGCCAAGGTATAAGGTGTGATTACCCTTTTGAGTATCTGAGGTAAAATGGAGCAGGAGGTCAGGGGAATTGAAGAGGTTGATTAACCAAAAGGACAAGGTATTCCACAGGATATCTATGTGTTTTGAAACCACCAAGGATGAAAGCAAAAATTGGGATGGAGTCAGTAATGGAAATATGACTGAAAAAGGAGAGTTGACTAGGACCCAGTAAAGGGCAGTAACAAAGACTCAACCCATAAAATTAGCCTGAACACTAGCCATAGATAAAAGGATCATAAGTGTGGAGGTAAAAAAAGATCTGAGGGATGATTTGGCCCAACCCTCTCATTTTACAAATAAGGAAACCAAAGTCCATACAGGTTAAGTGACCTAACCAATGTTATACAGGCATTAAGTGGCAAGGTTAAGATTTGAACCCATATCCTCTGATTTAAATCCAGTATTTTTCCTACTTCAATAGAATGAAACCACTCATACATATACATAGAATAAGCCCTATATCTTTTAATGAAATGATCCCCATGTTGAGCTTATCCCTTAGCTGTGGTTATCATGTGTTCTCCTAACAACAGCTACAGATGACCTATTCTTATATAATAGAGGTCTGTGTAACCCCTCTTGTGAGGTAGCTAATAACAAGCACCCTGATTCCATTTGACTATTTAACATAGATATTGAAAAATGACATTTACTTTGAAGATATATCCAGAAGAAGCATAGAAATACTTTGCCCAATAGATTGGAAGTGAATGTCTTTTTCCCTGATACCACCTTGATGGTGGGAATGGAGGGATGGGAGGAATGAAAAAGTAACTAGGTTCAACTTGGTTCAATACTTATATAGCTTTGGTTCCACTAAGTTTGTGTTGAAAGGTAGCACTCTTCTAGATATACTTATCTAGAATACTTATTTCAGCTTCCCATGAGCAGAGAACTCAAAAGACTGTTCCTTGTTTCTTAGGGCATCAATGCTGGGCTGGCTGTAACACTGAGTCTGAGCTCAGACTCTCCATTTCCTTTGGCTCTTTCTCTTTCTCCCATCCCTTTAAAACTCCCACGGTCAGAGACTCTATTCCCTTCACTGACTCCATGAGGGAAGAAATCACCAAGATCTCCTGTTTTACCACAGTTCTCCTTTATTGTCCTGACTCAGTTTCCCTAATTATCCTAACTCAGTCCTGCTTCGGTTTCCCTGCTTCTCAGTTCTGCAAAATCTGCCCTTCCTCTTTATCAGAATACTTGATTGAACATCAGAATGCCTCTCCCCATTCCAAGCTATTAGAAAATCAGATACTGTCTTATCAAGATGCCTCTCCCCATATCCTGATTATGTCATTCCCCTCTCCAGAGGCTCACCCCACCCTATCAGAATCCCTTTCTGGCTCTCAATACCCTGACTCCACCCCTGCCTCACTCTAATTGTTTGCTGGATTCTCAGAGATGATAGTCTCATTCAGCCCTGGGACTAAACATGGATCCATTTTGATCCCAGGATATCTCTCCATTTAATAAATTATTAAATACTCTCTAATCTCTATCTTGCTCAGTTTCTCAGGCATTACACTCCAAGAACAGAATGGAACAAAAAAGACAATCACTGAATCTAATAGGACTTTCTGAATATCTCCACAGCCAATCAAAGACTCTTACTCTTCAACATGTTGAACAAACCAGTTACTGAAGGTTCATAGGAGTTCCAGATTCTACAAGACACAT
Organism: Sarcophilus harrisii; assembly: GCF_902635505.1. NCBI lineage: Eukaryota > Metazoa > Chordata > Mammalia > Dasyuromorphia > Dasyuridae > Sarcophilus > Sarcophilus harrisii. Next base: position 624,156,570 of record NC_045427.1, read on the forward strand.
CATCAATAAACTCCCAGAAGCAGCTTCTAAATGATATCCACATGGAAAGATGTCATCTCAAGGGAACTTGTATATATTTTATACTTACTTATCTCTGTGTCTATTGTTCTTCCAACCTAACACCCCCAATCCCCAACATTAACTCTCTGAGGACAAGAACTGCTTATTTCATTTTGTCTTTGTATCCTGAGCAGCTAGTTCAGTACTCTACGCATATTGTATTTAATAAAATTGATTTGATTAATAAAATAAGAAAATATTGGTCAGGTGCTTTGCAAACCTTAAGGCACTTAATCAATACTAGCTATTATTTTTGTTGTTATTATTAAGAACTGCATTGAAATGAATCCTTAGCTACAACCAGGAGCCTAGGGTCATCTGTCTACAAATGAGAAGCAGGGCTCAAACCAGAGACAAAATGAAAACTCTATAGGAAGTAAGACTCATGCCTTCCTCCAACACATAGTGACTGTGTGATCCTGAGCAGGTCCCTTAACCTTTTGATGCTCCTAGCTGAGCTCCAGTTTGAGAAGAAAATTGAGGGATCTGCCCTGGGAGACTAAGTATTTACACTAAAAATTATTCAAATCGATGAACTCATGGGTACTAAACAAAAGCAAAAATGTCCAAATAAAAACTACAAACAAGAATGGTCCCTGACTTCAAGAAAGTTATATTCAACTGGTGAATTATACCAGAGAACAAACAGATAGTTTCTCTTCTAAAGCACGGACACCTGGACCATGCTTTCACAATTATTTTACGGAGAACACCCACATTTTGAAAAAAAACTATCAGGCATTTGTCTGCCCCTAGATCATTTATCTCAATACTGGAATCTGTTCTCAAAGATTTAGGGATGTTGGGAAACAAAGATAAACCTGCAACCTTCATTTTACTTATCAATTTCATCAACAAGCAGTATTTTCTCTTACAGGATGAAGTCCATGAGCTTTCTGAAACAGAATTAATAGTTCAGAGACCATTTTCACTTGTTTGTTTGCAACTCGAGTTTGCATGGCTAGGGGAGTGTGACTGTAATTAGATCTACTCTTTTGGAAACCTCCTTGACCACTGGTAACACACTGAATTGATCTAACTGTTCTAGAAAACAATGTGGAATTATGCAAGAAAGTTACTAAATTATTAATCACCTATGACCCAGCAATCACATGACAAGGTAGTCTGAATAGGTCAATGACAAAAAAAGCACTGGCATGTACAAGTATTCATATCGGCAGTCTAATAGCAAAATGCTGAAAGTAAACTATGTGCCCAACAAATGGGGGATGGCTGAATAAATCTTGGCACAGAGATGTAATAGAAATGGAATATTTTTTTTTTGAAAGGAATGACAACTATAATGAATTCAGGGAAACATGAGAAGATCAGTATGAAGAAATGCAGAGTGACGAAAGCAAGGGCAAAAGAACAATGTTTACAACTATAACTATGTAAATGAAGTGATAATTCACGGCCCATCATCCCAAACCCTGAGCTAAACATGGATCAGGTTCAGTCTTAGAGTCAGTGCCCCTGAATTATAATTATTTCATTTTTTCCCTATTAATAATTTTCACTGGAAATTTTAGAATATAGTTCATGTTTAGCTCCCTACAGATGTGACTAAAAGAGTCCTCAGTTCAAACTCTCTAGCAATGTGTATAGCACCTCCTTTAGGATGCTCCATAACTTGTCTTTACACTTGTGGATTTGATCTCCAGATGGACATCTACCCTCTGGGCTCCAGAATGTATACTATGGCATTACTCGTCAAAAAAATATAGAACGAAGAGGATTCTGGGAAGACTGCAAGTTGGTCAGAAAATTCCAAGCTCTTCAGATCTCCCATAAAAACAACACAAAACAGTGCCTCAGGGAAAACAGAGTGGGTAAAAATAAACAAGAGTTAGGAGAAGAATCTGAGTCCTGGGACAACCTGAAGAGATTGAAGGAAAGAACCCAAAATGGAAATTGGCTTTGGTGTGAAGTGTAAACAATTCTAGGCTGGCTCAACTGAAACGCAAGCAATGAGCCTTGGAGTTGGTTGTCTGTGTTGGGAGGCAGCCTCAGCTCCAGTCACAGACATTTTCATCTCCCAGATAGAATGGGAGTCTGGACAGGGAAGACTAAGGGAACCTTTGCTTACAAGGAACTCCATGAAATGCAGTCTTTTGCTAGAAAGTATTAGCACATGCTGTGTGAGTGCAGAAGTGGAACAGGAATGCTGCTGGCTGTGAGCACTCCCAGGAAGGCAGTTTTTGGTTTCTGTTCTAGTTCAAAGGGGAGAACTGGAGCAGGACCTGAGGCCAGAGGCACCATCCCGCATACCCAGAACTAGACATGATTACAGTAACAAATCGCTTTTTAAAAAACGATCAGGCAAAGAAGAAAGAATCCAATCAGAGAAAGTTACTGTGGTTCATCTTCAGAAGAGCAAAGAAGCTTCAGAAAAGCTTTTTTAAAGCAAAAAAAAAAAGCCTCTCTTACTCCAAAGGGCCCAAAAAGAATTCATAGAACTCAAAAAAAAAAACCTTTAAGAATCAAACCCTTTGATCCAGCAGTGTCACTACTGAGCTTATACCCAAAGAGATACTAAAGAAGGGAAAGGGGCCTGTATGTGCACGAATGTTTGTGGCAGCCCTGTTTGTAGTGGCCAGAAACTGGAAAATGAATGGATGCCCATCAATTGGAGAATGGTTGGGTAAATTGTGGTATAGGACTGTTATGGAATATTATTGTTCTGTAAGAAATAACCAGCAGGATGATTTCAGAAAGGTGTGGAGAGACTTACACAAACTGATGCTGAATGAAATGAGCAGGACCAGGAAACAACAATACTATATGATGATCAGTTCTGATGGACTTGACTCTCTTCAACAATGAAGATGAACCAAATCAGTTCCAATACAGCAGTAATGAACTGAACCAGCTACACCCAGGGAAAGAATTCTGGGAAATGACTAAGAACCACTACATAGAATTCCCAATCCCTCTATTTTTGTGCGCCTGCATTTTTAATTTCCTTCACAGGCTAATTGTAGACGATTTCAGAGTCCGACTCTTTTTATACAACAAATTAACTGTTTGGACATGTATACATATGTTGTATTTAACTTATACTTTAACATATTTAACATGTATTAGTCAATCTGCCATCTGGGGGGAGGAGTGGGGGAAAGGAGGGAAAAAGTTAGAACAAAAGGATTTGCAATTGTCAGTGCTGAAAAATTACCTATGCATATATCTCGTAAATAAAAAACTATTTAAAAAAAGAAAAAAAAGAATCAAATGAGAGAAATTAAGGGGGAAAATTTTTAAAAAAGAATAATCCAAGAAAAACAAGATTATGAAAGGAAAGACAACCAATTAGAAAAGGAGATATGGGATCTTAAGGAAAAAAATGATTTCCTTGAAAATTAAAATTGGGTAAGGAAAAGCCAGTGAACTTATATATATATATATATATATATATATATATATACTATTAAAAATGAAATGCAAAGAATGAAAAAATAGAGAATGTGAAACACAAGAAAAACTGATTTGGAGAACAGATCATGAAGAGAAAACATACAAATATAAGAAATTAGAAAAATATTAAAAGATTTGGACTTAAAAGCAAGATGCTCTCCACCTTCAGAGAAACAGAAGACAAAGAATCATATTACAGTTTTACATAGATGAATATGCGTGTATGTGTTTGATAACTATATGTATGTATGTATATACATTTTTGTGTGAAAATATTGATATATTTATATATCCAAGCTTAATTGTAGCCTTCTTGGAGCAGGGAAAAAGGAGGAAGGGGGAAAAGAATAAAGTAAGAAGTACACATCAGAAATCAAAAGAAAATCTACAAGGAAGCAAAGAAAAGATAGTTCTAAACACAATGTATAGTAATTATTATATATGCTTTCTTGAATTGGACATTTATTGCTCTATATTTTGAATACTCTCATGATCTGTTGTGTACCAGATAAGGTGTTTTTTTTTTCTATTTTGTATTTAAGTTTAAAATAAATAATTTTTAAAAATTGAAATAGCCTATGACTCCCTACTAGTCTTAATATAAATTATCAACCTATAGATTAATTACTTCTTACACAGGTATTTGCTAAAATGGCACAGCTAAAACAATAGTTATAAAAATATCTTCCCATAAACTTGGGGTATATTCTACCACAAATACATGCCATGGGGTAAATAAATACATATTCAAAATATAATAGTAGAGCAAGAGTGAAGGGAATGCATATGGCCAAGGTAACTCACATCTACTGAACTGCAGGGCTTCAGCACTCTTTCTTTAATAGTAGAACTCTTTTCCAGCATAGGGATTGCTGACCTACGCTTGCTCCCCACAGGACATATCTCTGCTGAATATATTTAACCAATGATTCATTGAACTTGTTTCCTTATGTACAGGTACAAGCTCTATTGACCTCAATTTAAGTGTCAGTTATGATTCTTAATGGGTTATACTATGTGTTTTCAGAAAGAGTAGAGCTTTTTGGCCTAAGACCAGCAGTTCTCCGCAGTACCTTAGTCTGAGGTTTATTACTTCCCATAGAAGAAATGGGAGAATAGAAGTTAAAGTCTTTTTTTTTTTTTTTTTCAATTTTCTTAGTAGTTCAGAGCTCACCATAACTTACTTTAACCCTACAGTACATTTCTTGATTGTTCATCTCTGTCAAAACTAGGTCCTGGCCATTTGTCTAGTATTCACCAGATAGTTCTGGAGATATTGTATTGGTCTATACAAGTGCTAGCTGTGAGGGAAAGATGCCTAAGCAATCTATGCTCTGGGGATAAATTCATAGTCTTTTTATCTGCAAATGAACTACTCAAAGTTTCTCCTTATGAGGTACAAGTAAGTCCATTCAAAAATTCTATATCCTTTATAATAGTTAGAACAGTGATTCAGGGGTTTGAGAGTTCAAAATTATTTTCATAATACTAAAACATTTTAATTTCTTTTTTCCTCAATATATATGCATTTGTTATTTTCTCCTTAAGTTCTTTGTCTTTTTTCTCCCAATATTTACTTTCATAAGATTTTTATCTTCATTTTTTTCTCCTTCCCTCCCCTCCACTCTCCCTAAGACAATAAGCAATCTGATACGTATACAATTATATGAAACATATTTCCAAATAATTATGCTGTGAAAGAAAAATTAAAATAAAAGGGAAAAACCATAAGAAAGAAAAAAAAGTTAAAATTGTATGTGCTGATCTGCATTCAGACTCCATTGTTCTTTCTCTGGTTGTGGATAGAGTTTTCTATCATGAATCTTTTGGAATTGTCTTAGATCAGTGCATTGCTGAAAAGTGATAATTATGCTGTTACTGTGTACAATGTTCTCCTGGTTCTGCTTACTTCATTTAGCATCAGTTCATGTAAGCCTTTCAAGTTTTTCTGAATTCAACTTATTCATCATTTCTTATAGAACAATACTGTTCCATTACATTCAGCCGTTCCTCAATTGCTGAGCATCCTCTCAGCTTCCAATTTGTTGCTACCACAAAAAGGACATTTCAGTTTCTAATAAGATAAGTATCTATAGATATAACTTACATTAAAGGAGAGGTTCTCTCTAGTGCTCTGTCCACTGCATCAACTAGCTGCCCCAACATTCTCAGTAATTTTTAAAAGTATAAAAGATACTGAATCCAAAAACTGTGAGAACTGAAGCAAAGAATGATTACTCAAATATAAAAAAGGCCTCATGCTCTATAAAGTACAAATGTCCTCTGAATGAGATATAGCCCTATACATATATCTGTGTAATTTGCTTCTTATGACCTGCTAATTTGCAGGTCTGAAAGGGGCACACCCTTACAAATTAAGATTGTTGGGGTTCAAAAAAGATCCCCAAAAGATTGGGGTTTCACAACAGTGTCATGAAGTGTCTCAAAAGAATTTGCAGGCTTGGACCCATCTCCAAGTCATGGGGCAAAATTTATTATGTCTATAATGTCAATTAAAGCAGGCTAAGTATCAAAATAATTTAGCAAAGAACCAGGAGCAAGAGGATAAATTTATAGGGAAAAGATAGAAAGATTAGATGCTTCATGTCACTGATATGCTAATTTTATGGCTTAGAAGTAGAATTGAGGAGTGGGCTTAGAGGGGAGTTGAAGAGGGATCTGATATGTTGGGCTTAGAGGGGAGTTGAAGAGGGATCTGATATGTACCTTATTATTAAATTCTATGGCTTACAAGTGGAGTTGCATCCCATTATTGAATTCTATGGCTTAGATTGTCTCAGAAACTTTGCTGTTACTAACAAATTGTTATCTAACAGCCAGCTTTGTTTGTGGAACTTCAGCATTCCCAAGGACAGGTGGCCTTAGAGTAAATGTCAGGTAGCCTTAGGGTTAGTATAGATCCTCCCTAGGAGTTACACTATCTCATCCCCCCCTCAAGCAATTGGGATCCAAATTCATTTGGAGGAAAAGGACAAAGGTCTCATCTTCTGGAGCTGCTTCAGGCTGAAAAAGGCTATAGAGCTGGCCCTGCCTAGTTGAGTTCAGACAGAGGAAGGGAGACACATGACTTGAAGATGATGGCAGCAACATTCAGGGAATGCCGAGTCTCAAAATTAGGTAGTCAGTAGTTCAGGTTGAATAAGTAGTTGGAAGTTCATGGCCTGTAGCCTAGAAGAGAATAAGCTCAGGAAAATGTTGAATAACAGAACAATATTCTGGCAAGTTGAGGCTTTCTACTATTAAAGTAAAAAGGCTTGGGGGGGGGGGGAAAGGGACCTGTATGTGCACGAATGTTTGTGGCAGCCCTTTTTGTAGTGGCTAGAAACTGGAAACTGAATGGATGTCCATCAGTTGGAGAATGGCTGAATAAATTGTGGTATATGAATATTATGGAATATTACTGTTCTGTAAGAAATGACCAACAGGATGATTTCAGAAAGGCCTGGAGAGACTTACACGAACTGATGCTGAGTGAAATGAGCAGGACCAGGAGATCATTATATACTTCAACAACAATACTATATGATGACCAGTTCTGATGGACCTGGCCATCCTCAGCAACAAGATCAACCAAATCATTTCCAATGGAGCAGTAATGAACTGAACCAACTATGCCCAGAGAAAGAACTCTGGGAGATAACTAAAAACCATTACATTGAATTCCCAGTCCCTATATTTATGCCCACCTGCATTTTTGATTTCCTTCACAAGCTAATTGTACAATATTTCAGAGTCTGATTCTTTTTATACAGCAAAATAATGTTTTGGTCATATATACTTATTATGTATCTAATTTATATTCTAATGTATTTAACATCTACTGGTCATCCTGCCATCTAGGGGAGGGGGTGGGGGGTAAGAGGTGAAAAATTGGAACAAGAGGTTTGGCAATTGTTAACTCTGTAAAGTTATCCATGCATATAACCTGTAAATAAAAGGCTATTAAATTAAAAAAAAACCAAATACATATTTCCATACTAGTAATAAACTTGAATAAAATTAACTTTTCATTGATGCAACACAAAATATTCCATTAAGTTATATCCCTCTAGGAAAACTGATTGCATTAAAATTCTCTTCTCTAAACCATACTAAAGATGTTTCAGACTTTTGAATGGAATCCTAGATTCCATAGACAACATATCAATTTAGGGACTTAATTTCATAGAAGTATATAACTAGTAATAGGCAGATGACCAGGCCAAATATTCATTTACCTAATTACTTAGGATAAAATGAGACATATTTTCAAATTGAAAACAGCAATATCATATATATTTGTATTGTGCTCATGGTTCCTACTGACCACTTGCTTTGATTATCAAAATTTGATATAACAGGAAAAAGCAGGGACATGATTATAAAAGCATCAAAACGGGTCCTGGCTTCAGCCTGAGAGCACATACATGACAGGATAAAGCATCTTTAGATCAGTTTGTCAACTGATCATATAGTTATAACTCCACTTTATAGCCAGACTCAGAAATAATCAGGTGGGAAACAAAGAAACAGAACTGGGAAACTGATTCAGAAGGATCCCACCTTAAGCAAAGGCTAAGGTTGTCCTCCCAGCTCTTGCCCAGATAACCGTTCACCTATGACAGTTCAGAATGGCATCCCTCTGAAGAATTTACAGCATTTCTCTGGAATTGTGGGTTGCTGACTTAATGCTCCATCAGACAATCATACCCAAATTCAAAACTCAAAAAAAATCAGTTCTAGTCCCAAGAAATTTAATCTCTAATAGCATATTCTACTAACCATAGCTTAGGGCTGGATACATTATTTTTACTCTCATGAAGTTTCAATAAGCAATAAAAGTTTACCAGGACTCACACACATAGGAGATTTTGTTTAACATCTTTAACAAGTGTTTCTTTTCTTCTTGAGTTTAAACTCATCCTGGTGCAAGGACTGATCATTAGAAATCATTTCCATATAATAAATAAGCTTATAAATTTTTAGTAAACACATTCCATATTTGGAAACTATCTATTCCAAACAAGCTCATTTCTCAGGGTTGATAACTTGCCTACACTTATGGTTTAAAGAAAACTGACAAGTTTACAAATTGAGGGGAGTTAATAGAGATCCCAGAGAAGGCACTGAGCTTGCTGTTGCCCACTTCAACTGTCAGCTTCCATGGACTGTGCTGTTTGATATCTCCCCCTACTTTAAAAAGAGGGGGAAAGGCGCTGCACACTCTTATGCTTGAAGGTGATTTGATAAGACTTTTACCTCATCACTTTTGTTCCACACACAGTAATTACTGTAGGTTTGACATAATGATAATAATTCCAAATAACTTAGTTAACATTCTTAGAATTTTCATTTATAATGTCCAAATAGTTTAATTTTCTAGCAAAGGTGGAAATACTTAATTCTTTACATTGCATTTACAAAACATTATAGAACAGGGTTAGCAAGACTGATGAAATAAATAAATTTTCCATCTAATTTTAGTTGTTCAGTTTATTTTCTTCCTAAGCTGTTACAGCTTTGGAAGTTCTCAGGGACGGTTCCAGCCCCCTCTCCTGTTCCCTTAAATAAGTTTCCCTTTTGTTTTAGGGAAAAAACAAGACAATTCTTAAAACTGAGACAGAGCAAAAATGCATTGCAAAAATGAATAACAGTTTCATATAATTTACAGTAAAGTTTTCCTATTTTAACATACACACCACTTTATAAAGTTATTTTTAAAATGACAACTTTAGTTTATGAGATTTCCTAAATTCTAATTAAATGTTCCAGTCAAACTGAATTACCATTTGGTTGTTTTCCAATTTACACAAACCATTTCTCTTTTGGAAGCCAGGAAAGGGCTAAATGCCAATTTTTCTGACAGGGCCCCCAGAAATCTGACTCCCCATAAAACAAAAGCAGGCTGTTTGCTTTCAGAGTTTTTGAAGTAGCATCAAACTGCTTTTCTGTTTTCTTAAAGTTCTCAGTCTCTTAAATCTTAATCTGTAAACAGTGTCAGTGTAAATAGATAAAACTGGGCAGAGATAAAATAATTTGCCATAAATTACATAGCTAACACATTTCTGTAACTGAAACAGAGAATAGTGGGCTTACAAATGCAGAGGCTGACTAGCTCTCCCATTTCATACTTCCATGCTTGGTGCTGCCAGAAGCCACCAGCTTCTTCCCAGGCAGTTACTGCAGAGAACCTGCTGAAGGCTGGAGTGACTGGTGCCAGGAGCTCCCTTTGATGGTAGTTTCAGATACCATGGCTCAGGGAATGCTGATTATGTGGCCTGACCCCCCCATTCCACCTCAACCCCAAGTTGGGTTGGGAAGATGGTTGGGCAATGTTTGTAAGATCCCAACTGCTATTGCATTACATTTGACAAGGATAGAATAAAGCCAGAGGAGATCACACTCTCCCCATATGGACCACCAAGTGTTGGAGTTCAAAAAAGCCCTCCAAAAAGTCGGGGTTCTAGACCAGTATAGTGAGGTGTCTCAAAAGAATATGCAGGCTCGATCCCATCTCCAGGTCAAGGGGCAAAGTCTATTATAATTGTTATGCCAGTTAAAATGGGTCAAGTTCCAAAGAATTTAGCAAAGAATCAGGAGCAAGAAGATAAATTTATAGGAAAAAAATCAGATGCTTCATGTCCCTGATGTACTAATTTTATGGCTTAGAAGTAAAATGGAGGAGTGATCTTAGAAATGGAGCTGAGGAATTGTCTGGTATGCACTCCATTATTGAATTCTATGGCTTTGATTGTCTCAGAAACTTTGTTATTACTGACCAACAGATTGCTATCTGACAGCCAGCATCATTTATGGAACTACAGCACTCCTAAAATCAGGTGACTTTAGGATTAAGGCCAGGTAGCCTTAGAGTTATTGCTACATCCTCCCTAGAAACTACACTACATCAAGATCAGGAATACAACTACTTTTACTTTACTCAATTAAAAAAAACAAAATAAAATGTAAGTCTCTTAGTAGCTCATAAAGTGTTAATACAACTGTCCCCTCTCTGGTAAGTCCCCATCCACTTCCCTTTCCCCACTTTCCCCTTTGCTTCCTAACACTCCTAATGTGAAATCTTCCACAATTATGATATGATATGATACCTCCTGGAAGACAGGTACTGTGATGTTTCATTGTATTCATTTCCCCAATCATAGCACAATGCTTGGTGCATAATTAGGACACTGGACTTGGAGTCAGGAAGACCTAAGTGCCAATCCTGCCTCAGATTCTCACTATATGCATGGGCTGAGCAAGTCATTTAACCTGTCAGCCTCAGTTTCCTCTTTTGGAAAAGGAGGATAATTTTAATACCTCATAGGATTATTTTGAGGGAGATAAATGTAAAGCACTCTATAGATGCTAACTACTATTACTATTATCATTAATAAATGCTATATCCTTATTTAGATTAATTTTTTTCAAATATGTTTGACTCTTTGTGACTCCATTTGGTGTTTCCTTGGCAAAGATACTTGCCATTTTCTTCTTCAGCTCATTTTATAGATGTGGAAACTGAGACAAAAAGGGTGAAGTGACTTGCTCAAGGTTGCAGAGTTAGTGTCTGAATCTGAATTTGAACTCAGGTCTTCTTGACCCAACTGCCACTTACATTTACTTAACTAATTAATCAAATTACAATGTATAAAGTAGAAGCACTTCCCTCCTCTCCCTCCCCCCCATTCAGTTCCTCTAAGCCTCTATCAGGATTCTTTGGTCCATTCATTCTCAACCACTTGTCTTCTTATATGGTTAGAGTTAATATGTAACCCCTCCTATTATTACATACTTCAAAAACGATACTGTAGGAGGATATATTTCTGAAGTGGATTTCTTCGACAAAGAGAAGATCTAACTCAGTTTCAATTGATCAATGATGGACAGAAGCAGCTGCACACAAAGAAAAAACACTGGGAAATGAATGTAAACTGTTTGCATTTCTGTTTTTCTTCCCGGGTTATTTTTACCTTCTGAATCCAATTCTTCTTGTGCAACAAGAGAACTGTTTGGTTCTGCACACATATATTGTGTCAGGATATACTGTGACATGTTTAACATGCATAGGACTGCTTGTCATCTGGGGAGAGGGAGGAGGGAGGGAGGGGAAAAGTCGGAACAGAAGTGAGTACAAGGGATAATATTGTAAAAAATTACCCAGGCATGGGTTCTGTCGATAAAAAGTTATAATTAAAATATATATGTGTACTCACTCCTTTCTCCTGATTCTTTTTTTTTCCTACTTTTTGTTTTTATAAATGTCTTTTCAGATTTGTTGGATTTGTTTTAACATAACATTTTATCACATGGATATATCACAATTTATTCAACTTTTCTCTTGGTGTTAGAGATCTTAATTATTTCCAGTTTTTTTCAATTACTAATATTATGAAAATCTTTGAACGAATAACACTCTTTAGGCATCTATTCATTAGTCTGACACAAGGGAAGTGCTGTTTGGTACTGGGAGGACATAAAGGTGAATAAAACAGTTTCTATTCTAGTGAAACTTATAATCTAAGGAGAGAATTGTGACACAGACAGAAATATGTAGTAACTTTACAAGAGTATCATAAGCAAATAGTAACTATAATTATTATGTCCATATATTAAGATACATGTAAAGAGTTTAGGAAGAGTACACAATGTTTTGTGAGGGTCGAGTAAGGAAACAAAGTTGGTTCCTGGACTCAATTTCCTAAGGGGAAAAAAAACTTTTATGAACTTTACTGGCAAAATGAACCCTGTCCATTGAGACTACACTGCTAAAGGGGCACATAGAAAATCTTTCCCCATGTACTAAGTGCTAGACTTAGGGGAGAAGAAGATCAATGGTCAGGAAGTCAAATAAGTTCAAATGAGTACTTTTTTTTTTTTTTTTTCTTTTTTCATTTTTTTAGGTCATGAAATCTTGAGTTCAAAACTAATTGCAGCCACTTTCTGACCCTGGGCAAGTTTTTTAAGCTTTGACTGCAGCAGTTTGCCCTTCTCTAAAACAAGGCTTATAATAACACATTCTCTGGATTGTTGTGAGGATCAAAATGAGATCGTATTGCAAATCTTAATATTGCAAACTTTGTGAAACTTAAAGCATTATATGAAAACTATTTTATGAATATTTTATTATTTATAATTTTATTTATTATTTATAATTTTATTAATATTAAGCAAGGCCCTCTAGGCTCTTAAAGTTAAAGAGGAACATCAAAGAATTCTACAGTTTCTTCAATGTCTCAGAGTCCAACTACCCAAATCCCTATGCTGACACTATCTGTAATCCTGAACGAACTATTATTTTTTGATGTTGCCTCAATTTCCTTAACTGTAAAAGGGAGGGGACTAGACTGATCATCTTAAAGTCAATTCAAATTGGAACTATCTACACCTTTTGATGTGGCTATGTAGCAAATGATGCTGCATCAGGGGATGTGCTTAGGAGAAGCACCAAACGTTGGGATTGATGCTGTGAAGAATTCACCATGGCCATTCTCTTTGGCAAAAGGTAGGTTTATTTAGGAAAAAAGGCATGGTCAATATGAAATAGAGTGGGAGAGCATGTGAAAGACAAGTTCCTTAATGGAACGCAAGGGGAAAGACACCCTGAGACAGAGTATGGTGGCGGACTGACCCAACGGAGGGCAGCAAACATGGCATGGGGAACATTTCATCTCCGGGACAAGATTGGGATTTCTGACCGGACATAGCAAGGTACGGCTGCCCAGGAGCTCTAAAGAGGAGGGAATCGTGGCGCTAAACTGATCTCTCTCAGAGCCTTCTCTCTGTCTGCCCCAGGGAACAATTCCATCAATGCCCCTGTTTCTCTCTGCCAACCACAGCCAATATCTAGGACTCCATCACTTTAATCCCAAATCCTTTCCTCTTCTCATTTCTCACACTAGGACATCATCTTCTCTCCTTTTCCCCTCCTCCTATCTCCGGATGTAGTTTTTCCCTATTAGAGTATAAACTCCTTGAGGACAGGGACTGTCTTTTTCGCATTTGCATCCCTAGCTCTTGGCACAGTGCCCGGTAGAGAGTGAATGTTTGACTATGGACTCCTATGACTACATTTCCCAGAGTGCTCCGCGCCGCTCGGCCATCTAGCCCATTTGACAGCTGGCCCCGCCAGAGGAAAGGGAAGGTTTCTCGACGTAGAAACCGGGTGGCCAATGGACGGAGAGCTAGGGCGGGCGTTCCTGACACCGCAACCTGCGTACAACTCCTAGTCTCTGTCCAGAGTGGCCTGGCCGAAGCCAAGGGGCGGCCAGGACTTTCTCGGTTCCGGGGGAATTTCCCTTCCTTCTCCATCCCGGGTCGGGCCTGGCCCTGCCCCGGGGGTGGTGAGTGGATTCGGGCTCCGGAGAGAGGGCTTGGGGATGGGAATAGGTGAAGAGGGAATAAGGCCTCGGGGTGGGAGCAGAGGTGGGGGGGGGGAGACAGTAGTGGGGTGCTTGCGCATGCGTGGATTCTGAGTGAAGGCAAATCCCACTGCCCCTCCCCTCTGCCTGGGGTTCCCCTGGGACTGGCTAGAGCGAGTCATTCCCCGCGGGGTTGGGGACTGGCCTAAGTGTGATTACAGAGCATGCTGGGAGCCAGAATCCTCCTAGGAGCTCTGCTGGGACCACAACTCCCAACATCCCTCGCGCCGTTAGCCCACCCCACAGAACTCTTGGACAACCTCTGGACCAATGGAAAAAGGAAGTTTTAAGACGCGGAGACGTTAAACCAATGACAAGAAAGCAGGGGTGGGCGCTTTATGTCAGACCCTTTCCTTAAGTCCAGTGTGGGCTCGCCCCAAACCGGGTGGCGGCCAGCTGGACAGTATGGGCTCAGGCCCCTGGCTAACAGCGCTTCCTGTGGCTGGGCCGGCCGGTGGATGGCCGCGGACGTGAGGAGGTCAGCCCTTGGGGAGGAGGTCGGCGACTCGTGCTGGAAACTTGGGGAAGCAGGTGGGTGGTCTGGGCAGAAGACGCTTCCCCCTCCAGTCTGAGGAGCTGCTGACACTTGTGTGGAGGGCCGGGGCAGGGGGAAGGCAGTGCCGCCCCCACCTTTCCGAGGAGGAGACCGACACCCCCTCCCAAAGAAGGGTCTTCCCCAAGGTCGCATGGCTGGGAAACCCCAGAGGGCAGCCTGGGGTCTTCTTACTCAATGAGCAAGCATTTATTCGGCACCTACTGTGTGCCAGGCGCTGTGCTAGGAGCTGAGGAACAGGTACCGAGAATGAAAAGATCCCGACTCAGCAGGAGCTCACTTTCTCACGGGAGGGGGGCGGGGAGGACAAACTGGACACGTATTAAAATATCCAGCATAAATAAAAATAACTAGGCTTCACATAGCGCTGTCAGGTTTGCAAAGCGCGTTATAATCATATTATTTGATCCTCACAACTATGGGAAGTAGGCTGTTGTTATCCCCGTTTTACAAATGAGGAAACTGAGGCAGGCAAAAGATTGTGCAGTATTTAAACTTGGGGATTTCTGACTCCCAAGTCCAATGCTCCCTCTGTGCTGCCTGGCAGCCTTTATTTATGCAAATTTATATTTGCATTTTATTAATATATGCAAAATAGTTTCACTGAGAGGGTGGGCACTAGCTGTTGGAGGGGAAGGAGAGGAGTGATGATTTTAAAATCCTTCATGAAGAAGATGATGTTTGGGAAAGGGACTGAAATAGAGGTAAGGATGGAATGCTTCTGGATAGATGGGATGTCCTCTAGAGTCTTGGACATGGGGGAGAGTGTCTAGTGTGACAGTGAGAGTAATGTCCAGTGAGGCCGAAGGGGTAGGTTGAAGCCAGACAGTAAGAGCGAAAGGAAAAGATTTGATAAGATTTGATTGGCTTTGTGAGAGAGTGAGAGTGAAGAGTTCAGGATAATACTATGATTAGGAACCTGGGAGACTAGAAGAATAATGATACCTTCAGCATGAATGGTAAAGTTCTGAAGAGGAGAGGGTTTGGGGGAAAGATTACAAGTTTGTTTGGACATGTTTCATTTAAATGCTCTTATTGCTTCCCAAAGAACTGTAGCTGCTAATTTTCTGACCCCTAACCCCAGGAAAACCACTTCAGTTTCTTTAACTTTTCTCCCACCTTTCAGGCATGTACACTGTATGTGCAGTCTTTGTAGTTTAAAAGTTTGTCAAAGAAAATTAATTAAATATTCAAAATGAGGAGATGTCTAAGGGTAGGGAATTTGTATATTCTCAGATCTCACATGCTGTACTCCAGTTAGTATCAGATTTCTATTTGTTCTTTACACAAGAAGACTTAGAATAATAGAATGTCACAGATGGAAGGATTTGAAGAGATCAGTAGAATTCAACAAGTATTTATTCAGTGCTTACTGTGAGCGTGATACTGTAATAGGAACTGGGGATACAAAGATAGATGAGACACATTGCTTTTCAACTTACAAGGGCAGGACACAGACAGGTATACAAATCCCTTCTTTGATAGAGAGGAGACTGAGATGTGTAGAGAAGAGGTGTGGACAAATTACTATGAGGCATTTGAGCAGAGAATGGGAGATTGAGAGAACATATGATCCTACCAAAAAAAAAAAGGCAGTAATTTATCTTCAGAAGAACCACATGTACATAATAAACATAGGCAATTTATGTACTATGTATCCATATATGTGTCTTCTGAACATTACATTATTACATTAAATAATTACATTATTTAATAAATTACATTAAATAAAAACATGTAAAACCAAACAGATCTTTCTAGCTTTAACATAGAGACTATTATCTAAAGGGACTCTTATCCTGTAAGATAGTGATGCCTTTGGATAATAGTCTTCATACATACATACCTACACACTCTTTGGGTAATAGTCTTAAAATATACATACATATGTTGTTTGCTTGCATTTTATTTTACTTCTCAGTTTTTTTCTGGTTTGATTTGATTTTTTTATGCAGCAAGATAATTGTATAAATATGTATGCATATATTGGATTTAATATTTCTACCATGTTTAACATATACTGGACTACTTGGCATCTAGGGGAGGGTGTGGGGGAAGGAGGGGAAATTGGAACACAAGATTTTGCAAGGGCTAATGTTGAAGAATTGTCCATGCATATGTTTTGAAAAATAAAAAGCTTTAATAAAAAATGTATACATACATATGTATGTATACTTTAGAAATACAGTCTCTTATGTTAATTGATGCTAGAAATATCTGTTTGATTTTATATGTTTTTATTTAATGTAACTTAATATACATATGATTGATCCTACCAAAAAAAAGTGGCAATTTATCTTCACAAGACTTTGGTTATAATGTTCATGTGGTCCAGAAATTGCAGGGAGAACTCAGAGACTATAGATTATATATGGCATTTTAGTACTGTGACTTTGTTAGAATAATTAGTCACTTTTGAAGTCAGCCTTGAAATCTGGAATCCAAGCCTGGAATAGGAAGGGGAGCAGGGAAATAGAGCCATAGCTAGGATGAAAGAGAAGGTGCTTGAGCCAGGGGCTTCATGTGTTGGAGAGGAGATTTGATCTGAAAGTATTTGAGTGTCCACCTATTGTGTACAATGTGGTGGCCATACAGAGACAAAAGTGAAACTGTCCTTATCAAGGTACTTAAATTCAGTGGGGGAGTACAGATATACACAAGTAAGTAAATGTATGATATATGCAAAATAAAGACCCTGTCGTGGGGAGTGATGTAAACTGGGATGCTTTAATTTTACTTAAATTGAGGCATTCAAGTTCTATTTGGGGTAAGCCTTGAAAGGAACCCAGGGTTCTAAGATGAGAGAAGAGAATCTTTTCTAAGGCTTAGGGAGGGATGTGGGGATGGGTGCAGTCTCTCTTTTAAGTTCTTACCTTGGACCAGGCTCTAGCTAAGTGCTTTAGATACAAGAAAATGCAAAAACAACCTCTGCTTTCCAGAATCTCACTTTCTAAATAGAAGACACCACATACAAATAACCATTAAAGTACTAGGTTTTATCCTAAGTGTATGGAAGATAATCTCCCATGGGAAGTTACTGCAGTGAGAGAGAAAATTGAACAGAAGATGGGATTTGAGCTGAGACTTGAAAGAATGCCCATAAGCCTTTCAAGGAGTGCATTACAGGAGTAGAAGGAAACAGCCATTGAAAAAGCAGTTTTGAGGTACCAAAGACAACAGGAATGCAGAGGTGTTTTGGATAAGTACATTTTGGGGAGTATAGTAAAAGAAAACTAGAAAGATAAGAAGGAGACAGATTATGAAGGACTCTGAAT
Organism: Sarcophilus harrisii; assembly: GCF_902635505.1. NCBI lineage: Eukaryota > Metazoa > Chordata > Mammalia > Dasyuromorphia > Dasyuridae > Sarcophilus > Sarcophilus harrisii. Next base: position 624,174,293 of record NC_045427.1, read on the forward strand.
GCAAACAACATTTCCTATTTGATCCTAGACATGATAGGAAGCCACCAGAATTTATTGAGTAGAGGAATGACCTAGTTGAAACTTTTAGAAAATTACTTTGGGAGCCAAGTACTGAATGGATTAGAGTGAGAAACACATAGACAGAGAATGGGGAGAGATTTGAGGCAGGTATTCCCTCTCAATTCACGCTTGAGATAATAAAGGATTGTACCAGTGTAGCGACTGCATAAGTGGAGAGACAGGACCATATGTGAGATGAACAATAATTTGGTCACAGATTGAATATGTTAATGGAGTTTGTGAGCCTGTCTAACTGGGAGGATGTTGGGGCTCTGAGTACTAAGTGGGAGGTTCAGAAGAGAGGAGCATTTGTGGGAAAGATTATGCATTCTCTTTTGAGGTGTTTAATTCACAATGATTCTATTTTGGACAGAGGCAGGAAGTGAACTATGAATGAAGAACAACAAATCAATTAATTTGAGGGGAGCATATGTATGAAGGAAGAAGAGTAATATGTAGATCCAGATTGTGAAGGGCTTTAAATGCCAAACACAGAAGTCCATATTTTATTCTAAAAGCAGTGGGTAGCCACTGTAGCTTCTTGAGTGGAGGAGTGACATAGTCAAACCCAATTTATTCTTTCCTTGAGAGGAAAGCAGCTGAATGCAGGGAATCTAATTAGGAGGCTGTTTTATAGTCCTCATGAGAGGAACTGAAAACATTTACTTGGTTGTTGTGATATAAGAAAGAGAGAGATGGTGATGGAGGATACTGAATTGGATGTGAATAGTGAGTAAAAATTGAGAACTGGAGGTGATTCCTAGGTTTCAAACCTAGTTAACTTGAAGACCATGGTACCTTCTGGGCCCTTAGAAGTGTGTATATGTCTTCAGATGTAGCCAAGATGTTGATTATTTTCCTTGATTATACTTAATCATAAAGCCCTTAGCACAGTGCCTGGCACCTATTAGGCTTCAAATAAATCTTTTATTGATTGATTACAAAGAAAGGGATCTTATTTAGGCAAGGGGACTAAACGTGACAAACATGTTTAAAAAAAAAAAGCAGCAATAAAACTTTTTTGAGGTTTACAGGGGGGAAAAGTTGAGAACCAATTGGAAAATTTGTTACTACTTAAATTTAATATGTACTTTAAAAAAGTGCACATGCTAGAAATATGCAGCTTTATGTACAATCTTTATTTTTGTCTTTCTGTATTTTTTTTGGTTCAGTGATAAAGTTAGTAATAAAAATGGAAAATTTTGAAAGAGAACACTGGTACTCTTGACCTTGTACTCTTGAGGCAAGTTAGGGAAGGTTGGATTTAGAGGAAAAAATAATGAGTTATATTTGGATTATTGTTGACTTTAAGATGGCTATGTGATATCCAGGGGGAGTTGTCAGGTAGGTTTTATAGACATAGATAAGAGCTCAGGAAAGATTTGGAGCCATCCATATAAAGATAATTAATACATAAGAGCTAAAAAAAGCACAGGATAGACCCTTGAAATACACCGATAATACACTCTGAGCTTAACCTTGTTTTGTGTCCTGTACTCCCTGGGCAGTCAAGAGAAATCTATGAACCCTTTCCTAGAATAATGTTTTTAAATGTACAAAATAAAATGTGTAGAATTACAAAGGAAACTAATTATGTGTCGAAATAAAGATGTTATTTTTTTCTAATGTAAGTTCCTGGCTTTCTTAAAATCTATCTACAGATCCTTTGGGGGTAGAGGTGGGGGCGTATAACCCCAGGTTGAAAACTACTCTAAAACATCTGCATGAGAAAAAAATATCAGTTATTGGATGTATTAGGAGTTAATGACATAATTACATCTACTGGACAGTAGATCTAGAGCTGGAAAAGACTTTAAACCAGCTAATATAACCCTCTCCTTTTTAAAAGGAGGGCCAGAGGAAAATTTTTGTCCAAGTTTATGAGGTAATAAATAGAAAGAGGATTCACACCCAGGTCCTCTTAGTACAACTAGTGTAGCTTCTTGAACCATGCTGCCTCCCTATGGTCACATTTTCCTCATTCATATAGAAACTTTAAAGGCAGGGATCTTCTTTACACTCTTGTATTTCCCATATAATTCCATAAATACTTGTTAGATTTGACAAATACACAGCTGTGATTCCCTAAAGCATTTCCCCGCAAAATAGCTTTTGCTCTCCATCTTTCTACTAGGCTTGTTCTCATCATTGTCTGAGTTTTGTCCCTAATTGAACTATATCTAGTTTCCTTCCATTAAATTTCATTGTTTTCTTTTTTTAAAAAAATATCATTTCCCCAGTATATAAAGATGACTTTAAATTTCTGACTTCATTAAAGCCATAGAATAGAATAGTTCTCTGTGGAGATTCCTTTGATATACCATTAGATTTGTCCTTGTGAATTGATATCAAGCCTTTGACTACCTTTTGGGTACTCATTTAGAATGAGCTTGTATATAAATTATTCTGACATAATAGTAGTTCTATAGTTAAAACTATGTTTTCCTAGCTTGTAGATGAGTATATAGTGAGATAGAATAAAAAAAATTTCTTGAAATTATAATTTTCCCCATGAATTTACATTACATTCATCATGAAATTACAATTTTCCCCAAATGAATGAAAAAACATTTATTGAGCCTTTGCTGTGTGTCAAGAACCATGCTAAATACTGAGGATACAAATAAGAAAATTAAGATAGTTCTGCTTTAAAACATCTAGCATGATTTGTTCTTTACAGAATTCATATTAACAACTATCCAAATTCTGTGCTGGTGAAAGGTTAGAGCCTTTTGCACTGATGGGGAAGTTGGACAAGAAAAAGTTTTTGTTGAAATTTTTTTTTTGTGATTAACACTAGGAAACTTCAAGTCATATCTTTAATGGAACAAACATTTGAGAACTTATCAACTTAATTCTGACCAGGAAAAATGATTGGTACTGCTTCCGGACCCGTGGCATGAACAGCGCCACTTATCAGAAAACAACTTATAGAATATGTTGGAAAATAATATTAATGATAGCTAACATGTATGTAGCACCTAAATTCCCTAAAGCATTTCCCCGCAAAATAGCTTTTGCTATTCCAGGAACTGTGATAAACAATTAACAAATATTATTTCTCATCATAAAAACCCATGAGGTAGGTGGTGTTATCCCTATTTTACAGATGAGGAAACTGAGGCAAACAGGTTGAGTGACTTGTCCAGGCTCACATAGCTAGTAAGTTTTTAAGGTCACATTTGAACACAGTTCTTTCTGATTTCGGACTAGTGCTCTACCTAGTATGCTACTCAGCTCTCCAGACTGGAAAAGGTACTGGATGTGGCATTAGAAAATCTAGGTTCTAGTCCCAGCTTTGTCCAATGGGACATTGGATGTCGAACAAGTTGTTTTCCCTCAGCTTCCTCTTCAGAATAAGGGGGTTAGACTAGATATTTTCTCAAGATCTATTCATAGCTTTAGTGTCTTTGAATCTAAGTAGCCAGGAAAAAGTAGATACTAAGTTCAGATCTCTTGTTTTAGGGATTGATGACACTGGATGATGTGGCTGGGAACATCTGGGAGGAGTGGTTTGTCTGGACCCTGCCCAGAGAATCCTCTACAGGGTTGCCATCCAGCAGGGTTAGAAGAATGGGCTCTCAGTGGGTAAGAATTTCTGTTTTTCTTGTAGAATCAAAGAAATTAAATGTAGTCAGAAGATCCCTTTCCCTAAGGGCTTTAGGCATACTAGTCCTTGCTTCCCAGATTTTGGATGAGTTACCATCCTTCATTTTCCTATTTTTATAACTCTTCTCTTTACAAATAAAACCCAGATATCAAACATAATCATTAGTGCCAGGCCAAAGTCTTTCTTGGGGTTAAAATCATGTTACCTCTTCCATGGGCACAAGTTGAACCTTAGTACTAGAATTTTTGCTCTTACCTAAATTCTATTTTTTAAGAAGAAAAAAAGGTGGAAATATCTTCAACTTGTTGCATGTCTGTTCTTTCTTCATGTGGATCGGGAGAAGTTACAAGCATCATCACTCTCTAGTACTTCAGTTTATCTGACAGAAAAAGAAACAAGGCTTGAGGCTGTGGCACAAAACCAATAACTAGCATAAACCAATAATCCATGTCCATTTTCATGTACAGGATTCCCAGACCCACCGTGATCTCCCAACTTGAGCAGAAAGAAGAACCGTGGGTCCTGGATCTCCAGAGCTTGGAGGAGGGGGAGATCCTGCGAGAAGCTCACACAGGTGAGAAATGAGCAAAAGCTCAAGAATGAGCAAAAGTTCATGTTAAAAACTTTAGGAAAGCTTCATCACTTCTTGTTGGCTGGATTACTTCCAACTTAATTATTTTCTAGCAAGAGATTGATTATCCAAATGAACAGAGTCTTTTTAAATTGACTTTTCAGCATTTTACATTGTCTTTCAGTCTGTGAGAGGCTGTAGTGGATGGACAGGATAGACTTATCCAGAAAGCCTGGGTTCAAGTCTTTCCTCTGACACATAGCTTCCAGTATGATCCTGTGCAATCACTTAAGCTTTCATTGCTCCAGGCACTGTAAGATGTATAGGAGGTGCCAACATGCCATTGTAGAGAGTGTTTCTTCACCTGGGAGGTTTTCATACCAATGGAATTAGAGGGCCAAGGTTTCTCCCTTTCATTCCATACAGTAGTAGCAAGTCTGACTGATTTTGCCCAAATTGCACATCCCAAGAGTATCCCAGGAGTTTTAGTGTGATTTTAAACTTTTATAACCTTAGGACTATAAATACAACAAACTTTGAAAAAGTTTTTGAAAGGTTAATTACATATAATTTTTAAATGGGCATCATTTTACTGAAATTTGAAATGACCACTGTTTATGCTGCATATGGCTGGTCAATATTCAAACTTTGTAAAACTTTATTATCTGTTGCTTTATGAATGAAAGGATAGGATGAGCAATGCTAGTGCTAAGATCATCCAGAAAATGAGATTTTGACCCAAAAGAAAAAATTCTATTGGTGATAGATCCAGTTTCTTAGGTGGTCAAGAAGGAGGGCTTTTTCTACCAATCCCCAGGTGTGAGAAAACATTGCTAATAACTGGCCCACACATAATGCATAATGACAGTGTTCCCTCTTTTGTTAAAATTAAACTTTAAAATTGATGATTAAAAATTCCCAAAACTAATTGTAAAAGAAATTTAAAGAATTACATTTTCAAATGATGTTTTTTCTAAGTTTATGGTAATGATTGGAAGTTATTGAAGTTTAATACTGCACTAAGACTTGGGACCCTGTTATTAAAAGGAATTAAGATATGTCATAAGTTAAAGTTTTAGTTGATTTTGTCTGGCTTCCTTCAACAAAAAACCTGGCCGTCTTAAATTGATGTTTTTGATTGATTACGTTCTATGGTTTTTAAATGAATTTTATTGGAATTTGCTGCAAAGATATACAAGTCATCGAAATAGTAGTTTTAACTTTTTTCCCTCATCCTTATATTTCCTTTCTTAGTAGAAAAGGAAATAGATGATTCTCTATTAATTTTTTTTTCATTTTTTCAGACTTTGAGAACCAGGTGGAAAAGCTGAACCAGGAAGTTTCTGAGGCAACAGAACAATTTGGGCCATCTTCAGGAAGGCCCCAAAAAGATATTTCTCAAAATCCTGATTGGGAAAGAAAATGGGAAAGGGAACATGTATTAGAAAGACAACATGGAACTCTCACAGGGGAGGGACAAAGGGAACTTCTTTCAAAGGAGAGACATTTAAGTAAGTTCCTAGGTAGATATGTAGGTGAAAAACCCAATGTGTGTGCTGAATGTGGAAAAAGCTTTAACCAAACTTCTTATCTTATGAGGCACCTGAGAACCCATACTGGAGAGAGGCCATATAAGTGCCTTGTATGTGGGAAAGCCTTCAAGCAGAGCTCAGATCTTGTCACCCACCGTCGAACACACACTGGAGAGAAACCCTACAAGTGTAACGGGTGTGAAAAAAGCTTCGGGGACAGCTCAACTCTCATCAAGCATCAGAGGACCCACACAGGGGAGAGACCCTACGAGTGCCCAGACTGTGGGAAGACCTTCAGTCGGAAGCCACACCTTATCATGCACCAAAGAACCCACACAGGAGAGAAGCCCTATAAATGTCTTGAGTGTCAGAAAAGCTTTAGTCGGAGTTCAAATTTCATTACCCATCAAAGGATCCATACAGGGGAGAAACCCTATATATGTAATGACTGTGGGGAGAGGTTTAGCCAGAGCTCAGATTTGGTTAAGCACCAAAGAACCCACACAGGAGAACGACCTTATAAATGTCCTGAGTGTGGAAAAGGCTTCCGAGACAGTTCCCATTTTGTAGCCCACATGAGCACTCACTCAGGAGAGAGACCCTTTAGCTGTCCTGAATGTGATAAAAGTTTTAGTCAAAGTTCTCACCTTGTCACCCACCAGAGAACACACACTGGGGAGAGACCTTATAAATGTGATGATTGTGGAAAAGGATTCACTGACAGTTCTGCCCTCATTAAACACCAACGGATCCATACAGGTGAAAGACCCTATAAATGTGGGGAATGTGGGAAAAGCTTCAATCAGAGTTCCCATTTTATTACCCATCAGAGAATCCACTTGGGGGAGAGACCTTATAAATGCCCAGATTGTGGCAAGAGCTTTAACCAGCGTTCACACTTCATAACACATCAGAGGACACACACAGGTGAAAAACCTTTTCAGTGCACAAAGTGTGATAAGAGCTTTCGGCAGAAAGCACATCTTCTATCCCATCAAAACACCCATTTAACTTAAGTAATGTCCTTTAGTTTATCCATTTGTCTTTGTCCACCTCTGAATAACTTCTACTATCCCAAACAGAAATCCCAGAACCAGTCATGATGATCTTTCCATAGCCTATCCTGACTGCCTGTTCCTCAGCTGAGAGGAAGACTCTCTAAAAATGCCTCATATGTTATTTTGCACAGAGAGGACAGGCAGAAGTGATTTTGGATGCTGATACACAGTGTGTGGCACATAGACATTTGATTAATAAACGCTTGCTGATTGATACTGTAGAGGCTTAGTACACACCAAAAGATATAGGAAGTAGGTGTGGACTGGTTAAATTAGTAATAGTCTAGGCTCATAGCCTTTAAAAATTTAGTCTGTTTCCCAAAGGGGGCTTAGTTGAAAGCAAAAAAAGAATTTGGATAAAACTGGGAAAGGATATTATTGGCTTGTATTTTCCAAGCATCACTCACTGTGTCCTTGTGACAAACGGAAGCATGGTGGGTTGAAGAGATGAGGTGTAAGCTGGAAGACTTTTAGAAGCTTTTAGCAAAACTAAAGCTGGTCCTTATTGGACTGTTAAAGGCCAGGAGCTATTTCCAAGTTGAGCATAGTTTGTTATTTTCATTTTCTGAGGCATATAGACTGTTCAGCATACCAAAGGCACTTGGAAGAGGATTGTAGTTTGGTGGAATTTAAGTCATCCAAAGGGTTAAGTGATTATAGGACTCACTATCTCCATGACAACAGAATGGGAAATGAGAACCAATTTCTTCAATCTTCTGGGAGATTTGTTTCTTGCACTAATAATTATGTGCTTATGTAATCCCGAGTCACTGATTCTATGCATTTTTGTCTCCCTCTACTCTATTTAACAGGAATAAATTCCTTAAGTCTTAAGAATGCTTTTCTTCTCCGGGGTTCTGACCATCACCTCATTAGATATCTGTTTCTTTTGCAAGAAATTTCTTGTAGATGATGAGGCAAAGAAAAACTCAGTGATTCCTTCATAATCTCAGTGTTGGGATGAACCGACATCATTCAAGAAGGAAGTCTACTCCTGATAAAATTCTTATAAAGTAGCCATCCTCTGCTCTGGGACCTGAAGCAAAGACTAATCCACCTCCTGAGGTAGTAAGTTCCACTTTGGGACTGCTCTAATTGTTAACGAAGTTTTTCTTCGTGTAAAGCCAAAATTTGCCTTTCTGCAACTTCTGCTGCTCACTCCTAATTTTGATTTCTGAGATTAAGGAGAACAATTAATTTATTTTTTGCAATAACCATAAAATGTTTGAATCTGACTTTTATACTCTGCTAAGTCCTCTCTTTTTCCAGGATAAATAGTCTCTATTCCTTCAATCCATCTTCAATCTATACCATACCTTTGTATGGTATGATCTCTGTTCTCAGCATTCTAATCATCTTCCACGAATCATACTCCTACTTGTCAGTGTCTTTCTAAAATAGGGAATTGCACACAATATTCCAGATGTAGTCTGAAATGAATACAGCAAGACTGATTTTTCTTATTCTGGCCATGATGCTTTTCCCAGTGTAGCCTAGGATGGCATTAAGTTTTGACTGCCATATCACACCTCTAATTCAATTTATAGCCATCTCAAATCCCAAGATCTTTTCTACATGAACTATTTTCATAGTTTTTGCTTCCCTTATGCAGTTGATGTTTTAAACCTGTGTTAAAGTTTACATTTATTTCAATTTTCAGTAGACTAAGTATTTCTTAAATGTAAATTGGAACCCATCCATACTTCATTCTATGTAATTCTTGGCTATATCCTTACCTAAAGTCTCCATACAGCATATATCCAAAATGTTGAAAGCTTAATTCCTCTAGGTTTCTTCATATTTTATGTATTCTTTCCTGTAACCACATTATAGGTGTATATTTTCTCCCCACCAAAATTTGTATCATCAAGGATGATACTCTGTCATCTTTAATGATGCAATCATAATTGAATGGTCACAACTGGAAGCATAATGCAACTTTTTCATGCCTACTACTTGTCTCATTTTTTTCCTTTGACTTATTTATGTCTTTGATTGATAAAGACCGTGGTCTTCCAATTGTAACAATATTGCATTGCTGGGAGACTTGAAAAGATGGATCTTTGCCCTGGGGAATAGCATAGAATCATTGAAAGCATTGCAAAAAATTTCAACTTCAATATGTCTTCTGATTAATTCTGGCCCCTTTACTGCACATATGCATTGTGTGTTCCAAATAAATGTACTGATGGACTTGCCATTATTCAGCTTTGTCTCTGTTGAACCAGTAGGCATTTTTATTTGTTTGATTTTTCCTATGTGGATTGTTAGGCTGATCACGAATCTTATTGAGGAGATTCAAGCAGAACATTTTATATCCTCTTCAAATAAGAGCTTCCATAGACTGACATTTCTAGGGAATCCCCCTTCTATTTACTTATGTTCATGACATTTTTTTTTTTATAACTCTGGCAAATGCCTTTGGCAAGCATTTTATATTTTACATGATAATAAGGTCCTTGATAGAGCTGATTTCTCCCTAAATGAAAGACTTCCAAAGGTAAACCTTTAAGGAAGCATTGGCCCTATCAACTCAAATTCTTTTTTTTTTTTTTTTAATTAACCAATAGTAGAACCTGAAGATTTCTGTATCCTTTCAGTTTTGTGACCTCAGGGATGGAACCTGCTAGTTTGACTTTTAAATTTAGCCCATTGTTCTATTTGCAGCTTATCCACAAAAATAGTGTGAGAGGCTGTTAAATATTTTGCTAAAAATACTGGTATGTTGTGTTATTGTTCCCTGAAAGATAATTCTAGGAATCCTGTCAAAAAAGATCTTTGCAAGACTCCATGCAATATTTTTACCAGCCCTTTGTTTGGTGCACTGGGTCTCTCCAAGATTCCATAATTCCTTTATTAAAAAAAAAAAAATGTAGAGAAAGCCAGATCCTGATCTCAGATAATATCTTAATCAGTTCTTCACTCTTGAAATCTCTTCTCTTTTGGACTTCCATATAATGGTAACACAGCTTGGAGAATCACTAAGAGCTTTAATTTCATCGCTATGATTCACAACTCCTGTCAATCAATGTTTCTTCAGTTCTCTCTGGTGAAAGAATTAGTCCACAGGAGTGACTAATCTTCACTGGGCCTGACAGGTTTGGAGAAGATCTTCATGGCATCCTGAATATATAACCCTGGGGAAGCAATGGACTTCTCTGTTAACATTGTTGGTACTCCCTAGCAGTCCTTAGCAACAACATTAGCAGCCATTGTAAGTATTCCTATAACCACTTCTGTATGACCTTTTACCTGCTGGCAGCTCTAGAGCTACATCTTCATTTTGGGGAGCAGAAAGAATTGTTTCCTCTTCAGAGGGTCTAAGCTTACCTTCGATCTTAAAAGCTTCATCCCTGTTACCTAGTTACTTAATGCCAAGTGTTCAGTAGTCCCCTTTCTCTTCCCTTTCTAGCACATTTCAATTTCTTTACATGTAAGTCTTCCTCTTTGTTCCTTCTAACTTTGCTTTCTCTTTAAAAAGATATATTGCACTCTTTCAAGGAAGATTTAATTTCCTCTTGTAACAAGAATACAGAGGCATTCCATCAGCTCTTTTATCTTGTGCAATAGGGAGACCAGCCTGAACTTTGTATGTACAAAGCTGGTACTGTTACTGATTGAAATAAAACCTGTTCTCTACAGGATACCACATAATTTCCTTTACCTTCTATAGTTGTGGGAAGTAAAGCCCTTAGTGAAGACTGTCATTTTGGCTAAACTTTCATTTTGCTGTGTTGAGATTCCCACCTTTTTCTCCTGAAGAAACAAGGCTTGTTTGCCTGGTGTTGGTAGGAACTTTCTAACAAAGCTCTAGAACAAACAAAAGTAGTCATAGTTGATCTTTGCAGAATGTGGTTACTCAGATTTCTGATACTACCTTGCTAGCTTTTTGTTATTGCTCCTCTTCAAGATCACCCAGGTAACAAGTCAGAATTTGGCCACATATTCACTTGTCTTCCATCCTACTCTTAAACAAATACCAGCTGTAGAATTTCATCAGGCAGGCAGTGATCACTGGATAGACTGCTAAGAAGAATTCTCATCCTTTAGTCTAAGCTTGAATTTTATCTGGGGGATTTAGTCTATTACATTTACCCTCATTGTTTATCACAAGTCCAGGGGACCCTGCTCTTCACATTAAGAACCAAGGAGTATGAGTAGGTTAAAAGGATTGGGGAAAGTATAGTGTCACTCCCGTGAAGAGGAAAAAATGATATTCAATGTAGAGCTAATTTAGTCCTCTGAAAATACAGCACAAACAGTGCCTTGGGATCTTTGGAACAAGTAATCATTCTCTTTCCAGCTCCTAAAATTGAATCACATTCTTCCTCATTCAATCCTATGACTGATTCTGCTGATATATTCATTAAGAGCCTTGTCAGAGTTGAGGCCTTAAGACTTCATCTGAATGAATTTCCAGATCTTGAAGGTTTTTTCCTGTGAGATGGTAATTTCTAAATTGAACCTTCCTGATGCACTATCTAAACAAATTTCTAATTCCTTTGAATTTGTTTTCTTCTCCAGTCCTACCACAGTGCTAAGAACATAGGTGCTCAACAAATGAATTATTGCTCAGGTGATCATGAAAACACTGAAAGAATATCCATTTCAGCTCTCTAGAGAGCTCTAGGATTTCCGATTTGCTAGAATGGTTTCATACACCTTTTGGGGACCATATAAAAGATAGAATTATGCCATTTTAGGTTTATCTGTGCCTGTCCATATATCTTTATTTAAAAGTGTGACCAGTAATATGTAGCAATAAGTTATAAAAGTATTTCTGTGGAAAGGCAGACAGGCCATGGAAAAATGGTTGAATTGGTATGCTAAAATTGAAGCTGCCTAAGCATCAGTGTCCCAAATAGAGGGGTAGTGAAGTTTCACAATCCCAAGGCAATGGAGGGGAAGGGCCAAGCCACACCACAACCCACTGTGCAACCTCCAGACAAGTGAGCAAAGGCCCTCATTGACTGAACCTAAGTGAAGCAACATATGTTGGACTCCTGCAGTCTTCAAGAATGTGTCAGGCTGAGCATGTTCTTCCAAATATACTTCCCCATCTGCTGTGCTGCAATGAGTATTGTGGGAGGAAGATGGAAGCCATAAGCTTCCAAGTGTTGTAATAGCCAGCTCCTCTCCCCTTTCTCCTCATTATTTCCTTAGAGAGATATAGCCATGGTCCAGCCACTTACCCTTATGGGCCATTCAGCAGAAAACTGGGTAGAGCAAATCCTATATTCCTTTGAAGTCCTGCTTCTTCCTAGAACCACCTCATAGCTAGCCTTTTCCTGAGGCAGACAGGTCTCTCACATGTAATTTATACACGGAGTCCTTGCCAGTTTACAGTTGTCTTTCTGTGTTATTTACCTGTATTTATCAGTGTATACAACATATCTACATTAGAATCTTAGATTGTAAGCTCTTAAAGGGCAAGGAACAGGACTGTGTGAGTGAATTGCTTTTTTTCCCCCCTTTGGACACCCAAGATAGTAATCATTGGGTGCTTAAAAATAAATGCGGTTGACCATAGAGGTGAAATTTACCTTAAAAAAAAGTTTTATTGATACTTTTTTGTTTTTTATGCCATAGACATTTCTTGATCTATCCTCAACCCCAACTTCAGAACCCTACTTTGCCACAAAAAAATAATGTTGTTTCAGTTGTGTCCCATTCTTCATAATCCCATTTGGAGTTTTCTTGGCAGAAATACTAGAGTGGTTTGTCTTTTCCATTTCCAGTTCTTTTTATAGATGAGGAAACTGAGGCAAACAGGGTTAAGTGACTATAGCTAGTAAGCATCTGAGATCTGGTTTGAGCTCAGGAAGATAATCTTTTTGACTCCAGGTCTGGCATTCTATCCCCTGTTCCCTCTAGCTACCCAAAGAAAAATAATTACGTATATACATCCAAAATAGCCACAGTTTCATGTATGGTGATTTCATTGTCCGTGGCCCCTACTTTCAAGAGGAGGGAGGAGTATCATGAGCTGTCCTCAAACTGATATTGACCTTCAGATTTAACTGAGTTCATTTATCTTTCAGCATTGTTTTTATTTGCATCACTGTGGTGATTGTATTCTGCATGGTTTTGGTTCTGATTTCTTCAGTCATCAATTCATACACATCTCATTTTTCTGAATCCTTTTTTTTAGTGCAAAAAAAATATCCTGTGTATGCCATGATTTGTTCATCTATTTCCCAATTGCTTGTCACCTACTTGCTATGTTGCTATCAGAAAAAAGTTCTGCTATGAATATTTTTGGCTCAGTGCCCCATTGGAGACAGCCATGGGCCTGGAATCAGGAGGACTTGCATTCAGGTTTGGCCTCGATACTTACTAGATGTGTGATCCTGGGAAGGTTATTCAACTTCTATTTGCCTTCATTTCTTCATCTGAAAAATGAGGATAATAACAACCCTTCATTTCCAGGGATCAAATGAGATATTATTTGTAAAACACTTTGCAATCTTTAAAGCACTATATAAATGTTAGTTAGTTCGCTATTAATTTCTTTGAGACTACATAATTAATTTTTATTCACTTGAGTTGAGATTATAGCTGAGTGTGAATGGTCTAAAAGTTTTCTCCCCAAGAAGCAGGTGAAGAGAGATGGCTGTGTATTAAGGGTTAAGACTACCAAGTCTGTATAAAACTAAAGGAAATGAAGGCTATTAGTCTCCCTAGTGAACTAAGGAGTTCAGGTAATATGACACATTTTCCCAACCCTTTAAAGGGATGATGTAGTCCTCAAATGCCCTCAAACAGACCAGAGAATTTCTTCTTGTAAGATCTTCCATACTAAAGAAAGGGAAGGATTTCAAAGGGATGTTTCATCGCTGAAACTGAATTGCAACTAGGATGCCAGATTCTAGCTTTGGGTTCCTTCGTTGCTGACTGATCAACAAAATCTCTTAGTTCTGTAAGGAATAGGGAATATAGCGCTAAGTTCACATAGTCATGGAATACCAGTTGCTAACTCTGCCCCAGTTGTCTCTCCTTTCCCCAGCCCCACCTTGATAGAACAGACTGCCCCTGTCAAACCAGATCTTGAGTATTGCCTTCACTTATGGTACTGTATTTTTGGGAAGGATGTTGATAAGTTAAAGCATATGCAGAAGAACACAGCCAGGATAGTGGTGATACATGAAAACATACCATATGATGACAAATTGAAGAAATTAGGAATACCTAACCTACAGAAAAGAAGATAGAGATGGAGCATGAGCACTGTTTTCAAATACCTGAAGAACTATCACATATAAATACTATATATGTGTATGTATATGTATGTCTGTGTGTGTATCTATCCATCTCCTTATTCTGCTTGTTTCCAGAGTAGAGAACTAGGCCCCTTGGATGGAATCTAGAGGGACAAAGTTTTGGCTTTATATAAGGAAGAACTTTTTAATAGTCATACAAAAGTGAAATGAAAATATGGGTTTGCTATCACTGGAGGCCTTCAGATGGATACACAGGAATTGTATTGGGTATTTGGTCAGAGGCCTTGGTTGTAACTCTTTGATACTGTGAAAAACTCAGAAGATATCCATAGCTTATGTGAGATAAGTATAGAAGTCATCACTAGATACAGGATGGTAATAGCTATTCAAATGTTTTGGCATATTGGTCTTTAAAGACCACCAGCTTTAATAGTATTTCACACACAAAAAAGATAGTGTAGGAGTGGAAGCTATAGTAGAAAAAGACTTCAGCATGTAATGAACTTCTTGGCCAGATATGGGATGAGAGTAATGATTTCAGTTCAATTTAGTGTTTTTAAAATGTGGAATATTTGCTAGGCCCTCCACTAAAGTCCTACTCCAATTTCTTATCCTGTCATGGAAACAACCTTGAATTTTCAAAAGCAACTGGAGTTTAAGCTCCAGCAGATACTACCAACAATTTTTTTATGAGTAGGAAGTAGATAATGCCTATATGTCTAAGGACCAGCTGCCTAAATTTGGAGAGGCTCATTTCCCAATGGATAATATGACATATTTTAGCTGCGACAATTCTCAAAGATCATCTAGGTCCTAGAGAGGCTGAAATATGCTACCATAGAATACATAACCCACTCACATTGACAAAATAAAAAACTTTGAAGTACATAGAGGTACTGGATATTCACTCTGCTGTTGCCAGGTTTACTATGTGGATGACTAATGAGCTGAAATAGAATGAAATTTATAAAGCTGAAAGATTTATAGAACTTAGGGGTCATCTAATCCATTTAACCCCTTTATTTTATGGCAGAGATGAATGGCTGATGGATTTGAATTTAAGTTCTCTCAAGTCAAATCCAATATTTTTACCACTGCTTGTTTCAGTTTAATTTTCCCTATTACTAATTATTTTGGTCTCTTCTAGCATTCATGTTTATACTCATTTTTTCTTTTCCATTTCCAATCTCAAGGACAAAGCATTCAGCTGCACTGTTCCCTAGAGAAGTGGTGTCAAACTGCAATACAGTAATTTATTCCACATCATGACTTATCCCATTATGGTTTCAATATAATGTGGTCAGCATGAAAAATTAAATGGGAATTTTGAAAGAGTTTTGCAGAAGCCACAGAAATCACATGAAGGCCAACAGACAACACAGAATTCGTTTAGAAACTTAGAAGTGCATAAAATATATGAATAGTATTGTATGATATCGATATATTTTATCTTTTAATAACATAATAATTCAGATTTCTCTGGTACAAAGGGATGGTCAAAAAAGTTTATATGTATTTTCCAGATCATTAGGGCACCATCCCCTTAATGTCCATGATGAAGGCATAGCTATGGAAACAAAAACCACTAAACCATGTATAAGGATCAATATGGGCTCATATTAACTTTTAAAACCACATGTTAAAATTATTTTTGTTCTGTTGTATTTTTTTGAATATTTTCCCATTACATTTAAATCTCTTGAACAGCACTCAAGAGTGTTGGTCAACCTGTTTCATGCTTCTGCCCTAGAGTATGCTCAGAAAAGGTGAGAAATTTTTGTGAGCATATCCCTTCTCCCAAATTCTTGATTGGACTCTTAGAAACACAAGCAACTTCATTTATTCTAATAACCCCAATTATAAATAATAAAAACTTTAGCTCTTGAAATGCCTGTATGGCAAGCTTGTTACAATTTTTGGAAGGGCTCGTTTTACATATGATCACACATCCCATAGAGGGAAAGTGACTTGCTTGCTGAAAATGATGAACATTTGTACTTGTGTGTGGGAGAGAGAAAAATCTGTTAATTTTCCATATTGACAATTTTTCCAGTTTAAAAAGCTTATAGATTGTCTCTGTCATAGATTGTTCATAGATTGTCCTTTTGTACACTACAGGGAGAAAAGATATTCTGTGAGGGAAAAGCCCTAAGTATTTAGAACATGCTCCTGGGAGGTTTAAAGTATGACTTCAAGAAGATTGGATAAATTAGAAAAGGCATCCCTAACTCCTAAAGATTCCTTTCAGCTTCCTATTCTATAAAAATCCTCTGATTTTTTCATGAATGTAGTGAAGCCCTTTATCTAGTCAGCTGTCAAGCTTAAGTCACCTGTATGATGAGTTGGTAGTCCATACCAGTGCATAGAAAGCTAGCCTCTGAGTCAGGAAAACCTTTCTTTGTCACATTCTGATTGTGTGACCCCTAAGCAAATCACAGCATCTCAGTTCCCCACTGTAACTCTCCCACAATTATGAATTGCAGAGCAGGTCTTGATCTGCTTTGCTAAAGGGAGTTTTCTCACTGAGAGTGAGAAAATAAAATAAAAATAATATAAATATAATAACATAAAATAAATAATACAAATAAAATTACACCCCCTCTCCAAAAAAAGACAGCATCTAGATTCTGAAAGGTAATAGTTGTATACTCTGCCTCAGTTTTATACCATGGAAGGAACTTTAGGGACCATTGAATTCAACCCCTCATTTGCAAACCCATTGGAGAAAGTCTATTGGAATTGGCCTGAATCACCTCATTGCTAAAAAGAGCCAAGTCCTTCAGAGTTGATCATCACATAATCTTGTTACCACTGTGTTCAATATTCTCTTGGTTCTGCTTACTTCCCTTAGCATTCCCTAAGTCACTCCAGGCCTCTTTGAAATCATTCCGTTGATCATTTATTATAGAATAGTAATATCCCATAATATTCATATACTATAACTTATTCAACCATTCCCCAACTGCTCAATGACTTGCCTTAACTAGTAAGTATCTGAAGTGATACTTGAACTGAGATCCTCCAGGATCTACATGCCTGGAGCACGTAGAGAGGAAGGTGATCAAGCCATAAAGAGACTAGAAAACAGGCCAAAAGATGACCAGTTAACATGAAGAAGAAAAGACAGGGGGCATGTGATAGCTAAGTCTTTGAAGATTTGCCATGCAGAACCCAGATTAGATACATTTTTTTTTAATCCTAGGGCAGAAAGAATAAGAAGAATTGCAGAGAAGCAGATTTCAGTTGGATATAAGAAAACTTTTTTGACAATTAGAGCTTTCTCAAAATGAAACAGCTGCCTATTGTTGAGTTCTCTCTTATTAGAGGCTTTTAAACACAAGTTTGGAAGATATTGTAGAGGAAAATCCTATTTGAATACCAGCTGGTAGATAAGCCAGCCATTCTGGGGGACCCTTTCAACTTTGAAGTTCTTTGGTTGGGTGGTAACTATATCAGGTACTGTTTATAAAGCTACCTCCATACTTGGTTTAATAGTCAGCTCCTGGATGGTTTGCTTTTTTCCCTATGAGGAAAGTCTTCATATTTGGATACTGTTATTTTGAGAATGACAAATTGAAGAGTGCCATGTGGGAGTGCCATAATGATTTGTTGCATTTAACTTTGTGTTCAATGGCATATGTGACTGCAGAATCTTAGCAGGGACCTAAGCAAACATTTAAACCAACTTCATCTCAATGATCATCCTTTTTTGTAATATCTATGGAAGGTGGCTGTTCAACTTCTCAATGAACACATCAGTGGGTCATAATAGTGGGTCATAATAGAAAGGTCACAATATAAGTCAAGAGCAGCAGAAACCTAGCCCAACCCCATCATTTTTACAGATAAGGGGCCAAGGCCCAGACAGGTTATAACTTACCTGAGGTCACATGGTTGGTAAATGACAGAACCAGAATTTAAATTCAAGTTTTCTGTATTTGAATCCATTATTCCTTTTTTTTTTTTTTTTTTTGTTAACTTGCTGTATACCTCTGGCTAAGTCATTGCATGGCTGTGGGCTTCTTTTTTCATCTGTGAAATAAGAGAATTGGATTGAATGATATTCTAGTTCCCTTTTGGGTCAGTGGTTCTGGAAAATTAGTGATAAGACATTTCCTACTTATTAAGGAAGCCCATTCCATTTTAAGACAATTGGTTATAATTGCTTCCCTTTATTAAGTTGGAATTTAGCTCCCTGTCATTCCCCCAAACTACAATGATTTTTTGTCTGTGTGAAATATGATCGTGCCCATGGGTACCTTACTGGTTGAATTTCAGAAACTGAGGTGACTGAGATTCTTGTCAGAATAGCCCCTTTTCTCCCTATTCTATAAAAGAGCTACTTCAAGGAATGGAAACAGAGAAGATGCCCATCAGTTGGAGAAAGGTTATTTAAAAGTGGTACATTGGATAATACTGAACCATAACAAGAAAATTTGAATAGGAAAAAATCAGAAAAATGTAAAAAGACTTATATGAATTGATGCAGTAAAGAAAGCAGAACCAGGAAAACACTATATAGTGACTATAATAATGGAAATGGAAAGTGCAAGAAAATAGTTGCAATTATGACTTAGCTTTGTCACCCAGAAGAGTTGAGAAAGTCCACCCCTGTTATAGAAATCGAAAACTAGGGTAGGAATATTGCATATATTGTCAACCATAGTTGATGTGTTGGTTAGTTCTGTTGAATTGTTTTTTTATTTCTTAAAGAAAATTTTAAAAATAAATATAGTCCTTAAAACTAAGGACTCTCATCCCAACTCACACTCAAAGTGATGGCAAGTCCCCCAAGAGCAAAGCTGCATTTCTTCTAAAGAGTTCTTCCTCCCTCCTTCCCTTTCTCTCTTCCTTCCTTCCTTCCTTCCTTCCTTCCTTCCTTCCTTCCTTCCTTCCTTCCTTCCTTTCTTTTTCGTTCTTTCTGGCTGAGACAGGTGGGGTTAAGTGACTTGCCTAAGGTCACACAGTTAGGAAGTGTTAAGTGTTTGAGGCCAGATTTGTATTCGGGTTCTCCTGACTTAAAGGCTGGTGCTCTATCTACTGTACCAACTATTTGCCCCTAGAATTTTTTTTTAATAATAGCTTTTTATTTTCAAAATATATTTAAAGACAGTTTTCACATTCATTCTTGTAAAACCTTGTGTTCCAAATTTTTTTCCCTCCTGCAATCTAATATAAATTAAACACATGCAATTCTTTTATATATATTTTCACATTTATTATGCTGCTCAAGAGAAATCAGATCAAAAAGAGGAAAAATGAGAAAAAAAGAAAAAAAAAGAAAGCAAACAGCAATAAAAAAGGGAAAATACTATGTTGTGATCTATACTCAGTCCCCACAGTCTTCTCTGGGTGCAGATGGCTTTCTCCATCACAAGTCTAATTGTGGCCTGAATTGGCCTGAATCACCTGTTTGTTGAAAAGAGCCACATCCATGACTACCACTGTGTTCAAAGTTTTCTTGGTTCTACTCACTTCCCTTAGCATCAGTTTATGTAAGTTTCTCCAGGCCTCTCTGAAATCATCCTGCTGATTGTTTATTATAGAATAATAATATCCCATAACATTCATATACCATAACTTATTCAGCTGTGAGTATCTCCTCAGTTTCCAGTTACTTGTCACCACAAAAAGAGCTGCTACAAACATTTTTGCACATGTGGATCCTTTTCCTTTTTTTATGATCTCTTTGGGATACTCAGTAGAGACACTGCTGAATTCTTCTTCAGCATTTTAAGGGTATCCTCAAAATATTAGGGATATTTTTAATACTATTGGCTCAGGCCCCATTCCAATATATTCTCCCCACTCTTAGCCACCAGTTCCCCAATTTTATTTAACTAATTATCATCAATTAGTTCTTACAAAGAAATATCTCCTGAGAAGAGTAGATTCAGACAGCTTAGTTTTTACAGACATTTCACCCCACCAAGGTCACTTCCAGATTTAGCATAGCTGGTGGATGAATCACTGGTGTTGTTTCTTGTTTGCTTTTGATTTATGCTAGGTCAAGCAGGTCACTTGGAACTTTGCTCTTCATTGTCTAATTTTCAGCAAATCCCAGCATAGATTCCAGCTCTGGCCATTTTAAGCTGTTCACTATTCCAACCTTTTGCAGCTCACAAGGTTATATCCTTATCCCATACTCTTATGCAAATACAAAGGGGAAAAGAACAGAGGGACAAGCCACATGTTAGCTTCAGTTGGGGAAAACCTGATCTCTCTCTGCACCCAGAAGCTTACAGCATACTCTCGTACTCAAAAAGCAGCCAGATAGGGAAGAGCCATTGCCAGAGGTAGCTCTGTTCATCTGGCTAATGAAGTTCTTATTTAATAGCCAATCAACAATCCATCTTTTCACCACATAGTAAGCATCTGCATCTGCTCTGAGGTGGGGAACAAGGTCCAACATCACCCCAAATCATACCTTTTCAGAAGTAGTTTTCTCAGCCTGTTCTATGCTGGCAGTAGGCAGGGGTCACTGAATGCTCTGAGAATAAAGGCCAGTCTCCCTGTGCAACAAGAGAACTGTTTAGTTCTGCACACATATATTGTATCTAAGATATACTGTAACCTATTGAACATGTATAGGACTGCTTGCCTGGGGGAGGGAGTGGAGGGAGGGAGGGGAAGCTGTATGTGCTTGCCCTGGTAGTGATCAGGGGAGAAAGAGGAAGAATGGAGAAGGGAGGGAGGAAGAAGAATGGAGGAGAGGGAGGAAAAGTCTCATTTTTATAAAGGTAGCTCCTTCATAAAGCATCTATCTCCCTATGTCTCAGTCAACTAGTTATCTGGGAATGGGGGTATTGCCAGACTCTGAAACCCAATCACTACAGCATTTGTGGACATGTTCTCATTCCCTGGGGAGGCATCCCTCAGGTCACATCAGAAAGAGTGTGAACCCATCAAATTGATCAGGGATTCCCCCATTCTTACAAAGCCATATCTCAGATTGCTCCTTTCATGCTCTTACATTCTAATCACACTTGGGCTGCAGTAAAAGAGGAATAATTTGTCATCCTGGAAAATTGCACCAGCCTTGATACTCAGGCTACATCAGAACCCTCTTTCCTTCTGATTGGAAGGCTGGAAAGAGAGCAAAACGCTTTCCCAAAGCTTCCATTTAAGGATGGCTCCCAGGCTAGCCATCTCTATATCCTACCAACTTCACTCCTTTGGACTATATTCAATCACATCCCTCTGTCAGGTCAATTCTCTCCTGCACTCTTCCCTCCTCTCCCCTGTCCCTTTTCAGCTTCCTTTTATGTGTCATCTTTCCCCTTTAGATTATTAGCTTCTTCAGAAAACTGGGGTTTTGGAAAACTTTACATCTAAGGGTTCTGATAAAGGCTTCATTTCAAAAATATATAAAGAATTGAGCCAAATTTATAAGAATACAAGCTATTCTCCAATTGATAAATGGTCAAAGGATATGAACAGACAATTTTCAGGTGAAATTAAAGCCATTTCCAGTCATATGAAAAAATTATCTAAATCACTATTGATTAGAGAAATGCAAATTAAGGCAACTCTGAAATACCAATTCACCCCTGTCAGATTGGCAGGAAAAGATAATGATAAATGCTGAAGGAGATATGGGAAAACTGGGACACCAAAACAATGTTGGTAGAGTTGAGAACTGATCCATCCATTCTGGAGAGCAATTTGGAACTATACCCAAAGGGCTATCAAACTGCACATACCTTTTGATCCAGCAATGTCTCTTCTGGGCCTGTATCCCAAAGATCCTAAAAAAGGGAAAGGGACCCATATGTGCAAAAATGTTTATAGCAGCCCTTTTTATAGTGGCAAGGAATTGGAAACTGAATGAATGACCATCAGTTGGGGAATGGCTGAATATGTTATAGTATATGAATATTATGGAATATTATTGTTCTATAAGAAACGATCAGCAGGATGATTTCAGAAAGCCCTAAAGAGACTTACACGGACTGATGCTGAGTGAAACGAGCAGGACCAAGAGATCATTATATACTTCAACAACAATACTATATGATGATCAGTTCTGATGGATGTGGCTCCTTTCATCAATGAGGTGATTCAGGGCAATTCCAATAGTCTTGTGATGGAAAGAGCTATTGAGATCTGTGGGAACTGAGTGTGGATCACAACATAGTATTTTCACCTTTTTTGTTATATGCTTGCTTTTTATTTTCTTTCTCACTTTTTTACTTTTTGATCTGATTTTTCTTGTGCAGCATGACAATTGTGGAAATATGTATAGAAGAAGTGCACATGGTTAACATATATTGGATTACTAGCTGTCTAGGGGAAGGGAGGGAAAGGGAGGGAGAAAAAATTTGGAACACAAGGTTCTTCAAGGATGAATATTGAAAACTATTTATACATATATTTTGAAAATAAAGAGCTATTATTTTAAAAAAGATTATTAGCTTCTGGAGAGCAGAGACTTTCTTTCTTCTATTTGAATCCCTAGTTCTGAGCATAGTGCCTGGGAGGTACTCAATTAAAGCTTATTGTCTGAATGACAGGTCAGACCAGATCTAGAGCATGATGTTCAGTTCTCACCCTCAGAGCTTAAGAAGGACACTGGTAAGCTGCAGAACATTTTGAAGACAGCAATCAGGATGATAAAGGGTTTTGAGATTGTGTCACATGAAGATAGATTGAAGGAACTGAGGAAGTTTAGACTGGAGAAGAGATGACTTCCCTAATGGGATCTGTCAATCAGTCAGTCAATAAACCTTTATTAACGGCCTCCTATTAGCCAGGCACTATGTATGCTAAGAGTTAAAGAAAGAAAGAAAAGAAAAGAACTCATGATCTATGGGGGTGAGAGCACAAAAGCAACTATGTACATTCTTTAGAGAGGAAAAACAGGAAATAATTAAAAGAGGGAAGGCACTAGAATTTAGAGAGGTTGGGAAAGTTTTCCTGTAGAATGTGGAATTTTAGTTGAGACTTGGTGAAAGTTAGAGAAGCCATTAGGTAGAGATAAGAAAGGAGCATATTCCAGGCATGAGGGACAGCAGAGAAAATGCTTAGAGCCAAGATATAGAGAGCATTAATTATGGAACAGCCGGTAGTCTGACAGTGAGGTGTAAAAAGAGTGGAGAGGTAGGAGGTGCTGGGTTATGAAGGGCTTTGAATACCAAATAGAGGATTTTATATTTGCTCCTGTCTGTTCTAGGAAAGCCACATGATCAGAATGTACTTTAGGAAAATCACTTTGTCAACTAAATGGAGGATGGATTGGAGTGGTAAAAGATTTGAGGCAGACAAACATCCCAAGAGGCTGTTGTAACAGTCCAGACATGAGGTGATGAGGGTCTATACCAGAATGGTGACAGTGTCAGAGCAGGGGAGGGAGGAATCTAGAATGACTTCTGAGTTTTAAGCCTGAGGGACTGAGAGGATGACGTTTCCCTCTGCAGTAATAGGAAAGGAGTCTGTATCCTAAAGAGAGTATAAAGGAAGGGAAAGGACCCACATGTGCAAAAATGTTTGTAGTAGCCCTTTTTATGGTGACGAAAAATTGGAAAATGAATAGATGTCCATCAATTGGGGAATGACTGAATAAGCTATGATGTGAAAATAATGGAATATTCTTGTTTTATAAGAAATGATGAACAGGCTGATTTCAGAAAAGTCTGGAAAGACTTCCATGAACTAACTGATCCTGACTGAAGCAAATAGAAGCAGGAAAACATCGTACACAGCAGTAGCAAGATTGTGTGATGACCAACTATGATAGACTTCAGCAATTCATTGATCCAAAGCATTTCCAATAAACTTTGTATAGCAAATGGCATCTTCATCCAGAGAGAACTATGAAGACTGAATTTAGATAAAAGCCAATTGTTTTTACCTTTTTTCTTCTGTTTTGTTTTCTTTCTCTTGGTTTTTTCCTTTTGTTCTGTTTTTTTCTCTCCCAACATGACTCATATGGAAATATGTAAAAAAAAAAAAAAAAAGAATGTACATAAATAACCTAAATAAATAAAATCATAATAGGAAAGATAGGAGAAGCAGGTATGGGGAACATCCTGCATGTGGGCCTTATTTGGTCTGACCCTCCAAAGGCCAATGAAAAGTGATAATGAACTGAAAGCTAGGTAGGACAGCCTCTCACTAACTACTTGAGTTTTTAAGTTGATAATTTTGTATGGGTTATAAATGTTATAAATATCCAAATGGTCCTTGGCCAAAAAAAAGGTTTCCCACCACTGGTTTGGGGGAAAGATAATAAGTTTGGTTTTGAATGTGCTGAGTTTAAGACTCCCCCCATTTGAGAAACTTCCACCATCTGTTATGTGTACCTGAAATCTAGGGTCAGATAGGAAGAAGAGCAAGAACTTCCTCTGAACAAAACTGTGATTTCTATCTCCTGCTCTAAACATTCCCTGAGGGAAAACTGCTGGTCTGGCCCAGCACAAGACAACTTCCACCTTCTGTTGCCAGACTGATCTCCCATCTGTGGTTCAGAGAGTGTCTGGTGCAAAAAGAAGCAACCTTAGCTTTGATCTCAGGTCTTCTGTCTCCTGCCTTTGGAAGGAAGTTGAGTAGTGAAATGGGGCTTCCCATCTGACTATGTGACCATGGGCTGTCTTTTTGGTGCTATATTCATTTCCAGACCAATTTTTATTCTCTTTTGAGGAGTGTTGCTTTCCATTCAATGATGAATATTCTCACACCTGCTCATACCCTCCATTTCCCAGTGATTCTGAATTATTATTGTCCAAACTCCATTTCCCATCTCCCACATACTGATTTCTTTACTCTTATTCCTTCCAATTCTCCCATCCCTATGTCTCAAGCAAACCCCTTCCATTATGCCTTCTAGAATGCCTGTGGTAGGCAACATATATCATTTCAACCTAAAGCTTTTTCTCTCTCACTCTTTCCATCTTCTAGCAATTACTGAAATTTGGTTCCTCACAGCCTCTTCAGCCATCCTTTCCATTGGCTTCATCTTCACTCAGTTCCCTTGGCCCCTTGCTCCCTCTCCAATTCGACTTTCAGGTTTTTTCTCTATCTTCTCCTTTGAGCTCCAAACTATTCATATCTCCTATCCAATCAAAATCCCAGCAGCTGTTGTCTACTGTGTCTACAAATTATCCAGATCATTTCCATCCCTTCCTCCATAAAGCTGATACCTAACTTACCATTTTTCCTCCCTGACTCCTGCCCTAATGTTGGGGAATTTAAAACACACCTTTTCTCTCCTTCAGATAATAGCCCGACCACATAGTTCCTCAACTTACGGCCTTTCACGACCCTCTAGCTTGTCCTTGCCATGCAAAAAGATGGTTATGCACTTGATCCATCCACAAATGCCATCATCCACAAATATATCACTGCCATATTCAAAAATTCCCCAATTCCCTTATCTGAATCATAATGCCCTCTCTTATCAAACCCAATTCTTCCTCCATATTTCAACCTCCAATCTCTTGACCCCTCAGTTCTCTCTTAAACCATCTCTCCTGCATTAGATAGGTTCCTTTTTTCTCCAGTTTGATCCGTTAGTGAACCAGTTCAACTCTGCATTATCTTCTCTTGAGGCTCTGGTTCTTTCATTATTACATTATTTCAATTACATCCTGCCAAGCCTCAACCTTGAACAACTGGTATTCTCTCCTTCTTCGGCCTCTTTTTGTATCTCCAACATTTAGCACAGTGTCTTAGTGCTAATAAATGTTTCTAGACCACCTGATTGAATGATTCTATAGGGACATGATAGCGGTCTTTTAAGTATTTGAAAAATTGACTTATGGGAGACATTTTAGATTTTAATAAGGGAGGGGATTAGAACAAATGGCTTCTGGTTCTGCATGTCTAGGTCTATGGTCTAGAAGTTGCTTTTTTTTGGCTTCAGAGGGCAGAATCAGGATCAATGGATGAAAGTTGCAAAGAGACTAATTAAGGCAAACATTGGAAGGAAAAATTTCCAAACAGTGAGATTTCTTCTTCATGTAAATTACTTCTTAGAAATCACATACTTTGTTTTGAAACTTTGCTTTTTAAATAATATTTTATTTTTTCAAATTACATATGAAAACAATTTTAACATTCATTTTATGAGTTCTAACTTTTTTCTCCTTCCCTCTCCTCTCCCCTCTTCTTCCCAAAATGATGTTTTGTAATTTTCTAATACAGTTATTATTCAGTTCTGTGCTTATAATCATACAGAGGCAGGTAACACTGTAGATAAGACTCTGCACCTGGAGGCAAGAAGCCCTATGCCTCAGACATTTACTTTGTGACCATTGGCAAATTATTTAAATATGTGTGCCTCAACTTCATCTGTGAAATGGAGATGATAATAGTACCTATCTCACTAGTTCCATGAAGATCAATTTTTTTTCAAATGAAATTTTGTAAAGTGTTTTTACAAACTTTCAAATACTATATACATGCCAGATACTTTATTATTATTATTATATGTATCTGTGTTAAATCTATGCAATAGGATCTAAGCTCCTTGAAGGCAGGGACCAAGTCTAAAATAAACTTTATATTTCTTCCAATACTTAACATGATTTTCTTCACAGAGGATGTTTAATAAAAGCTTATTTATTCTGTTAATTGAGGAAAGGATATTCATCTTGTAAATGTGAATGAAATCCTTTAATTTTCTCAATATCTGATTTGTATCATATAGGGTTATATAAACATCTTACAGATTTTTTTCTTTCCCTCTTCCTTCTTTACCACAGAACAATTTAGAATAATGAATGCCCACTTGAAGGCATGCTATGAATTCCCGAGCACTGCTGGAAACAGCTCTTCCTTTGGACCAATCTGGCAATTAGTAGAGACAGTTTATAGCCTTGGGTGACTTGAATAATTATAGCTCACATTTATGTAGCCCTTTAAGTTTGCAAAGCACTTTCTATACATTATCTCAGTCGATCCTCAGAACAATTCTGTCAGGCAGGTGCTATTATGATCTCCATCTCACAGTCCAGGAAACTGAGGCTTGTATTGGAAAAAATTATCCCTGGGGGAGTGTAGTTTATATAGTGGGTAGAGCACCAGCCCTGAGTCAGGAGGACCTGAGTTCAAAAACCAATGCAGGTCAACAACTTATTATTTACAGAAAAAGTAAAGAAAAGAACTTGTTTGGTGTCACATGATCAGGGTTTGGCAGATTTGAACTTGAGCCCATGTTTCCCTGACCCCAATGTCTGACTGAACTAAATGGTTTCTTGCCAGAAAGGGGGGGGAATATATATATATATATAGGGGTACATATATATCTAGGGATATATATATATATATCCCTAGAAGCACACAGTTGGAAAGTATGTGAGGTGAGATTCAAAACCAGGTCTTCCTGATTCCTAAATCCAGCTCTGCTTTTATCCACTTGGCTAAATTACATGCTAGGACTTAAGAATATTAACTCAGGGGCAGCAAGAATATTTTTGCTGGCTCCTAAATAAATAGGGAGATTTCCCAGAGGAAGAAGATAGCCCTCTTGGGTGTTATAGGAGCAAATGGACATCAAGACCTTTGCTCATCACATCAGAAACAGGAGTTTATTCAAGGACTTTCCTTTCCTATAACAAGACAGAGAAGAGGAACCCCGTTCCTAGGCAAACTATTTTCAGTTTTGTGGCCAAGAGGAAGAGGGGAGCAGTGATGAAAGAACCTCACCTCAGGAAGAGGAAGTTCTTGGTCTCATACCACATCACTGGAGATATGACTAACTATATCTCCTGCCAGACTTGCTAGATGACTCCTAATGACAAAGAAAGGTGTTGCCTCAACAGAAAAGGCTTTCTGGCTTCAACTGATCAGAAGACAGCTGTAGAGTTGGTGAATGAGGGAACCCCAGGTGGGGCTACATCCTGGGACCCAAGAGCTGGAGCTTTCCTCACCCAAGATCTAACCAAAAGGAATGGCTAGAGAAACTTTTGGGGAACAGTGGGGTACTTCAAGAAATCTAGGAGCTTCTGGGCAACAAATGACCACAAGAAATCAGAACGGTGAAGCCATTTTTGGACATTTGCAGAAGAATTTGCATCTACATAGCTATCAATTGCTAAGAATCTGTATGGATTGCTGGCAGAGAGTTATTTCACCATCTAGACTGTCTTCCCAGTGACGAGGAACTGGGCTCAGTCATGAAGGATCTGAAATGCAGAGAATTCTCCCACTGAATTTGCAAGACACATCATCCTTGCTCATATCCTCTCTTAAATGGTTCCTTTTTCTGGGCTGTTTAAGCAGCATAGGGGCCAGACCCTCAAAGATGAGAGCTGATAACCCTTCCTAGGGGAACATCAATTAAGTCAACATACAGACACCAAGGAATGGGGATGGGTGAGTAGGTGAGAGCTAAGCCTCTGCAAGCTTCTTGGAATCCATTTCTTCATTCATACATAGCATTGTATCCTTATAAGGACAGACTGATCTGACCAGGGTAGGTTAGCATGAAATGCAGTTCAAATCTAACTTAACCACCGGCTTCTCCCCTACTAAGGATTCATCTCAGAAGTAGGAACTGGATTGAGTTTCTCCACCCTTGTGCTCATTGGAGGGTTTCTGCATTGTCATAAGATCATAGCTTTTAGAGAGGGAAGGGAGCTTGGAAGCCATCTAGCACAAATCCCCTCATTTTTCAGAAGATGAAGTGAGGTTCAGAGTGGGGAACCCTGCCCAAAATCACAAAAGTAGTAGGTGGCAAAAGTAGCATTTGAATCCATTTCTTTTCTGATTCAAAACCAGAATTGTTTATATCACTTTCTCATGTTGATTCCCAAGTATTCTATTTTGTTTGGAATGATTCTTTTTTGTTTTCTTAGTTCTTTGAATAACATTGACCTTTCTTATTGTGTCAGGGGGCAAACTCTATGGAGTAAGGGTTTAGGCTCAAAAGGGATAGACACATGTCCCTGAGTTCCCATGATGGAAATGGGCATGGGAGGGAGAAATAGAGCTAAGCCTGTGATTAGTTCATAGGACTCTTCATCACTGACTGACAGACAGCTGAGTAGGGAGAGCTGCTCCCTCAGCAGGCTCATAAAGAAAAGCAGATTCTAGGACTTCTCTCTCCTTTCTGGTCTGTTGAGTGTGTTAGGATTCAGAAAGTTCTTCCGTTGAACCTCAGGAAGTGGGAAGAGCAATATTTCCTCCTCCTCCCTCCAGCTAGGAAGATGAGCTCATGACAGCAACTGACATATGTTTGCCCAGGTGAACCTGGGAGTGGAACTCAAGCATTTCACTGCCAGCCTCACCTGTTCACTGGCTGCCTCACCTACTTGTGCTTTCTTTTCTTGAGCACAGGTGATTGAACAGCAATCCTGAGAGAAGGGTCTTTCAAACCTGCTGGGAGACATTCCCTAATTGTTGAGATTTGTAACCATGGAACATTGCTAAGAGAACAAAAGATGAGTCTTTATGCTGAAGGGTGGCTTGGGATCTTTACAATCCAAAACAGTTTTCCAATTTTGGACCCAATTCAGTGTCCACCAGCAGTATCTTTCGCAAGAACAGAAAGTGATGTTCTAACTCAATGAATCAGGCCTTCTAATTAAATGTTGTAGCCTGAACAATAGGCATATTTATTGATTTCATTTGTTCTGTATAGATTGCTAAATTGACCTCTTTTTGAGTCAATAAGTCAATAAACATTTATTAAACTCCTTCCAGAGTATCAGCGAGTCTTTCTTTAATGGGGATTAATGAATGTCCAGGGCCCTAATAGGAGCAACCAGAATATCTCAGTCTAGATAGTAAAAATCTCTTTTATTCGGCTTTGCTGTGTATTGGATTGTTCCTTGCTTGATATTAATAATCAGATTCTCAATCTACAAAGTGATGCCTATGGTAACTTCCACCAAGGAATCTTAAATGATCTTAATATATTCTCTGGAGAGTCTTTGTTAGAGAAGAGTTTTTAAAATTATGTTTTTATTAGCTGTGTGACTCTGGATAAGTCACTTAACCCAGATTACCTTCACAAAAACAAAACAAAACGAATTATATTATCTTCAGGGTCAAATGCTTTTTTGTAATCAACAAAAAATAATCACACTCAGGTCTTAAGCATTTGTTAAGCAATTGCCAGACACTGGGCTCAGTGTTTGGGACATAAAGACAGACCTATCCTTGTTTTCAGGGAGCTTACATACTAATTGGGAAAATATGTAAACAACTATGTACATATAAGATATATAGAATAGATGAATGGTAATCTCAAAGAGAAAGTAACTAGCAGTGGGAGAGGGAAGAAGGGAGGAAGGGAATTGAGAAAATCTCCCATTGTGCAAAATGTAAAATTTGAACTGGGTCTTGAAGGAAGCCAGAGAAACTAAGACTTGGACAAGGGAGGATAGAGAACATTCTCGGCAAGGGCAATAGTTCACAAAAAATTATGGAGTCAGCAGATGAGAGAATTACCAGTATGGGACAGCAAGTATGTCAATGCAGCTTAATTATAGTGTTTGAAAGGAATAAGAGTATTGTACCAAGTTATAAGGAACCAAATCACAAATGGCTTTAAATACTAGAGGATTTTAGTTTGCTTTTGGAGGTAATAGGGAGCCACAGGAACATAGGAACAAATGAGCTGACATGATCAGTCCTGTGCTTCTGGAAAACCATTTTGGAAGCTTCATCAGAGGTAGATTAGAGCAGGATAAGACTTGAGATCAAGAGATTAGTTAGAAATAGAAGAAGAAGAAGAAGAAGAAGAAGGAGAAGGAGAAGGAGAAGGAGAAGGAGAAGGAGAAGGAGAAGGAGAAGGAGAAGGAGAAGGAGAAGGAGAAGGAGAAGGAGAAGGAGAAGGAGAAGGAGAAGGAGAAGGAGAAGGAGGAAGAGGAGGAGGAGGACAAGAGGAGAAGGAGAAGAAGAAGAAGTGTGGTCAGACAGATAGAAGGAGAAACATATGTCACCTTAGTTTTGATAATTAAGAGATTATTGGTAACTTAGGGGAGAGAAGTTTCAGTTGATTAGTTTAGATAGTTTTCTTATGGAGCTAGCAAGAAAGGAAGGAGAGATAAAACTGGCTAGAAGGATTTTTAAAGGATGGAAGAGATACTGTTATATTAAGGGCAGCAGGGAAGGAGTTAATTAAGCAGGGAGAGGTGGCGTTTTCTAGAGAAGATGGGAGAGAATTAAAGATGCCTCTGTGAGAAAGACCATTTCTTCATGAATATGAATGAGGAGATAGTGGGGAAGATACCTAATACTGTGGGATCTTCTGTTCTTTTTACCTTTTAGTCAGCTGCATGATTGTAAAATATGTAAAATATTTACAAAATATTGTAAAATCTCTGATCATTTGCAAAAATGACTTGCAAGAAAAATAATTTTACTGCATATTCATGTAGATTATTTTTATAAAGCTCTTATAAAACTGAAAAAATCAGGCATGGTTATTATTGATATTCCTACGATTGCTTTTGGAAAATATTGAATTATATTATTTCCAGCTATGGTATTTTTCTTTGAGATGTTTTAGAAAATGATTCCTTAGTGTTTTCAAGGTTGTGTTGCCTCCAGCATGGACTTCCTTAGAGTCTCCTTGGTCTATTCTCACTTCTCTTCCTGACTTTGTTTTCTTAAGTGCTATTTCATCTTCCTTATATAGCTCATTGCGGACTAAGGCGTTTGGGTCCAAATGTGACGTCAGTGATGTTGAAAATAGACCATTATGGGGATACTGACAAATTTGTTCCGTTCTCTTGATTGGCTGTCCTCTTGCCAGTTTTATCCATGAGTGCTCTTGGGATGATGTGGCTTAGCTGGGTCTCATGCCAAATTTCATGTAGGCTTGTTTTCACTTCTTTGCCCTGTCATAGGAGGCAAACTGGCACATATTTTTTCACCACTCTCCTGCATAGTAGTCACAAATGAGTTTAATAAAAAATACTATTTATCGAGCACTTTAAGGTTGCAAAATGCTTTATAAATATTATGCCACTTCATCTTCTCAAGAACCCTGAGATGTAAGTACTGTTATTATCTCCATTTTATAGACGGAGAAACTAAGGTAGAAAGAGATTAAATGAGTTGTCCAAGATCTCACAGCCAATATCTGAGGTCAAATTTTTTTCTTCTTTTTTTATTATTATAACTTTTTATTGACAGAACCCATGCCTGGGTAATTTTTTTTTACAACATCATCCCTTGCACTCACTTCTGTTCTGACTTTTCCCCTCCCTCCCTCCACCCCCTCCCCTAGATGGCAGGCAGTCCTATACATGTTAAATATGTCACAATATATCCTAGATACAATATATGAGTGCAGATCCGTACGGTTCTCTTGTTGCACAAGAAGAATTGGATTCTGAGGTCAAATTTTAAGTTAGGTCTTCCCAGCTCCATGTCTAGTGCCTTATCCACCTGGCTCCTTGATCATATTCTGATCTGGTGTTGTCTTTAGCTATAACGTACCTGATTGGAAAGGAGATCAAATATTTACTGGATAAGGCATTTTTCATCTCTTTTGCGGGAAATGGAAATAAGTTAAAGTCATTATCCTTTTCTTTTTCCATGTCCCATTTTTTCAACTCAATTGGGCAGCTCCATAGCACAATGGATAGAATTCTGGGTCAGGAAAATCTAAGTTCGAAACGAGCCTCAGACACTTAGTAGCTGTGTGATTCTAGAAAAATTATTTAACCCTGTTTACCTCAGTTTCTTAATTTGTGAAATGGGACTATATATATATATATATATATCATCCACCTCCCAGGGTTGCTGTGGGGATCAAATGAGATTATCATTGTAAAAGCATAATGTCTAGCATATAGTAAGTACTATGTAAATGCAGCTGTCATTTCTAGTCTATATCTATATTTGAGTAGCTGTTATGATGTCTATTTTATGGTCATTTTGAAGTTATTGTAATTGTATGTAGCATCTTATCATTTTTGTCTTTTTTCTAATTTGATGCTGACTATGCACATTAGTGAGTTCTGATATGATTTTCATTTGTAACCATTTCTCTTCTTTTTTTCTAAGATAGAATCAATTTCACTTTTTTTTGGGTGGGGAACAATGCTGTCTGGTGCTTGTAACATCCAACAACTTCAAACTCTCTTCTTTCTGTAATTTTTTTTTTTTTTTTTAGAAAAAAAGGATTAATGACTTTAATTTATATTATGTAGTTATTTCTGGATATATCTCCCATTTAACTCTCCCATTTAGTAAAGTTAAAGAAAAACTGATGAATATATTGGTCATAAGTGATGCTGTGATTAGAATTTTGGTTCTAGAGTCAAGAAAACTTGAGTTCGAATCCAAACTTGGACACTTACTAACTAGGTGATTTTGAGAAAGTTACATAATCTCTGTCTGCCTCAGTTTCCTCAACTACAAAATGGAGACCACACTATTACCTACTGCTCAGAGCTATTATGAGGATCAAGTAAGATAATATTTTTATAAACTGTTTAGCACAGAACTTGGCCCATAGTTGGCACTTAAAAATTACTTCCACTCCACAACTGATGCAACGTTTTGCCCACAAAGTTACCTGCCTCCTCTCTCCTGAGAAAAGGAGAGCTAGTCTCATTATCTCATTATTGGTAGCTTCTCCCACTTCATCTTCCTACTTTTCATCTTTCTTTTTGTGGGTGTCTTCTTCCTTTAGACTATAGGCTCCTTGGGGGCAGGTATTTATATCCTTAGCACAGTAGCTGACACATAATATTTATATAATAGATGTTTATTAAACTCCTCTAAATCCTTTGTCTTTTCAAGGAGAACCTGTGGGTCAACTCTCCGTTTAGGTGCCATTGTCTCCTGGTTTTATTTATCATGAGAATATAAATATTAGTGAGGTTCAGTTCCTCCAAGACCATGTCAATTTGCTGATTATGGGAAAAGACCTCATAATTAGAATAACAGTGATTAAGTTAAAGTTTATGTCATTGTTAGCACCCTTTGTTTCTTTTTCCATCATTTATATCACAGTCACTAAAGAAGCAGAAAAAGGATTACACAGGATTGGCCATTTTTAATTTTTCCTTGTTTCATGTATCATTATAGCCAAAGAATTCATTATTTACTGATGATGAGTCTCAATACTTGTAATATTCTCTTTTCTCAAATATAATCATTCTCTGGGAGCAGGTTTCTTGGGGGGCTTCTGGAGGCAGCCTTAATTTCAGTTCCAAGTAATAATCACCTCAAATGCAGTCAGGAGTTAAAATCCAAATCTTTTATTGTCTCCTTCAAAATAGCCCAGTTAGTTTTCTTAGAGGTCTATCTCTCTCCTTGGTTCCGAGAGCTCTTGATGCTAGTCTTTTAGCTCTTCCAGATTCTGCCTCTAGCTCAACTCCGACTTCTGGCTTCTCAGTCTCCCCAACTGACTCCTGGCTGAGGCTCCAAAAGCTTCTAGTGAGCTTGTCTTTTTATATGCTCTTTTAGAGGTGTGAACTCAAAGGTTGACTACTTCTCCAAGAGTGGGATTGTGGGAGCTGTGACTTGTGAATCTCCTGGACTTGTGAATCTTGTAGAACTACAATGAATACTAAATATATTAGTGAACCAGAGAACTGCTAAGCACAATGCTAAAATTAGACAACCGACTTAGTGCTTTGTAAGAATCCTGACAAGTACTATTAGGAATATGTCCTCCAAGGACTGTTGTTAGAACCACATCTGAATGCTTCTAGCATGATAAATCCAGTAACATCACTTTAAAGATCCAGGGGCACCTTTACACCAAGCATCAGATAAAGAATTTGGAGACCAATCAGTTAGACTCACAAGATTTCAAAGGTCCTTTAGGGCAGAGACAACTTTCATTTCTGTCTTTGTATACTCAGTGATTGGTATTCTGCAAGTGTTTAATAAATACTTGTTGAATTAAATGTAATGGAACTAAAAACATGGAGATCTTATTTCCATACTAGGAACACTTTAAAGACAATATCCAATATGTATACATATATTGTATTTAACATATTTAACATGTATTGGTCTACCTGCCATCTGGGGGAAGGGGTGGGGGGGAAAGAAGGGAAAAATTGGAACAAAAGGTTTGCAATTGTCAATGCTGAAAAATTACCCATGCATATAACTTGTAAATAAAAAGCTATAATGATAAAAAAATTTTTTTAAAAAGACTGTATCCAAATTCACAGTGAGTTAAGAGATCACTTTCTTCTCTTTGGTGGGCACTCCCTTTTCTAGAGTTCATGTGAATCACTCTTGGTTGGAACCACAAACTACAGAACATTACTTATATCTGAGTTCACAGAAATTCAAGAGAACCTGCCTTCTATGTAGGTCATTGCCTTCCTTAATGGGGACCCATGTAAAATCATCATGACTTATAGTACCAACCTGGGTGGGGTCCTGGCTTGGGAGGAGGACTGAGATTGCTACTCTACATCAGTGTTCTAAGCAGCAGAATTGTTCTTTTATCAACCTCTCCTCTGTCCCAATTCCATGCTGTTGATATTAAGGGTCTGGTGTGTGTGTATATATATATATATATATATACACACACCAGACAGAGACAGAGACAGACTCCATTCCAGAAAGGTATTTACACTTATATAGAAGGTAAGTCTGTAGTGTTCTCTTCTCTAAATTATAATCGTTCTCTGGGAGCAGATTTCTTGTGGGGCTTCTGTAAGCAGCCTTCCTTTTAGTTCTGAGTAATAATCACCTCAAATTTAGCCAGGAGTTAAAGTCCAAATCCTTTATTTTCTCCTTCCAAGTCTTGTCTCTTTCCTTGGGTCCAGTTAGCTTTCTTAGAGGCCTATCTCTTTTCTTGGTTCCAAGAGCTCTTGCCACTAGTCTTTTATCTCTTTCAGCTTCAGCCTCTAGCTCTCTCTGAAATCCTGGCTTCTTAATCTCTCTAAAGTCTCTAATTGGATTGTGGGAGCTCCTTATATATGATCTCTTAAAGGTTTGAATTCAAAGGTTGACTCCTCCTCCGAGAGTGGGATTGTGGGAGCTGTGACTTGTGAATCTCTTCCACTATACTTGTGAATCTCCTGGACTT
Organism: Sarcophilus harrisii; assembly: GCF_902635505.1. Lineage (NCBI taxonomy): Eukaryota > Metazoa > Chordata > Mammalia > Dasyuromorphia > Dasyuridae > Sarcophilus > Sarcophilus harrisii. The sequence continues at coordinate 624,210,302 of NC_045427.1, forward strand.
GTGAATCTTCCAACTGAATCCTGACTTGTGAATCCCCCAGAATGCCTATGAATTCCAGTGACTTAGTACCTTGTAAGAATCCTAACATCTCCCACTTTCTTTTGATTTTAGAACATAGGTGGTCATGACCTCCCTGACTTCTCAAGGAGGTGAGAACTCCCAAAAAGAAGGTGATCACACCTTCTCTGACTGCTCAAAAAAGAAGTGAAAACACCATAAAAAGGAGGTAGTCACCCTCCCTGACTTCTCGAGAAGGGAGATGAAAACACTAAAGGAAATGGGAAATCAAATCATATTAGCAGCTTTCTTTAGGGGCTCACTTGAAACAGGTATACATAAATCCATCAATATGGGAGGTATTACACATAATTACATAAATTACATAAGCACATAGCAATATAAACAAGCTAGAAGTGATGTAACAAATAACATGAATCAACATGAGAATTTATACATATCCATAAGTCCTAGAAATAGTTCAAAAGAAACCTATTGTCCATTATTTCATGTGCCAGGAATCCGATAATTCCTGCAAGTTTTGAAGTCCTGCAATAGTCTCATCTTGTGTTAGGGAATTTTTCAAGTCCTGCAACAGTCTTTAGCAACAATTTTTCATCTCAAGGAATCCAATGATTCCTGATGGTTTTCAAGTCCTGCAACAGTCTTTAGCAACAATTTTTCATCTCAAGGAATCCAATGATTGCTGCTGGTTTTCAAATCCTGAAACAGTCTCATCTTGTGTTAAGGAATCTAATGATTCCTGCAGATTTGAAAGTTCTTTAACAGTCTCATTATCAGCCATGCTCTTTCAGTGTCAGATGTTTCTTAGATCTTCTCCTTTGTTTCCAGATTTTTCTCTTTTTCTGTCTCTCTGTGATGGATAAGGTGACTACGGCTCATTGGCACCCCTTTGATTCCTTCTTCATCTGTAGAAATATAAGCAAACCCTCTCCCCCAAGCAGTTAACCTATCTGGTCCCTTCCATTCACTACTTTCTGGATCTCTCCACATCACCTGGCGATTATCTAAAGATAGTGGAGCTGCTCACACTAGACACTGCCCTTCTGGTGGGTTATAAAACCTGTCTGCTAGAGCCAGTGCATCTTTATCAAAAATTAAAAAATTAATGGTATAGAGAACTAAATTTAGAAGTTCTCTAGGGTTACCTGTGGTTCCCCCTTTCTTTTGTTTTTGGAGGAGAGTCTTAATGTCTGTTTCATCTCTCTACGATTGCCTGACCTTGAGGATTCAAAGTATGCCAGTGGTGTGTAAAATCTTATACTGTGCACAAAAGTGTATAAAATGTTTAGAAGTATATGCAGGTCCATTATTTGTTTTTATTGCTTGTGGCACACCCATAACTGCAAATGCTTGTGTGAGGAATTCAATGACCACTTGGACTGCTTCTTTTGTTGATGGTATTGCAAAAGTGAATCCTGAAAAGGTGTCTACCACAACATGGATAAAAGACAGACAACCAAAAGATTTATAATGGGTCACATCCATTTGCAAGATTTCATTGGGTCTCAAACCATGAGGGTTCTTCCCTGGAGGAAGTGTTGGAGTGTGGAAAGGAAGACAAGCTGTACAGGCTTTTACTATGCTCCTAGCTTCCTCTTTTGTTATCCCAAATTGTAAACGTAAAGCTTGAGCAGCCTGATGATATTTAGAATGAGATCCTGGGCTTCCTGAAATAAAGGAATACTAGCTAACATAGTTAAAAGGCTATCTGCCTTTGAATTTCCAGCAAAAATAGGACCTGGAAGTCCACTATATGAGTGGACATGCAAGATATAAATCTTACTTGGATGCTTTCTCGCTTGCTCTTGAAGTTTCTTAAAGAGCTGATATATATTAGAAGCTGTAAATTTTATTTGGGCTGTGGCAATTCTTTGCATCACACCTACTGAATAGGCTGAATCAGATATTATATTTATATCTCCTGGATAGTAAGTAAGAACTAGCATGATTGCATATAATTCATTCTACTGAGTGGACTGAAAAGGAGTTCTGACTACTCTCTTTATGGTTAAATCACGAGAGTATACAGCACAAATATTTTGTTTGGATGTTTCTGTAAAGATAGTTTGTCCTTTAAGAGGAACCTTAGAAACCTTTTCTTCAAAAATCCATTGCCAATTGTGTAATAGCCGGGTTATCTTTAATGGAGACCCATGTGTAAAATTTGGAGCTGTGGCCAATAAAATTTGTCCCTCTGGGATGGTCTTGCAGCACCTTGTAGGAATCCTAACATAAGTCTAAGTAAAAGGAGTTGAAATATTAAAATAAATGAGAATACAGTTTTACTCAATCAAAAAAAAAAAAAAACATTTATTAAGTACACATTCTTTGCCAGTCAGTAACTTTCAGTAATGAGTCCTTGACAAAATAATTATGTGCTTGATAAGCTGATGTCAGCATTCTTATAATCTCATTTTTTATGCCTAAATCATGAACCCATTTTGACCTTATCTTGGTGTATGGTGTTAAGTGTGAGTCCATGCCTAGTTTCTGCCACACTAATTTCCAATTTTCCCAGCAGTTTTTGTCAAATAGTGAATCCTTATCCCAAAAGTTGGAGTCTTTGGGTTTGTCAAACACTAAATTGCTATAGTTATTGTGATGCCAGCATTCTTTTAAACAATTTACTTGTATATTTTTGTTTGGACACATCAGTTTTCCCAATAAAATTTTTGAGCCTTCCTGAAGCCTTCCTTTGAACTCCTTTTGAGTCTTACAAAAGCTGAGCGAGATTGCCCAGCATAGTGATTGTACTTCCGTGTAATTTTTCATTTATATACTTTGTTATTTTTTAACTAAAAGAATATGTGCATTCAACCATTCTGGAGAGCAATTTGGAACTGTGCCCAAAATTGTATATACCTTTTGACCCAGCAATACCACTATTAGGTCTATATCCTGAAAAGATCAAAAAGAAAATGCCCCATATGTATAAAAATATTATAGCAGCTCTTTTTGTGGTGGCAAAGAATTGGAAAATAAGAGGCTGCTCATTAATAGAGAATGGCTGAACAAGTTATGGTATGTGATTGTAATAGAATACTATTATGCTATAAGAAATAATAAGCTGGTTAATTTCAGAAAAATCATGGAAGACTTATATGAATGAATGCAAAATGAAGAGAGTAGAACCAGAACATTGTACACAGTAACAGAAATATTGTATAATGATTAATGAATGACTTAGCTGCTCTAATCAATACAATGATTCAAGACAATTCTGAAGGACTTTGGATGAAAAATACTATAAACATCCAAAAATAAAGAACTGATAGAATCTGCATCTAGATCAAAGCATAGTTTTAATTTTTTATTTTTCTTGGAGTTTTTATCTATATTTTCTTTTGCAACATGGCTAATCTGGAAATATGTTTTTCATGACTCTACATGTATAATCTATATCAAATTGTTTTCCTTCTCAAGGATGGGAGGTTGGGAGAGAGAGAGAGAAAATTTGGAACTCAAAATTTTAAACATGGATGTTAAAACTTCTTTTTACAAGTAATTGATAAATGTTTAATGAAATAAAATATATTTGGGAGAAAAGAGGATATGTGTTTTAACTTTAATTTAACTTTAATAATCTGAAAATAGCCTTATTCATTATATTTATTTGAGTTTTGTTACTATTATTTACATTATTGTAAATGTATTACATAAATGTCAATGTATTACATTATTATTTACATTATTGTAATCATCCTATAAACTATTTTGATTCTGTTTTTTTTTCCTGTAAGAGTTAATCTAAGTTTTTCTGGAATTCTTCATAGTTATCATTTCTTATGTTTTATATCAGGAAATACTCACACTTGCCAGTTGGCTTCCCTAGAGTACAAGATAATCTGTAGGTCCATACCCCTAAAACTAAAACTCATAACCTTCCCCTACCTCTCTATCCCAACTGTTGTGATTGTTCTTAATAGTTAACCAGTAGAAATTCATAGCTCAAAATTCAGATATTTTTTCATATTGTAAGAATAACAGTATAAAACATTTCCCCTATAAACTTGGTAGAAAGAGGTACATTCAGGAAAGACATGTAGCCAAGGCTATTCATGACTACATTACAAGGCTATAGTGAAAATGAAGTAATATTTGTAAAGCACTTGTCACAACTCCTGGCACATAATAATTGTTTAATAAATGCTTATTCCCTTCCCTTCCTTTCTCTTCTGGCACTACATTGTCCCAATATTCTTTCTCTATTTGTAGTATCCCTATTCTGTTCTCCATTTGGTGTGATGTCTCTACTGGACAGGTGACTCAGGTAGGCTTCTTGGGCTCTCTCGCTGAACTTTGACTCCTCCTTGAGAAAACTAATTCTTTCTTGAATCTATAGGTGGCTTTTTTCTCTGCTGCCAAGAGTTGTACTCCTCAAAGCTACCTCTTGTTTCAACTTTCTTTTGGGCCTGTTCCTTGATGCATGTGGTATCTCCTATTAGGTGACTAGTTCCCCTCAAAGAACAATGAATGAGTAAGAAAGGACAGAAGAATGGCCTCTCTCTCCTCCTCCCACCCTTCAGTTGTTGTCTTTGCTGGCAGTGGTTAGGCCCTAAACAAATAATTATAACATAACCTTCTGCAGGTCAGGAATGTGCTAAGTGCTAAGGTCTGCTGTCTTTAAACCTTAAGTAAAGATTCTTAATTTTTTTAATGTCATATACCAGTCTGCTGAAGCATATGGACTGCTCCTCAGAATAAAATTTAAATATTATTTTATTTTTCCAAATACATGCAAAGATAGTTTTCAACATTCACCTTCTCAAAACCTTTTGTTCCAGATTTTTCTCTCTCTCCTTCCCTCTTCTCCCTCCCCAATCTGATAAATATATGATAAATGTGTGCAATTCTTCTTAAGATATTTTCATTTTCATCATGCTGAGAAAAAAAATTGGATCAAAAGGGAAAAAAAGAGAAAGAAAAAAACCAAGCATTAACATTAAAAAAGTGAAAATATTATGCTTTGATACATACAGAATAATATTTTAATAAATAGTCATACATAGGTGGAATTACAAAGGAAACCAATTATTGAAATATGGTTATCAAATTATTTTTAAAAATCTGTGGAAACTGGTTTAAAAATCTCTACCAGTAGGTGTTTGCATTCTAAGGACATGTCTGATTGCCAATAGCTAGTAACATTCTAATTTTATACAATTTTTCAGTCAACATATTGTTATCACTGTTACCTTCTCCCTTACAACTGGTTTTGCAGAAAGTAAACTGATCATGGGTCACCTGATTAACTACCTGCACTGAAAGTATAATATAATAATATTCTATTACATTAAAGTATGACAATTTGTTCATTAGGCTTCTAATTTTTTGCTCTTAAAAATTATGCCAGTGTGGATATTTTTATACATTTAAGACCTTTCTCTGTGGTATAAACCCAAGAATAGTATCGCTGGATCAGATGAATTGAATAATTTAGTAACTTTCATACATAATTCTAATTTATTTTTTCAGAACCGTTGGCCCAATTCACAGTTCCATTAACAGTGAATTAGAGTACCTGTCTTCTCTATACCCAATGTTCTATTAGTGATCTCCGAAAGATTGTGAAGAATAGAAAATATAACTTTTTTTATGGGACTAGAAAAGAACAAATATCAAAATGTTCAAAAAGGGGAACTGAAAAGAGGCTGAAAACTATAGACCAATGATCTTGACTTCTCTTTCTGGCAAAATCCTATGACATATGATTAGGTGACTCCTTGTCAGCATTTAGAAAGGGAAGCAACGATCACCAAATGCCAAAGTAACTTCATTAGGAAGAGGTCATGTGAAACTAAACTCATTTCCTTTTTTTGACAAAGTAATTTGACTAACGCTTTACCTGAAAATAATATCGAGCAAGGCATAAAAGAGGGAGAAGTTTATTTGCCAAAGGTATTTACTGCTGTCAGGGGAATACCAAAAATGTAGGGTACTTAGGTTTGGGTGGCCTTGCTCCAGATTTCTTGACATTGTGTGAGTGCCAACGAAGCACTTAGGCTGTACAAAGGCTAGCTTTTGTTCTTGCTTCATGACTGGTTCAACTAGAACGGAGAAAATTTGGGACAGGCAACACTTGAATCTCACTCTCTTCTGAACTGGTTCAACAAAGGAAGATTATACATGCACATGCACAATCTACCTTTTTAGACACAGAAATGTACCATACCCTACAGGGAAATAGAAGGGAAAGGGGTTAAGAGAAAGGGAATGGAATAAGAGGGTGGGTAAACTAAGAAAGGAAATGGTCAAAAGCAAAACAAACTCTTGAAGAGGGAACAAGTTAAAAAAGAGAAGGATAAATACATGATTGGTTTGCTTCTTTTTGTTGTCATAAATTCTTTGATCAAAATTTTTCCACTATTTTTCCTGAACATTTTTTTGGCAATATGGTAAAATATACTCTTTACTCCCATTATGAATCTCTCTTTTGCCATTTGGATGCCCTACAAATTAAAAGTCTTTGAAAATAGTGAGATTCCATGACTCAATCATATAGCACCATTGAAAGAATATTGGTAAAATAATGGGTCGTTGTTTCAAGGAGAAGCTTGGGGAGCTCTTTAAAATCATAGTGTAGTTTCCTAAAGGTTATCCAGCCCACTTTCTTCCTCCCTCCACTTCTGGGTCCTATTCAGTGTCCATTTGCAGTAGATATATATATATATATATATATGCTAATGGACAAGGGTCATCCAACTGCATGTCTGGGACATAGGGTTGTTGTGAGGATCAAAAGAAATGGTATTTGTAAAAAGCATTGAACACAGTGCCTAGCACATAATAAATGCTGGGTTTTTATTCCATCCATTTGTTTTTCCTTTATGAATAGTTGGGGCAAACTCTTGAGTCATTCTGCATTTAATTTAGGAAGCTTTTCTGTTATCTGGGGTTTGATGCAATTAGCATAATGCTATCTATAAACAGAAACATCTGAAGAACCTCACTGACTAGAAGAAATCCCTCTCCCATTTGGCTTTTGCTGGATTCCCTCTGTGGCAGTGGTGAGCGTGTCTCCTTGTTTTCTGTTTTGCTCAATGTTTTTAATTAGAAAGTTGTCAATGAAAGTGACTTCCCTTATTTTCTTCTGCCAGTGGGACTATATGATTGTAATGTGTTTGTGTTGATGGAAAGCCTTCAAGATTGCATTGCTCTGTGGACTAAAATGCTTTTTTTTTTTTTTTTTTTTTTTTTTTTTTTTAACAGTTAAACAGGTACAAGATCTTGTATTTTCTGTGTTTGGCCAATTTTATGACTTTGTTCTTCTGTAGAATAGTAGTGGTTTTCAATGAAAGCCTCCAGGGTTCCTCAAACTTTTTAAATAGGGGGTCAGTTCACTGTCCCTCAGACTGTTGGAGGGCTGGACTATAGTAAAAAAAAAACTTTGTTTTGTGGGCCTTTAAATAAAGAAACTTCATAGCCCTGGGTGAGGGGGATAAACGTCCTCAGCTGTCGAATCTGGCCTGCGGGCCGTAGTTTGAAGACCCCTGTATCCATTTCTTTCTCATATTTTCACTCAATATGCTTTCTAAATGTGTATAGATTATTCTTATAAATACTTGAGAAAATGGAAGAGCAGGCACAATTTGATAGTTATAAATGCATTCTCAATCATTTTTAAAATAGTATTAACAACTCCTCCTCCACCTACCCCTCTCCCAAGTCTTTAGTTTCTCTCTTTCATTGAGCAATCTTGAAAATCAAAAACTTACTGCCCTAAAGAGATGTCTCTTCCAGCATGGACCAACTCCCTTCTTGAAAAAAATATTCAGGATATATAGATGGTAGTAGGGATCACCAGTCACAGGTACCATTAATAGGATAAGGTCACTGTGGTCAGGTAATCCCATGTGTAGCAATGAATAAGGAAGAAGGACTAAAGGGAGAGAGAAATTCAGGAGTGTTATACCTTAAGACTTACCAGATAAAAATCAGTCCTTTCCAATTTTGGAATCTAGCAATACCACTACTAGATCTGTATCTCAAAGAAATCACAAAAAACTCAAAAGGACTCACACATACAAAAATATTTATAGTAGCTCTTTTTGTGGTGGTAAAGAATTGGAAATTGAGGGGATGCCTGTCATTTGGGGAACGGCAGAACAAACTGTGGTACATGAATGTAATGGAATACTATGGCTCTGTAAAAAATGATGAACAGTCAGATTTCAGAAAAACCTGCAAAGACTTACGTGAGCTGATGTGAATGAAGTGAGCAGAACCTGGAGAACAATATACATAGTAACAGCAACAATGTGTGATGATCAGCTTTGATAGATTTAGTTCTTCTCAGCAATACAATGATCTAAAACAATTTCTAAAGACTCGTGAAGGAAAATGCTATCCACATCCAGAAAAAGAGCTGTGGAGTCTGAATGTAGATTGAAGCATGCTGTTTTCACTTTGTGTACTTTTTTTCTTTCTTGTGGTTTGTCCTTTTGTTCAGATTCTTCTTTCACAATATGACTAATGTGGAAATATGTTTAATATGACTGTACATTTATAACTTATAACAAATTGCTTGCCATCTTGAGGCGGGGGAAGAGGAGAGCAAGAGGAAGAAAAAAATTTGGAACTCAAAATCTTATAAAAATGAACGTTAAAAACTATCTTTACATGTAATTGGGGGAGGAAATACTATCATGTGTGGGGGGGAGGGGGAAGTCCAACAAATCATTCCTCTCTTTCTAATGTCCTCAGGCTTCTGAATCACAACAGAACTAGGCTAGTTTGTTTGAATGAAACAGAATTCCAGAGAGTCCATTGCTTAGCTACTTCTCCCCTTCCTGATGCTTAGCTCTACAGCAGGTGTTAGATAAATACCTTCTTATTCTAGAATGCATTGATTCCCAATTTCTATCACCTACCCGACAACATATAAATTGAGATTAGCAACTACTAATATAGTTCATATATCACTAAAGCGAACAGTGACAAAAGAATAGGCAAAATGGCAGTGGGAAAAAGGGAACTGCTGTGCCATATGTTGAGTAAACACATCAATTGTTCAGGAACCAGGGCTTTCCTCCATTAACTAATTCCATCCAGACAGAAGAAGGGGACCATAAATTCTGAAGAAGTGTTGCAATTAAGGGCGGCTACCCTCTTTCTGGCTCAGAGTACAGGAAGAGAAATTTGTGTTTAGGGCAGTACCCAACCTGGTTTGCTATATTCAACAGCCACAGTCAATTGTGCCTTGTCTCAACTATGTTGTTCACTGGGCTGATTGCCACCGGGTTAGCAATAGCTACATTTTTCAGAGTCTTTGACGGGGAGAAGAGACTAGAAAATCCTACTCTGAGAAAGTCCTCATGCTCTCATGATGGAGGTGACCTAACTTTCCACCTTTGGGTCACAGTTTCCTCCTCTTCTTCTCTGTCCTCATTTCTCAGAACCTGTGAACAATTCCATAAATCTTAACATAGTTAATAAACTCAGTGGCCAACAGAATCTTGGGAAAGTGGCTAAATCTCAGTGGTAATCCTTTGTTCAGGCCACATTCCAATGCAGGGTTATATCCTTGGAGATTTCTGTCATCTACAGACTTTTGGTCTCTCTGTGTCTTTGTCTTTCTGCCTCTATCTGTCTCTCTTTCTGTGTGTGTGTGTGTGTGTGTGTTTGATATACATGTGTTTTTGTACAAATTGATTTAGAACTGAGTAAGAGGAAGACAGTAGACTGGATTTCATTTGGAAATACTCATTGCCTTTAATGACCTCAAACTTCTCTATAAATCAGAGGTCTTTCTTTATAACTATAATATTCTTCCAAGGATTCAATATGATTGTAACTCATAAAATACTAGTTTCTAAATTGTTAAAGTTGGAAGCTACTAAAAACCAGGATGGGTTACAACGTATGAACAATTAAGATTTCTGGAGAAGAAGTGTGGACCCTGGAAGAAAAGAGATAAGGGCAAGAGAGAGGGGACACGCAAAATGGAGGTAAGTCAAATCATTCTGATCAAGCCTCATTTTAATGGGTGCAATAGTACAGATATATATAGCAGTAGAAAAGAAGGCAGGGTTGTACAAACACAGTACAGGGTGGGGGTCCATGACAAAGGGTTGGTATCCCGCCCAAGGATGAGCTGCTCAGATGTTTCTGGTGGCAGGAAGCTCTATGATGCTATGATTAGGGGATGCCTAGATATCTGCCTATTCAAAGTTAAGATGTGATTAGGAGATTCCTATTCAGGAAGTCTTTGGTATAATGTGATTCAGCCTATTCAAGGTTGGCCTTATGTGGCTGTAGATTAGTGCCGGCTCCCCACAGGTCCCCCTTTTTTCATTTATATTAAAAGAATCAAATGTAGAATTTTTCATTTCTCGACCTGTGCCTGGCTTAGGTTGTTCCTATGGGGAAAAGCCTTACCCGTCATAGGAAGGATGTACAGAAACGCCTCTTCTGGCTTAGGTCAGCTAGTCCTTTGAGGAATCTTACCTGTTATTGGCTAACCAGGTCTCATGTTTTGTCAAAATTTCTATTGCTCATATTGAGCATCAAGGGGTCAACAACAGTCTCAAAGGGTGATAGTGTACATGAATGGGTTTGGCCAGACTGTCTACTTGGGACAAAAGCAAAAGAAGGCCAATTAAAGGCCCTTTGAACTTCTGAAGTACTAATTAATGAATTCTAAAGCTTAAAATAATCCCCAAACTGAGTCTGCCAGGCAATTTAACAAAATAAGGATTCTAAGCTAAAATTCAAATTCAATCTGAACTAAGGCAAAGTGAATAGGGTTCCCATTATTTCGGTATTTTGAAAAAATCTACCAATTTTCCAAATATTCTATCCCTTCCTCCCTTTTTTTTTTTCCCCACACGGAAAGGAATCAAATGACTATTCCCCATATAAATCCCAAGAGTGAATTAAAATCCCTATACATAACAGACTAGTACAGTGGCATTTCCTAAAAATCCCTCAAACATAACAGCAATTTACACAGTTTTAACAAATCCATCCCAAATCTTAAAAACAGAGTGATAGATGATCCAGGCAAGGTTCAACAGTCAACCATTCCAAAGTCCCTCATATCAGTCCAAAGTACAGTAGCTGCAAGGTCCAGTCCATGGTCTCATTTTAAAACTACTGCTTCAGGCTGTGAAGTGATAGGAGGCTTATTCCATGAGACTGAGGTGCCATGCTGACAATCAAAGCTGATCAAGGTTCCAAAAGCAAGCCAATATCTGTAATTTGGCCAATTTAGATCAGTCTCAGATGGATAGACTCAGTTCCCAAGATTGTTCCAAAATGAGGCCAAAATAAATTGTTTCTATGTGAAGAAATGAGTTTGCTTTACAGACCAGAAACGGCTGCTGTCTTATAAGTCCCTTTAATTGTCCTCTTCATCACGTAGAAATCTTAAAAAGAAACATAACACCAATATCCAAGTAAGAGAGATGGACCAGGCAAAATACTTAGTTGCCCAAGCATTTAGGATACAATGATTACATATAACCAGACTGAAAATAGCAAGGTATGACATAAGTGAATTAAAGTTTCTATTGACTTATTGCTCTGATCATAGAGATCAATTTTAGGAGGAAAAAGTATAAAATAACATAAAGAGTTAAACTCAACCTTTAGCAATATAGGATAAAATAGCCCAACCTAGTTTTTATTGCAATCAATTGTCCCAGTAACTGTCAGAGGGTGGAGCTTTTAAAACTCCCAAATAGCATTAACTAATTATAATTCAAGAAATTTTACCTGCAATAACAAATTCCATTAATCAAATTTCCGATAAATCTTAAAAGACTTATCATAACCTATAGTAATAAAGGAAGAAATTTTGTCTAAGTTCACAACTTAAAAACAATTATCATATCTAGGTAGATGTTACATAAGTGAACGTTATACATAACAAATCATTTTGCTTTTAAAATGCCAATACATAGAAAAATATCCCAAATCGCATATTGTCCATTACGAAACATTTCCCAAAAGGACAAAGAAAAAATTTTCAGAGGCCTTAAATAACCTCAGGATGACCCAATACATTCAATTTAAACTTATATAGAATACCAATTCCATATATAAAATTCAAGAAGTTTCTTAAAATAGCAATTAACTTTCAGAAATATTCTTACCAAAGAATGGATCACATTTATGACCATATTCCTCAACCAAGAAAACTTATGTATCAAAACAAATATTCAATCAAGTAACCTAAAAGTAAGCATGTTCCTTTAAATCAGTTTGCTGACTGTGGGAGAGAGGAGAGGACTCTTACCCCTCCTGTCCCTAGGAAAAACTTCTCAGGTTCTCCCAGTGTCCTACATAGGGATCCTTTTCAAGATTTAGCCCATCAGTTTTATTTACTTTCTTCCAAATCTACCCATTTCCAGTTTTCTTTCTCCCTAGCTATATACCTGAACACTCAGATGCCCTTTGGCTCATGCCAATTTCAAGGGAAAAACTTTCCTGTCTTTTTAAAACATCTAAATTCCATTTACTTACAAAATTAGTACATCAGGTTAAAAGTTTTAAAATCACAAGCAGATTTTCAAATAACCAATTCCCAAATCCCTTAATCATTGTTCTTAAAAACTTAAAGCTTTTACATGGGCAAACAGACTAGGAGCTGTTTCCAAGACCTCTCCTCTGGGGAGAAGTTTGTTCCACCTTAATTCCTTTTTCCTTCCAGAATTCAAAAGTCTTCTATGACTTAAGCCCATTTTGTGCCTTCAAGAAGGCCTAGATATTCATAAACTTCTTTTCTTTAAATGTTAGCACACTGCTCTTCTAGATTTTTTTTTAACTTTCCAAACTTTCAAATCCCTTTTTTTAAAATTTAATTTTAAAATAAATAAAAAATAAATAGATAAATAAATAAAATAAAATAAATAAAATTAATCTATTTATTTTTTATTTATTTTATTTATTTTTTTAATTTCTTCCCTTCTCTCCCTTTTTCTCAGGCTACTGCAGTCAGCCAGAGAAACACACACACACACACACACACACACACACACACACACACATATGGGGGAGAGAGAGAGAGATTTTTCAAACCTCTTAATATTTTCTAAGCCTAACACAGGGGCTGAATTCTTATCTTTTAAAACTTATAACTTTTAACACAGACACACAGACACACATGGAGCTCCATTTACAACACAGTTGCAACAGTGTACTTAAATTTTTCAACCAACAAAAAGACAAATCACAAGAACATAGAAACAGTTACAACATTAAACATATAACACATACCAAAGGATATTTTCCAACGTAAAATACCGTTTCAGAACCTTACCCAGAACAGAACCAGAATAACCAGAACCAGAACCAGAACCAGATGTCGCCAAAAGCCTCAGACAGACACTCCAAATGCCCAATCAATATCACTGTAGGCCTGATTGAAGCTGAAGAACCACTTCCTTCAAGTCAGCGGAGCTAAAGGTTCTCACTTGGGAAGCTGAGGAAAAGCCATTGAAGCTTTGGGAGGAGGGTCATAGAGAATCCTTTTCATTGTTTTTGGAGCCTAATTTGAGCCTTAGAATTGGTGTGCTTAAGGCACCTTTAAGAAAGAGGGATTGTCCTGAATAACATAAAATCATTAAAGCAATCCAACTCTTTTCACCTTTTTCATCAATGGTTCCTTCCTCTGGAACCATGGGCAGACATCTTCTAAGAGCTTAAAATTTTACAAATTCATTTTTCTTAACCTTTACTCTCGCCTCCTTAATAAATCCTTGAAATCCTCAAACAAATATATCATATACACTAATTTCTTTCCTCTTGGTATCGAAACCTCTTACCACAACCAGGTCTCTGTTCCTTGGGGCAGTGGACCCGTGGGACCTTATTCTCCAAATTCTAGGGACTGTAGTCTTCTTATTGAGAGGTTCGATCTAGCAATGCTACTCCCTTTCTCCAAAATCTTCCGGCCCACTATGAGCCATTTCCTCGCCCGCGAGGCAGAGTGTGTGGACCCTGGAAGAAAGAGATAAGAAGAGAGAGGGACCAAAAATGGAGGCAAGTCAAATCATTCTGATCAAACCTCATTTTAATGGGTGCACTAGTACAGAATATATATAGCAGTAGGAAAGAAGGCAGGTTGTAGAAACACAGGCAGGGGTGGGGTCCATGACAAAGGGTTGGTATCCCGCCTAAGGATGAGCTGGTCAGATGTTTTCAGGCAGGAAGCTTTATGATCGATTAGGGATGCCTAGATATCTGCCTATTCAAAGTTAGGATGTGATTAGGAGATTCCTATTCAGGAAGTCTTTGGTATAATGTGATTCAGCCTATTCAAGGTTGGCCTTATGTGGCTGTAGATTAGTGCCGGCTCCCCACAGTCCATTAATGATGTCTGAGTACCTAGACAGAAAAAATATTCTTTTTTGGGTGCCACATTCTAGGAAAAACAATGTTCATAGTTATTTTTTTTTTTTTCTGAAGGGAACCTCTTCCCTTGCCACCTTCTCCATTTATAGCCAGTCTTTTTCTCATATTCCTCAACTCAAATACTCTTTGTTTCTCAATGTCCTTTCTACCACGTAAATACAGCAGCTTGGCTGAAGCATCAGAGTGTCCTAAGACAGAGACAGGACAGGGCGTGTGCCAAGTGGGTCAAACTACTACCATCATGTCAAATACCACCTTTCCTTAGATCATTATGGAGCTAGCCCAGCGTCCAAAGCTGAAGAACCCTGGGAACTGCAGTGTCTCTCAGTCCACTCTTCCTAATTCCAGCCTGGTGTCTACAGTCATCTCTGGGGGAGCAAATGTTTTGGAGAGGAGGCTTACTATCCTTACTACCAATTACAACTGCTGACCAATTACAAACAATAAGCAGGTAGTCTCCAAAGCCTCAGAAATAACAGTATCATTCAGACTATCAATCCTGCTACCAGCCCAGTCCCTGCAGCCATGAATCAGGGGTGCAAATCTTAGGGAGATGCGACTTGTTGATTCTCTCTTCAGGTGCCGCAGCCCTGCCTCCTCAGTAATCACAGCTACTAAAATACTGGGAAAGAAAATTCTCTCCGCCAAAGTCCTTGACTCTATCAAATTATATAATGTCAAAAATCATATAATTGAATTAATGGAAATAACATGAAAGAAGATACAGTCCCATCTGTTTGCTTCTGTCCGATAAGCCTTTCTATCTCACTTGCAGCTGAAACCTCCTATGTGTGTCTTCTCTCTCATGAGGATGTGTGATTCTGAAAGGCAGGCACTGTCTTGCTTTTCTACTTGAATTTCCAGAGCTTAGTACAGTGCATTACATATAGCAAATCAAAGTTTGATAACTGCTTTTTCATTCATTCATGCATGCATTTGTTCATTCATTCCTTTGATGTCATCACTAAGCAACTTCTCTTCCTATGAGGTTCCTTTCACCCGGCCATATCACCTTGTTCAATCTTCAATGTGATTATGTACCAGGTTATCACCTTTCACTCAAATACTTAGTCTTCCTCTTTCCTCCTACCTCAGCTCTTGTCCTTATTCTATGTGACTTTGACATACATGAATCTTCATCAACCTCTTCACTTTCAGTGGCTTTTATCTCCATTACTTAATCTACTTACATCTTATATCTCAGTAGAATGCTCACATTTTATAAGATTTAAGATTTGCAAGGTTTTTTACATGTTATGTCACCAGGATTCCATCCTTGGGGAACACAATATCTCGTCTCTCCATTTCTATTTTTGTCTCACTCCTAAAGCTATTTGTCTTTACCAATGTATTCCAGTTTTTCCATCTGTCCCTGTTCTTCCATTTCATCACTGTACCCCCATCCCACCCTCCCCTCACTGTGATCTCACTTTCCTCTCTTCATAGTCTTGACCCTAGCCTCTAGTCAAACCAGCCTGTTTACTATATTCTGAACCCAATATTTCATCTTTCACCTTTGTACAGTTTTCCCCTCTGCTTGTAATGAATGCCCTTTCTTTAATTCCATCTTTTAGAATTCTAAAATTCCTTAGCATGTAAGATTCTTGAAGACAGAGACTTTCTTTTCCTTCTTTCCTTCCTCCCTTTCTTTCTTTCTTTTCTTTCTTTCTTTCTTCCTCCCTTTCTTTCTCTCTCTCTCTTTCTTTCTTTCTTCCTCCCTTTCTTTCTTTCTTCCTCCCTTTCTTTCTTTCTTTCTTTCTTTCTTTCTTTCTTTCTTTCTTTCCCTCTTTCTTTCTTTCTTTCTTTCTTTCTTTCTTTCTTTCTTTCTTTCTTTCTTTCTTCTCTACCTCCCTCTCACTCTCTCTCTCTCCTTCCTTTCCTTCCTTCTCTCTCTCTCTCTCTCTCTCTCTCTCTCTCTCTCTCATAGTCAGACCAGAAATCACTTGGGAAAGCCCCTTGTGGACCAAACTTCTCTCAACTCTTCCTCTGTCTCTTAAATATATATTGAATTTTGAGTGAATGTTTGATTATGATTATTATTATTGAAGATATATTTGTAAATGTTACCAAAATGGTTGGTTGCTTCACAGCCTGGATTAAACTCCTCAGAAGTTGGCCTGAGAATTTAATTGAGATTCTTCAAAGGATCCAGTTCAAAGATAGATTCTCTTTTGTATTTGCCTTCTCTGGCTCCCAGCAGTGCCCCCTTTAAAACTCTTATGGTTTTTTTGAGATTTTCATTTTTTTACTTTATATCTTCAGTAGCTAATATACTGCCTTGCTTATATTAAGTGCTTATAAGTCTTTATTCAATGGAAATAGCTTGACCTTGTTCAACATCTTTCTTCTTTGATCTCTGATCAGATCTTGGCAGAAACCTTTTTTGCAAAGGAAGGTTCTTTTCTAGGGTCTCAGTGATTTCTCAAAATCACCAGTACACACGGTCTCCTTCCCCTTATGGGTTCTATTGTGTTTTACTGTCAGGAAACAAATTGTTTCCACCATAGCTGGCAGAACCCTGTGCACCACTGTAAATCTTCAAACTTCTGCAGAGCTAACAATGCTCTAGGGAACACTTGTGGACTTGAAGGAAGTCAATGAGTAGCTCCGGAAGCAGGGTGGAGTTGGCAGCTTTATGTTCTCTTGGTTCTACAAGTTCCTCAGATCCTTTTGCCAGATGATCAGAAGTTTTTCCATGGATTCTCACTTGTTTTAAAATTTTTGTTTAGACTTGAAATTTCATTAACTCCACATGTAAGAATTCTCTCCATTGATACATGTCAGCAACTTCTTGTAATTTATAGTCTTGATGAGTGCTTCAAGGCTTGAGGGGTTGAGATATTTGGCCCAAGGTCGCAGAGTCACTATGTGTCATAGGCCAGCCCTCAACCCAGGTCTTCTTGATTCCAAGGCTGTCCTTTATCATCATATCAGTTGTTTTTCTTCTGGTCAAAAAAGATTTTTTTTTAATTGGAAGCAATCTAGGTTAAGAATCTCATGGCTATTAAGTGGCTGAATTCAGATTTGAATTCAGGTCCTCCTGACTTCAGGACCAGTGCTCTATCTACTGTGATATGTAGTTGCCCCCATATAAGAATTCTTATTGGATCTAAGCTGAAATGATTCCCCACAGCTCTGGCAAGTGCAGTCTTTATTATGTCCCACCTGGTGGGACAGTCTACCACCTACTTATTTTATGGGAGAAAACTCTTTATTGGACAATTTGGAGAGGTTTCTCCAACAGTTTTTTTTTTTGACACTGCTCCTTTCTTTCAAAGTGGTCATCTTCCTGATTTGCCAGCTTCAATAGGGCAAGGAACCATGGTGAATAGCTAGCTCTGTCCAGACCTTGAATCATCATTTGACTTGGAATATTCTTGCTCTGACTGATTGGTTTTTAAAAGGGATTAGCTGCAATTATCTGCAATAGATTGGCATGAGTGGAAGTAACCACCAAACTATCTTTTTTCATCTAGCAAAATGGTTGAGTTCCACTTATAGTTGCTAGTACTTTCAGTATAGACCTATCTACCTTCAAGAGGAGTTCAATTTGTGATTAAGTGTATTCTATATTTGACCTCTGAGTGGTGCCCTAGCAACTAACTTGATCCCATTCAATTGGAAAGGTTAGGAGTTGGATATTTATCCAGGTGGTTAAGATTCTTTACTCTTTTGAGAGGAATTGCCAAGCTGTCTTTGGTTCTCAAAGACTGGATGAGATTCTGTCATCCAGAGCTGCCTTTTTTGAGTGGCTATATCAACTCATACCATTCCCGAGGAGGTGGGTAAGGATTTATCCAATCAAGTCAGCTCCCAGCTCCCATCCTATTGGAAAAGCCAGGCCTTTTCCCTGAACTTGCATTATGTATTCTTGACAAATTGAAGTCCCGGGAATGGACAAAACAGACTTGGATACTATTTGTAATGTTCTATTCTTCATTTGGAACATATGCAAATAATAATATTACAAGCAACAAAAGAATATATAAAAAAAACATTTACCATTAGGCAGTATACCCTCCAATATCTTGAGACTCAGCTGTCTCAACTCAGGATACAGGGATTTTAAGGAAGGTTCACTTTACTTTATATGTATGGTCCCCCTACAGCTGTGCATCTTGTAATCAGGTGAAAGAGTATAGGAAACACAATAAAGTCTCTAATATCCTAATATCAAAAGACTGGTCTTTTGATGTAAAAACCCTGTGCCTCAGATTAGACATCTCATGGCTTAGGATGTGGCTTTAAAGTTCCTGGGTTTTTTTTTTTTTCCCCTCTTCATCATCCTCTTGCTGATGGGGCCCTTTAAACATTTCTTTGCTAGTTCGTTGCTTACCAATGGCAGTTATTGGCAAGGACAGGTCAAATTTAGTGACACCTTTCTTTATGCTTCCTCTGCCCTCTAACTATTTCTGACTTTGGGCCTGTTAGCTCAAATTCCAGGAGTATCTGAGTGTTTTATATACTTTCTGTTTCCTTCAGTTGGCAGCTGAACTTGACATATTCCTTCTCTGTCTTTGACTGACTCTAATTTACAAAGGAGGGAGGGGTCTGAGGAATGAGAATTCAGGGAGCTTTGGGTTGGGTTCACTCCTTGGCATTCAGATCCTGGATACCACTAGAACAAGTCCTTCCACTGATTAGCATAAATACCATTGTAGATATGGGGGAGCGGCTCACTGTAACACATCCTATCTAATCATCCCTTTACAAATAGGTCCTTACATTCTGTCCCATGTCTATATGTTCTGGACCTTTTGAATGAAACTACTATGCTTCTGGGTGTTGTGAGTACCAAAATTAATAACATAGGGGATTGAATAAACTTTGTGGATTTAATTCTTTCTCAATGAGAGTAAATGTCTCTATGACCCTGCACCTACCTGGTGGTATTTTAAACAACTACTGTGTGGCTACTTTAGTCTGGATCTGTGTTCCAAGAGACCAAGCCCCTTTGGGTTTGACTAGGGAAGTATTGCAAAAATACCTAGCCACTCCCATTTCTTTCTAGTGGATCTGAGAATTTATTGTCTGGCACTGTATACTGCAATGATTAATGATTATTACCTGGCTAACACAGAAATCCAATATAATAATAATTATTCAAGGGTGGCACAGTGCATAGAGTGCTGGAACTGGAGTCAGGAAAACTCATCTTCCTAAATTTAAATCTGACCTCTGATATTTCCTAGCCATATGATCCTGGGCAGGTCACTTAACCCTGTTTGCCTCAGTTTCCTCACCTGAAAAATGGCTGTACAAATTGTGGTGTATGAGTGTATTGGAATACTGTTGTCCTATAAGAAACGAGGAAGAGACTTACATGAATTGATGCAAAGTAAAGTGAGCAGAACCAGGAAATCATTGTATACAATAATAGCAATATTGTAAGATGATCAATTGTAAATGACCTAGCTATTCTCAGCACTCGTGCTGAAAAATGTTATCCACTCCAGGGAAAGAACTGATAGAGTCTGAGTGCAAATTGAAGCATACTATTTTTCATTTAATTTTTTCACATTTTTCCTTTTTTTCCATGTTTTCTTTTGCTAAATGGTTAATGTGGGAAATATTTTACATAATTATATCTGTATAACATATCAAATTGCTGCTGTCTCAAGGAGGTGAGGGAAGGCGGAAGAAAATTTGCGAGGTATTATAGGAGCCGAAAAAATTGTATATGTAAATGCGTTGTCATTTGCCATCTTACCCCTGGGAAATACTCAGAGAGACGGCCGGGCTCACGTAAATATGTGTTATTTGGCTTTTTTTTTATTTTTAAAAATATTCTGAACAACAAATGAAGCAGGCCCTTGCAAGATACATATAGTTGAACAGAATAAGATGGTTGATTTTGTGGAAATTGCCTTTTTAAAAAAAAAAAAGTTTATGATAAATTAAAGCTTCAGCTCTCAAGTTATCCTGCTTTTCTGACATGAGGTCATCAGGAAGACCAGAGTTCAAACCCTGATTCCGACCCTTATTAACCGGGTGCACCTGGGCGAGTCTATTAATCTCTCTGTAAAAATGGAGACAAAAAAGATCCCTAGCCCACGGCTCAAATAAGCTAAAGCGAGGAAAGAGCCGGTGTGACGGCGAGGAAGCCCATCTCGGGGGTGACGAGAGGGGGAGGATGGTGACGTAATGGGTACAGCGGAGGCAGGTGGAGACGAGGCAGGTGGAGGCTTGACAGCCCCTTCCCAGCCCCTCCCGGGCCCCACCCTGCGGCGGAATGGGACGCGGCAGTGCGGGGCTCAGCTGAAGGGAGTTCCGGTGTGGGGGAGGGGCTGTTCAAAAGTGAGCAGGATCCGCTTTTTTAAGTTTCCTTTGCATGACGTAACGCTCGAGAAGGTGACATTTGTAGCGCGCACGGGCACCTGTTAGGTGCTTAGCCCCTCATTAGTAACGTTTTCCCCATCGCTATCACCGAAACAGGAAACCAAGCCCCGTCAGTGCATTCGCCGCGACCACCAACTTTTGAGGTGAAAATGCACGCGCTTAATTTTGACCAGAGGTTTTCCCGGAGCGCCCCACCCCCAACCCCGCGGGCGCAGGCGCGGGCTGGGGAAGACAAGGGCGCGCCCGAGGCTTTGCGAAGTCGGGAACAGAGAGCAAAGGTAGCGAGTGCACGTAATGCAAGGAGCGCGCGGAAGGAGCAAGTTTGAGATGCCTCAGCCGCCGTAGGGAGCGCCGCCGCGCAGTCCCAGCCCGGGTGTGCCTCCGAGCTCGGGAGGGCGAGGGAGGCAAAAAGTGGGTGGGGCTGGGCGATGGGGCCCCGCCTCCGCCCTCTGGCCCCGCCCCCTGGTTCTTCTTCTTCCCCGTACGGCGGCGGGTTTGGGGAGGGGCCGCGGGCGCGGGCACGGTCACACCCAGCGCGCCTCCGCCGCTGTCGCTAGCCCTGCCGCGCCCGGGAAGCGCCAGGCCGCCTCCCTCTTCGCTCCGAGACTCGCTGTGCACCTCTCACTCCTGCAGCCATGTCCGTCGCGGACGAAGCCGACGGGCTGGGGGTGGTCCGACCGCACTATGGCTGTAAGTCTCGGGTAGGGCAGGGGCGGGGAGGCGCGTCCCGGGTCGGCGGCCCCTCCGCGTTCCGGGCGGCCCCTCCGCGTTCCGGGCGGCCCCTCCGGGTTCCGGGCGGCCCCTCCGCGTTCCGGGCGGCCCCTCCGCGTTCCGGCCGGCCCGGGGTGAAGGTGGCTCTGGGCCGAGTTCCTCCCGGGGCCGCGCCGCGCCGCGCCGACCCGGAAGGGCAGGGCACTCCCGCGGGCCTGGCCCCGGGTCCCGACCCTCTCCCCATTCCCTCGGCGCCCTCGGCCCCACCCGGGGAGGGGCCGCTCTGACACTTCCGTCTGTCAAATGGGCCCGGAATGGCCGCGCTCGGGGTTAGGCGGGGAGGGCTTGCCCGGACCCCCCACCCCCGCAGTCAGGTCTGGGTCCTCTCTTGCCTCGCACCCATCCTCCGGTGGAGAAAACTGAGGTCCTGGAGGCCGAAAGCAGCGTGGCCGCGGTCACCCGCGCCCCTCGGCAGCTCGGGCCCTTGAGCCCCACGCGCGGCTGCCCGAGGGACTTTGGGGAGGATCCCTCCCAGTCCCCACACTGCCGCTTTAGGACCCCGGAAAGTCCCTGGGGATGGGGATGGGGGTGGGGGGAGACGGGAACGGGGGCGCCGCGAAAGCGGAGCTTGAAGGGCAACGGCCACGGGGCATGAGCTAATTTTTAAAACTTTGTTGGTAAATGTTTCGGTACGCTCTTTTTCTTTGTAATTGCGTGTATCTTGTACGCTTAAAAAGTTTAGAGGAGGGGGTCCGTAGGTAGTCCTTAGCCCCCAGAGAACAAGAGTCCCCTCGTTGGGAGCGAGGGAGGCTCGTTGATTGGGGCAAGCCGACGAGATCCCGGATTCTTGGAGTTGCGAGCTGGGCCCGGTGTGGGGAAGAGAAGCCGGAGTCCGGGGATGCCGCGTCCTAGCCACGCTTCTGCTAGGCGTGGGAGCCTGGCGGGGCACTTTTCCTGGGCTGCTTTCTGCATAAAATGAGAGACTCTAACAGATGCCCTCTACTTTAGATCTTCAGGAAACAGTATTCTAGATCTTTAAGAACAGAAATTGGGATCGGTTTCTTTTTTCACATTTTTCCTTCTCACGTCCCCCCTCATCACTTAAAGAATAACAAAACCGGGAGAAAAGGAGTTCAGCAAAACTAGCCAATATATTAAGAGAGTCTTATGTTAAATGCAGTATTTTGAACTATTATTCCATCCCATCCCTCTTTTTTATGCAAAAGAAGGGAGGTCGAAAACTGAGTAGGTGCCTTCTCAAAGGTACACTTATTTCTCTTGCATTCAAGCTTGATTCGAAAAGGTACCAAGCCTTTGAGGAGCATAATTTTCTTTTCACCAGATTCTTGAAAATAATGAAATGAAGGGGGAAGGGAAGAAATTTGCTTCCTTATTCAATCTGTCAAGTAATTCTCCTCTAGGCTTTAACAGAGGAAAAGGGAGAACCAACCTAGTTCCTTTTTTTTTTTTTTTTTTTTGAAAGAGGCCATCCCTTTTGATGATGTAAGGGATTTAGTTTCAAGTTATGCACTGGGAATAAGATCTTCATATATTAGACTAATTCCCATAAAAGTTCATCAATATTAGTAAAATGCCAAGTCAAATGTATGCCTCTGTTACTATATTTTGACAAAAATGATAAAAATAATATAGGTGGGGCCCAAAGTTCTTGGATGAATAAGGTCTTTATATTATACCTGGCAACACTTGGTGCCAAGGGGAGCGGGAAGTTACCAAGCTGAGGCAGAGCCAGCTCATCTGGATTTCTTACATCTCTTAAGAAAGCTGCAGATTTCCATGTTTATATAATTTCTCTTATTTTGTAGCTGTCTTGGATAATGAAAGGCTTACTGCAGAGGAGATGGATGAACGGAGACGTCAGAATGTGGCTTATGAGTATCTTTGTCACTTAGAGGAAGCAAAGAGGTAAGGAAAAGGTGGTTGGCAACAAATTAGGACGAGGAACTTGGTTTGTGATGAACTTTTTTTATGTGTGCCTGTGGTTGGTAGTGGGGGGAATGAGCTTGGGTTTAGTTTGAAGAAACCTCACAGATCATTTTTAGTTCAGGCTCCCTCTTCTTAAAGGGGCAGAATTAGGGCCATTGCTATATTGCAAGTCTCCTTCTGAGATCTATGATTTTTCAATTCTTAACCATACTTCATTCCCATTAGAATATTTTCATTTATCCATTCTTCTCAGCTGTTTTTCTTTAATGTCTTAAGAACAGTGATTGTTTTTGTTTTCATTTAGGAAGAATATTTTTCATTATTGAAATTATTAGATTATCAGCCATTCTGATTTAAATTATGCAGCTTCACATGATATAGGAGTGACCAGTTAGAATTATTCTTATCACAGTTTTCCAATTAATACCAGTGTACTTCATTTGCAAATAAATACCTTAGAACATTTTCTTTTTTATCAGGTACTTAGACTTCTGTCAAGGTTTTGAACTTATAAGATCATGACCCATTTTCTTTGAAGTTTCTTTTGTATTGTACATAGTTCTTCAGAGGTTTGCTCTTTTCAAATTGAGCTACTTAGAAAAATATTTCTTATTGCTTACCTATAAATGATCATCTCTGTCATTACTTGTGAACAATACACTTTAATTCACAAATCCACACATTTATTAAGAATATTTTAAAGTGCCTGCTATTTGCGGGGTATAGGATATACAAAAATGGATTATGACTTAGGCTCTTTCAAATTTATAATTGAAATGGGGAATGACAACCACAGAAATAATTATTAGGCAGGAGAGAGAGAACTAAATTCACAGTGCTATGAGAAATTTGAGGAGGATGAAATAAATCCCTTTTCGTCACTGAAAAACCTTTTAGTGGGTGTGGGTTTGGTGAGGGAAATAATGTAGGAGCAGTTGAATTGGGCATTGAAGGTTTCCACATTTCAGAATATTGATATGGTCTAGGAAGTCTGTTTAGTGCAAAGGAAAGTGTGAGCAAAGCATGAAGACTGGAGATGGCAAAAGAGGAATGGAGGATAGTTTTGTTCAGTTGGGATGGGCAGGTTGGACTCAGATTGTGAAAATCCATGATCAGGATTATAGAATTCTTGTAAGCAAAAAAAAAAAAACTATTTCAGGTCAGAGGAGTAACATTGGCAAAGCTGGGCTTTCCCCTTTAGAATGCTCTCATCACCGTTGTATATACTAGGGAGGGAAGTTCAGGTAGACCTGCTAACCAGCACCAAGGACAGGGTTCTTCTTATTTTGACTTGGTGGTCTAGCCCATGCCCAGAACTAGGAACTGCTTTGTGAGACAATTGCAGAATTGAGAACAGCAGGTCTCTCTAGGACTGATTTTTGGAGAGTCTGGGGTTTCCTAGAGCACTGTCTTCTTGAATGAGTTTATATTAATGAACATTTGGAAGTCGTTGGGTAAAAGTTTATAAGACAGCTTACAATGCTGGTCATTTAAGCAACATTTATTTAAATCAAGCTCTGTGAAAATAATATAGTTAAGTTACTTAAAGATTGATGTGTGTGATACCATGTGAAGATATGGATGAGATAAACTGACCTGTTCATTAATTTCTGTGCTATCAAAAGTATCGGTGTCCTATAACATTTGAAATAGAAAATGCCACTTGCCCAAGAAAACTCTTTAATTAATGACAGTTGGAACTGGGATGCATACTGAAAACATTTTGTTCAGTTCCTCTATTCATGGCAGTCAGGAAGAGGTTTGGGAGCAAATTTCAAAACTTTTAGAGAGACTACTGTCTTCTCCCAAGAAAACATATCTTGGTGCCCTACCTGGTCAAAGCCAGTATAGATTGCTCTACCCTGTAAATGGGTTTTGTCATAAAAGTTTCCAGCTTATTTTCTGTTTTTTTATTTATTTTATTTGTTTATTATTTTTAATAATAGTTCTTAAAAGTTATGTCATTCTTTATGGTTACAAGGCATTTTACAGTTATCTTAATTGATTGTTACAATAGCTATGTGAATGAGGCTGAACAAATCCCATTATTCCTATTTTATAGATGAAGAAGCTGAGAGTTTAAGACAATATATGATCTAATCCAGGGTACATAGCTGAGAGCCAGTGTTTGAACCCTCAGGTCTCCAGGCTGGATTCAAAGAAGCGTGTTTAACTCAATATAACAGATTTTTTTTTTTTTCCAAAGGACAGTTGTAAAAAAATTTTATTTATTGCAATACTTGTAATTTTTGTACTAAAGGCTTACTTCCACATCTCATCATGGCTGGAGCTGACCCTGGGTTCTCAAAGGCAAAGCTAGTGAGGTACAAGCTCTGGCAGATCCTGTCTGTCTGGAAAGGATTTTAATGTGGTCTAGTGACTTGTTGTCATCCAAAAACCAGCCTAATTAATTTTCGAGAGGTTTAACTCAGAAGCTTGCCATTGGTAGGGAATGTTTTTTGTTTAGCAACTTGTGAAGCTATCTAACGGAGGAATGGAATAATTGGAATCAGCTTTGGTAGAAGAAATACATAGAAGTGAAATTGTAGAATTTTACTTATCTTGGGTATTGGTGTTAAAGAAGAGCAAGTTTAATTAGAGGTAAAAACTTTTGTAGTGAAACCAGAGGGCGTTGCTGGTGTTTACAGGTTGATGGTGAGGGTTTGGTAGCATAGGAACATAAAATGATAAGGTATAATGGTGGGGGTTACGTTGGAGAGCATGTAGTCTTAACACCTTAATTTTACAAGTAGGGAGACTGAGGCCTCGAGAAGCCAAGTGACTTGTTCAAGTGTCATATTCTTAAAACAAAGCTTTTTTACTCCACATTCATTGCCCTCAAATTTAACTTAAAATTTTTAACTTTTTTCATGAGAAGTCTTGTGTGAACTGATGCAGAGTGAAGTAAACAGAATCAGGAAGCAATATCTCCAATATAGCAAAAAACAAAACAAATAAAATTTATTTCTTGTAATTATAATGACTAGGCAGAAGAGAAAATGCCTTTCCTTCTCTTTTCTTCCCTCCCCCTCTCTCTCCTTTCTTTGCTTCTTTCCCTCCATCCTTTTCTTTTTTTCCAGAGATGGTGGGTGCAGTACTTTGTTGCCAAACTGCTAAATTTGTTGTTCAGTTTTGCTGTACTATTTTTTCCCCCGTTTTTTGTTATAAGAGCCCATTTTTTTAGGGACAAGGAAAGGGATATCTTCTGAGATGAGGGTGGTAGAAAGACAGAAGCTATCAATAAAAATTAAAAATTATAAAACTTTTTCTTTCCTTTAATGGAGGCATTTTACTACCCTCATTCTTATGGTTAGCAGCAGTGATCATTTATTTTGTAAGTGGGACAAAGAGGGATTTTCCTGGGGTAGCTACTTACACCCTTGTTAAAGATAGAGAAAAATGCTTCTTCTACTTGAGGGAGGAGGAGGAGAAGATGTTGGGTAATGTAGTTCTCATATATTATTCATGAGATGACACAGACAGCCCAGAGCAGCTTGATTTCTTTTTAGAATCAAATTGGAGTGGGCGAGAATAGAGAGGGGAACTGTATTTAATAGGCTTTTGGACATATGGGATGTTAACATGTGCTATACTAGATTTGGGCTAGAATTATATGATGTTTCTTGAGTACCTGCCTAGGAATTGGATTTGTATTTCTTTGAAAAGCTGTGCTAGTGAGTCTTTTATCTCTGGCATGCTGTGATTCTTTAAGATAAGGATACACATGTGCTTATCAGAAGTGTTATTGAGAGTACTTCAGTTTTCTCTTGTAGAATTTTACCTTCATCTCTGTTTGATTCCTGCTCCTCCATCATAGAGTGCTTTTTGGGTCAACATACTGTCTGGTGATGTTCTTATATAGTCTGACCCTTGATAAATTCCTGCTTGTTTCAAGTTGAGGCTATTTCCTGTACTCCCTGACAGGAAGTGTTTGTGCCAGATAGAGTTGGTAAGCAGAGTGAGCCGGTCTGGAGGTGACTCATGAAGGTTGGTGATGGTTTGTTTTGAGTCTTGGTTGCTTAGAAACCATATCTGTAACTGGTTTGCAAGGTTGTGCCACTTGGAAGAGAGCAGGATGAAGTTTTACCTGGCCATGTTAGGGCTCTTCCACTGTGGCTTCTGCTTTGTAAAAGCCCCTCTGATGGTGTTAATCTGTGGTTTTACAGAATGCAAATTCAGGAAACTTTTCAAAAACGTAAATGAAGAATTTGTTTCATAGTTTGTCTTGAGGAAGAAAAATTAATTTTCTTTTGGCATTCACTGTACTTTTAATGATACTAAAAGCTGGTGATAATTTACTTTGTGCTATTTGACAGTAACTTAACTAACTTATTTGTACTTTTAATGTCTGATTTATATTACCAAAAAAACTATAGAATATTTATGTTTGCATCTTGTCTTTCAAGGCCAGCAAATTACTATATGGTTTTGTTGATTTTGTCCACGAGGCTATAGCTAATTAATTTTCTCCAAGTTAAGCACTTCTGACTTGATAGTAACTGTTGATAATAGCTGTTGGAAGTTTTCTTGATATAGGGTGTCATTTGAGACTCAGCAGCTAGGTGAGGAAGGACCTACAGCTATTCCCTTGGTTTCACAGAGAGGGAAATAGCTATTCAAACAACCATGTGACTTGCACAAATGTTGATTGACAAGGCTTGTTTTGTCAAAGGTGGGATTGGGAGTTAAGCCTTCCTGCCTCCCAGCTGGGTCCTCTAGCCACTTCACTATATGTTTGTGAGTTCTTAAAGAGTATTGCTGGAGAATTGACTTTGAAGAAACTCTCATCAAAACTCCCCCATTTCTACCAGGTCTTTGAGCCTTTCTTTAGCAAAGCCTCTCTACAAGGATGTCTTCTTAATCTTTTTTTTTTCCTCAATCATACCATATGATCCCATGAGAGTATGAGTTAACTTCTTGGTCTGGAGTTCATACAGCTACAGTTTTTAGTGATAGAAAAGTTATTGAAATGTAGCGTTCTTGTTTATTTCCACCATATTATGCTTTCATTATTCTTTTTCCTAGCTTAAAAATGCCAAGGTCTCCCATTTCTTTCAGGGGTATCTCCAGTCTTCTTGATGTATATCTTGCCCCTGGACCTACCTGGCTCTGAAAGGGAAAGTGAGGCAGGTGACCTTGCACAGCTCTCCCTCACTTCAATTCACTCGTGTGTCATGGCGTCACTTCCCATTTCCCTGATGTCAAGAACGAAGGACAAACAACAATAACGCTATGTTGTATTCATTTTTGACTTGTCTTGTCTTTCCCCATAATTTGTCACACAGAGAGTTTGGTCTCTCGAATCAAATTGTAAGCTTCTTATGGATACTGATGATTTTTTTTTTTTTTTACTGCCCTAAAGTGCCTAACAGCTAAGCATTAAACAAAGCATAAAAGTGCTCAATTAAAACTTAATATATTGTTCAAGTTTATTGGCTGGTAAAAGATTGTGGGGGAGTGGTGGCTATAGGAACTGTAGTACAAAGACAGATTGTTTTTGTTTTGTATAGAATTTTGACAGGCAGGCAGAACCCCATCCCCCATCCTCCATCCCCCATCCCCCACTTCATTACAGAATACAGAAAGAGAGTTGAAAGGATCATCTTGTCTCTGAATGAGAATTCTCTCTTAGGTCACACCAAGTGAGTTATCCAGTATTTTCTTGAAAACTTTCTTTGGAGGGGACCTAATATGTCCTAAGGCAAGCCATTCCATTTTGGACAGTTCTAATGACAAGATTTTTTTCTTACATCAGACCTATATTGGCCTCTTTGCCCTCTGTGGCTAATCAAAACGTATCTAAACCCTTTTTGACATGAATGCAATTCAGATGCTTGAAAAATCATGTATTCCTTGAATCTTCTCATTCTCAGTTCCTAAACTGGTTCTGAGATGTATTTGAAGGGTTAACTTCTTTTCTGAGCTCACTCCTCCTGTTCAACAAGTATCTCTCTGGAAATGACTGTAGTGGTTGCTTTTTCTATGGCAGGTAAGCAGGGGCCCCTAATTGCTTTTCATCAGAATAGTCTAGTTTTTTTTTGGCTCCTCTTTCTTCTCCAGCAGAAAGATGCTTCTCCAGCTTCTTGTTCTTTGTTAACTAGTGACCTCATACAGACGGGAGTGGCAGTTTGGATGGGAAATTGTTGGATCATGTGGCAAAGTATGATATTTTGGGGACTGTGGGTGGAGGAAAAGCCTTGTCTAAAGGCCTCTATTTCTCCTTTACTCTGAATACCTTCCTGTTGAGTCACTGGAAAGAGTAACTAAAAGCAGGAGTGATGGAGAGAGGCAACTGCCAACCAAGAGTTTGGCTTTTTTTCTGTGGCAGATGTTTGGGTCCTGAGAAAGCTCTAGTCCTTTCACAGGCACTGTGAAGCTTGATGTAGAAGTTGATATTATTGTGATATGTATTGTTCTTAAGGTAAAGAGAGTTGTCAGCAACTTAAGAGGTTATTAACTTTGATGAAGTAAAAGGACTCTTAACAAGTTCTATATGGGAAATATCTAGGCAAGGAAAGGTCTTGTGGAAAATTAGAGAAGAAAAATGGGAAAGAGAAAAAAACACATGGCATGTTAACTTGAAAGATATAAAAATAGTATTAAAATCTAAATCCACATGATAAATTGATCAATATATGTAGCTGTTACACATAAAGACTTAAAGGACTAAAGGGACACTTGATATAGACCCTGTATGCCATTGCATAGTTGCTGTGAGGAAAACATTTTATAAATATTGATGTACTGCCTCCATTAGAATCCTTACAATTGCCTCAAAAAATAAAAATGATCATCCTGAAATTTTCTGAGTAGATCTTTGATTTTAGGTATCAGGGACAGGTTTTTCTGTCCTCTATTTCTGCCTTGTAGCAGAAGGCATTTTCTATCATGAATTTCTAGGAATTGACTTGGATCATTGTATTGCTGAGAAGAGCTAAATTAATCATAATTGATCATCACACAGTGTTGCTGATACTATGTATAGTGTTCTGGTTCTGCTTACTCTACTCAGCATCAGTTTATGGAGAGCTTTCCAGGTTTTTCTTAAAATTTGCCTTCTCATCATTTCTTACAGCACAGTAGTATTATTATATTCATATACTACAACTTGTTTAGCCATTTATACCAATTCTTTGCCATCACAAAAAGAGCTGCTATAAATATTTTTGAACATGTAGATATTTTTCCTGTTTTTTAATAGTTCCTTGGGATACAAACCTAGTGGTGGTATTGATGAATCAAAGGGGGCAATCATAGTTTGATTGTCCTTTGGGCTTAGTTCCAAATTGCTCTCCAGAATAGTGGATCATTTCACAACTATACCAACAGTGCAATAGTGTTCAATTTTCCCACATCTTCTTCAACATTTATCATTTTCATTTTCTTTCATATTAGCCATTCTGATAGGTATAAGATGATAACTCAGAGTTGTTTTATAGCTTTAACTTCATTTAAAAACTCTTTCTCCTCTTCCTCCTTTTTCTTTCTTTCTCTCTCTCTCTCTCTCTCTCTCTCTCTCTCTCTCTCTCTCACACACACACACACACACACAAACACACAACTTGGGCTCAGGTTAATTAATCTGGTCTGGTCTGGAAGAAAATAAGTTATGTAGTGCTTAAGTTCCTAAAGGTATTGTGAAGGAAAATACAAACAATTTGGAATAATCTTTTGTTCTTGGGTTACATAATTTCTTCTCTCCTTTAGTGTAGATAATTGAGAATTGATTGTGTTGATAACTTTTTTCTATTCTTAATCTGAAATACTTTTCTTGACAATAAAGTTCAGCCATGCTTCTTTTGTGAAAGTACATTATTGAGTAATTTTTTTTTTTTTTGGCAGATGACTTTTTCAGTTTGCCTTTTATCTCTTGTTAGATTTGAAAATCAAGAAATAATAATTGAACACTTACTAATGCTCATCCTTACATTAGAGTATGAGTGACAGAATAATTTCTGAGATGTGTTTTTTGGTTTCCAAAATTTACAGTATTTTTTAGGAAGCAAGCCTTAGAAGAAGTAGGAGAGATCAAGAAATGACATAATCAGGTGCTAAATTGCACAGTAAACAAAATAAATTCACTATGATTTAGAAGAGAGAAGAATGAAGAGGTAGTTTGGGTAGTTGACGGGAGCAGCATTAACACTAACATAGACAGTAATGAATTTGAACTGTGTTTGGAATGAAAGAGATTCTTTTTTTTTTTTTTTTTTAAATTTAATAGCCTTTTATTTACAGGTTATATGCATGGGTAACTTTACAGCATTAACAATTGCCAAACCTCTTGTTCCAATTTTTCCCCTTCTTCTCCCCACCCCTTCCCCCAGATGGCATGATGACCAGTAGATGTTAAATATATTAAAATATAAATTAGATACACAATAAGTATACATGACCAAGCCTTTATTTTGCTGTACAAAAAGAATCAGATTCTGAAATATTGTACAATTAGTTTGTGAAGGAAATAAAAAATGCAGGTGGGCATAAATATAGGAATTGGGAATTCAATGTAATGGTTTTTAGTCATCACCCATAGTTGAAAGAGATTCTTAAGAGAAAAAAGAGCTATGAACCCAGATCTGTCTTCATGTGGGGCCACGTTTAGAAGAAGGAAGCAGAGGAGGAGTCAACAAAGCAGGCAGAAGAAAGCTAGAAGGAGGAAGAAGCAATATTAGTGCTGTGTTGAAAGCTTGGAAGAGTGCTTCAAAAAAGGAAAAGATCAAGTGTGAGAAGTCACAGAGAAACCCAGGAAGATCTGAACCGATAAAAGACTATTGTATTTGATTAAAGAAGGCCATTTAGTGACTGGGAAGAGAGCTCCTTCAGGAGATGGAAGCCAGGTTGGAGGAATTGAAGTAGGGATGGAGAATGAGGGGGTGAAGGCTTTTGTTAGAGAAATTTCTCATTGAAGGGAAGGAGAGAAATGAAGTGGTAATTAGAAGCAGCAAGGCCAAGAATTTTTAAGGTAGAAGAAACCTAAGTGTATTTCAATAGAAAAGGGAAGGAGCCTCTAGAAATAGAAGATATTAGAAAAAAGAGAGGTGCTAGTAAAAGAAGTTCCAGATTTCAGGTGAATCAGAACACAAATGTAATGTTAATAGAGCATCAACTTTGTATATAATAGAGATACATTTTTGAACAAGACAGTTCTGTGGTCAAGAGGCTTTCATTCAGGGGCAGATGTAAAAGCATGCACACAAAAGTGTTATTAAGCGGAAGGTGATTATGATATAGGAGCTAAAGCTGAGTGCAAGTGGGTATGATTTTGACAGGCAGAGTTTGTCAGGAGTATGAGAGAGAACATGGTATAGAGATAACAGAGTGATACAAACTTTGAATAGGTTTATAAATGCCAGCTGCATTCATCATTATCATTATCATCTGTTCTGGCAAGCAGTCTAACATTGCTGGATCATAGGGTGTGTGAAGGGAAGTAATGGAAGATAAGATCTTCCAGATAAGGTAGAATGGGACTGATTATGAATGTTAGGCTAGCATTTAGAATTTTTTCTGTAGTGGAAAACCTTGGAAAGCTTTTGAGGACAGAGATGTTATATTCAGTGCTATATTTTATTTAATTATTTTACTTTAGTGGAATGTACAATTTGTAGGGAGGAGACACAGTGGGAAGATCAGCTAAGAGGATTTTCTGTTGAACAAATGAGCTGAAATAAAATAATAGCAGTGGAGATGAAAAGAAGGGGACCTTACCAGACAGATTCATAATGTCCAGTGATGCAGAAATATCAAAGAAAGCCTGAGAAAAGGTCACTGGATTTGTCTTGAGATTGGTACAGGGTGAGGAAGTAAGAAATGTAAGAGGTAGATTTGGCAATTAAAGGAAGAGGAAACTAACATGACATAAAAGGAAGTTTTATTTTAGGATGTGGGACACATATTTGTGGCATCCCTTCATTTGCTCTGCAAAAGTTTATTCATGTGCACTGGGGAGATAGAGGTAAAGTAGGAGTCAGGAGGAAAGAAATGGTATGAAAGAGGAGATAACTGATAATAATCTGTTTAAAAAGCACTTTCTTCATAACAACCCTGTGAGGTAGGTAATACAAATATTATTATCCTTATCTTCCAGATGGGGAAACTTTCTACACAGAGAGGGTTAATAATTTATCCATAGTCCCACAACTAGTAATTATTTTTTAATTTATTTTTTCTCAGTTAACATGCAAATAACAATTTTAACATATTTTTAAAAAATTTTTGAATTCCAAATTCTTTCTCTCCTTTCTTTCCCTCCCCACTTCTTGAGAAAGTAAGCAATTTGAAATGGATAATACATGTATAGTCATGCAGAACAATTCTATATTAGTCATGTTGCAAAAGAAAATACAGATAAAAAAACAAAACTAATAAAGTAAAGCCTTAGAAGTAGGAGAGATCAAGAAATGACATAATCAGGTGCTAAATTGCACAGTAACAAAATAAATTCACTATGATTTAGAAGAAAGAAGAATGAAGAGGTAGTTTGGGTAGTTGAGGAGAGCAGCATTAACACTAACATAGATAGTAATGAATTTGAACTGTTTGGAGTGAGAATTTCTTAAGAGAAAAAAGAGCTTTAAACCCAGATGTATCTTCATGTGGGGCCACATTTAGAAGAAGGAAGCAGAGGAGGAGTCAACAAAGCAGGCAGAAGAACGCTAGAAGGAGGAAGAAGCAATATTCAATATGTATTCATATACCATCAGTTCTTTCTCTGGAGATGGGTACCATTTTTTGTCATAAGTCCTTTGGAATTATTTTGGAACATTGTATTGCTATGAATACTTAAGTCATTCACAGTTGATCATTGATAGTCTTGCTGTTACTGTGTACAGTGTTTGGATTCTGCTCATATCATTTGCCATCAGTTCATGTAAGTATTTCCTGAAAGCGTCCTACTTGTCATTTCTTATAGGACAAAACTATTCCATTACAATCATATTGATGGGCATTTTCTGTTTCCAATTCTTTGCCATCACAAAAAGAGCTGCTCTAAATATTTTTGATTTTTTTCTTTTTCTTTTTCTTTGATTTCTTTGGGATAAGGGCTAGTAATGAGGGGTATTTCTGGGTCAAAGAGTAGGCATGGTTTTATAGCCCTAAGGGCACAATTCCAAATTGCTTTATAGAATAGTTGGATCAGTTCACAACTTCATCAGCTGCATTAGAGTCTCTATTTTTCCACATGTCCTCCAACATTTGTCATTTCCTTTTTCTGTCATATTAGCCAATCTGATAGATGTGTGGTAGTACTTTAGAGTTGTTTTAATTTGCATTTCTCTAATCAGTAGTGATTTAGAGCATTTTTCT
This sequence comes from Sarcophilus harrisii, assembly GCF_902635505.1. Classification (NCBI taxonomy): domain Eukaryota; kingdom Metazoa; phylum Chordata; class Mammalia; order Dasyuromorphia; family Dasyuridae; genus Sarcophilus; species Sarcophilus harrisii. Next base: position 624,244,985 of record NC_045427.1, read on the forward strand.
TGCTTAAGACTAGTCTAAAGCTTTGATTTCTTAATCTGAAAACTGTTTATATCCTTTGATTACTTATCAATTAGGAAGTTACTTTTATTCTTACAAATTTGACTCAATTCTCCATATAATTGAGAAATGAGGCTTATACCAGAGAAACTTGCTCTAAAATTTTCCCTTCAGTTTTCTGCTTCTCTTCTAATCTTGGCTGAATTGAATTTTTAACCCACTAACTTGTTATTATTGAGGCAAGATTTGAACTCAGCCTTTTTGAATCCAAGTTGTGTTTTTTTCTCCTGTATTTTAATTGAAAAAAAGAGTGTTAGCTTTAACAAAGGAAAGGAGGAAAGGATAAATTACAGAATCTGATAAAAGGGACCTCATTTAGTCTACCCTATACTTGTAGCTTGGTTTAGTAAAAAGGTACTAGACTTGGAATCAGGAAATCTGCAATTAAAAAATTAAAAAAAAATTTAACTTGAAAGGGAAGCCATTTATACCAACCAGCATGTGAAAATAAAATTCTCATTACTAGTTACACATCGAGTGGTCCCAACCTTTGCCTAAAGAGATCTTGAACCGTCTATTCCATTTTGGGATGAAATTCTATATTTGATTTTCATCATCACATCGAGTGGTCCCAACCTTTGCCTAAAGAGATCTTGAACAGTCTGTCTATTCCATTTTGGGATGAAATTCTATATTTGATTTTGAAAAAATTAATATTTATATATTAATGTTCATTAGGAATATTTGCTTTGTGTCTCACCGATTTAGGTGGCAATACTCTATTTGCATCATAGAAGTCCTATAAATAATGCCTTTTCTTATTTTTAAAAATAATTTATATAATATTGGAATTAATTGTTCTTTGAATTCTTGATAGAATTCTCTTGTAAATCTATTTCATCTAGTCTTATTTTTTTTCCCTTTAGTAATTCATTTATGGATAATTGTTTCTTTTCTGGTTGTGTTTAGATCATCTATTTCTTGTTCTTTTGAGTTTCTTAGTATTTTTATGTTTTTTGTAAACATTCATTTCACCTAAATTGTCAGCTTTGTTGGCATATATTTGGTTAAGACAGTTTCTTTTATTTCATGTTCAGATTGTTGTGAATTCTTTTTCATTTTTGATGCTGACAGTTTGGTTTTCCTCTTTTCAAAAAAGAAAAAAAATCAGCCATTTTCTTACTCATTTAAAAAAGTGTCTAGATCCTAGTTTTATCAATTCACTGGGGTATTGCTTTTTACTTTTACTTCTGCTAGTCTGGCCTTTTGATTTTTAGAATTTCTCATTTAGTGTTGGGGTTTTTTGATTTTGTTTTGCTTTTTAAGTTTAATTGCATGACCAATTTTCTCTGTTATTGATAAAAGCTTTTAGAGATAATAAATTTTCTCCTGCAGACTACTTTGATTATATCTCAAAAGTTTTGGTACATGGTCTCATTGTCATTTTCTTTTGTTTTCATGACTTGTTCTTTCACCCACCAATTCTTGAGTATTCCATTATTTAGACTACAATGAATTTTAATCCTTCAAGACTCTTTACAGAATGTATTTTTTTTTTGCATTGTGATAAGTAAAGAATGTATTTAATATTTTTGCTTTTCTCCATTTGTTTGTGAGGTTTTTTTAATGTTCTAATGTATAGGCTTATACATTCTTATAAAGATATTCTCCTTTCTGTTTCTATTCAGTAATCACCAGTGAGCTATCATTTTATTTAATTCAATCATATTATTACATCTTAGTTGTAATAATTATCTTATATATACACATTTTTAATATCTTTCTGATTTTTTTTATTATCCTGAGATTTGAAAAGGGATTCATTGAGTGACTATTATTCCTTTGTTTTATTAACTTTTCCTTTATTTACATGTTAGTTTTTGGTACATACATATTAAGTATTTACATTGTTAGATTTTGCTTTCTAGTCCTTTCTAGTATCATTTCCCAAGTTATGATTAAGTATATCCTATGTATATTTATATTTCTGATTGTGAATTGTGTATTTCCCCTAATCTTATCCCTTTGTACTTTTTTCTTCTCATTGCTCCCAATCTCTGTATAAAGAAGGTGGTGGTGAAAGTGGAATGTGTTTAATTGAAACAATCTATTTTCCTGTTTTGTTTTCCTGTCCATTTTCTTTCTCCTTACATTAACTCCTCCTTTTAATAGCTTCTTTACACTTTACCCTTCCGTATTGGAATGAGATTATTTCACTTATGACTCCTCAGTGATCCTATCTATTTCTCTGTTGAGTTTAATAGATTTTGACACCAAATTTTTTATGTGTATGTGTGTTTATCATTTTTCCTGTTCATATGAAAGTGAGGTTCATGTAGTGCATATTCCTCCATTCCTTTATGTTTTTATATGCTTCATCTTGTGTGTACGTAAGATAGAGGGGAAGGGAACAAATATTTAAGTGCCTACTGTGTGCCAGGCACTTTACTAAGTGCTTTACAAATATTTCTCATGTTTGATCCTCACAAGCCTGGGAAGTAGTTGCTGATATTTCACAACCATTTTACAGTTGAGGAAACTGAGGCCAATAAAGGTTAAGTGATCTGTCACATTTAATAAGTATCTGAGGCTAGATTTCAACTCATATTGTTTGCTCTCCAGGCCTGAGGCTCTATCCACTGTGCCACTTAATTAGCTAACCTAATAAGTTCTTCTTTTTCCTTTCTTTCCCCCTTTTCTTTTTCCTCTTTAAAACAATCAGAACAGAACAAACACATACTAGGCCTTCTTTCTACCTTATTTAGATCCTTCTAGGATCATTGAAGACCTAAAAAATCATAGAACTTTGAAGGGACATTTGTTTCTTCTCTCCTTATTAGATTGTGAATCTTTCTTATAATGTTCTACACGAGACCTTCTAAATACTCAAATGTTTTTACATTTCTAGTTTTTTTCTTCACTCTATGTTTCCATTTCAGAGCTTCTTCTTAGGTTTGTTTTCTGTATCGAGTACTTGAAAATCTTTTATTCTATTAAAGGTCTTCTTTCTGTCCTCTAGGATTTAGTCTCAGTTTTGTAGGTATATCAGAAGTTAGTTGTCTCCATTTCTTGCTGTGACGCTGACAAGCTTAACCCGATGTCTACTTCACCAGTAGCAACCCCCATTTAAATCCCATGGGCTGACTCCCTTATTGCCTTGATCCTTTTCCCTTCCATTACTGAGCTATGAGTTCTTTCTTGGCTTCTGATTGTTTAGGTTCTGCAAGGATTGAGCATAGGCTGTCTGCATGTTGATCTGGCCATATGTGCTGTTCTGGTGTGTTTCTGGACTTTTGATTTGATCTTGGCACTGGCTTGGCCCCGTCTCCACTCTGGCTTTGGGCTGCTTGAGTGCTGTCCCTCTTCCTACCATGTTTTGTCTTTGTTTAGAGTCTTTAGGCTTTAAAAGTTCTGACCTGGAATGAGATGCTCAGAGTCAAGCTTCTCTTGGATATTTTCTTGTTAGAATTCCTTCTGAGGTGTTTTTAGTTTTCTGCAGGGGTATTTAGAAGAGCAATGAATTCCTCTCAAAAGCCAGGGGCTTTTATTTTTCCCCAAAACACAGATTGAAGCGCTTGTCATCTGATCTTCCCAACAGTTCTATAATATTGGCAGTGAAGGCATTAATAACTCCCATTTTGTAATGATGAAATTGGGTGAGAGAGGTGAGGTGTCTTGGCCTGGGTCGCTTAATCAGGAAATGAAATTAAAGCCGGTCTTGTGAAAACCTCAGAGCTTCATGTAAGTGGGAGTTATTGCTAACAAATGCTAACTAGCTATATTGCTAACAAAACAACCCAAATGATAATCCCTCCTATGATAACAAAGACCCTAATAATAATTTCTCCTATGATATTGTATCTCTAACCAAGGGGTCCTCCAGCCTCAGCTTAAAAGACCTCAATAATAGTTTCTCCTATAACATTGTATCCCTAACTAAAGGGTCCTCCAAACTCAGCTTACAGACCTTAGACAGGGAGCCTATCTGTTTCTGTATTGTTCCAATCATTGGGAAGCTATTTTATATCACATCTAAGTTTTCCTCTGCTGTCTTTACTCATTGCTCTGTCCATTGGTGCCAGGTATTAGACAGAGACCAGTGTCTTCTCTCAGTCTTCTCTTAAGGTAAACATCTTCAGTGACTGTGGATATAGAAAATAAAGAAATTTTTGAGAGAAAGAGATACTCTAATGGTCTTTCTTTGATTGTCCAGAATTAGAGATTCAGTTAAGGACTGAAGAATAGAAAAGCCTTGACCTAGTTTTAGAAATATATTAAACAATCAACCGATGAGTAAAATAATTTATATGTTGTAGTGAGGGCTTAGCTGAAGGTCCTTGCATGAAACTAAGTGGAACTAATTTATGGCTTTCTTTTTTTAACCAATTAGATAGTAGGTAGCATAAAAGTAGAAAAAGCAGATGTTGGACTTTATCCAGAGTTGAGGATTAACATTGGAAGGGGGGAACAACGAGGAGGTTGGAAGGGAATATTCCAGGAAAGGAAATTTAGGGTGCTGCTGATTCTATTCTTGAAATGGCTGTTCATGGGGTGTAGGCTGAATGGAGGGATGAATAAATCCTGAAGCACAGTGAGAGAAAAGGAAAGAATCAAGTTTATAGGAGCATAGATTTAGAGTTGAAAAGGACCTTTGTTTTTAATTCTTCATTTTACATATCAGGAAACGTAGGCATGAGGAGGCTAAATGACTTGCCCAGAATCACACAGCTAGTGAATGTCTTGAGGCAGATTTTGAATCTAGGTCTTTCTGATGAAATTTAGCCAAGGCAGGACAATCCTAAAACTTATATAGATGAAACTAGACATTGGACAAGAGACAGACATGAAATAGAACAGATTTGCCAACATTTCTATGATAAGCTGTTCTTATCATTGATAGAACCATCTATCAAATCCATCATCATCCATCAAAACCATCAATCAAAAAACCATAGGTTTTTATAAAGCATAGTACCTAATGTGAAGAATTGAAAGTGACATTTAAGAAGATAATCAAGATAATCATTGGACCTGACCAAATACATTAAAAAAAAAAAAAGAAATTGATATTGGAGGTAAGAAGGTTTTAAAATCATTCAGGGACTAATTTTAAAGATATCTTGTAGAGAGGAAGATTTCCTAAGTAATGAAAAAGATTACATGATAGTGTCACTGAGAATGATCATTTGAAAGACTTGTGAATGTAAGTTGCAACAAATTTCCAATAACAATTCGAATATAAGAAGTTATGCATTAGATAATATTGAGGAAGTGGATGTTAAGAAAAGGAGGTGTGCCAGTCAGATATTGTGAATAAGGGTTAATTAGTGGACCAACAGCCTTTGTGTTACCCTGGCATTTATAGGAACTAGAGAAATGTATTTAACATCTAGTGGATCTTCTATAGAGGATTTATATAAGGATGTGGTTACTTGAGTGCTGCCTATATGTAGGGTGAGAGGCAGCAGGGATAGTGAATAGAGGCAGAACCTGAAGTCAGGAAGATCTTCAAACCCTGATTATTGAGGTGCAAGTCCTATATGTTATCAGTCCTCCAGGTGATTCTCTGAATGGCTGATGATTTACTGATGTGCGTCGATGGAGGGAGTTTCCCCATATGATAGTCTTCACTTTCATGGAATCATGGGCTTCTTCCAAAATGTGCTAGGTGATATGGATACAGAGACAACTGAAACAGTCACTGTTCTCAAAGAGCTTACATTCTACAGGTAATATTTAAGTGATAACATGAGGAAATCCTACAATGTAATTTAAAGAAGGGAGAGGATGAGAGCAGCTGAGGGACATCAAGGGATTCTATGAAAGAGTTGGTACATGGTCTGAATCTTAAGGAAAACCAGGGGTTCTGAGAAGCAGAGGTAAGGACAGAGAGCATTCCAGGCCTGAAGGAGAGCCTCTCTTATTTACATTTAGGGGGAGAGGAATGGAATGTTGACTAGCCGGTTTGCCTGGAACAGAATACATGAAATAAGGCTGAAAAAGGAGGTAGAATACCTTGGTCTTGGAAAGAACTAAACAAAAAAAAAGACTAGCTAGTCAAGATAAGTAAAGCATTAATTAAGAAACTACTTTGCTTCCCTTGAAACCCCAATCACCTACTCAGACTGAATCATCAGCTACTGGAAGAATTGTTGTTTGGGATTGCTGAACTACTCTGAGATTTATGAAAAATTATGGAGAACAAGAGAGATCAAAGGATAGAGCAAATGTTATCTTTTTTTTTTTTTTTTTTTTTTTAAGAATAAGTGAATGAATTTAGGACATGCTTGACCAGTGAGCTTTGATTCATTCTAGAATATCTTTTTAAAGAAATGGTGAGTGAACATCTAGAAAAGTAAATGGTAATCACAAAGGTCCAGCATGGGTTTACCAAAACCAGGTTATGTTAGACTTAGCCTTGCTTCTTTTTTTGATTGGGTTGAAAAGCTTGATCTGTTTACTTCACTTTTTAGCAAAGCATTTGATGTAATTTGTTGTGATGTTTTTGTGAAAGAGATAACAAAATGTGGATTAGATACTAGTACGGTTAGATTTGAAACTGGTTAAGTAGATAAAACTGAAGACTCATTAATGTTGATTTCAGCATGGAAGGAAGTTTTTAATGGACAGTCCAGTAGATTTATTATTGAATTTTGTGCTACTCAACATTTTTTTTTTAGCAATGGTTTAGATAAAGCCATAAATATCAGATTTGCACATGAGAGAACAATAACTGCACTAGATGACAAACCAGTTTGGGCCAAAGGAAATAAAATAAAATTTAATAGGAATAAATTCTTATTACTTGTGAAGTTGATTATAAATAGGGAGCATGGTTATTCAGTAGGCTTTCTGAAAAAAGATCTGGATTTTGGGGATTTTAAGCTCCATATAAATTAATAACATGGTATTATTGCCCCAGAATCTAATGTAATCTTGTACTCCATTGAAAAGCTTGGTTTTCTGAGATTAAGGAGATGATAGTTTGCTCTACCCTAACCCTGACCATCTTTTAGCAAGAATCTTAATAAGCGAGGGAGAGGAAAGTATGCAGAATTGTGAAGGACTTGGAGTTTATGACATTGAGGATTGATTGAAGGAACTGTAGGTGTTTAATCTGGAAAAGTGAATATTCAGTGGTATATTCCAAGTATTTGAAGAGTGTCTTAATCCCAAAAGGCAGAATTAGGAGAGAGGTTGAAGTTTTAAAGAGGCAAATACAGGCTTGATAAAAGGAATGATTTCTTAATAATTAGAACTATCCAGAAATGGGATGGGCTGCTTTGGAAGGTAGGGCACCTAGCTCTTTGAGAAAAGATTTGATGGCTTTTTATGAGAAAAGGGCCTTCCCCCCCCCCCCCCCCCCCAGTGTAGATTGAACCAGAGTTTCTTTCTTGCTTAGAAATTCATTGACCTTGTAGGGTGAGGTGGTATTTATAATGATGATTAGGCGTTTCTTCCCATTCTTTCTTCTTATAGTGAATTTTATCACTTGAACTTTTATACATGTTGGAAGATTTGGAAAGAACTAGCTTCTGTCATCTGCCTGTTAGTATGATTTGAATCATCTTACCCTGTAGTCATGAAGGTTTCTTTGGCATTTTTGAGCAATAATTTGGAAGAAATCAGTGTGCTTAAAGAGGAGAGTGCCTCTTGGGTAAGTGATAGCCTCTTGTAGGTGTCACAGAGAGAAAGAACATTAAGATTGTGTCACTCTATCCAAACCTGGAATTTATAACAGGGAACTGTCTTGAAGTTGGAGTTCCTTGGTGGAGCTTCTGTGAAGTTAAAGTATAATAGTGGCTGTAGGAAATAGCCCTTGGAGAGGAAGTCCCCAGTCTGGGTCTGTCACCGAAGGTGGAACATCAGAACTCTGGATGAAGCCTGTGTGAAGTAAGAGAAGGTCGGATTTTGGTTTTGCCTCTGCCCCCTGCTCAAGAGCAGTGCTTGTGGATAGCTGTTCAGGGGATACTTGCAGGAAGGAGCTATGCTGGGAGTGCTTTCTGGGAATAGCAGGGAGAAGACTCTATGGAGATGAGAAGTGACTCTTTGGATCTTGGGAGAGACAGTTGCTTTTTGAAGGCTCTTTACTTTTTAAGGAATCTGGTTTCCATTTGGTTTTCAGTTTAATAACACCTTCCTCCTTTGTTTTATGAACTATACTTGCAAGGAAAGGTGCTGTCAGAATATGAGGTGTTCATTAGCATTATGGGAGATCAGGAAAGGCTTTCTGTAAAAAGATGGAGTTTTATCTGGGACTTCAAGGAAGTCAGGGAAGTCAGGAGATGGAGATGAAAGGGAGAATTCTAGGTACAGGAGACAGCAGTGAAAATAGAAGGAAGATTTGGAGCTTCTTGTTTGGGGAACAGCAAAGATGCTACTGTCCTTGGATCAGATTCCTGGGGGAAAGTAAGGTATAAGAACAGTGGGAAGGGAAGGGAGGGACTGGTTTGTGAAGGACTTTGCGCACCAAAAAAAGCCATAAACATAGTGCTAATGTTAGGAAGACCAATGTGATAGCTGAGTGAAGGATGGCCTGAAGTGTGGGGGTGGGTTTGGGGCAGGCGCACCTTGCAGTAGGCCATTGCAGTGGTACAGGTGCAAGGTGAGGGGGGGGGGAGTGGCCTTTCTTATGGTCACTGGGTATGCTAAATGTGTTATTGATGCCTTATTTCTCCCATTCCTGTCACTTCTCAGTATTGCTGTGCAGAGAGCCCTTTCTTCCCAAGGAGCTAACTGAGAAGAGATGTTCACAGCTGCCTGTGCTCATATAGCTCTGGAAGGGGCCTCAGAAATCAGCTAGTCCAACTCTCTCATTTTACAATTAGGAAAATAGGGGCCCCAGAGGTGAAAGAATTAGCCCCAAATGCCAGGCCCTAAGGGATGGTGCAGATGCTGCTGGCCAGCCTTTCCATCCAGGGCAGGGAAATGTGGCTCCTCCGGCCTCCCCTCCAACAGGAGCCTCTGTCTCTCCTCTGTGTGTTCCTAAATGCTTTGCCCTGATTTTGTTTTTAAGCTGCTCTTTATACTCTGTCTTCCTCTGCCATATTTTCTTGTGACTGTTTCCAGGGCTGCTTCTGAGCTACTTGCTGCCTCTGTATACAGTTGTCTGGGTGTGAGCTTTAGAGAGGTCTCTGGCATGTCTTAGGTTTCGAAATCATGAATTTTATGACTGATCTAACTGTAGGCGGGTGTCTGCCCCTGTGCTAGGCTAGTTCTTGACTGTTGCTAATCATTAAGGTTGCTAGAAGTGTCTGATCTTGGATAATGAGGTTCAGACCTTTTTTTTTTTTTTTTTTTTTTTTTTTTTAAGGTCATGACATTTTCTGGGGGAGTATATTCTTTGGTTATACTAAATCTTCCTGTCTAGGAAAATTACTTCCTGCCTTAAAACAAATTAACCTTCTTAAAAATACAGTGTATAAGTTAAAAGAGACAAAATTGCAGTATGGAGAAGTAGGATTCCAGGTTTTTTGTTTGTTTGTTTTTTTGTTTTGTTTTAGGATAAGGAGAAAGCAGGGGCTTTTTTTTTTTTTTTTCTTTTAATCTTGAAGGCATGAGATCCAATATATAAATGAGAATGATGTAAGCTGTTGGCCTAGGATGAAATGGGAAGGTTGTTCAGAGTATTTGACCTGGGTGTGAATTAAATGTGTGTGTGTGTGTGTGTGTGTGTGTGTGTGCACGCGCGCGCATGCATGTATGTGAGCAGCTTTAGGAAGATTGTAGTATTCTTATTCTTGGAAGATAGTTAAGCTACTTCATTTATACTAGTTAAGCTACAACATTTATATGTAGGCTAGGAGGTAGGGAGAGGATTTGGCCTGGTGAAAATAGATTTTTTTAATCCTTTTATAGAGGAAATAGAAATATTCAAATGACAAAGAGAGATGCGGAAGTGTCAAGAAATGTTATCTTTCAAAAAAGGGGGGTCTCTTCTAGGAGCTCACTTGTTAAAACCATAGTAATTAAGGAGCTCTGAACTGGGATTTTGATAGTACTGCCAAGCCAACCAGTTGTCATTTACCAGACATTTATTAAAGCACTTTGCTCAGTGCTGGTGATAGAAAGAAAGACAGTCCTTCTCCCATTTCTCTTTGCTCCTTTTCCTCCTCCCAACCTTCCAGTCAACCAACAGAAATCTATGCCAGATTATGAGCTCCTTGAGAACTGGGACTGGAATGAATAGTGTTGGCTGCTTCTCACTTTTTCTCAATTTGGGAAGCTGCTGAGATCTGGATTTTAGGCATGGAGAAAGTCAACTATGTCAGGCAGCACCTGGAGTCAGGAAGCCTTGTTCCAAATCTAACCTCTGGCCTTGAGGGAAGTTACTTTCCCTCTGCCTGGCTCAATTTCCTTGCCTGTGAAATGAGGAGGGTGGTTGCGAGGATCAAATGGGATAATATTTGTAAAGTTCTTTGCAAATCTTGAAGCACTATTGAAATACATTATCATCATTAAATAGTATTGAAGAAATGGAAAACTTTCATTGTACATAAGCTCACAAATGTAAAGATAAAAGGGAATTTAGAGGTCAGCACAGCCCAGTCCCCTCATTTTACAGATGAGGAAACTGAGACCTAGAGAAATTGTGATTTAATCAAGGTTAGCTAAGTAATGAGTAGAAAAATCACGATTTGAACCTTGGCTCTTCTCCTACAAAATATAGTTTCTTTTACATTGTACCGTGGAACTTGAGCTTAAATCTGAGTAAGGACTTTGACCTGTAATTGTCTATTAAAAAATTTGACCAATACCTGGCATATGAGCTGCACTGTGTAGAATGAATTTTATATGGTCATTTTCCTAGCATGGGAAGTTCCTGTTACCACACCCTTGCAGTTCACAATTTCTGTCTCCTCCCTTTCCCCCAAACTCTTACCCCCCCCTCCCCAAACTACTCATCATTAACTATTTAGCAGATTATATAGCTGCAGAGAGCTCAGTGAGGGAGAATTGATAGACCCAAGTCCAGTATGGTTTGGAAGAAGTTTATTGTATGCCTTGCAATGTACCTTTAGCTACCGGCAAATGGATAATATGGATTCAGTTTTGAATGTTATATATTTGAAGCTATTATTTCCTGTTCCAAGCTCTTAAGTTTGAGTATCTAGAAAACCCAGGTTGAAATTAATAGACTTTTATGGTAGCATAATCAGCCCTTTTGGAACTTGATCATGCTTAATCAGGTTTAGTACAGCTACACTGATGAATCCCATCCAATTCAGTTTATATAGGAGTGAGTCTGTGTTCTGGTCAATCCCTTAGGGAGGAAGGAGGATGAATTTTTCCTACTTCTTTGATCTTCCTCTTCCTCAAGTCTATAATTTAGGTTGGTTAAATTTAAATATAGATAATAGCCTCATTTTAAATAAATGTTAATAAATTGTTCAGGCCATATAATAAAAAAATTAGGTCAAACAAGAAACTTGAAGATCTCAGAAATGATTGAAACACTATAACTGCAATGTAAGGGAAGGACTTTAAGATGTTCCATCATCCACCCTAGAAGAGAGGAAAGGCAGCAGCAGGATTGTTTCAGGAGGAACTGAATCTTAGTGGTTTGGAATGGACATTTCCGGCATTGGTATGTTCCCTTTCTGGATTGCAGGAAGCTGGGCAACAACTTTTATCATGTGTTCTTCTGAACTTGTTACACTGGTTTCTTTTCCTTCCTTAGCCCCCAATTCAGAATCCAGTTCTTTACTTTTGAGCTTGTGCTCTGGGCTCAGCTTGTTTTCTGTCTTCACTGACAGATTTCTCTGATCTGTTATTTCTTTGCCTTGGGAGGGGGGGGGAGAGTTTAGAATGGATGGGGCTAAGCATTTACTATCTTTAAAAAATTTATTTTAATCAATTGAACAAAATAGGAAAGTATTGACAAGTTTTTCTACTTGGAGATGCAGGAGAAGAAATATTAGTTGTGAACCATATGTGGCTGTCTAGATAGATAAAAGCAGATTTACAAATTAATCTTTTTGTTTCTTTGTTTTGGAAAAAGAAACCCATATGCAGGTAATTTTTAAGCTATATCAGTGTTCAAAGAACTTAATTAGTAAAGATTGAAGCCAAGAATTATTTTCATTTCACTTTTGTATCTTTAAGGACTAACGAAGACTGATAACTTGGAATCAATCCATTGTGTCACCCAGTTGCTTAAATTTAGGTATATTAGAGACAGTGTGAAGGTAGACATGACAGTATTTGACAACAGAATGGATATGACATTAAGATTGTGAGCCTGGGTGGTAGGAGGCAGGTGGTATTCTGGATAGTAATAGGAAAAGTGGGAGAGGAGAGAAAAGTTTGTGGGGAACGTACTGAATTCTGTTTGATATGCTTATGGGACATCCAGTTTGAGGTGTTGCAAAAGCAGTTGATGTGGGATGAATGCTGAGAGGAATTGGGGTTAGATATCCACAGAGAACTGGTTATCTTCTGAATCTAGGTGATAACTAAACTCTTGGAAACTGATGAGATTACCCAGGAAGATAGTATAGAGGGGAAAAAGGAGCCCAGGAAAGAGCTTTGGGAGAAGCTCCTGGATGTAAGAAAATGATGATTCTGCAAAGGAGTCCAAGGAGAATGGTCCCAAAGATCAGGCAGAATCAGTGTTGAGAAGATCCAGAGGAAAATGGTGTGGGAGGGGAGCACAATGATGAATACTGAGGAAAAAGTCATGGGATTTGGCAGTTGTAATGAGGCTTTTGGAGAGGGCAGTTTCATTTAAGAGACAGAGTTGGAAGCCAGATTGGGATAATTTGAAAAATGCATAAGAGAAAAGGAAGTGGAGACTCTTGGTGAAGAAGGGAAGAAAAAAAAAGATTACATTTAGCCTGTGCCTCTGAACTCTTATATATTGTTCTGCATGCTTTAGAATAATAAGATGTTAGAACTAGAAGGAATGTTAATGATCTTCCAGTCCAGCTCCTTTAATATTACAGGTGAATGAACAGAGGCTAAGGGAGGATCTTGTTTGTTATAGAGCTGGTTTTAAAACCTGGGTCTCTAACCCTGAATTAGTGTTGCCTTTTTTCTTTTTTTTTTTTTTTAATCTTTCGTTTGCAGTCTTTTATTCAAAGCTTTGAGTAAACATGTTAGTATATAGATGAGTCTTATTAAGAGAAATGGCATGAACTTCAGATTTACCTGGAACTATAGCATCATTTACCCAATTTTAATAGGCTGTTTAGAAGTGAAGCTTAGATTGAGAATGCAAATATGAACAAGTTTGGCTTAACCTTTAGATAAAAAATTCATTGATGTATGTTATTGCCAAAGTAGTCAGGAGCACATGAGGAATCCAATAGCTGAATGTGCAATAGGTATACCTGTATCCATGCACACATTGATCCCACACACTCTTCAGGGAAAGATTTTTGAAGCAATCCAAGCTGGGGCCACTAAAAAGCATTAAAAGTGTGTTTTTGATTTTCATTCTTAGATTGCTGAACTTGAAACACACACACACACACACACTCTTTTTTTTTTTTTTTAAACAAAAAAGCATTATACCTCCTGGAAGATTACTATAAATATTTAATATAGTTAATTGTTCATAAAGATCCTCACAATTATAGTTTAAAGCAGTCCCCTTGTTCCTTCTGCTACATGGTCTGACTACAACTGTCTTCTCTTATGAAGCTCCCCTCAAACTTGATTATGGTCATTTTGCCTTTTATAGATTTTTCAGATCCAGTGAATATTGGAATTTCCCTTTCTTGTGTTTTAAAGGCAACAGTTTCTCTTAATATAGTATGGAGGACAAAGAGAAGAGGATCAGGACAGGTTATTGTGGGGACACACACAGATGTAGTGGCTATGAAGTGGACGACACTGAGTGCCATGGAATATCAGACAAGTAGAAGTATACAGTAAGAATAATATCAAGAAAATCTAGAGAGGAGAGTATATCCAGAAGGAGAGGATGGTCAGGGAGGTTAATAAGCTTTGAGATCCCCTTCCTGCTTTGGGACTCTGTGATCCAAGGTCAGACTTATATTTCTGTCTCTGACAGTGGTACCTAGGGACATTTCTCCAAGTCACCCTTCAACATGAGGCTGTATTTCTCTAAATATCCCTAAACTCTTTAAATAATCTTTTATGGATTCACCATTCATTTATCAAAATCCTATTTCATCTTGCTTATGTTCTTGACCAATACAACTTTTATTCTTAAATTAAAATTACTATTTTTTTTTAAATGAATGTAACAGACATCAACAAACATGATCATGCCTTGGGGATGCTAGATGGTGCTGTGAATAAAGCACTGTCCTTGAAATTGAGAAGATCTCAGTTCGAATCAAGCCTCAGACATTTCTTAGTTGTGTGACCTGTGTCAAGTCACTTGGTCTCTGTTTACCTCAGTCTCCTTATCTGTAAAATGGTGATCATAATAGTAGCTACTTCCCAGTGTTGTTGTGAGGATCAGATGAGATAATAATTGTTAAGTGCTTACTTAGCACAGTGCCTGGCACATGGTAATCAATACAGATATGTTAATTATTATAATTATGATCACTCACATTTCCATATGCAAAAGACCTAAAAAAGAAGTGTACACAAAACTGGGAAGCTTTGTTACTTAACAATTTGTTTTTATGAAGGATATATTAAATTTAACATAAGAATGACATTGCCCTGTTTTTCTTGAGTCTCCTTCTGATCTTTTTTTTCTTTTCTGCATATAAAAATTTTTCATTGATGCTTTTTTTTTCCACATCACTAACATTTCTCTCCACTCATACCTTTCCCCATTAAGATTTTCCCTTTTTAGAAAAGCAAATGTATACATGGGTTGTATTTGAAAATGTGTATTATGTTTTGTCAATACTACTTTTTGAGACAATGAATAGTAGAAATTATTTAATTTGTGAGATATTTCCTTTTATTTGTTTTCAATTAAACTTTCTCATATTTCATAGTATTCCATCGAGTTGGATTTGAGGTTGCTGTTGAAAAGATTGGGTCAGGAAGGCTTAAGGATGTTAGCAGAGTCATCTGATCTTCTCTGCTGATGATCCGGAATTGGGAATTGTTGAGTATTGTGACATGCATTTGACATAAGTAGTTTCTTTTTCCATCTCTGCCTTCTGCTTTGTCCCCTTAGAGTCTTCTACTCTACCCATCCCTTTCAAGACTGTATCAAGGTGACAGCCAGCCTTTTGCTTCCTGTCCACCTTAGGAATTTCTCTTGCCAAACCTTGTCTGTTGGGATTTTTTCATTTGTAGAAGGGAGTGAGATTATGTCTGTTGGGATTTTTTCATTTGTGGAAGGGAGTGAGATTATGGATATATCTTTGTAAAAATTTCTTGTCTCCTTAAATGTTATTTCCTTGTATTTTTCTTATATTATTCATCTATGTTATGATGAGTAAATATCAGTTTTGCCTCCCTAGGAAATACTTTGGGAGTTTTATTAAAAAAAAAATAATAATAATCCTAAAAATTCTTTGTTGTTTCATTGTGGTATTGAGGTGACTTTTGGTTTTTCTAAAGTTATGACAAGATCTCTCAGGCTAGAATAGTTTTAAGTATGTGCAAGGGCAAATTCTTGCTGGGTTTAGAATGGCTGATAAGTAGACTTTTATCCATCTTGTGATTTTTTTTTTTTTTGGGGGGGGTACAAGGCATATCTTGCAGGCCATCTACTAAGGTGGAGAAAAGTGCCATTCTGTGTCAATGGAAGAAGTACCTACTGAAATGAAATAATAGATTTTACATATATTGAGATACTCTGAGGACTAAATTATTCATTATATACTACCTTCTGCATTTCAGCTGTAACAGTTAACTTTTCATTTATTTTTTTTTTTTAAGCAAAAAGAAAAAAAGAATGTCACTTTAAACCCATATTCTAGGAAATAGAGGATGATCTCAGCAATATATTTAATCTTCTGAGTGGGGTGATGCCTTGTTCCAGATTGTAGTTACCATGATCATATCCAGAAGGCTTCAATAACATCAGAGGATAGGGAATAACATCAGAGAATAGGGAGCACAAGACCTCAACATCCATGTGGCAGTATATGTGGGTAGTATTTCTTATTACTTTAGTGGGACAGAGCAGGATGAAAAAAGTACTAAAGCAGAGTGGAAAGATTTGATGTCAGAGGGCCTGATGAATTCATATCTTAATTCGGACACTATGGGGCCGTGTTCAAGTCAGTTAGCCTGTCGTAGCCCTGGGTTTTATCAGTTAAAAGTGTGTGTGGGGTGAGAATTGAATCATTTCCTGACAACTTTCTGTGAATCAGGAGGAAAGGATATTTGTACTATGTTCTGAATTGTTGCTTGGACTAACCCTAAGCTTTATCATAATGTAAGAAAATAATCCATAAAATTTTAAAGAAAAACTTAAAACTATTTTTTATTTATGCTTTTTTTTTCTTTCTTTCTTTCTTTCTTTTTTTTTTTTTTTTTTTTTTTTTTTTTGTGCAGGTGGATGGAGGCTTGTCTCAGTGAAGAACTGCCTCCTACTACAGAACTAGAGGAGGGTCTAAGGAATGGGGTTTACCTTGCCAAACTTGGAAACTTCTTCTCTCCCAAAGTGGTATCTGTGAAGAAAATTTATGATCGGGAGCAGACCAGATACAAGGTGTGAATTCCTTATTTTCTAGGCTTAAAAATTTTGGTAGACTTGATAAAGACTTGGCTGATGGTATTTTAGATTGAGAAATGTAGACATTCATTTTTAAGGGAGTTAATTTTTGACCAAAGACCTTGGGGATGAGGAGAGTGGGAGGGAAAGGGGTCTAAGGGGTCTTTACCGTGTAATCACATGGTATTAGTTAACTAAAGAAGTGTCTATGTCCTGATACTTGAGATGTGTGAATACCTTTCTTTGAAAGAATTAGAGAACAATCTTACTGGAGTAGTAGGACTTAAAAATAGCTAAACTTTAAGGACAGAATTGCAATGCAATATATATAGTATTATAAAATATCAACACAAGTTTTGCAATAAGGTACTGTAAACATGCCATAAAAGAAAAAGGAAAAAATTCAAAATTCTTCCCAGTGGTAGTTCATTTTTCCTATTACATGCACAGATAGTTTTCAGCATTCCTTTCTGTAGGATTTTGAATTCCAAATTTTTTCTCCCTCCCTCTCTTAACTCCTCCCTATCCCAAACGACAAGCCATCTGATATAGGTCATACATGTGCAATCATCACACTTCTCTGGTACAAAGGGAAGGCCAAAAAAATTTTACACTGATTTCTCAGATTGTGGGGGCACTGGGTCCCTAACCCTATCAATTGGAAGGAATATTGGTACTGTCAGTCACAGATAATGAACAAGTCACCTGAAGAAAGAAGCAGCTTGCTATCTATGTAAATGCCTCTCCTAAGAGCTAGTGGTCTTTACTGGCAGATTGTTAATGGGAAGAACACTGGTAGGACCTTGAGAGCTTTATTGTGAGGAGTCTGGATCTGTAGAGTTACTCCCTAGAAACCAAAGGAAACTCATTTCATGAGGGCAAGTTGAGAAGAGTACTTCAAGGGGATTCCCTGAATCCTAAAGATCTTCTTGTTGTAGAACACAGTGCTGGGTGCTTCAGGAAGACACCAGAAAAGTTTGAGGGAGGCAGCTGAAAACAGGAGAAAGAGCTGTAGATTATTTAGTAAGAAAACTTAGATTCTAATGGGAAGTGGGACATTGGGCTAATCACTTCTCTCTGGGCCTCCTTTTTCTCATCTGTAAAATGGGGAAATTAGCTCAGATGACATCTCTGAGGGCCTTTTATACCAGACTGTCAAACACATACTCTTGGTATTTTTGAGAGCAGCCCCAACCAGATGAAAATGTTGTTGGGAAATATTTAACAAAGTAAAACATAGATAACACTACATTTCTAAGTCACTCTATGGCCCTCAGTCTCCTTCCATGTAATGTAGTGGCCCCCATTTTTATTTGCATTTGACTCCACTGCTCTGCCTTATCTTCGTCTCTAGAGCCTCTTGTTCCCTTGTCACTATTACTGATCACACCTTGGCAATCCTTAGCTTTGGGTCACTTTTATCATCTGCTTCTTTTGCTCCTATGTACAAGTTTCTGAACAAAAGTGTACTGAATCATGGAATTGTGCTGACTGGGTCCACTGGAAATTTATCATATCACTTCAACTAGAACCTTACTACTACTAAGCATTTGTTTTACTCCCTAATTAATTCACTTTCCTACTCATTACAGTAATTCTTCCCAAACTTTTCACCTTCCTCAAATCTCCCATGGTTCTTCCATCCCCATCCTCTCAGCTGAGAACCTTGCTTCATATTTTGCTGAAAAAATTGAGACCACTTGCTGAGAGATCCCTCTTTTCTCTTCCTCATTTGACACCTGCTTCTCTCTCCTTCACTTTGTCTCAAACCATGAGGTGACTCTTTTCTAGATGCACATGTGATCCCATTCCATTTATCTCCAGCAGATTGCTTTTTTAAATTCTTCTCCCTCACTCCCATTCCCTGACTACTGGCTGCTTCCCTCCTGCCTACAAACATACTTATGTCTTTCCCATACTCAGAAAACTCTCACTTGATCTCCCCTTCTATCCCCAGCTATTGTCGCATATTTTTTTTCTCTATGGTTGAATTCCTTGAAAAGGCTGGCCACAATAGGTGCCCCCAATTCCTTCCCCTTTCACTCTTCTTAATTCTCTGCTTTCTAGCTTATTACCTGTCATTCATCCTTGCTTTCTTCAGTTATCAGTGATCTCTTCACTGCCAAACCAATTGCTTTTTCCCAACCCTTATTCCTCTTGAGCTTTATGCAACCTTTAGTGCAGAGATTACCCTCTTCTTGAAAATCTCTTCTCTACTGTGATACTGCTTCTCCCCTCATCTGAATGATTGTTCCTTCTTAATCTGATAGCTCTATATCCAGGTCACACCCCTAACTATGATTGTCTCATATTGCTCAGTCTTGGGTTTGATTTTCCTTTTCCTTTGTACCAGGGGTGGGGGACTTGTGACCTGCAGACCATATAAGACCTTTAAAATCATCTGGTGTGGCCCTGCCCACGTAACAATCTCCCATTGCTTGAGTTCTGTAAGTTGATGATTATGTATGGCCTGCAAATGATGTTATAAATATCCAAATGGCCCTTGGCAGAAAACAGGTTTCCCCTCCTGTGATTTACTGTCTCAGTTGACAATCTCTCATTTACTCCCATGGATTCATTCTATTTATGGTTCACCTTCTCTGTGGACCTGTCTCTTATCTTCAGCTGCCTCTAACATATCTCAGACTAGATATCTTCTAGAAATCTTAAATTCAGTATGTTTAAAACTTTTTGATTTTCCCTTTGCAATGCTCTTGAATATGCCCTCTTTCTCCTGTGACATGGCCAGCTTCCTGATGCAGCTTCTCAAAACCTGAGGTCTGAGCCATCACAGGAGCCTTCTGGTTGTCTTACTGCTTTTTGTCTCTTGTTATTCCAGTCCTTCTTCCACTTAGCTGTCAAAGTGATTTTCCCAAACTGCAGCTCCAGCCATATTACTTTCCTATTTAATCAATTCCAGCGACTCCCTGTTACCTCTAGGATCAAATGTAAAATCCTCGGCTTGGTGTTGAGAGTCCTTCGTATCTCTCCCCTTTCTGCCTCCAACCCACTTTGAGCCATGTTATCTGCAATCCAGTGGCAGTGGCCACTTGGCTGCAGAAAGACAGTCTGTTGTGGAATTCTGTGCATTTTCTTCTTACATTATCTCCAGTGCCTAGAATGCTCTTCCTCCTCATCCCTGCCTCCTAGCTTCCCTGACTTCCTTTAAGTCCCAGTCCCCATTCCACCTTCTTTAGGAAGCCTTTCCTGATCTCTCTTAATTCTAGGGCTTTCCTGCTATCGTTTATTTCTTATTTGTTCTGTATAGAGCTTGTTTGTACTTAGTTGTTTGCATGTTGTTTTTCCTTTATTAGATTGTGAGATCTTCAAGGGCAGGTACTGTCTTTTATCTTTATTTGTACTTACCTCCCCTTTTCCCCCCAACATTTAGTGAGTACTGTACACATAGTAGGTGTTTAGTAAATTTTTAATGACTGACATTATCATAAGACTTAAGTTAGAGCAGAAAATGATCCCTTAGAGGCCATTGAGCCCAATAGGTGAACAAAGTGAGATTTGAGAGATGGACTTCCCCAGGATCATACATCTAATAAATGTTCAAGGTGGAATTTGAACTGAGGTCTTCATGTGTTTCAAGGCCAATGCCACTGGGCCACACTGCCCCCCATTCTTGTGGTATTTTAAGGTTTGCAAAATACATCTTTATTTTGGGCCTTCTAACGGACTTATGACACAGGTGTTGTGGAAGCACAAGCATCTCCAGTGTGAGGCCCCCTTTTAGGGCTGCTAATCTACCTCTGATGTCCAGCTCTCACCCTGTTCTCACATAACTCTTCTCTGGCTGCAAGAAGTGACACGCAGAGTGGTCACACATGCTGCAAAAATGTCTTGGCAGACAAGGTAAATCAAGTTAAGGGTAATCGAGAGGCCTCAAATCCCTCAGTGACTTGGGGGGATGACTACCACAAGCATGTGAAGACTTCCCCTAGTGTAATGGGGGGTGAGAATAATTTGTTCCAGGGACCACGAAGGCGGCTGAAGCAGGGTTTGAGGAGTTCCTAGAGTTTGGTCATTCTTTGAAGATCTCAAGGTCATTCACTGCCTCCCAGGCCGGCACCAGGCATCTTTTTTTTTCCTGTCATTAGACTTCGATGACTCAGGAGAGAGTGAGGTTAAGATTTTTGGGCAGTTCTGCCTCACTTCAGTCCAGTTCACTTGAAAATCAAGACATCACCTGTGATGTCATTGTTCTTCTTCAGCAATGAAGGACAAGCTACTACACATAGGAATCCCCAGTTTGCAGATGAGCAGACTGAGACATTAGAACATGAGGTGACTTGGAGGGTTTAATCCATGTAGCTCCAAATTCAGCTCTTTCTCCATTTTGCCACTCAACCCTCTACTTCAGTGGCCCATGATCTGGAGTAGTTCATGATCCACTTGAAAACATAAAGTACAGAGGCAAGAAGGAATCAAATAATTAGGTATAACAGCAGGAAATTAGGGCTATTAAGAGGGAAAGTAAGGGGAAGGTCGGGTGCTGTTTTATTTCCATATTGGCATATATTACAGGCTTTTAGAATAAATGTATATGAGAAAATCAACTACTTGTATTGTGATTGAATGGACTTAAGACTTTCTGGTTTGTTTCTCTTGAAAGGTAAATGAGATTATGGACAAGAAGGAACTGATATGTAATGTTGCACTTTGAAATTAAATTTACATTGGCCTTGGGTGCTTTTAATTGAGATTTTTTTAAGGAACAGCATTTATTTGGAGTTTGTCTCAACATAACTTCATTCTGCTTAATATGTTTTGTTTTGTTTGTTTCAGGCAACTGGCCTTCACTTTCGACATACCGATAACGTGATTCAATGGCTGAACGCGATGTCTGAAATTGGGCTGCCAAAGGTAGATTTTCCTGAATGTTTGCACAGTTTTAAATCATAGAATCTGAGTGTTTCACTCAGCAAACCCCTTTGTGAAATTTTTTATCCTGCTTTAAGTCTTTTAAAAAAAAATTCTAAATTGTTTTCAAGTTAACATCTTGTTTTATTTCCATCACTTTCATTTCCAAATATATTCCTTTTCCCATCTTTGACCTTTTGAGCCTTTCTTGAAACAGAATAAAGAATAGAAGAAAAAATATCTAGTGTGGAAGGATGTGCAGAGTACACACCTGTAATCTCTTACCTCTGCCAGGCAGAGAAGTGAAAGTTGTCACTTTCCAGTGACTATCCCACCATTCCAATAGAGCTGTCTGTTATAATGAGGAAGTAC
Source organism: Sarcophilus harrisii (assembly GCF_902635505.1). Lineage (NCBI taxonomy): Eukaryota > Metazoa > Chordata > Mammalia > Dasyuromorphia > Dasyuridae > Sarcophilus > Sarcophilus harrisii. The sequence goes on from NC_045427.1 coordinate 624,266,826, forward strand.
CACTAAGCATAGCAGAGAAATCCCTTGACCTTGTTGGAGAATGTAGACCCCATTTCTTATTTGTAGTCTGCTGAGAGGAAAGAGATGTGTTTCCTTATCAGTGTTCTCAGCTTAGGCCTGGTCTCTGCATTGATCATAGTTCTGATGAAGTCCTTTACCATTGTTTTCCTCCTTGTCCTTCCTTTTATGGTGGAAGGTACCACCATCCTCCTAGTCACCTAGGATCACAAAAAATGGCCTTGATTCTTCACTCACACCTACCTGCCCCATCCAGTGGATGGTCAAGTCCTTATCATTTTTACCTTTATCCTATCTCTTGTATATCACCCCTTTTCTCCTCTGACATTGTGACCATCCTGGCAGAGACTTGATCATCTCAAGTTTGAACTGTTGCTGTAGCCTGCTGGGGGCAGGGCCAGGGGCCTAGGGAGTTGGAGGTATGAGTCCGGAGTGTAAAATCTTCAGTTTGGTTTTTAAAGCCCTTCATTGTCCAATCCCTTCCCACGTTTCTACCTTCTTATTCCATCCTCCCCTCCTGATGCTGTTCAGTCCAGCGCACTGTCTCCTGGCTATTCCTCAAATAAGGTACTCCATCTCCAGGCACTTTTCTCGACTGTCCCCCAGGCCTAAAATGTTCTCCCTTCTCTTTCTTCCAGTCCTTTCTTCCTTCCTAATTTTTTGTAATCTTAAGACCTTCTATCTGAAGTTATGTCCACTTTATCCTGTACATATCTTGTTGTTCCAGAGTTGTCTTCCCCATTTAGACTGTGAGATCCTTGAAAACAGGAATTCCTTTTTTTTTTTGTTTGTTTTTTTTTGTATTCCCAGGGTTTAGAACAGTGCCTGGCACATAGTAGGAGCTTAAATAAAATTTAGGTGACTGATGGCTATTATTTAATTTAAGTTCTCTGAAATTATTAGATGCATCTGAAATATTTTATAAAATGTTATTTAAGAAGTACATTATCTGCCTAGTTTGTTTCTTGTTAGATAGTAATCAGTTTTTCCTCTTTGTTCTGTATTTCTGACCTTAATGACCTAGTAATGAATCTGTTTTCCACCTTCATTATCATTCACTATAGATATATGTGTATAAATTTGGTTTTAACAAGTATAAGGATAATTTTGAAGACCTTGCAACAGAAGAATGAAATTTGAAGATAGAAAAAAAGTTTTTTCTGTGGATTCCCTTTTCTTCCTTTTTTCTTCTGAGACAATTTTATGATGACTTTTGTTGTAAATTGTCTCTTAGCTTGGCTATATTTCATGTGTGGTATTATGGAAATGGCATCAGACTTCCCCTGGTCTCCCTGAAAATTCCCAAATGCCTTGTTTATAACTTAAAATGTAAATATTGGTAGCAGTATCCCTGGAGCTAAAAGCTTTGTATTTCCAGTATGATAGAAGTGAGAAATTTAAATGGACATGAGCTCACATAGCTGGGTCTTGCTCATTGCTGAACTTTGGATTTTCTGGATTCCTTCTTGGATCCCCCTGCTGCTGCCATCATCACCTTGCTTCCTAAGGTTACCTTTTGATTACTCTCTGTTTATGCACATATTGTTTCCCTCATTAAAATTGAAGCTCCTCCAAGACTGGAGTTATTTTTGCTTTTTTATTTTGTATCTGATATACTTGGCATGTAAGTTCCTTGTATAGCAAATGCCTAATAAGTATTTAATTGCTGTTCTTACAGCATTAAAATTCTAATTGTAAACTTTTGCACATAATATTTTCTCTTTCCTCTTACTTAGAATTGTATCAGAGTTACTTTCTGTACAGTTGTTTTAGAGAGAATTAAGAGATTTGAAGCCCACAAAAGCCAGGAAATGCAAGAGTCTTAATTCTTACAACAATGCTAGTTGGCCTTGTTAAGTATCTGTAATTTCCTGTTCCTCTTTTTTCTTGTTTCCTATGTAGCATGCCCATTTGGCAAAAATTTTCTACCTCTGCGTGGAGTAATGTAGAGAACACTGTTATTACTTGCTATGACTATAAAATACTATTATTTTAATTGTGCTCCTCAGCTTTTATGGGCAGCAACATACTCTCTCGAGTCACATACACCATTTCCTAAAAGTATTCATTGTCAATTACATAGAATTAGTATGTCCACAATGAGATGTTAGGTAGACAAGAGCTTTAAATTAGTTGGATTAAAAAGTACTTTCTGGTGGTGCTTCAAAAAAGTTTTTTCATAGGGTCATTGATTTTTGAGTTGAAAGAGATTAGCAGATCCAATGCCATCATTGTACAGGTAGGGAAACAATGATACACAAGAGTTTCTGTGAATTTCCCAGGGCTCTACAACTTCTGCAGCAGGATTTGATCTAAGTTCTTCCTAATACTAAGTCAGATGCCATATTTACTATGTCATCCCAGCACATCATTTTAAAGTAAAATTCTTCCTGATTAAAAAAAAAAAAAAGGAGCAGTGTTAATTTATAGGTCACTCTTATCTAGTATGATACTGGATGGATACATATATGAGTGGATACATATATGAATGTATACATATATACAAATTTTATATTTGTGTGGATGTATACATACATGGCTGTAAATAATCATTTTAATTGGATTCTAATAGATCTCTCAAGGTGCTAACTCTTGTTTAAATGAGCCAGTTGTAGAAATAGCACAGTGACTTTTATCTGTTCTTTTTTTAACTTGATCTCTCAGGACATTCAATAAATATTGTTTAAAACCCCTTCTGTGACACACTTTCATTCTTTCTTTTTTGATCCCATGTTATGGTATCTCTTCTCTTAAATACCCACCCGCCCCATCTTTTTTTATTTGATGGTACCTTTTTCATCTCTTATTTTATAATTATGGATACTCTAAAACATCCAATACTTTACTTTTTAATTTAGTTTATCTTAATTTTTGTCCTATATCAGTTAACATTTATGAAGTGCCAGCTATATGCTAAGCATGATGTTAAGTACTGGGGATACAAAGAAAGATACCTCCTTGCCTCTCACCCCAAAATCCCTTTTTCTCAAAAAGCTCACAGATTAACTGGGGAGACAAAATGCAAAAAATTGTGGGCAACCAAGCTATGTACAGAATAACTGGAGATATTCTCAGAGAGAAGGCACTAAGATTAAATGTTAGGAAGGGCTGCTAGTAGAAGATGCTACTTGAGGGAGGCTGAGATAAGGTGGGAGAGAGTATCAGGCATGGAGAATGATGGAATATCATGCTTGAGGAACAGTAAGAAGGCAGGGTCACCAGATTGTAGAGTATCTGGAAGTGTGGAACAGGAAGCCTAGAAAGGCAGGAAGGAAAGGAGTCTTATTAGGAAGGGCCAAACCAAAGATTTTGCATTTGATTTTAGGCTTGATTTAATGATGGAAAAGAGGAGGGAATGTGCCATGATCTGACCTGTACTTTAACAAGATGGCTCTGACAGCTAGAGGAGGAGGGACTGGAATGGGGAGAGATGGTGGCAGGGATACCGACCAGCAAGTTCTTCCAGTAGGCCAGGCTTGAGGTGATGAAGGCTTGTTCTATGGGAGGTGATGAAGGCTTGTTCTATGGGAGTGTCAGTATTGTCAGAAGACAAGGGGGCACATTTAAGAGGAAGAAATACCTCCCGATAAAGGTAGAAAGGACAAGCACTTGCTCCTTCCATCTTCTCAGATTCACTCAGACCTGGTTTTCTCTGGAAAACACAACTTCGCTGGTCACCTTTTCTGTCTTTGGTTGCACTTTTGTTTATATCATCTTCTGTCCCACCCGCTATCCTCACCCCCCATTACTGGTTGTGATGAATAAGGAGTGGAAGCATGCTGATATCCTTGACAACAGTTGGGAGTTTAAAATGGGGAGGAATGAGAGGGAAAGATAGCGAAGTTGGTTTTGGAGATGTCTGGTGTATCCATTTTGAGGTGTCTAGTAGGCATTTGGAAATAGTTTAACAAACAGATTGCAGTTAGCTAAGGAGATTTAAGAATCATTAGCATAGCAATAATTGAATCCATGGAAACAGATGAGATAGCCAAATGAAATAATGTAGAGGGAGAGAAGAGGGCCCAGGACAGCTCTGTGGGTCACCTGGATGAAACTAAGCAGAAGAGACAGAGGAGTGGTCAGATAGGTGGGAGGAGAACCAGAAGAAAGTAATATCACTACTCTAGAGAGAAGTTTCTCAAATAAAAGAGGGTATTGAACTTTGTCAAAGGCTGTAGAGAGGTCAAGAGGAATGAAGATTGAGAAAAGATTATTAGATTTGACATCTGAAAGATTATTAGATCTTTGGGAGAAGCAATTTCAGTTGAATAATGAGGTCAGAAGCTAGAGTGCAGAGACTTAGGAGGAAGAGAGTGAGAGAAAAGGAACTAAGGGTACTTATTTTAGCCATCCTTCTTAAGGAATTTAGCCACAAAGGTGGGGAGGAAAGAGATAAGACTAAAACTACTAGGATTGGTATGATTAATTCAGGGTTTTTTGAAGATGGAGGCTACATGAATACATTTCTAGGCATTGACCAGTAGATAAGAAGAGGTTCAAGATTAGTGAAATTGAATAGATTAGGATCAGTAGTGCATGCAGAGGGGTTTGCCTTGATTATAAGGAGGGCCACTTATTTATGAGATGGGGTGAAAGAGGAAATAGTAGCAGAAGGCATCTGACGGGGATGTAAGATGATCAGCAAAGGAGAAGAAGCTCTCTCTCTCTTTTTTTTTTTTTTTCCCCAGTGAAATTGAGACATGAAGGAAGAAGTATTATGGGAGGCTTGAGGAGGGATGGAAAGTTTTAGAAAAATTACTCTAGTGAGTGGAATAGTAAATCATTAAGATTAGGTATAAAAGGATTTCTTTGCTACAGGTGAGATTAATAAATCTGTAGCATCCTCAGTGCATGGATTTTCTCTATCTTGTTTCAGTAGCACATGAGCATTAGTAAGTTGAGGAGCTGAGAGATTGGGGCATTTGAGGGAGTGTCAGTATGTGTGTCAAGCAAGAAAGGGAAGATTTAAGATGGAAACTAACTTATCTCTGGAACAGGCAAAATTCCAGAGAGCACAGTTTAAGAACTGGTGGGTAGTTTTAGAATGGTTTGAGTTGAGGTGGATAGATTAAGGGGAAATTCAGGAATAGCGAACAGGGCAGTGGCAATTGGGGTTTTATGATCATTAGGATGGATAAGGAAGGAACGATTTGTATGTGGAAGTATGTTAATCATTAGAGTATGAGTTCTCTACTCATGTGGATTATCATTGTAGGAATTTGGCCTTCTGGTAGAATTGTTCCAGAATAGACAACTGAGGGTGGGGAGAGGTAAGGTGAGGAGCAGAGGGTACCTAAGTGGGGAGCAGAGTAACTGCTGTGGAGTTTTAGGTATCCAGAGAAGGTGTCTAGAGCTTGATAGAATCAAGGGAGAGTACGCAACTCCCCTCTTTCCAAGGTAGACAGAAGCAAAAGATTTGATCTTAAAAAAAAAAAAAAAAAAAAAAAAAGACTTTTGGCTTTCAATTAGATTTTTATACCCAGTTCTCTTCTTTCATTGAAACATAGACAATGTTTCATTTTTCATTTTCATTTAGGTGTCTTGATTTCACTTCAGGTTTATCATGTCTGAAATTGAATTGATCTTTTTACCAAATTACAGTCTATAAGTGGCAATACTCTTTGACCAGTCACACCCATCTTTTTTTTTTTTTTTTTTTTTTTTTTTTAATAATTATAACTTTTTATTGACAGAACATATGCATGGGTAATTTTTTACAGGGTTATCCCTTGCACTCACTTCTGTTCCGATTTTTCCTTTCCCTCCCTCCCTCCATCCCTTCTCCTAGATGGCAAGCAGAATTATACATGTTAAATATGTTATAGTATATACTAGATACAATATATGTGTGCAGAACCGAACAGTTCTCTTGTTGCACAGGAAGAATACACCCATTTTTTTGAGTTAAAAAGAACCTTGGAGTTCTTTTTAAGGCCTTTTATAGCCTTATTTTTAAATTTATGACCACTAGGTCCCTTTATAGCCTTAGATTCTTTCATTTAGGCCTTTATGATTTTATGCCTTAATTATTTTAATAGGCTCCTAGTTTGCCTTCTTTTCTTAACTTTATTCTCCTCTCCTTCCAAGACTCCTTGCTATTTGCTACCAGACCACTCTTCCTCAAAGTTATTCTTATGTGTCATTTTTTCAACATTCCTTCAAAATAAACCAAAAAAAGACTACGGTGACTTCTTGTAATCTTTTGTGTCAAGTTAAACTCTGCCTGACTCTTGAAGATCCTTCATCATATGTTTATATGCTCCAATTCTGTAGCACAATTGCAATGTGTTCACTACTGTTTGTGTATTTCCTTGTGTTCTTCCTTTTTTGAATATCATCTTCCCCTCTATTCTTTGTCTAGCCATATTCCTCTGAACAGTGCTATAGTAAAATTATCCTTTTTCTCTAAACATTGTCTAGACTACTTCTGTTCTCATTGATCTTCCTTTCTTTCAACACTTACAGTCCATACTATAGCTTAGTATGTAATGACACATTGATTATTATGGTTTATTAATTATTTCTCTATATTTTATTCCTTTCTGATTAGATTATCAAGTCTTAGGGACCATGCCTTATATGCTGTTAGCACCTACAGTGGTATTTGAATTACTTGGGACAAACAGTGATATTAAAATAATATTATATGATATATATAGATAGAATTTCATTTTGTAACAGCAGTGGTCATTTGTGTATTCTGGGTATATTAGGCTAATTCACAGCTGATCGTAATCAACTGAAACCAGATTCCATAAGGCAAAGTATAATGGACAGACATGGTTTAGTGCGATAGGGATAAGTGCTTGGCCAGAGGGTCATATGAACCCCTAGTTTGCATTTAAGTCAGTGAAATTAGATGACTGGGAATGGAGACCTTGCATGACTGGTAGATAAGGCTTCTTTCATCTGAAATACTTAGAGAACAGCAAACTAGCAGAATTTACATACCCCACAAATCCATATGAAATTTGGAATTCTGATCTTTTAGAGTAGAAATGGCCAACAAATTTATGACTGAAAACTTCTGAGTGTGGCCTAAATCAGATTAAAATATAATTGGGAAAAATTTAACAAAATGAGGGTAGTACATCATAGATAAATCTTAAATTTTGGTTTTCTAAGTCAGTATACAACCTGCAGGGATCCTTTTCTGCTTTGTAAAGTGTTAGCAGGGTCTTACTCTTGAGGGGGTCTTCTGGCATTTGGTAGCTCTGTGGGGCTTTGGGCACTGATTTCAGGTAAGGGGAGGCCAGACAAAGAGGAAGATGACTTTTATCTTACCTCATGTGAAATAATGGTGATCATGCTATGAATAAAATGATGGAGAGAAATGTTTAGAATATCTAGAAAACTTTGCCACTGTTAATCCCACATAAATGTAGGTATATTTTGTATTCTTGTTGGGTGGGCTAAGGCGAAATGATTACTGATTTATATCTGACTCTACTTTTATTTTTGGGCAGATTTTTTACCCTGAAACCACAGACATCTATGATCGAAAGAACATGCCCCGCTGTATCTACTGCATCCATGCACTCAGGTAAAAAGGCTTTTTGATAAAAAGAATACAGTGGTATCTTCAAGCCTAGATGTAGTAGTAAGCATGTTGTGTTCTATGAAGGCAGAATTTGAGCATATGAAGCATCAGCCTTAAAATTAGGAAATTATTGGAAAACTGACTTGGCAAGAATAAGTTCTTATAAATTTTTTCTATCATTCCTTGCCATTCTCTGTCTCTGTTATTGTCTTTGTCTCTGTTTTTCTCTGTCCCTGTCTTCCTTCTGCTTCTCTGTCTCCCTCTTTCCCTCCCACTTTTTCTCTTTCTCTTCTTTCCCTTCCTCTCCCATTTCCTCGTCCTCCTCCTCCTTTTCTCCTCTCCACCTTGGCCACTTGGTTGTAATTTCATTAAGTCTGTTTTTAAAAACTACATTTGTACATTTGAATCTGGTTTTGTTATAATATGGCAAATTGAAATATAAGTTTAGAATTTCTTGTTAATTCTTTAGTATTATACTAAATTTCATCAGTAACCTATAACTCCCTTTGAAATATCTGTGGAAGAACCAGTTGAAGGCATGAATGCAAATGATCAGAGTGGCCTGGTTGGAACAACTTGGTTTCTCTTTGGTTAGCTTGGTAATTTTATTTCAATTTTGTGCTCATTAGTTGATTTTCAAAGCACCACAAGTTAATTTGTTTACTCATTAGTTACCACTCATCCTAAGACAGTAAACTCTTTAATGGTGGGCATCCTTGGCCCTTATGTGACAAATTAGAAAATTGGAGTATAATTGACTTGGCCCAAGTCCTCCAGTGAGTTGGTGAAAGATGACTCGGTTCTACTTTCTAATCATAAACCAAGTTTAGGATGATAAGTAATCATCCTAAGTCGGGGAAGGAACCTGGGCAGTGGTGAATCTCCCATCTTGGCAAATATGGCCAGCTTGGTTAGAGAGCCTGGAGCTATGATTGAAATGAAAGAAGTATAAAAATGAAGTGTCATTGCCTGCTGATATTCTCTTATCAAATCTAAATATGTTTATGAAAATTGGTGTGTGGTTTTCATCCACACATTTATTTCCCCTTTTTGATCTGAGTAGAATTTTCATGGCACTGAAATGTAGTGATGAAAAGACATAAGGAAGTTACATGCAGATAGATTAGTAGAGCACACAGTCTGCTTAAAAGTCATGTATATTGGGCTGAGACCTTTTCTTTCCTAAGATGATATCAGTTTGCTTGACTGGAAGGAGAGATTGATTGAGTTTTTGTTCTTTATTCTTTTAACAAACTCTCCTCTCTGTTCTCTATTCAAATTACACCCATCTTTCAAGCTCCAGTTCAAGTCTTGCCTTGTTTGTAAATACTATCTAGTCCATTCCAGCATGTCCCTTTTCTGAATGCCTGTGGTACATTCTGGCCTTAAAACAATCGTGATAGATGCCATGGCATTTAGATAGCACCTTCACATATGTTAACTCATTTGATTCTTACCATAATCTGGTGAGGTTGTACAACCTCAGTTTTATAGATGGAGGCAAAGAGAGGTTGTCCAGAGTCCCACAGTTTTTAAATGTTTGGGGACAGGAATCCAACTTTGGTCTTTCTGACTTCAAATCTTGTCTCTCTGGGACAGAATTTCAAGATGGGGTTGGTGGATCTGGCTCCAAATCAGACAAATTCTTTATGTCGTGATTTGAGCCTTCCTAGACAGCTAAGCTGGGGAAGGCTATGCCTGAGGAGAAGCCAGCAGAGGGACACTTTGCTTCTCTGGGTTTGTGTCCTTTCTGCAAGGTGAATGGAAGCTCAGGCCTTCTTCTGTTTAGGTAAAAATAACTTCCCAAAGCAGTGTCTCAAGTCCTTGGTAGTTGGTTCTAGGAAAATCTCTCTAGAGTTGTGTGCCTTTTTTGTCCTTTTTCTTCTGTAGCACTTTTATGGAAAGAGATCTGACCTTGGCCATGAGGATGTCAGCTGAAAGGAAGATGTGCAGGAAGCCCTTGCCTTCATTTAAAATAAATTTGGGTACAGGAACTCAAAGCTGTTAATGTATATAATGAGAATTTTGGTTGGGCTGTCACTCCTCTTTTTTTAGAGCCTTATCTGACAATGATGTAGCCAAATGGATTCACCAAATAGAATGGGAGCCTCAGGGCAGGGACTATTTTATTTTTGTCTTTTTGTCCTTATTATACGTAGCATGGTGCTATATAGATATATAGATATTTAATGATTAAGTGAATTCTTAATTGAATTAGAGTGGCGACATTTTATTGTTTGAAGGTATGTTGTAGAAGAAAACAACTGACTGGAGAGGGAGAGGAGAAATGAGGCATTTGAGCATGACTTTTAGGTGTGGAGCTGGGTGACTGAAAGGACTGTTGTGTTCTCAGTATATGGGGGAAAATTTGGAGGAGAGGGGCCAGTTTAGAAGGAAAGACAAATATGAGTGCCATTTTGGACATGTTGATGTTGAAAGGCTAATGGGCTATATCATAGTACACATAATCCATAGGTAGTTGGTGATGCACTTTGGATATTGAGGATATTAGGGTTATATAAGTAGATATAGGTATTATATGCTTTAGTAGAAATAAGATTTAATCCCATCAGAGAAAATATTGAGGAAAAAAAGAAAAAGGCCCTATATAGAACTTTAGAGAATATGCATGCTTATAGAATAGGTAATGGATAATGGTTTGACAGAGTAGGTTGACAGAGACCAGGAAGTAAAGAGAACTAAGAGGTAAGCAGTGTCATACAATATAGGGGTAGAAAGAGTATCCAGGAGGAGGGAGTCATTAACCATAAGAGAAGTGTTATATAGGATGTTGGATGAGGATTGAAAAAGACAAGAACTCAAAATCACAGCAACACAGACCCATTTAGTACAGGGAGAAAAAACTCCACATACTTCAGGTTCTGAAGGCTTCACTAGAATACAGGCCTGTACTATCATGTTGGCTTTCAACCAATAAGAAAAGTTGTTGTTGTTGTTGTTGTTTTTAATTCAGTAGCCTTTAGTTAAAAAGAGAAAGAGGAATCTATAATACATTTCAGCAAGATTTTCTTCCAAAACTAGTAAACAAAAAATGAATGTTTCTGAATAGCTTAAGTTTTACTGCATAGGCCTTTAATTATAAGCTTCTTTCTTGAGCAGGTAAAGGTTCAGTCCAGAAATAAATTGTACCATCAAAAAGCCATGACATAGGGAACTTGAATTTATAATGCTTGCCTTGTTCTTTTTTCTAATTCCCCCTTATCCCTTAAATCTTCTAAGAGCAGAAGGAAGAGCCAGCTGCATGTTAATAACAACATACAGGTTAGAGCAAAGAGTTCTAACTTTTCTACATGTTTTATCTTCTAGCTTGTACCTGTTCAAACTGGGACTGGCTCCCCAGATTCAAGACCTGTATGGCAAGGTTGACTTCACAGGTAAAAAGCTCTACTTTTGTTTGTGGATTTGGTTGGTGGAATGAAAGAAAGTATATAAATCACCTCCTCAGTTAGTTATCCCCATAGTCATGTATTTGGATTTAAATGTTCCCCATGTGGAATGAAATTGAGGTGAGACTGGAAAAAAAAGGGAAAAAAATTGCTTTTTATTTATGTTTCTACTTAATGTTTATAGAAATTATATTTATCTAATATTCTCAATAGCACATAAACACATCTTTGGGCAGATGCTCATGTTTTTTCAGCATAGTTATATGAAGGCAAGAAGGAAAAGACAGGATTAGCGAAGTGGGTGTGGGGGGGAATTATAAATATATATTGATATTGGAACTGTTTTTGTAGATCTGTTGTAAGGAGTGACTTGTTATTCTGTAAAGGGAATTTATTTATCCGAGATAAGTCAATATTCATCACTAAACATTGTTTCATTTTTTTTTTTTTTATCATTCAGCTTATTGATATTACCTGAGAAATAGGTCACAAAATTACAGAATCTTAAAAAACCATTTCCTCCAAACTGATACTTGGAAGTAATCCTTTTTATAGCACACCTAACAAGTGATCATTCAGTCTTTCCCTTGAGAGCTTCTAGTGAGAGGGAAGCCAGCTATTTTCCAAGGCAGCTGATTGCATTTTTGGATAACTTCAGTTGTTAAGCAGGTCTTCCTAAAACAAGCCCAGATTTCTCTCTTTTCATACTGCTACCTGTTGTTCTTAGTTCTTTCTTCTTGGACTGGGGAATAAGTCCAATTTTTACATGTTTGTCCTTTGATAATTAAAGATCGTTGTTATATCCCTGCTGAGTCTTCTCTTCTTTAGGTTAGAAACCCCCAGATTTTAAAATTCTAACATGGCATGATCACATTCTGGTTGTTCTTCTCTGGAAAGTCTCTACCTTATAAATGTTGTTTCTTTTTTAAATTTTTTATTATTATTATTTTTTTTAATAGCCTTTTATTTACAGGTTATATGTATGGGTAACTACAGCATTGACAATTGCCAAACCTCTTGTTCCAATTTTTCTCCTCCTTCCCCCCATCCTCTTCCCCAGATGGCAGGATGACCAGTAGATGTTAAATATATTAAAATACAAATTAGATACACAATAAGTATACATGACCAAACCGTTATTTTGCTGTACAAAAAGAATCAGACTCTGAAATGTTGTACAATTAGCCTGTGAAGGAAATCAAAAATGCAGGTGGGCAAAAATATAGGGATTGGGAATTCAATGTAATGGTTTTTAGTCATCTTCCAGAGTTCTTTCTCTGGGCGTAGCTGGTTCAGTTCATTACTGCTCCATTGGAACTGATTTGGTTGATCTCATTGCTGAGGATGGCCAGGTCCATCAGAATTGGTCAATATATAGTATTGTTGTTGAAGTATATAATGATCTCTTGGTCCTTCTCGTTTCACTTAGCATCAGTTCGTGTAAGTCTCTCCAGGCTTTTCTGAAATCATCCTGTTGGTTATATAAATGTTTTTTCCAGATGTGGGACCTATTCTTGAACACAAAGTTTAGGATGTTGCTGAAGACGGCAGAATGTAGAGGGTTTCTGGCTTCCTTAAGACCAAAAACTCAGCCTTTCTTCTTATAGTCTAAGTTTACTTTAGCTTTGGGGCCTATCAAATCACCCTGATGACTCACTGTGCTTGCAGCTCACAAAAATCTTTAGATCTTTTTCATATAAACTGAGTTTATCCATGGTGGATTTTTATACTTTTGAAGGTTCTTTGTTGAAGTCAGCTATAAGACAGTTTTATCCCCTTTAAATCCATCCTATTAGATTTGGTCCAGCATACTGTCTTATCAAGCTCTTCTTGGATTTTGACCCTGTTACTGATGATTTCACTATCCCTCCCAGTTTTGTGTCTTCTGCAAATTTAATAATCTGAATAATACATGCCATAATAATGCCATCTAGACTTTTATTTAAGTCCTTGATAAGAATATTTTATATTATAGGACCAAACTTGACTGCCTTGTATATTTCATTGAAAAGTTCTTTTTTAGATTTACATTGAGCCTTTTGAGATTGCGTTAATTCAATTTGGATACATATAATTATACACTCATCTAGCCCCTTCCCATCTTATTTTTTTTCCACAGAAATTTAGTAGATATCTCATAAAAAAACATGATAGACTTGTCAAATACTTAACAATTTATGTAAACTTGATCTATAGAATTGCCTTGAGTTACCAATTTCTAATTATCCTGCCAAAAAGAAAATAAAGTTGTGATTCTTGTTAAAATTTTTAGATAAAAAATAATGTTATAGACTTTTGCTTGATATTAAAGTCAACTTTGTTGGCTATGCTTTGTATTTACCATTCTCTTTCTATTTTTAAGAATATTTTCCTTTTATAATTCTGTGGTAATTCTCATTCTCCACTCTCTTTCCCAGATTCCCTGACAGAGGCTAAGCAATCATGGATGGCTGCCTGTTCTACCAGGCAGTCTGAGCTGTAGTTTGTTTTTTTCTACTTGGTGATATAAATTAAGGGTAGCTGGGTACTTTCTTCTTTTTATTATATTAATCAGTTCTTTATTGGGGTCATTTCTGTCCTGCCCTTTTTAGTCTAGAAATTACTTTCCTCAGACAAAAGAGAATCAGAGGAAGAGTCAGGCATCTTCTGTTTTTCTCCATCATTTTTATTATAGTTTCACTCATTTCAGACAGAAACCCTATTCTTTCCTTGAGTCTCCTCTCTTCCTCAAAGTAGCTTTAAAAACTTAACAAACCTTTTTGCCTTTTCCCTGCCATTCTTAGCCAGGACCATGGCACATGTTTGTAAATTATACTATGGTCCTCCTTTGCTTCCATCTTTTGTTATTTATTTTAAAATTTTATGTTGATCAGTTCCCCTTGTATTCATGTGATTTCCACAGACATTTCCTTCTTTTTCTTCACACTGGAATTATTTTATCTTTGTATCTTTAAGCCATTCACCTCAAGTCGATATAGCTAGTCTTATCAGATGTGGGATTCAAACCTAAGTCCTCCTGACTGTAAACCTAGAATTCTTTCCACTAAATTATGCTACCATATTGCAGGGAGGCTTGGGCTGAAAATGTCCAGGAGATTTTTAATTTGTCAGTTAGTGTTTGAAATATCTCCCCTTCTCCCTCCCCAGCTTTGTTCTCTTACTCCTCCTTCTTCCCTCTTCCCCTCCCCTCTGCTCCATTCTTGCATTTTGTATATAGAAAACTTTGTCTCCCACATGTCTTCCGTTTAGGCTTTTATTTCCTGAAGTTTTGTATTGGCTTATTTGTAGAAGGAGCATTGAATCGGCTTTCCCCTTCTTTCTTACAGAGGAAGAAATCAACAACATGAAGAGTGAGTTGGAGAAATACGGGATTCAGATGCCTGCCTTCAGTAAAATAGGGGGAATTCTGGCAAATGAGCTCTCTGTGGATGAAGCAGCACGTAAGGAACAAGGGATTTATGTATTCTGGTGGGATTATTGTCACACTTTCAAATAATTCAAATTGTGTTAATCAGAGTTTAAGGTTTTGGAAGGATCTGGTGAGTATTTCAAATTCATTAAACAATTAGAGGAAAACATTGCCTTAAAGCTTTTATGTCAGAAAAATATTTCCTACCCATGAATCAAAATTAGCCAAGATTTCTTGAGAGAAATAGCAGTAGAAATGAATCATGAACATCAGATTGAGGCATCAAGGATGGATGAGATTGTACTGGTGTCAGGCTCTGGGTATTGGAGAGACTTCTAGATGAGATTTTTAACTCTTAGAGTTTGGCTTCATTGTTCACATGTGAAAGATAAAACAACTTGCGTTTGTTGGGACAGCAAATAAAATTTTCCCTTCAGTCCCTAAGAGCACTGACTCTACGGTACCAGACTCTGGTCCAGATTCTACAGGTGGAGGATTGGAACAGGACGAGAATGGCCTGGATTACTTTCAGGAAATTACTGAACTCCTTCAGTGAACTATATAACACCTTCCCAAAATAAGGGCTCATATTTTAATACCAGCATTCTGTTGGTGTTGCTTTTTGTTAGAGGCATAGAGAAATAGAGATATAATGGTCTCTGAAAAATTGAAAATGACTTTTGACACAAGAGATAATGAGAAGGGTGAGAAGAATGCAACATGGACCCAGTGAGGAACTTAATAGAACAGAAGGAAGTAAAAGATGTCATCAGAAAATACATCATACAAAGACAAGGTGGGCTGATCATGCAGCAAGGGCAAGGTAGCCAAAGTACTTCACTGGCCCCAGAGATTGTGGAAGGCCTCTGTCATATTTGGTGGATGCCCTGTGTGAAATTCTGGGAAGCCATGGACATTTGTGCACACAATGCTCCCCTCTGGCTAGGCAGTTGTCTACATCAATGGAAGGAAGAAACAGATTGATGGTATCTCACTTCCTCTTGAGTAGTAAGCTCTATTCCTTTGATAAGATGTTTGAAACGGTATGAGGAAGTAGATTCTGTGCTCTTATTATTTGGAAATAGATGTATTTTTTTTAAACTACAAGAACAGTGTTGGAAAGTTAGGGGCTGTACACAAATACTGTCTTTAATAATATTATCCTCACTAATAATGAATAGTAATAACATTCACTTTATGGGGCTTTAAGGTTTGCAAAGTGTTTTACCTAGAGTGCGAGGTTGGTGAGACATATTATCCTCATTTTACAGATGAAGAAATTCAGCTTATAGGGCTGGTGACCCGCTTAAGATCACATGGCTAGGAATTTAAGAATTCATTTAGTTCAAACCCCTAATTTTACTTAAGAGAATTGAAGGGAGAGTCAGTATTTAAACCCACATCTTTGATATTAAGTTCAGGATTTGAATGCAGCACTACTACCAAATTCAGATAATGGGGAGAAAGATGAGAGCGCTGTGGAACTTACAGATTAACCCAGAAGTGCAAGGTGGGCTAGATGTGAGGGCAGTGTCATTCTTCTCTTCAGTGACAGACCCTCTGGCCACTGACTAGGGCATTTTTCAGTGTCATTCCTCTGCCCTTTTCCAGTCAACAAGAGGATGTTTCCAGAGGGATTTGTTCCTCTTGCTAGAGTGCCACTAGCTCTAGAACCCTGTTTGCTACTGGATATTGGTCTCCACGGACAAAGGCTAGTAAAGGGGTTGTGAGTTTTCAGAGTTGATTATCTTGCAGAAGTTGAGTTTTTGAAGACAATGATGAATCCAGGAGAGCAGCCAGATGGGGAATGAAGAGGTGCCTACCCTGGGTCCCCTCCTTCACAGGAAGAGGCCGAGAACTAATTTTTTTTAACCTTTGCTCTTTATTGCTTTTCATTTGTGAAAAGAGTCCATTTATCCATCTCTGTGATGAGGGACTGTGTAATTAACTTACGCATATTAATGCCTAATTCTGTATAAATGTGGTGTTCTATACTTTTATTTTTCCAGTGCATGCTGCTGTTATTGCCATCAATGAAGCCATTGAACGTAGAGTTCCTGCTGATACATTTAGTGCTTTGAAAAATCCCAATGCTATGCTGGTGAATCTTGAAGAGCCATTGGCTTCCACTTATCAGGATATACTTTACCAGGCCAAGCATGACAAGATGGCAAATGCAAAAAATCGGGTAAGAATGAAAGTTCTTTGATTAAGGACTTGCAGATTTTTATTTCTTCACATTAGGCTTATGGATTGACTCTGTTGTTTATTGCATTTCACCTAGCTGTTGTTTCGTTTAGCTCTGAATCTGTTTTATTAACCCTATTAAAGAGCATTTCTGGCGAAAAAACAGTCTCTAAATTTCAGTATAACTTTTCTTCATTTTCAGCTTTTTAAAAAATTGAGATGATTGTGCATTGTGGTTATTCCAGGGCCTGTTAAAATTGTAGTTAACTTTAAGAGTTTTGGTATGAATAGTTGCTTGACCATACAAAATGTACAAAAACTCATTTAGGAGTTTATATTTACTCTTCATGTTGGGAGTCTTTAATTTAAGACATTTCAACTTTGTGGAGATCATGGCAGAATGAAACTAATTTCAATTCTATAAGTTTCCTCATACATGGTCTTCTACAGCAAGGGTTAGCGACCTCCTACACAGATGCAAAGGATGCATTGTAAATTAGTTGCTGCCACCAAGAGCCTTTCTTAGTACTAGTGGGCAATTTGACTAGTTGACAGTCAAAAGGAGACAAGGTGTGTTACCCTTCTTCCTCACTTGTCTATCCTTGGGGTGCAAGAGAGGAGCTGTCCACACCTTGCAAGTTTTGTGTCTTTTATTGCTCGGGATTCTCTTCTCACCAATAATGTGTTGAGGAGATAGTGGGGGATAGAATGGCTAGCCGCCTCTCTAAGCGTGTTTGTATATGACCCCTCTATTCTCTTATTCCTAATAAGCCATTTTAAATATGTAGCTGGTTATAGGTATTCTTTTTTTTTTCCCCCTGAGGCAATTGGGGTTAAGTGACTTGCCCAGGGTCACACAGCCACACAGTTAAGTGTATGAGGCCAGATTTGAACTCAGATCCTCCTGACTTTAGGGCTGGTGCTTTATCCACTGTGCCACCTAGCTGCCTCTATAGGTACTCTTTTAAAGATCATGTGTTTATTATAAATGAGTTAAATCCTTTTGTTTCTTTTTTTCTGAATGCTCTTGATAAGAGTTTAAAAATGGATTTTTTTTGCAGCATAAGTATTTTTATACTTGAGAAATCAAATCTATATAATGATTTTTAGAGCCCTATCAAATGTGGCACATGTGTGAGCCATGTTTATATTTGTTATCCAAGACGGGCAAAGGTACTTTGTAACCCAACAGGGAAGAACCTGTGCTGATTTTGCTTTGTCTCATCCTTAGACAGAAGATTCTGAAAGAGAAAGAGATGTTTATGAGGAGTTGTTGACTCAGGCGGAAATTCAGGGAAATATAAATAAAGTCAATAGTAAGTATATCACTGAGTACACCAGTGACTATCTAATGGGATATATGTACCCACAATGAGAGGAGAGTTGGGTTCTTCCTGGTTTGGTGGTAGAAAGGCATTCATTGATTCTGTATCTTCCATTCATTTTCTGCGCAGGAGGCCTTGTTTCCTTGTATATTTCTCTCTCCTTTCTCTCTCTGCTTCCCCTCCCTCCCACTTTCATTCAGGCATCCTTACCTCACACCACATGACTTTAATTAGCTTCCTGACTGGTCTCTTGGTCTTCCATTTCTCACTCCTCTGATTTGCCTTGTACATCACTACCAAGATAGTCTTTCATAGGTACCTTAGAGTTGTTCTGTTGTTGTTGTGGTTAAGAACCTCTTCTATTGAGTCTTCTTTGATAAGGAAAGATAAGATTTCTTTATCCCCAGTTGTATTATTACTATTTCTCCATTGTACCTTCACAGAAACTCCACTTTAAGGTCCACCTCCTTATATGTACCGTGCTCACTGCTACCTAGTGTTGCTCTCCATTTAGATGTCCTTTCATGCTCCTTTCCTTCAGTCCAGATCTCACTCATCTCAAGTCTGCTGCTGTGAGGTCTTCCCTGACTCACATCACAGTGGATATTTCCTGTAGCAGCTTAAAGTATAAAGTTAGAGGGAGATAATTAAAATGCTCTCTTGTGAAGCTCTCATGCCTAATTCAATGCTTTGTATTTAAATATTTGCTGAATGGTTGAACATTTGTAGCAGTGTTTTCTAAATAACTTGGAATTATATATAACCCATTTGCTAAGAACACACAAACATACACACATGTATTTTAATTCTTGTATTAGTCCTTTGAACTAGAGATAGCCAAATATAGCCTCATTTTTAAAATAGAGAAACTCCGGCAATGGGTAGCAATTGTATTATTACAGTAGCGTGTAGTATATGGACTAGATTTCTGAGTTCTTAGGCTGGTGTCTTCTTGTCATGGAGAAGGCTTGGGTGAATGTTCAGCCTTTGTTCTTCCCCCTTCCAGCATATTCTTCATTAGCCAACGTGGACCTGGCTTTAGAGCAGGGAGACCCAGTGGCCTTATATCAGGCACTTAGGGCCCCAGCTCTGGGCCTTCGAGCACTGCAGGAGGATAACTGTGATTGGTACTTCAAGCAGCTCCTGAATGAGAAGCAGCAGAAGAAGCAGGTAAGGAATCATTCAGCACCGGGGAGAGTTAATGTATTTGAATCCTTTATTGTCCCATCAATATTTGTCAGGAGGCTCCAATTTTGAGAGTTTTCCCTTTTACACATTTCTTTGTCTGGAAGCTGTTTAAAAGCTGTCTGCTCACAGCTTTAGGGCTAACAGGGACCTTCAAAGCCTTTAGTCTAAACCCCTTATCCAAAATGTGAGGAAGGTAAGGTTTAGATAAGTGAATGTCACACAGCAAGTGTGTGACAAAGGCAGGATTCGAATCCATGACTTCTGACTCCAGACCCAACATTTTTTCATTGTATAAGGTAATTATGCATGTTAACTTAATGCATGTGAAGCATATGGGTTATGGACTAAGAAAGTTCCTATTTAATTCAAGTATTAAAAATTTTTGAAACCATAATATTTTTGTAACTGTGGATCATTTGGTTGGGAAGAAGTATGGATTGAATTTTATCCTGCGAATGAATAAAGCTTTAGATAACTCCAATCAACAGTAGGCTGAAATGTTCAGATATTTTTTACCATCTCTATTATGGATTCTTGCTGAGAATACAGAGCCCATGGAAGATTTCTGGGAATGTTCATTTGTTTTTTTCAGACTGGGGTGATTGGTCCATTGCAGAAGGAGGACCTGCAGGCTGCTGTGGATGCTGCTAACCGTGCAGCCCTGCAATATCAGAGAAGTAGGTGCTACAGGAGTGATGGTTGGGTTAGGGGACTAGGGACAAGACGAAGTATTACAGTAAAATGCTGCAGGACAATTCCAAGTCAGTCTAGCCCTGTGAGAGGTGCTGCATGTGCCAGAAAACCACTGGGTATCCTTCATGGGATGGGAGATATTCCTAGAGCTGGAGTGGAAGCTGGAATGAAATGAAGTCATGCATATGGACCTGCAGCCACTTGGCAGTCAGTCTCAGTGAGTCTTCCTAGTTTAGAGACTTCAGCAAACTTAGCTGGTTTTTGGGCCCCTTTGTTGTTAAGTTTGGCATTTCTGTACAAACTTGGAAATTCTCTAAACAAATGAGATTCTGATAGGTGTGCAATAGTAAAAATAGCAGCTAACGTTTGTGTAGCAATTACTGTGTGCCAAGCACTATTTACTACAACAGCTTTGAGAAGTGTGTACTATTATTATCCCCATTATATATATGAAAAAATGTAGAGACATACCTTCTCCACAATAATCAAGTTTAATGATATCTCTTTCTCTTCTAAATACTATTTGCAGAGGAAATTGAGAATTCTAACTATTTGCAGCAGCCTTAGTTTTTTCCAAGAGGAATTTTGGATTGTTCTTGGAGGTGAATTTTAGAGAGGAAGTACTTTTGGGTAAAACTAACTTGGCAGATTCTTAAATCCATACGAACTTCTCATTTTATACCTAGCCTGAATTTATCCTCTTTCTTTTTAAAGCATTTCCTGTAATGATTTGTAGAAATATTTCTTTTCTTGGACAGGAAAGTGGAACTAATTAGCCAAAATGAATGAGCCAAAGCTTACAGATTTATGGTCCCTTTTAATCTAAGTACTGTCCCAGAATATAAGTGCACCCAACATCCCTAGCTCTGTCCCTTTGCCTGACTGATCATTGCTTCCCCCTTCTCTCCTTCCCTACCTGGAGGCCACTTTGTAGAATTCCTTTCTCTCCTTATTGAACGGCAATCAGGCTTTTCTCTTGGTTGCTGTTGCCACCTGATGGCTGTGCAGGGGATGTGCCTTACCTGACACTTCTTCCTCCATAGTTTCCTCTCTCTTTCAGAGCTCAATTAATTCTTTAGGCAGTCTTTTCAGTTTAACATGATTCTTATGCCCCTACTGTGTTCCAGAATCTGAGGGGAAAAAAAAGAAAAAAGGAAATTATTCTCTGCCTTCAGTGATCTTTCATTTTGTCTAGTAAAATAAAGAAGCAAATAGTATTTAGTAGAGAGAGATATAGATCATTAAACTTGGTTATTGTGGAGAAGGTATGTCTCTAGTTGAGCTATGGAGGAAGACAAAGATTTGGGAGTTACACATGAAGGAGGAGTTCTACCCTGGGAAGGAAGTTATGCAAATGAAGCAACAGGAAGTGGAATGTTAAGGGTGGTTAATAGCTAGTAGTCCAATATGGCTGGATTGTGTAGTAATCAAAGAGAACTAATGTGACGTAAGCGTGGGAAAGGTAACTTTGAGTCAGGTCCCAGAAGGCCTTAAGTGCTGGATGGAAGAGTTTGTATTTTGTCTTGAAGATAATAGAGATTTAAAAAAATTTTTTTTTAAAGTAAGAGAGTAACAGAGACTCAAATTCTTATATAAAGATGCTTTTAGAACCACAAGCCATTATATAGCTTTAAGGAAATCTATTATGTTGAATATTTTGAGCAGAGAATAGAAGTGGTGTTTGAGAAATATTAATCTGGTGATGGGGATAGCGATAGATTGGAGGATGAAAAGTCTGATCATGGGGAAACCTAGTAGGAAGCCAAGCTTTAACATGAAAGATCCTGCATCGGCTCATTTTGTCTAGTGACTTTAGATTGTTAGTAAACATATATTAAGTCTCTACTCTAAATTCTGAGGAGGCAGCGACAAAACAGCCCCTTTTCTTGGGAAGTTCACATTGGTGGAGCCAACATGTACATGCCAGATAGATGGTGAACAGGAGAAAGCCCTTGACGCAGGCAGCGCCTCAGCTCGAGAGTCTGAGAGGCGAGCGTGAGGCGGGGGTAACAGCCACTGTGCCGAGGCCAAGTGCAAGTGGGGTGTCTGAGGAGCAGCCTGCAGGCCTAGCTGGTGAGGTCGTAACATGTGAAGCAGGGGAAAGTATTTGGGGATTGGCAAATTAGGAAGGGTTTTATTTGCAGTACAACTTCCTGTTTAGTTCTGGAGGGAGTAGTGAACCTTTAGGGGATTTATTTGGAGCTTTAGAAAAATCACTTTGGCAACTGAGTGAGAGATCATTTGGGTTGGGGAGACCGTTGTGGCCTGAAGACCAAGTGGAAAGCTTTTGGGATAGTCCAGGTGAGAAGTTATGATGACTGAACTAGAATAGGGGTGTGAGTAGGGAGGAGACAGAGATAATGCTGGAAGGAATGGCAAGGTTTGGCAGCAGATTGTCTATAGGGAGTGAGCGAGAGAGAGAGGATGAACCTTCTTGGGTCTGAAGATGAAGTTGACAGTAATGCAGAAATTCAGAACGGGAAGGGTTAGTGGGAAAGATAATTCTCTTTTGGACATGTCTGAGTTTGAGGTATCTATGGGACATCCAGATTAAAATGTCCAGAAGACAACTGGAATGGCAGGACTCTAGCTCAGAAGAGAAATTAGCTTTAGATCTATAGATCTTTTCTAGGACAATATATATTAACTCCTCTTGTTAACTTTAAAGCCCAGGACACCCTAGCCACCACCTGTCTTTCTAGAATCATTGGACATTTTTTTCCCTTCCTCCATTTTGTATTGAAGCCAAATTGGCCTTTTATCCTTTCCATATATGGTACTCCCATCTCATTTCCATGTCTTTATAGTAACCATCCAGCATGCCTGGGATGACTTTCCCCTTTAATTCTGCTTTATAGCATCCATCTGTCTATCTCTCCTTTTAAGAGAGAGGGAGGAAAGGAAGCAATGAGAAGAGAAAAAAAGAGAACCAGAAATAGGGAGAGGATACAGGGGAGGGAGAGAGACAACAGAAGAAGGAAGGGAGGGAAAAAAAGGGTAGAGAAGAGAGTAAAGAAAGGTAAAGAGGATGAATGAGGGAGGACGAGACTGAGGGTTTTTTTTTTCTCCCTGAGGCAATTGGGGGGTAAGTGACTTGCCCAGGGTCACACAGCTAGGAAGTGTTAATTGTCTGAGGTCAAATTTGAATTCAGGTCCTCTTGACTTCAGAGCTGGTGCTCTATCCACTAGCTGCCCCCACCTTTTTTTTTTTTTTTTTTTTTTAATGCTAGGGTGGTTCTTGGGCAGCTGGGAATGAGCCATTCCATAGGGAGAAGTTGAAGATTGTGAGAGAGTGGGAATGAAAGAGGGAGCGAGGAGGAGAGAGACAGAATGGGTTGAGATCATGGTGCAGGTGGAGGGGTTTAGTCTTGGCAAGATGGGCCACTTCTTCATTTGAGATTGGAGTTAAGGAGAAAATAGGTGGGGGGTGTGTGTGTGTGAGTAATTGAGGTGAAGAGGGAGAAAAAGAAATTTCTTTGATCAAAATTGGGTATTTCTGTTAAGGTTGCTTTTCTCATCTCTTGTTCATATTCCAGGATTGGCAGCAGTGACTTCAATTAATGCTGCAATCCGTAGGGGTGTTGCTGAGAAGACTGTGTCAGAGCTGATGAATCCAGAGGCTCAGTTACCTCAGGTGTTTCCTTTTGCTGCTGAACTTTACCAGAAGGAGTTGGCTACTCTACAGCAGCAGAGCCCAGATGTAAGTAACTGAACCTGTGCAGTTTGTGAGGGTCAAAGTATAGAAGGAGTCTTCACAATCATTAGGATAATTCAGTATCATTCCTCAGCATAGCTTGATAGCATGTTCTTTCCAGGTAATAAATGACTTTCATACGGATTCTATTGAAATACCTCCTTCCCTTGATAATAGGTGACATTCCTCACACCTGTTTCCCCCCCCCTCCTTTTGTTTTCTCTCTGTGTTTTGTATAGCATAACCTTACCCATCCTGAACTCTCCGTTGCAGTCGAGATGTTGTCATCAGTGGCCTTAATCAATAGGGCTTTGGAGTCAGGAGATAGAAATACTGTCTGGAAACAACTTAGCAGTTCAGTTACAGGCCTTACTAACATTGAAGAAGAAAATTCCCAGAGGTGAGTGACCCAAGGAGGAAGAAATTTAGAAACCTATTTTAAAGATTCTCATGTTTTTCTTTAATAAATTTTGTATTTTTAATGAATTTTATATTTCCCCTTATGTCTGTTCCTCTTCCCTCTCCCAAAGAGCCATCCCATGTAACGAAGAATATGTTTCATCAGAAGAGAAGAAAAAAATTCACAAACAGCTCAATACATTAAAAAAATTTTTTTTGCACACGTGCATTGTCTCATACCTGTGGACTTCTCACAGCAAAAGAGTAGTGTGGGATATGTTTTCTCATATCTCTTCTTTGGAGCCAGAGAACATGATCCTTTCTTTTTAATTCACAACTTTCACTTTTAATTGCTTTAATGTTCTTTTCCTTTTACATTGTTGTAGTCATTTATTTAGTTTTTTTGACTGCTTCACTCTGCATCATTTTATGTTAATCTATGTTCCTCATATTTGTCATTTATTAGAGCACAGCAATATTTGTTATGCCATGTACCACAGTCAGTTTCCAGTGAAAAGGCATCTGTTTTGTTTCTGGTTCTTTGCTTTCACAAAAAATGCTATGTTAAATATTTTGGTGAATTTAAAATATAAGTCTTGTAGTATAATCTGAATCAAAATGTATGAACATTTAAGCACTTTATTTGCAAATTCCAAATTGCTTTCCAAAGTGATTGGGTGCAATTGAAAACTCCACCAATACTAGTATATCTTTCTATGACCCTTCCAACATTGATTATATTGATTTTGCCAACTTGTTGTTGATGAGGTGAAACCTCAAGTTTGTTCTTTATTATGATTTCTCTCGTTATTAGTGATTTGGAGGATTCTGTCATGGTTAATAGTTTGCAGTTTTTTGGGTTTTTTTTGATATCTGCTTTTAAAAAAAATAATAGTGGCTTTTAATTTTTTCAAAATGCATGCAAAGATAGTTTTTAGCATTTACCTTTGCAAAACCTCATGCTTCAAATTTTTCTCCTCTCCCCATCTCATCCCTCCTCTAGACAGTAAGCAATCCAATATAGGGTAAACATGTGCAATTCTTCTAAATATATTTTCACATTTATCATGCTGCACAACAAAGATCAAAAGGGGAAAAAATGAGAATAAAACAAGCAAATAAACAAACTAAAAAAGGTGAAAATACTTGTTGTGGTCCACATTCAGTTCTTTACTCTCTCTGGATGCATTTGGCTCTCTCCATCCCAAATCTATTGGAATTGGCTTGAAATCACCTCATTGTTGAAAAGAGCCAAGTCCATCAGAATTGATCATTACATAATCTTGTTACTGTGTACAAGGTTCTCTTGGTGCTACTCACTTCACTTGGCATTATTTCATGGAAGTCTTTCCAAAAACTATGAAACCATGATGATTGCTTCTTATGGAACAACAATTTTCCATAACATTCATATACCATAACTTAACCAGCCATTCCCCGGCTGATGGGATGTACACTCAGTTTCCAATTCCTTGCCACTGCACAAAGGGTTTCTGTAAATATTTTTGCACATGTGGGTCCTTTTCCCTTTTTCATGATCTCTTTGGGATACAGGCCCAGTAAAGACATGCAATTGTTCTTTTTTTTTTTTTTTTCCCCTTAAGGTATTCAGGGTTAAGTGACTTGCTCAGGGTCACATAGCTAGGAAATGTTAAGTGTCTGAAGCCAGATTTGTACTCAGGTCCTCCTGACTTCAGGGCTAGTGCTCTATCCACTGTACTACCTGCCTCAAGGTGTAGAGAAAACGGATCTCTAAAATGTCAAGGGAAATGACAGAAGGAAGGAGGGAGCAGTAGTGGTTCCAGACATTCAACTCCAGATGACCCAGCTGTCATCAGTCTGTCTGGTGTTGGCTGAAAAGAGAGAGAAGTGGGTCAGTTTGACAAAGGAGAATCATAAATGATATTCTTGGATTAATTAACTCATGTGCACCAATTACTTAGGAAAGAATTCCCTCTATCATGAGAATTATTAAAGAAACTGGAAAGCAGACTGTCAAAGATCAAGCTTCTATCATTATCTTATGTAGAAATCCATATTAAATACCAGTGACCTGATTATCAAAAATCATGACACTAAAAAAATTAGAATAGAAACATTATATACTGTTCATAAATTGAATACGTGTATCTTTAACCAAACAAAGGATGGGCAATTACAGAAGAAAAATGTTCATTTATTAGCTTCTTTTTATAATCCCTGTTCAATCTTATTTGGAGACAATGTGATTTGTGGATTGCCTCTTCTCATAGGAATTGCTTAATTGGACCTTTGGTTTCAGTGTTTTGTCTTCTGAGGAACTTGTACTGTTGTATTTTGGCATTTGATCTACTTTATAGCTTACTTTGCATTCTTATACATTCTCCCAGGCCCCAGAGCACTTTTTAAAAAGAAAATGCTCAATTTCACATTGGTTGTCTTGATATGCATGACTTAATTAATGCCCTCTTCTCCCTTATAGCTCTTGGTTTCCATCTCTCTTTCTTGTTTCTCCCATGTTAATTCAGAAGTTTTGGTTCTGCTTACACTGTGACTTCCCTTCTTTTTCATTTTGGCATCAGGTATATTGATGAACTAATGAAGCTGAAAGCCCAAGCCCATGCAGAGAATAATGAGTTCATTACATGGAATGATATTCAAGCTTGTGTGGATCTTGTGAACATGGTGGTGCAAGAGGAAAATGAGCGTAAGTGTGCTAACATCCTTCCAACTCAGACAGAAACTGCTGGTGCCATTAAAAGTACTGTTTTTAGTGAAAAATGAATATAAAATAAAACCCAAGAATCAACCTCTGTCTCCTCCCTCCCTCTCCTCTTTTTTCCTTCCTTTTTCCACTCCCCTTATCATCATCCCTGAGAGTTACTAAAAAAGGGGAAAAGGTACTCTTTGGCTGAGAAAGAGGACATAACCTTGTGTGCTCTTAAACGAGGACTGCTAATTATTATCATTTTCAAAGGAATTTAATTTTGAGGTGTGTAATACTAAAGAAAGATTCTGAAATATACAGGATAGCAATTCATCATACACATTCAAAAATTGAATGAAGATAGAAAACAAATTTACTTGATAATGTATCTTTTTTATTTGATGGTGATTATTTGGTCTGCAAATTATATTTTTTGCTGGGCACAGAAATAAAGATTACATTGCAGTTCCTATATTCTGAAATACCTTTGGAAATAAATAACTGTTGTCTAGTGAAAAGAGCTTTGGGTGTAGATTAGAGGCTTAGATTTGCAGTTTGATACCTTCTGCCTTTCACTTATCCCTCATATTCTGTTTACTTATTTGTGGCTCTTCCAGTTGTGAGTCTATGATCCTGGGATCTTTTTAGATTTTTGGTTGGAAACTCACTCTCAAATATTTAGGGATTTATTTCAATTTGGAAGACTTGATGGAATGCCACTGTGTCAAGCACTGTAGCATAAACTAGAAGATCTTGCAAAGCTTAAATTCTAAATTCATTTTATGCTTATGTTGCTTATAGCTCAGGAAGGAGATGAGATGCTGCTAACTTTGACATAGAGTATTTCATGAAAAGCATATTGGAAAGCTGTAGAATAATGTCGCTCTCTTGTTGTCTAAAGGGAAAATAATCACTGACTAAGGATACGAGAGAAAATTTTGTCAAGGTAGTTAGCATTTTAAAAAATATTTTCCAATTATGTGTGAAAATAATTTTTAACATTTGTTTGGGAGGTAACATTTGTCTTGGCCGCACACAGCAGTACTTAATTAGTAAGTAAGCAAACGGTTACTAAGCACTTCTACTGTGTCAGCCATCATACTGTGTGTTGGGGGTGATACAAAGAAAAACCAAAAACAGTTTCAGCTTTTATGGAGCTTACATTCTAATCAGGGAGATAACATAGTAAAGGAATGGAAATTTGGAGGGCATGTCACTAGCAGATCAAAAGACTTCTGAGGAAAGTGGCACTTAAGTTGTCTAAAGAAAACCAAAGATTTTTAGTTAGAAATAAAGGGGATAGAAAAAGAAAGAGAGCAAAAGACAGAGAGGTAGAGACAGAAATCAAAGGGAAAAGGAGAGGGAGGGAAAGAGAGCACTTGAGACAAAGAGGACATATCAGACTTGGGGAACAGCTAGTGCAAAGGCATGGCTATCTGCTGAAATGGTTTAAGTTTGTGTTACCCTTGTGTTACCCTTGGAATAAAAATCAGGAAATCATTAATTTTTTTCTTTTACATGTTGGAGTATAACTGAAGCTTATGACAAAGAGCAAATGTTCTCCAGTATCACATGAGGTTTAAAATAAAACAAATAAAAAGAAAACAATTTGGAACTTTGTAAAAAACAAAACAAAACAAAAAAACTTTTCTTTCATTAGTTAAAAAGTATATAGTGTGTAAGATTTAATTTTTCCTTTTAAAAATAGTTAATTACATATTAACTATTATATTATTGAATTATAATTATATACATTAACTAATAAAATAGCTATTAATATATTTTATTTTCTTCATTATCATATATGTATGCATCCCTCTCCCTTCTCTGCTCAGTTATCCTTTATAAAGAAAGAGGAGGGAAAGTGTTTAGTAAAACAACCTATCAGCCAAGGCTGAATATATACAATGTTTCTTACTTATAGTATCCTACATCTTTAAGAAAGTGAGGATGGGCAAGAGGGGAGGGAGGAGGGAGAGATCCAAAGCCAAAAATAAAATTGAATTGAATAGGGGGAGAAAAAATTAAGGGAAACATTTTTGGTCATCTCTTTTTTTGGGCCAAGTTTGGTCAACTTGTGTAATCATAATGACACAGTTCACTTTTTTTGTTTCTTTTTCTTTTCTCTTCCACCCTCCCTCTTTGGTTCCTTTGCATTTCCATTGTTGTCATTGTGTTGCTTTTTTTTTTTTTTTTTTTTTTTTTTTTTTTTTCTGATCTGCTTACTTTACTTCACATCAGTTTCATAAATGTTGCCATGTTTTTCTACAGCACTCATAATTTCTTCTGGTATAGCAGTGTTCCACTGCATTCATGAGCTACAGTTTGTAGAGTAGTACAATTTGTCATTCCCCAACTGATAGGCATCTGCTTTGTTACTGGCTTTTTGCTATTATAAGAGTGTTGTTGACAAATCTTTTGGAGTTATGTTAAGCTTTGACCTTCTTGGGATATAAGCATGACTGTTATCTTTGAGTCACATTTCTGTCATTTAGTATAATTCCCAATTTCTTTTCATAACAGTGTGGTCAAATATAATGTAGATTAAGTAAACAGGAAATATATAAACTGAATTATAGATACCATTATGTGGTAACTTTAGTAAAAACTAAAGTTTTAGTTTTGATTGATTTTTATATATGCTGTTTGGAAGAAATCTTACAGCTTAGACCAAGTGATCTGTTTTGAATGGAACCTGGTTAAGTCAGAATTTGGCCTTTTCATAATTTCTTTCCCTTTTGTTGATGTCTCATTATTTCCTTTTTAGGGATTTTAGCAATTGGCTTAATTAATGAAGCACTGGATGAAGGTGATGCAAGAAAGACTTTGATGGCCTTGCAACTTCCGTCAGTCAAACTTGATGGAGTACACACTCATATTGCCCAGCATTACCAAGATACACTGATTAGGGCTAAGCGGGAGAAGGCACAGGTGAGTTAAGGGCCTCTGAAGGCTTCTGTGAGTCACAGGACTTTTGCTGTGTTAGCACCAGACTGGAAGTGGATACATTGGGCTATTTATTCAATGGTTATCTGAGTGTCTTGTCACATATGATATGCTTAATCAGTGTTTGCATTGAATTCAGTAGTAAATATCCACTCATTGCCTACACTGGGCAAGGAATTATTGCAGGATTTGCAGAAGTTATAAAAATATATGAAATTTAGTCCTTGCCCTCAAGAAGCAAGCAACTTGGAAAGTAGAATAGACCTACTTACAGTCAGTGATTTCATTAATGGGGAAAAAAAAAACCCACAAGAAATTTTAAAATAAAATTAAAAGACTGAAAAAAAAAAAAACAGAAGAAAATATAAGGAAACTTATAAAATATAATATACTTCATATTAAATATATGAAACTATAAATATATGAAAATATAATAACTTCATATTAAAAACAACTGAGAAATAGATTAAGAAAAGATATTTAAAAATCATTATATTTTCTGAAAGAAATGACCAAAAAGAGTCTACACATCATATTTTAGGAAATCATTTAAAAAAAAAAAACCTTCCGATATCTTTTTGAACCAGGGGGCAAAGTGAAAATAAAAACAATCAGTTACCTCTGGAAAAAAAACCTTTTATTGAAAACTCTCAAGAACACGATAGCCAAAATCTAGATCTTTTAGGTCAAAGAAAAAATATTTCAAGCAGCAAGAGAGAAAGAATTCAAATGCTGAGGCGCCATAGTTAGGTTCACAAGACTTAGCCTCCATCACTATGACTGATCCACACAGTGACAAGCAGTTCCAAAGGCCTTCTCATGAAACAGGCTACCCATCCTTGACACAGAGTTGATTGCACTTAGAGGGCACATTGACTTTTTTGGGGGGGAGCAAGAGGGCATAGTCAGTGCTAGAATTTGTTTTGCTTGATGACATATTTGTAATAAGGAGTTTATCTCTTTCTCAAGGTAGAGAAGAGGTGTGGGGGGGGGGTAAAGGGTGGAGATAGAAAAGAGACATTTTTTCATTGATTGAAAAAACAAAACTTAATTAAATTAATAGATCCTTTTTTACTCTTGCATGTACTTTCCATATAGTATACCTTGGATATCTAAATACGGGAAATTTACATGCTTTAAGAGTTTTATTTTGAGAATGTCTTTCTAAGGAACTCGTGGCATTGCAAATGTTGTTACTAATTCCTAGGAATAGGGCTTAGTTTCTGTTTTATAAATTAGCAAACTATTTGCTAATATAAGAGTTAAGTTAACCTATTTGAGAATAAATGATATTGTGAGGAAATAAGAAATAAGTCTTACATATCCAATTTATCTATTAACCCATGTTGTTACTTTGTAGGCAAATATGTAGATATATGTTTTGACTTCTAGAAAAATTCTCTATGGAACTTTAGGCCTCTGACCCACATGGGATGGAGGTGTGGGGGTGGAGGACAGAAGGAGAGTCTAAGCATTCTGAAACCCAGGAGATTAAAGGAGTAATTTTCCTCACTCATTCTGCTCAGTTTAAAGGGTCCTCTTTTATTTGAACCAACTGAGATGAAACTTCTGTTGGAACAGATTTGAGGTGAAGTCACTTCCTTTGACTGAAATAATGAACATTTTCAGAAGTTCACAGAATAGGATAAAGAAATAATAGAGAACCCCAGGCTTAGCTGGATGACTATAGATGAGGTGAAATTGCCTTTTTTAGACATGAGCTTAAGCTCTGAACCACTCTTAGTCATATTGGGAGTAGTTTTAGAAATCAGAGTCAGTTACCAAATTTAGCCACAAAAAGGTCTTAACTGGAACTTAATGAAATTCTAATCTTCCTGGTAATTATTAAAGTAAGTTGCTAATTTCTATTAGGTGTTAGTACCAATGTGCAAATATGAATACCACTGGTCTACCAATTTTATAGCTGCCTTTTATCTTTTTTAGTTAAATGAATTTAAAATGTTAAGGCAATTGTCAACATATGTACCCTATATTCTTCCATCCTTGCCCTTTCCCTCCAATCAAAACTGAACAGAACCAGAACTAGTGATCCCTAGATTAAGAATAAGCCAAGAAGAGAAATAACTTTTAGAAACTTTTAAAAAATTTCAAAGAAGAGATTTGTGGCCTAAACTTTTCAAAAACCTAGAAAACTAGCAGATTGGCCAATTTAGGCTTAATGTGAGGGAAGATTCTCATAAATCAATCATTCAAGTTTTTATTAAGTTTCTATTAGGTTACAAAACATTATGCTAGCTGTTGGGGGAGGCCATCAAGCTTAGCAGAGATATTCTTATTGTATGGTTCTCACACTTTAGTAATTGAGTCAATTATGTGAAGGGTGCCTCTTTGCATTACTGATGTATTGAGCTTTCAGAATACTAATTTAGTCCCAGGTTTTTTCCCCCATGAGTCATTTTTTAGTCATATCTTCCTTAACCTGTATTTGTACATTTGATTGTTTAAACTTCAGATGTAGGACTATGTGTTTATACTCCTGAAACTCCTTTCTTAAGTGTTCACTGAATGTACAGTATTATGTTAAGTGCTCAGTTATACATAGACAGTTTCTGATGGAGAAGCTTTTAGGATCATGAGTTTTTCATTCACTATTTGCTCTTTCTCTTAACTTCCTATTATTTGCAAATTTGTTAAATATGTTAAATATGCCCATCACCCCTGCCATAGATTAAAATGCTACACAAAAGTGATGGAGGCATGTGGCCTCCCACAGAAAGCCCTCCAAGTTGATGCTCTTTGATTAATTGATACTTGGGATCCAGAGTTTTTATCATTTTTCAATTCATTTTACAACTGTGTCTTAAGCAGTCCATGCCTCTCTATTCTGTCTCTAAGGTGGTAGGAGAGCTTTGTCATGTATCTTATTGAAAACCAAATGGCACTTGTGTCAGTAACTTTCCTCTGATATATCATTTAATCCAGTCAGAAAAAAAAAAATAAGGTTAGTGTTTAGTAAGATTAATTCCCCAGAATTTGAAATCATGCTAGTTTGATAATTACTGTTTCACAAATTCTTTATTCTCAAGTTTTTCTTTGAGAGAACTCTATAGCAAGAGAGATATGTGGAAATGATTCCATTGGAAGTTAAATTGAAGTTGATTGAAATCTTTAGTTTAGAGAATACAGGCATTGGAAGGGATATGAGAGCTGTCTTTATATCAAATGCTTTGTGGAGAAAGAGTACATTCTTTTTCTCTTTGATCCCAAGGGACAGAAATAGGAGCAAGGCATGAAAGGTTTCAGAAAAAGCAGATTTTATCTTGACCGAAGAAAAACAATTTGAGTTTTTATTTTCAATCAACAAGCACTTTTTTCTTTATATCTCACATTGAAAAAAACAGAAAAAGAAAAACCAAACTCTTGTAATTAAATACACCTAACCAAGCAAAACAAATTCTTTTGTCTCAGTATGTTCAAAAATGTATGTATCGTTCTGCATTTTGAATCTTTTCATCTCTCTATTATAAGATGGATAGAATAATTTATTGTTGGTCTTATGGAATTGTGTTCGGTCATTGCATTAATCAGAGTTCTTAAGTCTTTCAGTTGTTTGTCTTTATAGTGTGGTATAAATTGTTTTCTTACTTTTCCCATTTTACTTTGCATCATTCAGACAAAGTCTCAACAGACTTTTTTTTCTTTCCCTTTTGTCATTTCCTACCACACAAAAGTATTCCATTATCCTTTTACATTTGGACAATTGAAATAGCCTCTTAGTTTCCTCCCTTAAGTCTTTTCCCCTCAATCTGCTTTATATAATTAGTGTTGATAGATAAATGTCACTGAAATGTTTTTATCATGTCCTTACTCTTCTCATAAATATCTTCAGAGGCTCCTCGTTTATAAATTAAATTCTGAACCCTATAACTTAGCATTCAAACCCTTCACAGACTTCCCCTAAACAACTTTAGCAAGGATTCTTTTTTTTAACTTGCTAGAAAGAAGGCTTTTATTAATATTCTTTTAACAGATTAAAAAACAAAGTGTAACAGGCTTCCTTCCAACTCTAACATTCACATTCAAGCTAGCTCGCGCTCTCTCTCTCTCTCTCTCTCTCTCTCTCTCTCTCTCTCTCTCTCTCTCTTTCTCTTTTTCCCCTGAGGCAGTTGGGATTAAGTGACTTGCCCAGGGTCACACAGCTAGGAAGTATTAAATGTCTGAGATCAGATTTGAACTGAGGTCCTCCTGACCTCAGGGCTGGTGCTCTATCCACTGCTCAACCTAGCTGCCCCCTTTTCCAGTGGTCTTTAAACAGAATTAGGTATCACCATTTGAGATCACCTTTAGTCAGTTAGAATTAGTATAGTTAGAAGTATTATTAGTATAGTTATAGAAGTATAGTTAGAATTAAATGGTATCTAATCCTGAGGTCAAGTAATGCATATTAAACTAAATTTTTCCACAATATAAGTAAGGCATGAGCACATAATCACAAATAGGAAATACAGCACAAATAAGCAAAAAAATCAGGTAAAAAATTCATACAAACCCATCTAAAGGTGAGTGTGATCCACTTTCCAGAAATGTCATATATACATAACAGAATCTTGTTACCAGTCTGTATACAACAAGAACTTAGTTATTTCTAATTTACTTTTATACATGTTTACATAAAACTATGCACAGTATTCATCTCTCTTGTTTTTTGGAACCATTTTAAAATGTCTCGTTTAGTTTTTATGTGTTTATGTTAATGTGGTCAATGAGATTTTAAGTGCCTTCAGGATAAAGATCTTTTTCTCATCCTCCATGGAATAGCTGTTCAGTCGACATTTACTGATTTGATTTGAGAACTGTGTTTGAAATTTGACTCTAAGGAAAATTGTGGATTGTGGAGTTGCTGTTAACTCTTAACTTCTGCATCTTTTCCCTTCCCTCCTCCTCCATCTTTTCTCATCTGGCAGAAAACTAACTGATAGAGATCATTTTTTGGATCAGTTTTAAGGATATAATATTTACTGATTTGATTTGAGAACTGTGTTTGAAATTTGACTCTAAGGAAGATTGTGGATTGTGGAGTTGCTGTTAACTCTTAACTAATGCATCTTCTCCCTTCCCTCCCCTCCACCTTTTCTCATCTGGTAGAAAACTAACTGATGAGAGATCCTTTTTTTGATCAGTTTTAAGGATATAATATGCTATTCATCCCATAGACTACTTTCAGTGAGTTGTTTTTTGTAGAGTTTAAGATAATAATTAGGGAATGAATATTCCAAGACATATTCATAGTTCTAGGTTCAGCTTTTGTTAAATTGCTCTTTTGTTACCTCTTATATATGCAAATTTTGTGATCAAATATCTGTAAATCTTAATATTTAATGGAGCAGTGATCCTGTGGGTGTGTCTACATTGGTGCCAATTGTGACCCATTAATTCCTTCATTCTTTATGAGTCTTGTCCTTGTCTTTTCTTTAATTCTTCATAAAAGATATACCCAACATGCTGGAAATGTTCCCTTGTTTTTTTATGTTTTAGGATACCATTGCAGCAGTAGGGTCATCCCTCTGTTGTCTCTTACTTTTTCTGAAAAAGCTCAGAGTCCCATATATTTAGGAATGGAAATGACCTCATAGATTATCAGATCCATTTTTACTAAAATGACTTCCCTCCTGTTAAATTTTAGATCCAGCATATTGTCTTGTAACAACTGTCAAAGATAAATGTAGTGATGAACTAACTTGGTAAGGCACCTATGCAGCTGAATGGCTTAATCTGACCATTGTGTGCTTTGTGGCTACCTATATTTTTTCAGTGTGGATTATTAAACTAATCTCTTTGGAATAGCTATATGGAGGAGGCACAATATTCTGTTTGAATAGAAGCAACTTGAGAGTCTCACCATCAGATCAAGTAGGTTAAAATAAAAACTCCAACAAAACAATATACCAGGAAACCTTATGTTATTTATTATTCTTAGTCATTTGCATAGTTGACTATTAAATGTTCTCTGTAGAAAATATTTTGAGATACTTTGCCTATTCCTTTGATACATAGTATTAAAGATACTATCAGATCCATTTTCACTCCAAAGAGATAAATTTAATAACATGCACAGGAAACAAAAAAGTGGACAGAGAATATGCCTTGTCCAGCTTATAAAATTCAGTTAGATAAACAACCTATTGATTTTGTGGAGAGCTGAATATTGACATGTGAAGTTGGTGGTTACTGGTGTCATCTTTTTCTGGGTTATAATAGCATCTGTGGCCTTTTTCTTCAATTTTGAAAACTTTGCCTTTAAAACTTTAAAGTTATCTTTAAAACTCTGGGGGTCTGAATGTGAATTTCTCCAATATGTTTTTGGTTAGTTCCAGTCATCTTTTCTGACTTTTGGATCTTAAATATCAGTCCATGCCATGAGTTCTAAATTTAGTCATTTCACTATCATCACTAATAAGAGTATCATTGTAAAAGCACTGAGAGTTCTGTTCCATTTCATTGCTGTTTAATGTCCTTCCAGTTTTAGGTATGCATCCTCTTAGAATGATCTGTCTCAGCTGGTCTCATGTCAGATTCTGAGTCTGAATTTCTCTGAAACTTTCCTCCCTCCTACATTCCTTTTCAGTAGATGTAGATGGAAGTCTTCTTCCTCCTTCCTTTGTAATGTTTTACAAATAAGCTTTTGATCAATCAGTCATATCCGTAGTTTTTATATTTCTTTGCTTGTCAGGAACATCAAGTGTTTGCTGCATGAGGCATTTCTGAACTTTTTTCTGCCTCATTGTGGTTGAGTTTCACATCAGTTAAACTTCTTAAATGTTGATAGGCATTTCCTATTACATAAATGTTCAAAGGATAGGAACAGACAGTTGCCAAAAGAAATGCAAAGTATTTGCAACTACATGAAAGAATGCTTTAAATCCCTAATAATATGAAAAATGCAAAACGGCATACCTCATACCTTGCAAATTCACAAAAACGACAGCAATCAGGGTTAGAGGTGGATTGTGAAAAAATTTTGCATACTAAGGCAATGTTGGTGGAGTTTTGAAATGGTATATTTTGGAAAACAATTTTGGTTTATAAAATAAAGTGATTAAAATGTCCATATACTTTGTTTGAACCAGAGATCCCATTACTGTCTCCCAAGGAAACTATCCATTAAAAAAAAAAGTAACCATATATTCCAAAATATTTAAAACGGTACTTTTTGTGATAAATTGGAATTGGAAACAAAGTAGATGGCCCGTGAAACAGGGAGTGCTAAACAAATTACACTTGTGTAATGGAATACAAGATGAATATCTAGAAGAATGAAAAGATAAAAATATTTATGGAAATATAAAATTATGTGGAATGTTCACAGTGACTTCACTATATTCATAGTAAGCACAACAAATGGAAAATAATATGCCAAAAAAAAAAATAAATGAATATGTAGCAAAATTATAACCATCTAGCATGACTCAAATGAAAAGATATGAAAATATTCCCTCACTAAATTTTCTTGGGGGTGAGATGTTTGTAGATGTTGCATATGTTTTCAGACTTTTTTAATGTGTCAATAAGTTGTATTCACTTCCCTTCCTCCTAAAAATTACCATTTTTTTAATAAGAGATGGCTCCCTGGAAGGAGGGGGGGACGGATTCATGGAAATACTCTGGTGAAATAAGAAACAGAAATATCAATACAAACTTAAAAGTTTAAAAAAAGAAAGAAATGATGGTAGGATTCATATTTTTATATTTCCCATCCCATTCTCTTTGAAAAGAGCATTCATGATATAAAGATAGAAGTAGTGTACAAACATCGGACTTGTTTTCACTATTGTATGGATTGATATGTCTGATGATTTGGAGTATAATATGAAACAACTTTTTCATTTCTCTCTGAAGAGATCTTGTGAGATGTGTTTCCGTGAAGCTTTAGCTCAGAGCACCAAAAATTTGGTGTTTGAAAAGTTTTAAAATGCATGATTTTTAGCCCCCTTTTCTTTCATTCTATTACTGTCGCTGTACTAGAGGGTGCACGGAAGTTGGAAAGTTGCTTTTTATTTCCCAGTGTCTGAGAGCCAAAATTTGGTCACTTCTGCCTGAGCTCACCAGGGTCCTGGTGCAGCAGCTGCACCCCCTTTCTGGCCTTCCTACTTGGAGGAAAGTCCTAGAGCGCATGCTCTGCCAGTATGATCAGAGGAGGTTTTTTTTAGAACCTGTGTGCCTCTATATTTTGACCATCTGCTTCAGTCTTATCTTTGAGCTAGCCGGTTGCCTACTGGCCAATATTATACAATATTAAATTATGTTTTCCCTTCAAATGAAAGTAATTTCCTTCTCCTTTGTTTAGGAGTGAGTCTTTAGACACATGGGCATTTAAAATCTGCACCCCTTCAGTTTGCTAACCATTTGAATATTTGCTAACCTTTGGATATTTAATGTTGGTCTATTTGTCCAATTCTTAGGAAATTCAGGATGAATCAGCTGTCCTATGGCTGGATGAAATTCAGGGTGGGATCTGGCAGGCAAATAAAGACACAGAAGAAGCACAAAAATGTATGTATCAATTTCTGGTTTTGTTCTGTTATCATTTCTCTCTTAAGAGAATGCTGAAATGTGATTATGCCAGTTTCTAGTACGACCTGATTGTGTGGATATATTTTATATCAAAACTATTGTGTAGATGAATTTACAAATCTAAGATTGTCTTTGATGTGCTTCTTTTTTACTGATAATTTTTTTTTTTTAACATAGCAGACAGCCTAAATCAGTTACACAAATTACCAGCACATATTCCCTAATAGTTAAGTAAAAAACATAATGGAGTTATTGTGACTGGAAGAAGTCTTATTTTTCAGGCTTATTTCCCTTTTGTAATTCGTGATTTGTTTATGTACTTTAATTCTAGCAAATTGGTACCAACTTTGCCATTGACCAGAGTTTGGTTGCCATGTAATGTCTTACCTTACAAAGTTGTAGTCAATATACATACTCTTTTGGTTCTTGTTTTTTTTTTTTTTTTAAATCATTTTAGATGAACCTTTATGTGTTTTGTGATTTCATTGTGTAAGCAGTCTCTAATAATCCCACCTGCTTGTGTCAGTTGCCTTAGGAGTCTTGGCTATTAATGAAGCAGTGGATGCTGGTGATGTTGGTCAAACTCTCATTGCCCTTCGTTCTCCTGATGTTGGCCTATATGGAGTCACTCCTGAATGTGCTGAATCTTATCAGAGAGACCTTGAAGATTTGAAGAAGACAAAACTTGCAGCAGGTGAGTAGGGGAGAAATAAGAATACATGTTCTGGTTACAAGTGAAATTTATGAAAATTATTTGTAAGAGTTAGATTGATGAGTTGAGGACAGCCAGTTGTGGAGAAATAGATTTGATCACAGCAAGCCTCATTCGAAAGAATGTAGGGAATGGTTCCTGCTTTGAAGAAGGTATTTCTTTTGGGCTTCAATATTTTTTATTGATATAATATATGTATAACATATTATATTATATCAATATAATAAAGACTCTGGGTCAGCAACTTTATTGACTGTTTGAACAAGATAGGTTTGAAAGGAAGGCCAAATAGTTGATTAAATGAAATTCTATTCTTCTTTCCTTTTATCCAGGTGACAATAAGAGCAAGTGGGTAAAGCACTGGGTGAAAGGTGGATACCATTATTACCACAACTTGGAGACCAAGGAAGGAGGATGGGATGAACCCCCAGGCTTTGTGCAAAATACTACCCATCTCTGTCGAGAGGAGATCCAGGTAGGGGTTTTATAAAGTGAAAATGAAGAGTATTTGCTCTGCCATTGTTTAGATAATGCTTTGGGGTTGAAATATAATGTTAACACATGGTGGTAAAAACCTTAAATGAGGATCCAAAATATGTCTAAATTAATACACACATATTGTGTGTATTAATGCTCCTCAGCCTAGATTAATTAAATGACAAGGCTGTTTGGAGTCCTTAAAATATATGAATTAGGTCATTTTGAAAGAAATATGATTGTGTAACTTGTTT
Organism: Sarcophilus harrisii; assembly: GCF_902635505.1. Lineage (NCBI taxonomy): Eukaryota > Metazoa > Chordata > Mammalia > Dasyuromorphia > Dasyuridae > Sarcophilus > Sarcophilus harrisii. Next base: position 624,306,293 of record NC_045427.1, read on the forward strand.
CTTTATGGTCCAGTTTAAGTGATATGTGGCAAAATGACCCATTGGTGGCCATAGAAAGAACATTTGCTTGTCCGAATTGTATATTTCTAGTAACCTCCAGGTGGGTAGGCCACATTCCAGTGTAATGGTTCTTTTTCTGGTTTTGTTCTGGTTGATTGCAGGAAACTTAACGAGACCTGTCTCCTTGTTAAGCAAAGTAAAGCAGTTGGGTACTACAAAAGCTTTCACTTAGTGTAGTTCTAGCATTAAATAAATACATAGTAACAGCCTAGAAAATAAAGTAACTCACTTCTTAAAAGTGAATTAATATCAACAAGGCTGTACAGAGGTGCTTAAAGGATTAGATATAGCCTTTTAAAGCCACTTTGTAAACATTTATTTACACAAACCGGGTAATTTACTCAAATATTCCTTTTTTTTTTCTTTTTTGCTGACGCAATTGGGGTTAAGTGACTTGTCCAGGTTCACACAGCCAGGAAGTGTTCAGTGTCTGAGATCAGATTTGAACTCGAGTCCTTCTGACTTCAAGGCTGGTGCTCTGTTCACTGCGCCACTTAGCTGCCTCTAAATATTCCTTTTTGTTGAAAGTATCCTGTAGGCCCTGGATACTTTATGGAAAGTATCCATTCTAAGAATGTGCTAGCTAAGCTGAACTGAACTAGAAAGTATTAAAATGAGAGTCAGTTGAAGAAATCGAGATGGTTAACTTTGAGAAGACAAGAGAAAAATGATAGCTAGATTGTTGTAATGATAAATAGATTAAAGTCATTTTACTCACCACCAGTGGGATGAGCTAGGAGTTAATGGAAGAAGTTGTAGAGAGGCAGATTTAGGTTTTGATGTAAGGGGAAAACTGTGCAGCAAAACTGTCCGCAAGTGAAATGGGCTGCTTTGGAAGGTAGTAGGCTTCCCCATATTGGAAGTCTTCCAACACAGATAAGATACTTAGTTATCAGGTATAACAGAGAAGGGATTCTTGTTGAGTGAGTTATTATGTTAACTTTGACGTTCCTTCTCACATTATGAGTACATCAGAGATCATTCTTTGGCCCTGTAGAGAGGTGACATGTTTATCCAATTTATAGATTAGGATGTTGAACTCCCACAAAATTCTTGTATGATTTGAACCAGATTAAAATGTAATTAAGAAATTTTTAACAAAATAAATAAAAATAAAATGCAACATAAAAAGTGTTAATGTGTTTTCCTATGTCAGTATAGGGCCTGAAGAGATCTGTTTCTTTTTGACTTTAACATTGCTGTTGTAGATGACTCAAAACTGTAGGTGATAGGTTAACACTTTTTTGTTGTTAGTTGCATGATCCAAAAACTTCTCAGTGTGTCAGAATGATAGGCCAAGTCTAATAAAATTAGTAAGATAAGGTCCAACATGCAGTTTCAAAAAAAAAAAAAAAAAAAAAAAAAAAAGAAAGAAAGTAACTTGTAATTAGAGCTTGCCAAAAGTAGAAGATAGATTTTTTTCATGGGCACTCTTGAAATGAGATTTATACATAGACTAAATTCCTCTCAAGATTCAAATTGGACTAGATCTCTCATCTGAATTAGATCTCCTGAATTTCTGTGAATCCCACCAGTTGCAAAGGGATATATCTTGTAAAATTATATAGGTCAAGATTATGTATATTTTAAAAAAGAATCTTTGAAGATTCTTGCCCAGGGAAGACCCTAACAGGTTATATAATCCCCCTAGTCAGAACTTAGTATCTCAGAGCAGCATAATCTTTTTTTCAAAGGAGATCCTGAAAGATCTTATTGTTGAGAACTTTCTGATAGCAAATTGGAATTCATCTTAATGGTATTGAATCCTACATTATCTATTGGAAGTGCAGTGCTGGAGAAACTGAGGAAAGATAGAGATCAGAGAATATTTAATAATTTATTTAAAAAGGAGAGATTTACTGGGACCAAATGGATCCGAGGTTTGGTTCCAGGGCTGAATAAGACTATCGTCTCCAAGAATGTAGCAAACAATGTGAGTTCTCAATGACCTATATACATGTGGCTCAGACTCGGGGTAGACTGAGGCAGGGGTGGAGTTAGGGTACTGAGAGTGGGAACAGGACTCTGACAGGGTGGGATGAGCCACCAGAGATGGGATGACATAATGGGGGGAGGCATCTTGATAAGACGGTATTGATATTCTGATAGCTTGGGATGGGGAGAGGCATTTTGATATTCTAAAATAGGGGTCCTCAAACTTTTTAAATAGGGGGCTAGTTCACTGACTGTTGGAAGGCCGGACTATAGTAAAAACAAAAACTTTTTTTTGTGGGCCTTTAAATAAAGAAACTTCATAGCCCTGGGTGAGGGGGATAAACGTCCTTAGCTGCCACATCTGGCCTGCAGGCCATAGTTTGAGGACCCCTGTTCTAAAATATAAGATCTTTTATCATTATCAAATATTCTGATAAAGAGGAAGGGGTGGTTTCCACAGGACTTACTTAGCAGAACAATTATAAACTGAGGCAGAACAATTAGGGAAACTGAGTCAGGATAATTACGGAAACTGAGTCAGGACAATAAAAGAGAACTGTGGCATAACAGAAATAAGCAACAGGCAAGGCTCTATGTTGGTGTGAAGTTGATTTTTATGTAGTATTAGAGTAACCAGTAATAAAAAATAAAGTGAAAGTTTAGAAAGAATTTATCTTCCACAAAGACCTAATGGTAAAAGGTGCATTTGAGAATCTTCTGAACTGACTAAATACATTTAAGTACACAATCTTTGCCACCAGAGTTAAGTGGTTAAAGGATTGTATTATGAGTATTTGTTTCCTAGCTATAGCTTGATATTTGTATCTGGGTGACATAATTAAGAACTGCACAGAACTAAATAATGACTGTTAAATGTTAAGTATATGCTGTAAATTCCGATTCTTAGAATCATAGAAATTGATGAATCTGGTATATGAAATTAGGGAAGATAAACTTAATGTTTATCTTTAAGTTTGAGGATAAAATTAATAGGATTTTGATAATGAAATCTTTTGAATAAAGGAGGATAATTTTCAGATTGAGCTGGAGCTGACTATGAAAAATGGATATTGGAAAAACATTGCCCTGATCCTATCAGGACGAACTAGAATAAATTTTTATATTACGTTGTGAAATTGGGTTTCTTCGTCATAGATGATGCTTTTATACAGTTTATATCTTTGTGTTCTATTGTTTTTAATGTGATAATTTATAGTCCTCTGATGGTATTCATTGTTTTTTTGTTGAAGAGTTCCATCTCTGGGGTGACAGCTGCCTATAACCGGGAACAGTTATGGCTAGCCAACGAGAGCCTCATCACAAAGCTTCAGGCTGCTTGTCGGGGATACCTAGTTCGTCAGGATTTCAGGTCTCGGATGAATTTCCTTAAGAAGCAAGTCCCTGCCATCATTTGCATCCAGGTCTGTTCACATATAGCAGAGAATAGGCTTTTAATACCCATATTTTCAACTTTTAGGATTGATTTTTCTCAGTTGATTCTTTTGTATACCAAACACTCTGTGGAACTCATTAATTTGACCATTTTGATAACATGCATGATCATTTCTCTTAACTGTAATTCAAGTCCATTATGTGTTTGATAGTAGGTCTTTCCACTGGTGACCAACATCAAAAGAACTGCTGACCACCAAGTATGAAGGCCTTTTATCTGTCTTAAGGAGTACTGAATGTAGGCTGGGTTCTAGTCTCCTCTGCTACTTTCTATCGAGTGATCTTTGTCAGATTAATGAAAACCTGTTTCCTCTTTTGTAAAATGGAAATAGTAATGTTTATACTATCCTCACAAAGACTGTTGTGAAGATAAATAAGATGATGTCTAGAAAATGATTTTTAAAGTTACAAATCCCCATATAACTTTGAAATATTTCTAATATTATTCCTTGCTTTGTATTGAAGGAAACTAGATCAGAGTATCAACTATTTTCTTTTGAACTTTTATGACTCAAATGAAATTGGTAAGTGGTGTAACATATTAGAAAGAGCAGCAGACATGGAATCATGAGACCTGGATTCTAGTCTTGGCTGTATTATTAATTGATTGTGTAAGCATACCTGAAAAAGATACCTTCTGATCCACAGTTCCTTCAAGTGTAAAAATAGAAATAAATTACTACCTCTACCTGGTTTTTGTGAATTTCAAATTAAATGAGTTAGTGCATATGAAAGGGCTCTGAAAAATTACAAATTTAAATGTAAGGCAGTTTAGGTATAGAAAATTGAAATTATGATGCAGATGCAGCACCTACATCAAATACTGAATCAGAATAGGAATTGGGTTCTGTCCTATTGAATAAAGAAAACCAATCACATTTTAATATTTGATGGTTTCAGTCTCAATGGCGGGGATACAAGCAAAAGAAGTCATATCAAGATCGTTTAGGATACCTACGCTCTCATAAAGATGAAGTTATAAAGGTATGTTCGCTAGACTATACTTAGAATAAATTATATTCCTAGGGGATGATAAGGTTTAGAGTATAAGGAAATTTTCTGATTTTCTTTATTGCTTTTTCACAGATTCAGTCCTTGGCAAGAATGCACCAGGCTAGAAAGCGCTATAAAGACAGGTTACAGTATTTCAGAGACCATGTAAGAACCCGTGTGTGACCTCCCAGTGTAATAATTTTGCTCTTTTTTCATTGGCTTAATAAGAACAGGATTTTTTTTCTTCTTAATTCTTCAGATCAAAGATATAGTAAAAATCCAGGCCTTTATTCGAGCAAACAAAGCTCGGGATGACTACAAAACACTCAGTAAGTTAACTGTGAATTGAAGTGGTGGTGGGGAACCTGTTGTGTAGAATGAGGTTTGTGTTATTCTTTAATATCTTTATTTTTGTAGGAGATTAGCCTATATCCAAAGAGCCATCCCTTGTAACAAATATTTAAAAACAGAAAAGAAAAAAAAAAGCATTTCAGAAAACTAATCAATACACCAATTGTGTTTCATAGTCAATATAATATTTCATGCCCTTGGTTCCTGTCCTCTGCAAAGAGGGAGGTGAATTTTCTCATCTTCTCTTTGGGGCTAATAATGGTCATTACATTATATAGTGTTTAGTTTTGTTTTGAGTCAGTTTTCATTCTAGATTTGAGTTATTTGTGTTGTCCTAGTTCCATTTATTTCACATATCCTTTGTTTCTCCTGATGTGGTAGTATTCCATTTCTTTCATATGCCACAGTTTATTCAGTATTTTCCATTCTATGAATCCTTTGTTCCATTTTCTTTTTCTTTTTTGCACCCACAAATGTGTTGCTAGGGTTGTTTTGGTGTACTTTTGTATTTGGTTACCTTTTTATCTTTAACTTCCTTGGCATGTACATATCTTCCAGTGATAATTGTGGGTTAAAGAATATGGTCATTTAAGGCACATTTTACTTCTCAGAATGGCTGGAACAATTCAAAGATCTACCTACTGTTTACTTGTTTCCATATAGATCTTTCACTTGTGACTATTTCTACCTTTTATTGTCTTTTCCGATTTTCTCAGTGTGAGGTGAAGTCTCAAGAGTTTGGTCGAAATCACTAGAAATGAGAATCAATCTTCCCTGTATAATAGTTAATAATTTTTCATTTAAGAAATCTGTTCATGTTCTTTGACCACTTAATTTGTTTGGGAAGAGTTTTTAGGCTTAGGGTGTGTGTGTGTGTAAGCACATATGTACATATGTGATGTGTCTTGGTTGTAAGACTTAAGGGATATTACTAAATGTAAAGAAAACATTTCCCTAGTCAAGAAATGACAGTTTTGTATCTATTTTTGCTAACTCTTGGCACAATGTATGTTTTTATTGGCCCTTTTTATTTTCTGGCTGGAAATGTTCAGGAGACCACATTATTTTTGTTCTCTTGCTAAATTTCAAAACAAATGGTTGAAAAGCTTGGGTGTAAGTAGAGACATTTCTATAGAGAGCGTTGTTTCTTTATGATATAGTGTTGATATTTTTTGAGGCTTTGCATTTTTTTAAATCATGTTTTCTTTCTATGTTTGATGCATTTCTTTCTGGCAGTCAATGCTGAGGATCCTCCTATGGTGGTTGTTCGAAAGTTCGTCCATCTTTTGGATCAGAATGACCAGGATTTTCAAGAAGAACTTGATCTTATGAAGATGAGGGAAGAGGTTGTGACCCTCATCCGATCCAATCAACAATTGGAAAATGACCTGAATCTCATGGATATCAAAATTGGACTATTAGTGAAAAATAAAATCACATTACAGGTATGGGTATAATATGAGCTCTTATAGGGATATTGGGCCTTAATATAAGAAGTCCTGTTCATCACTTTTCATTTTTACTTCCTCAGGATTTACTGTTCCCTCTGTTAACTATTCTTTTTAGGGTGCTTTGGGCTTTATCCTGTGAAAATTGCTCTGAAATACTAGTGGATTAGAATGTGAAGAGATTAGAATGAAATTCAGATTCTGGGGTCTTAAGTCTCAATATATTAAGTTTAAAAATGACTTGACATTGAAGGGATCTAGTTGAGAATACATTTGTGTAAGAGGAAATAACATACTTACTCAATAGAGGTTTAGAAACCTGTCTTTCCCTACAGGAAAATAGGAGAGGAATGGGATATAGGAAGTAGGGGAGAGTGATAAAAGAGAGGGTGTATTGGGGGAGGGAATAGTCAGTACAAAATACTTTTGAGGAAGGACAGTGTGAAAGAAGAGAGAGAATAAATGGAGGAAAATACAGTTAGCAATAGTAATTGTAAAAAGAATTCCAAAGCAAGTTTCTCTGATAAAGTCTCAGTTTTCAAACATAGAAAGAATTGAGTAAATTTATAAAAAAAAATTGAGCCATGCCCAATTGATCAAAAGATATGATCTGTGCCCAAAGGTTTATAAATTCATGCATATCCTTTGACTTTAATAACACCACTATTTGGAATGAATGCCAGAAGAGATTAAGGGAGGGGGGAAAAAAGGAAAATGATTTATCTGTACAAAAAATATTCATAGCAACTCTCTTGTCAGGGCAAAAAAAATTGAAATTTGACAGGATGCTCATCATTTGGGGAATGGCTCAATAAACTATGGTGTGGATGTATAACGATGGGGTGTTATTATTCTATGGGGAATGATGAGCAGGATGCTCTCAGAAAAAAAAGCCATGGAAAATCCTCCATGAACTCAAGCAACATGAACTACTCTGAAGCACTTATGATGAAAAATCCTGTTCATACCCAGAAAAGGAATTGATTATATCTAAATACAGATCCATGTTTTTGTTTTTCTTTTCCACAACTTGACTTTTTGCTTAATTTCATAAGTGGTTTCTTAATTGTGGGTAGGAATAAGAAAAAGAAGCTAGAACTCAAAAATTTTAAAAACAAATGTAAAAAAGTTTTTTTTTTTTAATGTAACTGATAAAATATTAAATAAATAAAAATAGAACAGAGATTACATTTGTGCAATGGGCAGTACTCATTCTGGAAAATTCTCACTTATGTATCGGTTGTTTTCTAGGACGTAGTTTCTCACAGCAAAAAACTTACCAAGAAAAATAAAGAACAATTATCTGACATGATGATGTTGAACAAGCAGAAGGGTGGTCTTAAGGCTTTGAGCAAAGAGAAGAGAGAGAAATTGGAAGCTTATCAGCATTTGTTTTATCTGTTGCAGGTAAGTGCTAGTAGCTTTTCATTCATTTAGGGGATTGGTAGTAAGAATAGGTAGCAGGTAATAAGTGGCTGACTTTGATGATACCAGATCAACCTGACTCTGATGAAATCCATGTGAAAGCTATAAGATAGGATTATAGCTCTCCACAATGGAAGCAATACCATAAAACTAAAGAGGAGCAAAGGGTTTTATTTTTTTTAAATGGAAGACAATGGAGTTTAAGTTACAGGTCTCTAAGCTTAACTTGGATTCCTAGTAGACCTCGAGTATATAACTATAAAGGGATATTTGGTAGACATCTAAAATGAAAGTGATGATCACAAAAAAAAAAAATATGGATTAATCAAGAACAGGCTGTGATAGACTAAGTTTTTTTTTTTTGTTTTTTTTTTTTCTGGAGAGTTAATGAACTAATAGATTAGTGGAATGCTAAGTAGTTTACTTAGATTGCAGGAGAGCATTTGGCAAAATTTCTTATGAAATTTTTGTGGACAAGATGGAAAGATGTGAAGATGATGGTATATTTAGGAGAGTTTGGAACTAGTTGAATGGTGAGTTTGGAACTAGTTGAATGACCAAACCCAGAGAGTAGTCTTTAATAAGTTGGTCAGTTTGTAGTGGAAGGCCTCTGATATCTGTGCTTAGATCTATGTCATGTAACATTTTTATCAGTATTGAATGAAAGTATAGATAATAATATGCTTGTGAAATTTACTCATGACACACAGCTGGAAGGATGAGCTAACAGTGGATAATAGAATTAGTATTCAAAAAGATTCTGACAGACTACAGCATCTGACTGATAGGAATAAATCTACAATCTTAAATTTAGGTTGAAAGAAAGAACTTAAGTATAAATTGGGAGGTAAGGCTGAATGACAGTTTGTTGTTCAAAAGAGTGTTAATTGGTGGCTCACTCACTGCGAATGAATAGTTTGTGATGGCTGTCAGGAAGGCAGATACAGCTTCAGGCAGCATCGATCTAAGCAGGGAAAGTCCTGCCATACTCTGTTCTGGTCAGATGGCCCCTGATATCCAGTGTCAATGCTAGGCCCAACAGTTTAGGCAAGTAAGCTGAAGAGCATCCAGAGGAGGGCAGCCAGTATGGTGAAGAGCCTTGAAGCTGTGCCATAGAGAAGAGTGGTTGGAGGAGCTAGAGTTATTTGGTCTGGAAAAAGGAACTTGGATGAGGATGAGGGGAGAGGTAGGAAAGGGCATGAGAATGTCATCACCTATTGGAAGGATTGTCACATTGAAGAAGGACCTGTTCTTCTTGACTTAGAGAGCAAATCAAGGAAAGACAGATGGGGGAAAAAGGCAAAGACACACATGTAGGTTTGATGTGAGGAAAAACTCCCTGACCATTTAAGTGTCTGAAATCATCACCAAATAGCCACTGCTGGTGAGAGACTTCATGAAACGGAAGCCATGTGTAGTGGAGGCTGTCCTCCAAACCTGAGCTTTAGTTCTGCAAGTAAAACCTTTGAGAACTCAGGAAGGGGCATCTTTGTGGCCTCTGATGGTTGGTGTAGAACCGAGCCGTGTCCAGAGCTCAGCCATCAATCTCTTTCTGGAATTACTGCTGACTTCTTGGATGCACTGAGAGACTGGGGATGACACAATTGTTCATATAGAGCCGAGAAGGGACCCTAGAGGTCATTTGACTCATCCCCTTCATTTACATAATGAGGAAATGGGAGACAGAACTGTAAATTGACTTGTCCCGTGCAACATGCAAATAAAAGTGTCATATCTGTGATTTAAGACTAGGCCCTCTGACTGAGCCGGAGCTTGATGCTGTGCTGGGTTGCCTGGGGTTCGCTTTGGTTTCTGAAATTCCCTAATACCTTATTGTCTACCTGAGTCCTTTTTATCTCTTGCTTGCTTTAATTGCAGACCAACCCTACCTACTTGGCCAAGCTGATTTTCCAGATGCCTCAAAACAAGTCCACAAAGTTCATGGATTCTGTGATTTTCACATTGTACAACTATGCCTCTAACCAGCGAGAGGAGTACCTGCTGCTACGTCTCTTTAAGACGGCCCTCCAGGAAGAAATCAAGTATGTTATGCCTTCTGGTCAGGCAGAGGCAGGCAGCTGGGGGGTATCAAGCCAGGCCCCCATATCTCTCAGTCCTCTGAGGAAGTCACCTCTCATGAACTGATGGGTCTTTTCTGTGAGTGCAGAAGAGGCTCTGCACATCATTAGGCATGAAAGAGTTATTCCCCTTAGCTCTCACCAGCATGGCCCTAGCATTCCATGGGACTGAGAAGGAAGTTTCCCAAGTCAGCCTGCATTTGGAGAGCAGGATTGCTAATGTTAGTTTGTGCTTACGATGTACCCTGTTAAAGCTGACCTCTTTAATATCTGTAGATGCTGCACTAGGAACTGGGGTACAAGGGCAAAAACACAACTTTCTTTCACCTCAAAGAGCTGATAGTATATGGAGGGGAGCATTTACACACACACACACACACACACACACACACACACACACACACATATTTTTAGTTAGGATAGGGCACACACACACACATATATATATATATATATTTAGTTAGGATAGGGACTGAATCTGATTTCAGTGGTTTAGGGAACTCCTCCCAAATGAGAAAACTCCTTTTATCAACACTGATTGTCATGTACAAAAATAAATGCTATATGATCAGGGTGTAGAAGGGTGAGATAGTGAGTAGGATTCAGAAATGCCTCTTATAAAAAGAGGCCCTTGAGCTCAGCTTTGAGGGAGGCAAAGAGGCAAAAGTGAGAGAGGTGAAGAGGGGAGGAGAGGTGTAGAGGACAGCCTGTCTGAAGGCAAGAAGATAGGAAATAAAATCAGATATCTTATATTGTAAGAATTCCATTGTATTCATATATCATAATTTGTCTATTCCCTAAACAATGAACATTCAGTTTTTTTCCATTACAAATAGTCTTTTTTCTTTTTAAACATTACTGTTGCCACAAAGTATTCCTCTAGGAATGGTGTGTGTGTGTGTGTGTGTGTGTATGTGTGTGTGCGTGTGTGTAGAATATATCATCAAATTGTTTTCATATCTTTTCTCTTGTAGATCAAAAGTAGATCAAATTCAAGAGATTGTGACTGGAAATCCTACAGTTATTAAAATGGTTGTTAGTTTCAACCGGGGTGCCCGGGGCCAGAATGCCCTGCGACAGATCCTGGCCCCTGTTGTGAAGGAGATTATGGATGACAAATCCCTAAACATCAAAACTGACCCTGTGGATATTTACAAGTCGTGGGTCAATCAGATGGAGTCTCAGACTGGAGAAGCAAGGTCTGCTCACTTCAGCTGACTTTTCTCTTGAATCTTTGCTTTATTTAGCTTTTCTAAAACTTTGTTTTTTAAATAATATGTTAGGATAGCTCAGATTGTTTTGTGTAAGAGCCTGTTCTTGCAGTGTGGAAGTCATAATACTGGACCACTTTTATGTTCTTTATCCAAGTGAAGGAAAAAAAGGATGAGATGTTTTCCTGTGAGCATTCAGCCATTTAGCCAGAGAAACAAAAATGGTCTTTCATCTGATAGTGTTGGCTCTTCAGAATTAAGGGATATTATAAAAGAAAGCATTTCTCATGAAAAAGACCTAAGGACTTTAATGTTCTTTTTAGGCGCCAAAAAGCCAAAAAGCTCCTGCCTTTTGAATTATCTTAAGGACAGTATCATATTAAAGAGGAGTGAGGTCACAATCTGTGGAACTCCACCTTAGGGAGAATGTGCCCAGAGGATTCTGTTTGAGCTTCCACATTTGAAGGACACTGGTATAGTAATTATAATTCACTCAATTATATTACATGATTCACTGACAGTAATAGTAGTTTCATTTCAACAGATATTTATTGGGCATTTACCTATGTATAAGGCACTGTTAGTCTTGCACTTAGGTAGCACTTAAAGCTTTTTGCACAGATTTTATTGATGCCTTCTATTTTTACATCCCTTTCACTTCCAGATAGACTCTACAAGAACCCTACTTTGTAGCAAAGAAAAATAGTTAAGCAGTATCAAAGAAGGGACAGTGTATGGAACATTCCTGACCTCTAATCCTTCTTACCTCCCTTTGGAATGATGGAGATGTACTTTATCATCTATTTCCTGGGACCAGAATTGGTCATTATATTTCCCTGTAGTTTAGCTTCCTTTTAGAGCTCTTTTCTTTTATATTATCGTATATTGTCCTATTTCTGCTTCTTTTACTGTGTAGCAGCATATTCAGGTCTTCATACAGTTCTCTCAGTTCCTCAAATTTTGTTGTTTTCTTATGGTCCCAACATATTCCAGTCCATTCAGATAGTACAGTTTGTTCATCTATTCCTTGATCAAGTGATACTTACATTATTTCTGACTTTTTTTCCTATAACAAAGAGCAGCACTTTTGCTTTTTCCCTGAACAACCCTCCTATTTTATAGCTGTGACAACTCATGCTTAAAATGAGATGGCTTGCCTGTGATCATGAAAGCCAAGATTTTGAATTGATGTCTTTGGTTTCTTTCTGTCTGTGGCCACACAGGGTGGGTGACTAGGAAGGATTTGGAATCATATTCAGCAATGAACAGTTGAAAGAACTAGAGTTATCCTGGAAATTGAGAAGGATGTGTTAAGTTTTTAAATTGATTTAGGAACAAAATGGACCTGAGGAATCATGTAGGCCCCTAATTTTTTTGACTGAACAGAAGGAAAAACTTTCCTCAAATTATCATTGGATCATATATGACTTTATGATCTCATAGGTAGAAAACATCAGATTCTCCCTAGGCTTTTTTATTCCAAATCTAGTAATTTTTCTACATAGCACCACATTGCCTGTTGTTAGAGCACCCCAAAATAGAATTGGTCGATCACAAGGTAGTGAGTTCCTCATCAGAGAAAAGCGTTCAAGCAGAGGATGGTTTCTCCTTTCTGTTTTGATAGAGTAGTAACTTATTTAGGTAAGGATTTGCCCCAGAAGACTAGCATTGCTGCCCACTCTGAGCTTTCATTCTGGGATTCTTCTGTGGAGGAGCCATTTTGTATATTGTAGTCAGTTCTATAAATTTGTTGCACTTCTTGATACCGGAGTGCTGTTGAATATTTTAAGAACTTTTCTCTGTCCATTTGAGCAAATATTTATGAAGTGCCTTTCTGGGTGCCAGAGAATTTGATAAAAGGGGTGCTTTCATTTTAGAAATTTAACATATTATTTAACACCGTTAAACTTGAAGTCTCAATGCTAGTACATTGATATTTCATAGCTGTTTGATGAGAAGTCATGACTGTCATTTAAAGGAAGCTATAGGATTTTTCTGTTCACATAGCTCACCTGGTTACTTGCTTTCTGTGGAGATCAGAAGCAGCTGCCACCAGCTGTGAATGAAGAGGCTCTTGACTTAACCCATAGCAGATCATCCTAATACCCTGCACTTGAAAGTAGCTCTCCAAAGACTCTCTGATCCATCTTTCTGCTGGAAAGTGGATGAGGGTTACAAGTGTGGCATTTCCGATTCCTTAGGATTTGAAAGTAGTGTGCCCCTTGGCTCAGAGAGAGGGCTGGCTGCTGCTGAGTGCCAGCCTGACTTCTCTGGTTGTATTTTCAACAGCAAACTGCCGTATGATGTGACCCCTGAGCAGGCACTATCTCATGAAGAGGTAAAGACACGGCTTGACTCCTCCATTAGGAACATGAGGGCGGTGACCGACAAATTCCTCTCTGCTATAGTTGGCTCTGTGGACAAAATCCCGTGAGTGCAATGAACCCTCCTAGCTCTTGATTATTACCTGTCATTGCCTTCTTTCTCTCAGTCAATTCACTGAATATCATTTCTCCCGTAGTTATGGGATGCGCTTCATTGCCAAGGTCCTGAAGGATTCACTACATGAGAAGTTCCCAGATGCTGGTGAGGATGAACTTCTCAAGGTAAGAACCTGGGGGAAAATGGACTTATACCTTTGTGGAGAAATGCAGAAAACTAGACTGGCCTGTAGGACCGGTAACAAGGGTCTTCATATAGATGTAATACAGCATCTAAATACTGAATGTGAATCTCCCTGATAATTCTCGTACTATAGTGATTTTAGTCACTATGGATGTAGGCAAAAGCTTTATCTTAAAGGAAACTTCCTGTCTTGCAATAAATTTCTTTGAGCCCTGTCGTCTTTTCTCTATTGGATTTCCTCCCTCTTTGGGTGCTGGTGGAAGACCTGCAAACATTTGTTTGTGCTGAGACAGTGGCTATTCTTTTTGCCTTATACTGCTGTGCTCTTTATTTTTTTTAAAACCTGAATGCTGTTTTCTCCTCTCTCCTAGTTCTGTGCTTTTCTTCAATGAAGCATCGATTCTAGACTTTCTCTCCAGGTGAATTAATATTTTTTCTCTGACTGGAACTTTAGGGGAAAAGCTGAGCATTTGCTTGAATCCTGTAGTGAAGGGAATGTGTGTTGAGTTAATACTCCATTTCATAGATACACAGGTGAGGTGCCAGGAGCAGGGTTGAACAGAATGCAGACTTTAACAAGTTGGCTTACTAATTAGATCATCCAGAAGGATTCATACTAACCATTTATTATAGTAACACTAGGTTTGTATGTTCCTTTCTGATTCTGATAAAGAATGCTCTAACATCTTACTACATTTTGATCCTTATGACAACTCTGTGAACTAGGCAGAGTGAACATTATGAGGAAACTGAGCCTCAGGGTCACAGGAAGAATGAAGTTTGACCCCAAGTCAAGTCACCTAACATTTATTAAGTGCTTCCAGGCACTGTGCTGCAGGACCTTAAGTCCAAGTTAATCATTCTTTGTTTATTATATCCTTTTCTTCATTCACATAAATTAACATTTTTCAGTGAAAACCTAAAACCTGAGTTGTCAGAGACACACACGTGAGTGAGAATAGCTTTCCTCTTTTCAACTTCAGTGTTGAGAAAGATGCTCCAATAGACAATAGATTTTAACCCTGCCACTTTTTATGTTCTAATCTGTTTCTTCAGTAGGCAACTTTTTTTTCAATTTTCACTCTCTTCCTTTTTCTGCATCTGCTAGAGGATCAAGATATTTGGTCAGTTGGTTAATCTCAACACTGACAGCTGCTTGAAAGAAAAATGGGACTTTTTCAGCAGTTGCCCCAATAGTTGACTTTGAAGTATTTTCTGGTTTTCAATTATTCCATCAAGTGGTCTTTGCCTCCCATGGACCTCTCTCTTGAACTTTCCCCCAGATTATTGGTAACCTACTCTACTACCGGTATATGAATCCAGCCATTGTGGCTCCTGATGCTTTTGACATCATTGACCTATCAGCAGGAGGCCAGCTTACCACAGACCAACGAAGAAACCTGGGTTCTATTGCTAAGATGCTTCAACATGCAGCTTCCAACAAGATGTTCTTGGGAGATAATTCTCACCTAAGCATAATTAATGAATATCTCTCTCATTCCTACCAGAAGTTCAGGTACAGAGGATGTTACTTGAGGCGGGGAGTGGGGCAGAAGAAGGAGGAGGAGAAGTTTGAAACAATTATAAAGAAACAAAATTAATAACTAGATATTTTCACCGTTTCTGGATTGGTATATAAATTAATTTTCAAATATGCTCAGTTCTGTCTGAGCTCAAGAAATTTGGGAGAGGGGTAGTAGGCTTTGGGGGAAAGACAATGGATTTAATTTTGGATGTGTTGAATTGGAGATGTATTGGATATATCCATTTTGAAGTGTCCAATAGGTAATAGCAATATAGGACTGAAGCTCATGGAAGAAATGAGGTGGACTCATATATCTGGAAGTCCTTGTATTATATCATAGAGGTGATAATTAAATTTATGAGCCAATGAGGTTAAAAGGAGATGAGTAGGGGGCCCAGGAGAGAGCTTTGCACAACACTTACAGTGAAGGGATATTATCTTGGTGATGAACTAGCAAAGGACAAGATTAGAACAGGGTGGTTAGATTGAAGAAAAATCAGGAGGGTGTAGTGTCAAAAAAAAAAGCCTATAGAGAATCAAGTATCCAAGGAAATAGGATGGTTAGCAATGCCAAATGCATCTGCTTGGGTTGCAAAAGATGAGAAATGAAAAAAAAATTGTATTTGGTAATTAAAGAAATTGTTGCTAATTTTGAAGAGGGCAGTTTTAATTGAGTGGTGAACTCTGAAAGCAGAGTACACAGAATTGAAGAGTTAATGAGAGAAGAATTAGAGGAAATCACTAGACACATTTTTGAAGGAACTTGGCTGACAAAAGAACAAATATAGGATGATATTTTGAGAAGATGATGGGATGTAGTGAATGTTTTTGGTGATGAGGGAGACTGACATGTTAGAAGATGGTAGAGAAGAAACCAGTATTTAGAGAAAGGATGAAGATAAATGAGAAGAGAGGTGGTGAATTTTCAGTGTTTTGGAATAAAGGAAGGACAGTGTTAATAAAGAGATATAGAAAGAAAGAATAACCCTTTCATTATCTAAGATTGAAGGAAAAGAAGATTGTAGGAAGTGATGTCAATCAGTTTGGAGGTGAGAATTGGTTCAGTTTTTTTATTTTTGTTTTTAGTAAGTAAAGAAATTTAATAAATACAGATACTAAGCTGCTGTTCTTCATGCCCCCAACCCATTTCCCTTTTACCCCCTAGAGTTGCTGGGGAAGGGTAGGGAAAAGACAATAACCATATTTAGCAGAACAAAAAACAATTGGGTCAATCCCTAACTTTAAGCTTAAGGCTCTGTTTATAGTAAGAGACCAGATTTCATTTGCCAGTGTACACATCTTGGGGGAGCCAATAAAAGCCTAAACCATGGCCTTGTTGCACTGTGCTTCAGTGAGGGTGCAGAATGGTAGGAGAGGGTTATTAGGGAGAGTGTATATGAAGAGAGAATGAAGTAGCAGTGTCGTACTGTGGATTTAGCTGTTATTTGGGGAGTCCTTCCATACCTTAAGGATATTTAGTGGTATTAACTTGTGAACTTTGGAAGATCAGAAGAGTTTGGGAGATTAGAAGATGTTCTCTCCATCTTTTTCTTATCTGTTAATCATTGATTTTTGTAGACGTTTTTTCCAAACTGCATGTGATGTACCAGAGCTGCAGGATAAATTTAATGTGGATGAGTATTCTGACTTAGTAACTGTCACCAAACCAGTTATCTACATTTCTATTGGTGAAATCATCAATACTCACACAGTAAGTATCTCTTTTTTTCTTCCTAGTTCCTGGAGTCCATCATTTTGTCTTTAAATGCTCCCTGGATATTGGGGTAATGCAAGGTGTAGAAGAGGAGAGTTATAAAAATGTTGCCCTTCATGTGTGGGGAAGGCTTCCTCCTCAGTGTTTGACACTGGCAAGGGTAGTGGTGGATTTGCCTAGCATTTTTGCAGGAGGATTTAGCCCAGCCAAAGGGCCAAAATGAGGCTGATGAACAGTATGATGATGATAATGAGACTAACAACTGACATTTCTGTGTTTTTTAAGTTTTCAAAGCACTTGATCTGCATTAACTTATTTGGTCTGTGATATGGGTGATCGTATTACCCCAATTTATGGATGGGGAAACAGAAAGTCAGACATAATTAGTGACTTGCTGAGAGTAATGCAGCAATTACTTGAGGTCAGTTTTGAATTTCAGTCCCTCTGAACCCTGAGGCTAATTCTAGCTGTCACGTAAGCATGAGTTAAAAGAAAGTTACTTAGATCAGAAAGAGCACTTGGTTCTAATCAGAAGGGACTGAAGAGCTCATGTTTTGTATGGTTCTGTCTAGGGAGCTACATGGCATGGAATCAGGGAAACCTACAGATCCTATCTCATGCAGCAAGTCACTGAGCCTCTCTGAAACTTTATTTCCTCTTCTATAAAATGGAGATAATAATAGCATCTGTTTCAAAGAGTAAGGATCAGATGAGATCATGTCTGTGAATGCTTTCCCAGCCTTAAAATGTTACACATGCTGCTATTATCATCATTTATTATCATCGTCATCGTCATATTATTAATCTGCCTGTTTGGAATGTCTCCACTGATCTTGTTTCTGATTGCTGCCCTGGGAACTGGGTATTATTTTGTCAACAAACTCTTTCAGGAATTCCTAAGAGTAGTAACCACAGAGACAATTTTGCTACTCTGGAAATCAAAGCTTTATATATGCTTTCTCATCTTCTACCACCTCAGCATCATAATCTCATAACAGGGATGTTTTCTGGCTAGTTCTTGTCTTTTTTAGATTTGAAACACTTGGTTTTCCCTAACTCTTAATGCCTTTCTCTCTATGTCCTGTTGTTTCTGTTTTTTATTCTTAATTTTGTTATTCTTAATTAGTATTGTCTTTAAAACTCCCTATTTCTTTTGCTCTCTCTTTTTTGTCTGGATCCTCTGTATTCCTTCATCCATCCTCCATGGACTGGAGTGATCTTTGCTACCAACTTATTTTCCTTAATTGACTACCTCTGATTCTTAACTTTTCCCCTGAAATAGCACTAACTTAAATAGACGAGGCAACAAGCAGAAATTAACTGGCATCTTAGCAATTTGTTCTACTAAAATTGTCCCATTCTCCCACTCGGCAGGCTGGCATTTTTTATCTCCATCTACTTTTCCTGAAAATAGAATCCTAGATTTCATGTGTTTTTCCCTAGATATGATCTAACATGATTTCATTAGTAGATACTAAGAATCAAGTCAGTATTAACATGTAATTCCATTTAGTGCAGGTAGGATAAAGTGCTGGACACGTAGTTCTGGAGCGCAGGGAGGAGGTACACATTAGGGATTTGCCCAGCTACTCATTATGGTTGAAGGCATAGTAGTGAATGGGATCACCAAAGAAGTGAATGTGGATTGGATGATGAGGCGACCAAGGACAGAGCCTTGGGAATACTTGGGGCACAGGAGGTAGAAGGCACAGGCAGTAAGTGTAGACTCAACCTGAGCCAGAAGCCAACCAAGAAGCCAAGGCTCTGGATGACCACTGCGGGAGCAGGCAGTGCCTTCACATGATCCTTCCAGGGAAAGGGCACCTTAATACAAGTGTAAGTTTTGTTTGGACAGTTAAATAGGTCTATTGATGACTTTATTTCATAAAATCTAGAATGATTTTTGAGCATTCCTTTTGCATTGGCCTTTTGTCTCCCTTATGTCACATGAAAAGATACTATAAACACTTGAAATTCTCCATTCTTTTCTGTGAGGTTATCAGAAAGTTACCTTTGCTTCTCTCATATACAGCACTATCTGTTAAACTGGACTAAGCTAATGGAAAGAAGCTAATGGAAAACTAGACCTATTTATTTATTTGTTTATTTTTTTCAATGTTTGCTTCTTTGGAATAGTCTTTTCTATTGTGTCATAAGTTCCCTGCAGGCAAGGATCATACCCTCTTACCTTTCTTCATAAAACATGGTGCTTGGAAGTGTGGATCTTTACAAAGTAGTTAACCACAAGCTTTTGACAGTAATATTTTCTTTAGTTGCTTTTAGATCACCAAGATGCCATTGCTCCTGAACATAATGATCCTATCCATGAGCTACTGGATGATCTTGGGGAAGTGCCTACTATTGAGTCCCTCATTGGTGAGTCTTTTCTTCTCCCCCAGAAGAAATCTCAGGACAAGCTACAGGGTTCAGAGGAAAGAATTAAAATGCATTTCAGATCTTGGAGGCAGGGAGGTGTCCCAGAGTTTCAAGTTAGATATACTAAATCATTGTAATGGAGTAGAAATCATCCTTGTTATGAATTCCTTCATGCCTTTCATTTCAATAGCACAGATGTTTATTTTTATTACTAGTGATAATTGTTTTTGGCCCACCAGAGGGCTTTTTTGTATTCTAGCAATAGGAGGGGAAATGTTTTTATCTTGAATCTTAAATCCCTTCTTTATTAGACTCATTCTATTAATTACTTCCCCACAAATCTAGGAGAAGGGTCTGGCAATTTAAATGACTCCAATAAGGAGGCGCTGGCTAAGACAGAAGTATCTCTCACGCTGACAAATAAGTTTGATGTGCCTGGAGATGAAAATTCAGAAATGGATGCTCGGACTATTTTACTTAAGTGAGTATTGAATTTAGTAATTAGTAGGATTGAGAGAGTTAAATTAATTTCTTTATCTTAGTGAATGAGAAAGTTTGGCTTGCGTCTTATGCTTCGGCTTTGACTTGCCTTGATTCTGCCCATCTTAAATACTGAATTTAGCAGGACTTGATTCTTCTTGTTAAATGACTGAAATGAAGTTGATTTCCTGCAAATTCTCTGTCCCACAAAAAGACCATTTTCTTGAAAGCTGTGAGGGGCCCTGAAGGCTTAGTATTAGCAGTGTTTGAACTGCTGTCACACAGGTCAGTTTAGGAAGATCTTTGAAACTTTTTTTTTTTTCTTTTTTACTTCAGTACAAAGCATTTAATTGTGGATGTCATCCGGTTCCAGCCAGGAGAGACATTAACTGAGATCCTCGAAACACCTACCACCAATGAACAGGTACAACTGAGGCTATTAGCTTCCTTCTAAGCTATTTTTCATTAAACTAGACTCTCAAAGAGCCTTAATTGTGACTTAGGAGGAGGGGATGAAAATGAGTGAGATATTGGGCATTTAATTGATCAGAGGTGAAAAGATCCAGCTGTTCACTGGTGTGACATGGGTGTGTAGGGAGGGGTGAAATATATAAAATATGCCTTTAGCAAAAGGAGTCCACTTTGGGAAGCCATAGAAAGGCAGACCTCAGTGTGAGTACAGAATGTGTGTGTGTGCATGGGTAATAAGGTGTGATGTGAATGTGAGCTTAGGAGGTTCTTGTAAAAAACTGGGATTAGCTGACTTGATTTGATGTGATGTGGGCCTGGTCAGTGAGCCAGCTGTGGATTCTGGTCACAGGCCCGTATAAAAGCAGGGTCAGGCATACTTTATGGCTCCAGGTGTATCATTCAGGTGGATTCATTGAAATTATAGATCACAACAGATCATCAAGGGCCAGTTATAAAAAGGAGTTTGAATTTGATGTGCCATCAAATAGATTTATGGGGAGATGAATAAGATAATGAAAACAGGGTTTAAGCAAAATGGATCTACTAGCCATATGAAGAGACCATAGGAAGAAATTGTTTCAGGGATTTAGGCAAGAAAGGAGAATCAGAACTGGAGGGGCAGTATTGGGAAAGGGGAGGAGGAGCATTGCAAAATCTTATTGCTAGGTCCCGGAAGCATGCTGGCCAGGGTCAAAAGCGCATTGGGCTGGTGGGGCTAGAGACCTGGGAGGCACTGTGAGCATTTCCCTTCACTATTTGTGACTTTGGTCAAGGTTCTCAACCCCTGAAGGCCTCGTTTTTCTTGTCTCTAAGCTGAATAAGTTGGATTAGATTATTTCTTATAGTTTTTCCCAGTTCTGGTGAATAAATCTGGAATTTGTCTTTGAATAAGTGTCTCCAGGAAACAGATTGTGATTAAAGATGACCATCAAGTTTTTTAGTCTAGGCAACTAGGGAAGCAGTTTTTTATAAGCAGAATAGTGATGTGGAAAGACAAGCCAGTTCTATGTTATGTATGAAATGATGATGGGATGTTAAAAGTAACTGTTCTGTGGGTGGGCTGGGGCTTAGCTAAGATATCTACAGATGTCGATTTGGAAGTCATCATTTCCGAGGTGGATTATTTAAGCTCAAAGAGTGGGTGGGCTCCTTGTTGTGGGGGATGGATAGAAACATTGTCAAAATATGTAGATGTAATTATATCTGTGGTATAATAGCTAACATTTACACAGTGCTTTGAAGTTTTCAAAGTGCTTTACCAGTGTTGTCACATTTTATTCTGGAAAGAAGTAGGTGCTTTTATTATCCCTGTTTTAGAGATGAAGAAGCTAAAGCAGAGGTTTAGTGGCATACCTAGGACCACACATCTAATAAATGAGGTCCTATTTGAACTTGGAGCTGGTACTCTATCAATTGTACCACCTAGCTGCCTCATCAGAGTAGTAGGAAGAGCAACTAGCAAAGCTTTATCAGAAGAAAGATTCTATTTATTTATTCATTCATTCACTTATTTGTTTGCTTATGTATTTATATTTTTTAAATGATGAAAGATTTTAAAAGTAGGAAAAGAAATCGGGAAATGGAGTGTCAGGGAAGCCAAGGGAGGGCAGCGTTTCAGAGGGGATAATTTACAGCAATTAATAATGCTGAAACAGAAGTGAATGAGGGAAAGGCTTTGATGTGGGCTCTGAAGGGATTATGGTTACCTTTGAGGAAAGAATGGTTGGGACAGAAAGCACATGTCCTTTGAATTTTGAAAGGCAATGTGTGGCTGGGAAGTAGACAGTAAGTTTGTGTTCAGAAATGGAATGAAGATGGACAGCATCTAGGCGGGATTGTGAACATGGGCAGTTTCTCACCATGGCTTAAAGTTAGGAAGATTTATGGCTGAGTATTTTTAGTCCCATGATTCTGTTGGGGTGTCAGGGGAATCTAGGAGGGGAACTTAGATGGGGGTGGGTAGGCAGTACAGTGGAAGAGAAAGGAATCTGACTTCCAATCCTATGCCTTTCTTTAATCTCTTTAAGCAAGAACCCTTAATCTCTCTCTGCTTCATCTGTTAATTGGAATCACAAAAGATTTGTTTCTAATCCATGATGTTAAAATATATTGTACTGTCTTGATTTTTGACATTAGCATGGGCCTATTTGGAACTTTTCTTTCAACTTGTTTAGGAAGCAGAACATCAGAGAGCCATGCAGAGGCGAGCCATCCGGGATGCCAAAACTCCTGACAAGATGAAAAAAACCAAATCTGCCAAGGATGACAGTAATCTGAGCCTCCAAGAGAAGAAGGAGAAGATCCAGTTGGGTTTAAAGAAGCTTGTAGAGCTGGGAACAGTGAACCCAAAGAACAAATACCAGGAGCTGATCAATGATATTGCCAAGGTAGTGTATGAGGGAGATCACAGTGTTCTTTGTGCCTTTCTTTGGCAGTTGGCATTTCAGGCCCCTTCACAGAGGTAGGAGCTCTTGAGTCAGCAACCTGCCTTCAGTTTATGGAAGGATTATGGTGTTCCTTCTAATGGAAGAACTCCTGCCTCAGTCTTTATGTGGAACAATGTACTTTTGCCTAGTCTGGGGGAAGGCAAAAAAATTCTTTATCAATCTAACATACTTGTAAGACATGTATGCAGAATAGTCACTGAAATCAGAATTTTTTATTTCTCAGTAAAATGTTACTTGTTAAATGTTCAGCTGCAGAATTTGGTCTTGGTCTTCTGTCTTCCATAGGACATCCGGAATCAGCGGAGGTATCGACAGAGGAGAAAAGCTGAGCTGGTCAAACTGCAGCAGACTTACAATGCTCTGAACTCCAAGGCCACATTTTATGGCGAGCAGGTGGACTATTATAAAAGCTACATCAAAACCTGCTTAGATAACTTGGCCAGCAAGGGCAAGTAAGTGTTTTTCAAAAATCTGACCTAGGTAAGGGCATGGGGCAATAAAAGGGATGGGCAGAGGAAGGGAAAAGTAAGTGAGCGAGGATAATACTCCTAAAGTAAGTCTGAAATGCTTGGCTAGCAGGTTGATTTTTTCCTTTTTGTGTTCTCATAAATCTCTAGCCAGTCTTGGGTGGGTTGGTTAGAGCATTATAATAAGGTGTTCAAGCAGGGCCTGTATTATAGATTAATGGAATAAATAACTTTCTTTTTGACATGATTTGGAGGGTTCTGGGAAAAGCTTCCTTAGTTCCAAACATTTTACCTTTTGCTGAAAATGACAACTGGAGAATTTGAGATGGAAGTGATCTGAAAGAACATCTCATTGAGTCAACACTTCACTTGACACGTGAGGCACTTTTGAAAGCCAGAAAAAGAAATATTTCATGGCCATATTATGCTATTACAGATTAAATTTTTTGGATTGAGTTAATTGGATTGAGTTTGGGTTTTTCAGACTCCTTGATCACAATGTAAATACCTTAAGTCTTTTTTAGACCTGTTGTCCTTTTTGACTTCTTGATCATATTCACAACTCTTGACCACACTCTGCTTCTTGAAACACTCTCTTCCAGTAACTTTCCAGGCTATTTATACATTCTTAACCATTTCTCTAAATGTTCTTGCCTTTCTCTGTTTCCTTCCTTTACTCTTTTCCCCTGGAATTGTGGTTGGCTACTTCTTGATCTCCTCCTTTGCTCTTCTACACCTAGAACTTTGGCTATTTTTCTTTTTTCTCCACTTACCTATCCACCACATCCTGTTGATTTGCCTCTCGAAATTTGTTGGTTTTGTTCAGTTGTTGTTCAATTGTGTCTACCTCTTCATGATCTCCCATTTGGGATTTTCTTGGCAAAGATACTGGAGTAGTTTGCCATTCCCTTGTCTAGCTCATTTTACAGATGATGAAACTGAGGCAAACAGGGTTTGCTTGGGATCACACAGCTGGTAAGTGTCTGAGGCCACATTTGAGCTCAGATCTTTCTGATTCCAGGCCCATGTACTGTATTATTTAGCTTTCCTTTCCTCAAAATACAACTGTATTTTGTTTATGTTATGTTTGTTTTGGGGTCCATTTCCATTGCTATCACTGTAGTTCAGCACCTTATCACCCCTTATTTTGAATGTTAGCCTCACTGGTTTCCCTGCTTTCTGTTGTCTGAACATTCTAGTTAGAGTCATGAATGAGGGGCAAATACTTTTGCCAGGGGTGCTTCCTGTCTAGAAAACCAGACTGTGTCCCTCAGTTTAGTTCTTCTCACTAAAACAGCTTTCATTATGTTACACTCTTGTTCCACAACTTGGAATGATTGCTTTTTCTTTTTTAATGAAGTCCATAGTGCCTTGTTCTGGGATTCAGGGTCTTTTTACCTGTGCTGTTAGCCAACAAGTCTTTTTTTTAAACCTATATTATGTATGTACCCCCCCATCTTTGATGCAGTGGGGAATGCAAGGGAGAAGTTAGTTGTGTCAAAGGAATGACTCAAAATTAACTTGAAAATTAGTCACAAAGCTGGAACTAGAACTTGTAGCCAATTGTGGTACATAGCACTGGACTATTTTGGTCCCATTTAAGTATTGAATATTACTTTTAAGTAATATTGACCTTTGACCCATGACCTCCTAGGCCTGGACTGTTTGGGACAGGGTTAAGCACGGGATGTGTAGTAGCTAACATCAAGTGCTCCTATTCATTTCCACAGGGTATCTAAGAAGCCAAGAGAGATGAAAGGAAAGAAAAGTAAAAAGATTTCCCTGAAATACACCGCAGCACGTCTACACGAGAAGGGGGTCCTTCTGGAGATTGAAGATCTTCAAGTGAATCAGTGAGTATCCAGTGATTGTGTGACTTTATTTACAAGGAGCTGATCTATATACTGAAAAGTCTCTCCCATCTCATAGAGGTGGTCATTTGAATGTCATTCTAAACCACCTGACTTAGCAAGAAATCTCATGTCCAAAGCATACCTTCTTAGAGACACAGATGGGCCCAAAGTGCTTAAAAAAGCAATATGAATCTGTTATCTAATTGACTACTCCTCAGTATACTGCTTGTTTCAAAATTTACAGATTCCCTTTTTGGCTGCCCTGCAATTATGAGTGGCAATCTGGTGTTATTTCTTTGGGAGTTTTCAGTTTCTCTTTTCCAAGCAAGGCTCTCATTCTCTAAGTTCTTGTTGGATCAATACAAAGAGAATTAAAGAGCTATATGAACCAGACGTGAGAGGCTTGGAGGGAGGCTGGAAGGACACAACATTCCCCAACCTTAGCCTAGGAGCCTGCACCTTATTTGATATATATTTTTTCCTTGACAAGAGTTTATCTAGAGACATGGCTCTTTTGTCACAGCCACCCACTCTCACTGGGCTTTCTTATTGTCATCTGCAACAACACACATATTAAATACCTCTTATATACTAAGTTCCTTTACTGGTTTTCCTTAGGACTTCTCTTGACCCATTAAAGAAGGAATAAGTAGCCAATAGGCTATTTAACCACATCAAATTAATGGTCATTTCAAGTTTAGTGGTTAACAGAGCTGCCACCTCCTGCAGTGTTGGCCCCTCTATAAATAAGAACTCTCCTGTCCCTAAACAAAAGAAGGGGGGTCCTGGGACCTGAAAAAAAAGACATGCGTGCTTCTCAGAAGTAGAGAGGCCTGTAAGCAGTGTGTGTCAGATAGTTTTAAGGCATCCACCCCTAGCTCACTACCTTCAGGACATAGATAACTCAGCCTTTCAGTTTGTAGCCACTAGTATCCTGTTTACATGATCTAATGTCATCTCTTTACCGTTCCTAGAGAATCATGGGCATCTTGGAGGGACTGACTTCCTTGTGTCATATTTCATCAGGGATAAACATCATCACATTATACAAACAACATAATGTTATAGTGAGAAAATAGGAACCATGGGGTGTGATCTACATGTTTTCTTCATGCTCATCCTCTGCTGTTGTCTCTACTCGGTCCTCATTCAGAATGTCATAGCTAGCCGCATGGCTATTTTTTCAGGGCATATCAATGCAACTAGTGAATAAAAATCCTAAAAATGTAGAATTCAGGTAGCACAGTCTATTGTACTTAAGCTACTCAAGTTCAGGCTACTCTCAGACTTTGTTGTGATTTGGTCATTTTTCAGTTGTGTCCATTTTTTTGTGATCCCATTTGAGATTTTCTTGGCAAAGATACTGGAGTGGTTTGCCATTTCCTTTTCCATATATTTTTACAGATGAGCTATTGAAGCAAAAAGGGTTAAGTTATTTGCCTAGAGTCACCTAGCTAGTAAGTGTCTAAGGCTGGATTTGAACTTGGGAAGAGTAGTTTTCTGACTTCAGTTCTGGCGCTTTATCCACTGAGTACCTGCAAACTGCAAACTGAAGAATAACAAGTTGAGCTTTTGGTATGCTGTAGAACAAATACTTTTTACTGTTTGGCCTTTATTGAATGCTAGGATTGTCCTAAGCCTCAAGAATGTGATAAGTACAAGATGCTTCTTCTACATTCTAATTGGGAAAAGAACACATCTCATGTTGTTGTTTGTCCTTCATTCTCGAAAAGGACCATTATATCAGGAAGGTGATGCCATGGGTGCAAGGGAATTGGATTTGAAGGAGGGAGGACTGTGCAAGGTCTCACTTTCCCCTCCAGAGCCATTTGGGTCCAGTGGCCAGATAAAGATCAGGAAGACTAGAGATGCCTCTGGATGCAGCAGGAAACCTTGGCTTTTTTAAGCTTAGGTCTTCAACAAGGCACAATTTGACTGAGGCTGCACCCATTCGGTGATTAAAGCTAGGTAGAAATTTAGGCAAAGAATCTCCTTTCACCTCATTCCTCCCCCTCCCACCCCCCAAAAAAAATCTAAATAAATAAATCTGGGAGGGGAAGACCCTCAGGGTTTCTAGCTAAAGCAGAAATGATTGTTATTTATGTTCAATGAGATCAGTCAGGACCCAAACAGTGACCAAATAGGGCTTAACTTGGGACCTGTTGATGGCTAATCAATAAGAATGAGTGTTTTGCTTTAATACATGAAGTAATTAGTGCATAAGTGCTTGTAAATTTGTAAATTATACACACACACACACACATATATGTGTGTGTGTATAAATATAGAGTAGCATGATATATACGGACATATATGTGTATATATGTTGATAAAATACAGATAGACTGGGAGACTAAGAAAGTGCTCAATGTGCTTTACAAATAATAACCTCGAGAAGAATTAAAGAAGGCATATATTAGTTGTAAGCCAGAAAAAGGAGTTTAGATTTGTGGCTGGCAGCTGGAAGCCATTGTAGATTCTTAGGGGGAATGACTTTCTGAAATGAAGTAAAGGTGTTCAGGTATCACCAAGAAATGACTCCGAATGTATATCAGATTTATATAATACTCTGTTAGCCTTGAAAGATAAGTCAGGAATATAACACCAAATTTCACATTAATGTTCAGATGTAAAGAAGAAAAAGAGAAATAAAATCTCTTAATTTCTGGAATTCTGTAGTCTCTCTCCTTCCCCTGTCCTTCCCCCAGGATCTGTTGGTAGTAATTATTTTGGAAAACGAAGGAGAGAGAACAAACATTTAAGCATCTACTAGATCCCAAGCTCTGTGCTAAGCAGTTTACAAATATTATCTCATTTGTTTCTCACAGTAACCCTGGGAGAAAGGTGCTGTAATTCCCATTTTACAATTGTGGAAACTGAAGTAGACGGAAGTTAAGAAGTTAACTAACTACCTTGACCAGAGGCTCATAGCTAGTAACTGTCAGAGGCTGGATTTGGATTCCAAACCCAGCACTCTGATGCCTCAATGAAGGACATCTGGCTTTTGGGCCTGATTTTTATCTCATTTTTCTTAGTCACACTTTGTATCCAACTTTGAGGTCTTCTTGACCCAGGACCTGGGTTAAGCTCTCTCCTTTCTCTACCTCTAAGATTTGGGGCATGGCCATTTTCTCTCATTTACTCTGGCTTCTGAGCAATATTTATTGCATTAAGTTAATTTTTACCTGCTTTGAATTTTTACTGTCCTGAAGGTTCCTGAAGGGCTATTCCAGGTGGCATGTGATGAAAGTTTTCTTTTATAATCATTGTTCTGAGTAAACTTCCTTCAGGCTATTATTTGAACTCAGCGGAAACTGCTTTAGGCACCTCAGAGATGTATATGGTTATTTAGAGACATTTAGAACTAGCCTTCAGTTTTTCCCCACTTCAAAAGTGTGGGTTAGCCACATTAAGAAATGTGATGTGATTTCCTCAATATAGGGAACTTTCTGGTGACAAAATTTATTGTCCATCTTACGGTGATAGCAAGCTGGCTAGGACTTTTAGAGGTAACTGAACTGCTCAGAGTAATATATAAAAAGTATATTGGAGGCGTGACTTCTCCTTGGATCACATAGCACACTGCCTGCTGGACAGTTAGTAGCTCTTCTTCACTTATAACCACCATCACTTGAGCTATGATTTTAAAAAATAACCCCATTGGTGAAATAAATAGGGCAGCAAAATGTGGTCCTTGTATTATGTCTTCTGGGCATTGTTACTTGAATCTCCTCTCTAGAACTTAGACCTACTTGCCCTATCTTAGAGAATCTTCTCTCACTGTTGGGTTTCCTCTCTAAATCCAGATTGGGAGCAGATTCCTCATGTAGTAACATTTGATTCATTTTGCTTTCAAAGAAAAGCTCTCCTATGACACTTTTCCCTTGGGTATACAAAGATCAAATATCCCCACTCAACTGGTTTTGTTAGCTAAATTCTAGTTTCTGTGCTGTTTAGGAAATTCTCAGCTGACCTCTTAAAAGCATGGCCCCAGAGGGCACTAGGGCATGTCTTTGGGCACGCACATAAAAGCTTAGCTTTCTGAAAATCAGGCAGGTAAGAATACTGGATATTTTCATGGCCAAAGAAGCATAATTACAAGGAAGCAATTCATTTCTTATAAAGACTTTTTTCTCTTACTAATTTTCTCTTCATACACATGTTTTTAAGTTCCCCTAACTGTGATTAGAGTAATTAAGAGTAAGAATGGATAATAGGAATACCTTCAATATATTCTAGAAAATCTTTGATACAGTTTAGATAAACTAGATTATCTACACTAGTGGGAAGTGAGACTGTGGTAAGTTTTCCTGGCTTTTGATTTATAACAGGGGTCCTCAAACTTTTAAAATAGGGGGCCAGTTCACTGTTCCTCAGACTGTTGGAGGACCAGACTATAGCAAAAACAAAAACTTTGTTTTATGGGCCTTTAAATAAAGAAACTTCATAGTCCTGGGTGAGAGGGGATAATCGTCCTCAGCTACCACATCTGGTCCAGGTGCCGTAGTTTGAAGACCCCTGATTTATAACAATAGCAAAACTCATATGGAGTTTTAAAGTCTGCAAAGTGCTTTACATCCTTTAATGCACATTTGAGACCCACAGATTGAATTTGAATCTAGATCTTCTTGACTCCCATATTGAGGACCAATCCTAGTATCAGATGCAGCCCCCTGAGAAGGAGATATTCTGGATAGATAACTTGCTCAAATAATCAAGTAGTTATTATTTTTGATCATAGAGCTTTAGTATAATTGAAGTAGAAATCTTTCCCAAATCTGTGACACATTTCTGTGCCTCAATCAAAGGCTACCAAATGTAACTCGACCACTTATTGATGACTGAGGCCTACAAATAAGAACATAGATTATTCTGTTGTGCTGTAGTGGGGGACCTCACTTTCTCCCCTTTCCTTTCACCTCTCCTGTCTTCTTTCCTCTTCCTTTTCTTCCTCCTCTTCTTTTACATACACCCACCCCTAACAATTTAGTTTTATAATAAATAACTGGAAGGCAAAAATTTATTAAGCATCTATTATGTGTAAGACACTAGGGATACCAAAGTAAAGGTGATTATAATCTGTAATTCATATGCTGGCAGGGAAGTAGCATAGATATAACATATACGTAGAGAACATACATAAGAAGAACATGCATGTATCCTTAAAAGGGGAACATGACAACAAGAGAGAGATCTAATTGATGTACTTTAAGAAGACTCTAGGAGGAGAAAACACTTTTTGCTTGAAGGAGAGGAATAGGGTAACCAGGGAAAACTTAGTGGAAGAAATGACTTCTGTACCAAGTTAGCTTTGAAGAAAGAAGGATTCTGGATGGTAGAGCTGGATGGTAGGGCATTGATAGTAGGCACAGAGATGGCCTACACAAATGTGTAGAGGCAGGCCATGAGCTGGAACAGCTCACAATCTGTTCTGCCTGGAGTCATGTTCATGAAAGAAAATTGTGTGTGTGTGTGTGACACTATATAAAAAGGTAGATTAAAGCCCAGATGGTGGTGGGTTTTTGATGCAAGTTTATAATATATCCTAGAAGCAATAGGGTACCAGTGACTTTCTGAGGAGGAGAACGACGTGGCTTGTTCAGCTTTTAAAATGACCCACTTTGCAGTTGAATGTAGGATGAATGTGGGGGAGGGGTCTCATGGGGAGAGAGTAGAGACAAATAAGACCCTAAACTTGTTGTATGCTAGCCTTGTAAGTGGAGAGAAGCCAGATGCAAAAGATGTGGTGTAGATGGAAGTAAACAAAGTTGGCAGCTGATTAGATATAGAGGGAGGAGGAGGGAAGGCATGGTGAGGAGAAATTTAATTGAAGATGAATCTAAAATTATGAACTAGAGAGACTTCAAGGGTAGGGGTACTCTGAATAGGAGTATATTTGAGATGGAGGATATTTGATAGGATGGATATGGTTGCGTTTAGAGAAGATGACTGCCATCCTGCATATGGTGAGTTTGAAGGGCCAACTGGGGATGTCTAGTAGGCATTTGGAGATGTGGAGGCAGTACTAAATACATAGATTTATTAGATGTTTAATAAGTATAGATTTGAGAGTAATCAATGGTAATTGAACACTTGGTGAGATATATTAAGGGAGAGTAGAGGGGAGAATAGAAGGGTGTTTGTCCATTACTTGCCATCCTATGTGGTTCTAGGATATCGTGCTTTTTTTCCAGTATGTTTAGCACATGGTAAGTTCTAATTAATTATGTCTGTGTATAGATGTTTTCATGTGTGTATATGTAATATACACATAATATTTCTGTCCCATCTCTTGTTGCCAATGTGCTTACCACAACAATCATTCCTTTTTCTTTCAGTTGACTGTTTATATTAAGTTGCAGGCTTGGAAACTAGATCCCTAGGCTTGTTAGAATTGTGTAACAAGAAAGAGTATGTAGGTACTGAGTAAGGACTTGGGGTGCCAGTGACCTATTTAGAATAATGGGTTTATAGTAGGAAGGGATCTGAGGTATGAATAAAGTACATCAGCTTTAATACGTGGACCGTCATGGCATCTATGTTGGATCCAAGTTCCCTGGGATGTTCTTTTTGTTTCTCAGCTCTGTCATAAATAGGAGTGAGTGTTGAGCACTTGGTTTCCGGAGTGTCCAGCACTATACAAAACTATGTTCAGGGTAGGACCCGCTGTGATCATCTCTATTGTGATGTAACATCAGTCTTCCTCTTTTTCCACAGTAATTCTCGATATGGTAGTTGGCTTGTGGTCATGAAACTGTAACATTTTGTCTTTTAAGAATTTACCCAGCGTGATGTTTGAAGCCTGTGTTCATTTCTTTGTGTTCAGGCCTTATAACTCAGACTAGCCAAATCCTTCTCTGGGCTCTTCCCTTCATTCCCCTTAACTGCTCCCCACACTTCACTGTGTTAAGCCCCTCCCAACTTTCCACCGCTAATTCCAGCCCAACTCTTGTATTGCTGTCCTCCTTCCCTGATGCATGGTGGGTAGGTATTGCTTTGCTTGATAGTCTTAAGACTTCCTTTGATACTGTTTTGGCAGGATCTTTTGTTGCTCCTGCTTGAGCAAAGCAGGGATGCTACATTGGGGATAGCAAACTATCTTCTCTTTAAATTCCAAAGCATATATTCACAGTTTTATTGGTTGAAAATAAAGTTTCAGTTGAAATACACACTTCACTGCACTCCTGCCTTCCTTTCATGGATTCTAACCAATTTCCTCACCTCACCTCAACTTGCCATTTTCCTCTTTTACAAGATATGTGGACCATGGCCTCTGATAATTTGTTGGTTTTTTAAACAGGTTCAAAAATGTGATCTTTGAAATCAGCCCAACGGAGGAAGTTGGAGACTTTGAAGTGAAAGCCAAATTCATGGGGGTTCAGATGGAGACTTTCATGTTACATTACCAGGTGAGTGGTTTTTCCTTAAAAGGCCCTATATAGAGATGTTCACTTAAAGAATAACAGCAGTTCTCATGGATAGATTGCTTTTTATGGTTACAAAGCACTTTCAGATAGAATATTTCTTTTAATTGTCACAACAACTCTGAGAGGCATGGTAAACGTGGTTATTCCATTTTACAAATGGAAATCTAAGATGCAGAGGTTAGGGGACATGACCAGTATCTCACAACTAGTAAGTAGCAGAGCTGGCACTCCAACATTGGGGCTTTGGAGTGAATATTAAATGCTCTTTTTGTTATCCTACTCTTCCTCCAAAGAAATAGAAGAATTAATTTTTGAGAAGATTCTTTTCAGAGATTTAAATAATAAGGGGTCTTTGTTGGAAAAAAATTTGTGTGCTTGCATTTGTCTAAGCTTGATGACTCAGATTACTTGGGAGCTTTGAGAATAGGTTAGAACACTGAAAGGAAAGGAACAAAAGTAGTATCAGCTACTTAACATTTCCCTAGTGTTGTAAAGCTTTTTTCTATTTTTATTTGAGCTTTGTCTTATTGAGGTAGCTGCTATTGTTCTTCATTTTACAGAGGAGGAAACTGAGGCTGAGCAATATCTCATTCCTCAGTGTCACTCAGCCAGTCAATAGCTGAGGTAGAATCTGAACAGGCAGGTTCTTTTGAGCCCAAGTGCTGGGCGCTGCTCATTCATCTATCTGGGCTACTGTGGGCTGGCCCCATGGACCTTCCTACAGCCTGAGGTAGAGCTTAGCCCTATGAGAGGCTGTGAAGGGCAAATACTCTGGGCTCTTTTCCTGGCTCTGACCCTTCCCCTCCTTTCTATGAATTGGGCTGAAGTCTGTGGGCTTAGTGGCTCTGTCAGTCAGCAAATGTGTGGGAGGCAAAATGAGCCCTTGCCTACAAGAAGCTTACATTCCACTGTAGGAGGCAGTGTGGAAAGAAAGAGGGATCTACTTTTCCTTTACATTTCTGAGAGAGAAGCATTGATTTGAATCTGTGACTTCTTTATTATGGGAAATAGAGTAATAATTGATGGTTTCCATAGAATGCTTTATGTGTGTTTTCTCATTTTGTCCTCAAAAGAGTTCTGTGAGAGAAGTATTATTAGGTATTATTATCCCCATTTTATTGATAATCAAACCAAGACTAAGAAGTTAAATGAATTATTGCAGGTCACAGGTCATAAATATCAAAGGATATTGCTAAGTATGAATTTGTTAGGATTCAGTCTCCTTCTCTCTTTCCCCCCTTCTCCTCTCCCATTCTTCCTTACTCCTCTTGTTGTGTCTACAATGCTGCCGTTTCTCTGATGTAGCTCCATCAGAAACTCCAGCTTCTCTTATTCATTTTCCACCTATTCTCCTCAGATTAGCCACCCTTTGGTCCTTAGGCCTTCCTCCTTTCCATCAGTTGTCTCTTCCTGTGTTACCTGCTTGGGCTGACTGCACTCATATATCTCCTCAATAAAGTCCTTCACCACTGCTCATACACAGACCATTTTGGGTCATGCTCTACCTATTTGTGTTCACCATATAACTTCTGTTGTTTTAAGCTTTTGGTCATTTTTGTCTTGCCTAGTTGGACATGATTGAGCAAGAATATTAGGTGTAGGGATTGGTAGAAAGTGGGAGTGCTTAGGCACCTTCAGTTTCTCACTAATATGAGTCTTTTCTTACTTGCTAAGTACTTTCCTTATAATGTCATGATATCATTTTGGTCCTCTTTGAGAATGAAGGATAACAACCAACCATCTGGGAAAGACTAGAAAGTGATATCTCAATAGAAAGGAACATCTCAATGTTCGTAGGAAGAAAATTGATGGAGTGTCTTTCTAGATTTTAAAGCATTTTTATCATGTATATAAATGAAAAAAATATAAAAATACATTTGGTATATTTGTCCTGTGTGGCGAAAAAAGCTTTGATATAAATGACTAGTCCTTTCATTGTGATCCTGAACAGTAGCTTGTACATCATATACTACTCTAAATACATCATTGGAGATCTCTATATCAAAACCCTTCAGAGTCTAATGGGAGTAACTAATATTTTTTCTCTTTTTTTTAAAACTAACTAGATTTTCATGTAAGAACTCAGTGTCTAAAGTTTTCTCTTCTTTTTTTCTAGACATTTGCTTTTAAATGCAGATCCTCTTTTCTCTGAATTGATTGTACCTCAGGACTTATATAACAGAAACTGGTTTCTATCTCTGTTGATGTTTCTGAAATATACTCACCAGTTATCAAGCCTCTCTTGTTCAACACAGGATGCAATTTCATAAATTGGTTTCTATGTAAACTATGAGCCTCTGAAGGAAAATCAGAGGGTTTCCCTAAGATTTAGAGCATTAAAACAGTTCAAAGATGAACATCTGAAAAATGAGGAAAATGAAATGCCTTGCCCAAGATCTTGCATCTTCACTTCCTGTTTTATCAGATACACATAGATGTAGCCATTGCCTGAAGTAGTTTAAATATGGCCTGACCAACTATTAAGGGCTAATTGATCTTGCAGGAGGCCTTTAAATTCTAGCCCATTGAATCTTGTCTTTCACTATTTTTTTAATCCTCTCAGGTTCTAAGATTGGTAGCCCAGCTCTTACACATTCATTCTCACCCTGACAAAAAATATGAAATATCAAACATTTGGGTTCAGGGGCCTGATGATTTTGTTGAGACCTCATTGTTGGTCATATTTCCATTCCCTATTGAATATTGTGTTTTCTATATCAAATTGTAATTCTCATTTTATCCAGATGTTTTTTTAAACAGTAGACATCATGGTATAAGAGAAGAAAATTTGACTTTAGATTCTAGTCTCACCATTCTTATTAAAAAGCTTCAGTGGGCCTCACTTTCCCCATCTCTAAAATTAGCTGGTTCATCTAGTCTTTTACAGGTCATGTCTTTTATCATTATAATGTTCTATTCTTAAGATCTTGCAGAACTACTAGTCTCCATTGAATGTAAATCAACATGTGCTATATTCACTCCTTTTTTTTTTCTCTTCCATGTTTTTTTCCTTTTGCTTTGCTTTTTCTCTCCCCAGTATGATTCATAAAGCAATGCGTATTAAAAATAAACTTAGTACAATTAAAAAAAGAACTACCAGTTTTCCAGCCAGTCACAAAAAATCCTTCAA
This sequence comes from Sarcophilus harrisii, assembly GCF_902635505.1. NCBI lineage: Eukaryota > Metazoa > Chordata > Mammalia > Dasyuromorphia > Dasyuridae > Sarcophilus > Sarcophilus harrisii. The sequence continues at coordinate 624,341,761 of NC_045427.1, forward strand.
CATCTTTCAATCATATAATTTTACTAAAGTGGGAGAAATATGCTGCTTTGAAATGGGGGGGGAAGATAAATAAATGTAACAATTAAATATTCCTTTTCAAGAAAGCTTATTCAAATCTGACATCAGACAATTAACACTTACTAGCTGTATGACCCTGGGAAAGTCATCACATACACATACACCCCCCCCAAAAGAAAGAAAACAAATTTGACATGAAAAATATAAGCCCTAAATTAACCAGAAAAAATATATTCACTAAAATACTTAATTCCTAAGAAGTGTGGAATTTATTTTAGTTTGAGATTCATGCTGACCAGATTTCATATTTGCCTTCAATATAGTGGCTTTTTACCTAGACAGGCACCAGCATAAGCTGACAGTGACAGTAATAAGGATTATCATCATCCAGGAAATGTATGAGTCAGTCATCCTGTGAAAGATAGCAGATACACCACAGAATTGCTATACTGTTGGGCATGAAACGTTAAAAAACTCAGAGATCAGCCTCCAGAGTTGTATGACTCCCCCTTGGATAAGAGGGATCCAGAATGAGATGAAATCCCAGATACGCCCTGACTATGCTCTCTTTAAGATGTTTGCTTATGCTAGATCCATATTCTACCCTTCTTTCCATTTCCAAAGATTTTCTCAACAGTTTTTACTTTCTTCTTTGGGCAGGATCTGTTACAGCTCCAATATGAAGGGGTTGCTGTCATGAAACTGTTTGATAGAGCAAAAGTCAATGTCAACCTCCTGATTTTCCTGCTCAACAAGAAGTTCTATGGGAAGTAATTGATGTTGGCCCCATGTGCCAAGAGCAAGAAGACCATGGGAAGAAGGAGCACCACATGACGGCCTCGTAATGTGCTTTGGAGCCAGAGACACTCCCAATGCCAAACTGCATCTCCTCCCATTTGGGGACCTTCTGCCACTCCCTTCTCACAGTGAATTAATAACTCAGGCTTTAGCTGACCTTTTGGGTTACTTCACTTTCTTCTCTGTCATTTGACACCCAAGGAAAAAGTGGAAACTCAATCCTGCTAAAAACCTTTTCCCATAGGCTGTTACAGGCTCAGTGGTTACTTGGATATATTTTTGAGCTTTGGGGTCTTGCTTTAATTAGAAATGTGAATGGTGGATTTCTTATTACTTATGTAGATGGACAAAAATGGCACCAATTAGAAAAATCTTATAACTCTTTATGGACATGTACACATGTAACCTTGCTCATTTCAAAATGTATAAGCAGAGATCAATTAATGATTCAGATTGTAATCGTTAAAAGAGTTGTTTGAAACTAAATTGGGTCTTTTGTCCTCTGAGTAAGACATAATAGGAAATGTGTTCCATTTGATCTTTGCCATCTCGGTTCCTTGTATGTAGTAGCCAAGGGAGACATTGTTCTGCCCAGAGAGAAGAGCTTCTGAGGGAGGCATTTGGGGGGGAACTCTCCCCCCACTTATATTTGGACAACGTGATCAGTTTTGTTGCCTGAGATTTAGAAGCACCAGAATATATATGTCTATTTTGGGGGGAGAATCCAATTGATGAAGTCCTTGCATATTCAGAAATGGACTAGATTCCTTATGAGGTTCTCTGTCTTCTTTTTCTGTGCTGGTGCCCACCCAGGGACATAGGATTAGGCCATTTTAGGAAGGCATCCTACCCCGTTACTTAATGAATGGTTTTAGATATAACATTAAACAACCTAACTAGATTTCTTCATTATTTGGGTTTGTTGCTTTAAGGTGCCTTATTAACAAAACATAGATTAATCTATCTCAATTCTTAAAGGATTTCTTTATGGTTGCTTGCCTGCAGATAAAAATATATTTTGTGGGGGTTTTTTATTAATAAAATAAGGGGAATTAGGGTATTTTAAAGATTTATATGCTTCAGAAGCCTTTAGAGTGCTGTAAGAAAAGGAATTTTTTAAAAATGATTAAAAAAAATAGCTTATCTGTATATCTGAACTCTTAAAAATTTCTTATGGCCACAACACTATTAAGGCCTCATCTACAGAGTTGTAGAAGGACAGCCCTGTCTTACTGTAAATTGAACCAAAACAAAAATATATCTGATCAGTACATACTGTGTTCCAGGCCCTGATTCTTAGACTGGTTTCTTCTTTTGTCTGTTTTTGCTGATTCCATTACCAACTTTAGTTATGAACCTTTATTTTTAAAAGGCTTTAGTCTTAAAAAGTAAGCCCTGACAAATAGCATGGATGGATGAAACATTTATTGGAATTATACATGTCATATATTTAAAAAAAAAAAAAAAAAACCCAAACATCATCCTTTGTTTTGAAATACTAAAATCATGCCATTTTCTCCTAAATGTTTTGGTTCAATATTCCTTAAGTATAAAACTGTCTCTAGCCCAATTGAAGCACACAACAAATCCTTCACTGAAACCATTTTTATGAGCATTTTGAAATTAACTGGTTGATATATTTTTCCAGTGAAGCACATTGAAGAATAGCCATTGGTATCTAGTTTGTGTATCATATTCTTGTTCCAGTTGTAAATACCAGAGAAATATTTTTTAGTATGGACTCTCTCTACTCAGTTACACAGGATTGATGATGTGTACGTTACTCAGCGCTTTACACATTCCAGGATATCCAAAAAGTAGAAGATTTAGGCCAGGAAAAATTTCACCATAGAACTAGAGAAGGGGATAAAGTAGTAACTCATGGGAATTCTCCACTGCCATGACCACAGGAACTATGTTAAATTAATTTTTTTTTTCTGTAATTGCATTTTACTTGGAAAACAAATTAAACTAGAAAGTAAAAGTAATAGTTTCAAAAACTGGGACCAAAGTTTTAATCTTTTTAAGAAAGGGATATTACTCTCTTTTGGGCCCCACGCTATACCAAGCATTACAGTGATGGACAAAGTCTACAAGAGGTTGTAACAGGGACGCTTGAGTCATTTGTTAAAAAACTATCTGTTTACCTGGTTTCTGATGCAAGACATTAAGCATGAAACATTTAGAGTTAAAGAATTTTTATGGGGATAATATTTAAAGCAATTTTTTTAATACATTGGAGAAAATGATAAAATTTTCAGGTCTGGACATTGAAACTTTGTAGCTTTTATTACTGTTTTATTTATTAGTAATAGGGTTCTTCCAGCTGCTTTCTCCATCTTAGGCCACCTCTCCTTGCCAACCATCATGACATTTGTTGCAAATTTATTTACTCCCAGAAATTTGGGCTGCTTGTTCCATTTATTGGCACAAAAAATTTGTCTTTTGTATCTCTCAACAAAATAAAAGGTCATTTGTTCATGTGTTGCTGTTGCAGTTTAATCAGTTCTTGATCACTACTACTTTGTAAGAGTAGATTACACAATCTTTGTAGAATATGAGAATGAGTAACTGAAAAATGCAACAACTCCCATTTCCTGTAGTATTTGAGAAGCAAATTGGAGAAAAAATAAATGAGTTTCTAGAATTCTGCCTCAAAGCTATTTCAAAATATATTTATAATTTTATAAACAAAATATTTCTTTTCTTTTATTTTAATTTAATAGCCTTTTATTTACAGGTTATATGTATGGGTAACTTTACAGCGTTAACAATTGCCAAACCTCTTGTTCCAATTTTTCACCTCTTAGCCCCCACCCCCTCCCCCAGATGGCAGGATGACCAGTAGATGTTAAATATATTTAAATATAGATACACAGTAAGTATACATGACCAAACCGTTATTTTGCTGTACAAAAAGAATCAGACTCTGAAATATTGTACAATTAGCTTGTGAAGGAAATCAAAAATGCAGGTGGACAAAAATAGAGGGATTGGAAATTCTATGTAATGGTTCAGTCATCTCCAGAGTTCTTTCCCTGAGTGTGGCTGGTTCAGTTCATTACTGCTCCATTGGAACTGATTTGGTTGATCTCATTGCTGAGAATGGCCAGGTCCATCAGAACTGGTCATCATATAGTGTTGTTGAAGTATATAATGATCTCCTGGTCCTGCTCATTTCACTCAGCATCAGTTCGTGTAAGTCTCTCCAGGCCTTTCTGAAATCATCCTGTTGGTCATTTCTTACAGAACAGTAATATTCCATAATATTCATATACCACAATTTATTCAGCCATTCTCCACCTGATGGGCGTTCAGTCAGTTTCCGGTTTCTAGTCACTACAAAGAGGGCTGCCACAAACATTCGTGCACATACAGGTCCCTTTCCCTTCTTTATAATCTCTTTGGGATATAAGCCCAGTAGCAGCACTGCTGGATCAAAAGGTATGCACAGTTTGATAACTTTTTGAGTATAGTTCCAAACTACTCTCCAGAATGGTTGGATTTGTTCACAACTCCACCAACAATGCATCAATGTCCCAGTTTTCCCGCATCCCCTCCAACAATCATCATTATTTTTTCCTGTCATCTTAGCCAATCTGACAGGTGTGTAGTGTGGTATCTTAGAGTTGTCTTAATTTGCATTTTTCTGATTAATAATGACTTGGAGCATCTTTTCATATGACTAGAAATAGTTAAAATTTCTTCATCTGAGAATTGTCTGTTCATATCCTTTGACCATTTTTCAATTGGAGAATGGCTTGATTTTTTATAAATTAGAGTTAATTCTCTATATTTTGGAAATGAGGCCTTTATCAGAACCTTTGACTGTAAAAATGTTTTCCCAGTTTATTGCTTCCCTTCTAATCTTGTCTGCATTAGTTTTATTTGTACAAAAACTTTTCAGTTTGGTATAGTCGAAATTTTTTATTTTGTGATCAGTAATGATCTCTAGTTCTTCTTTGGTCATAAAGCCCTTCCCCTTCCACAGGTCTGAGAGGTAAACTATCCTGTGTTCCTCTAATTTATTAATAATTCAGTCTTTATGCCTAGGTCATGAACCCATTTTGACCTTATCTTGGTGTACGGTGTTAAGTGTGGATCAATGCCTAGTTTCTGCCATATTAGTTTACAATTTTCCCAGCAATTTTTGTCAAACAGTAAGTTCTTATCCCAAAAGCTGGGGTCTTTGGGTTTGTCAAAGACTATGTTGCTATAGTTGTTGACAAACAAAAAATTTCTTGAATTGGCTTGCTTTTTTTCCCTAACAACAGAGCCTGATTTCATTATAACTGCTTGAATGCTGAAAGAGTTAAATTGCACAAGCAGATGTTTACTGGAGGGACAGTGGCAGGATACTGTACCGAATGGGGGAGTAAGTCTGATGTCTTTTTTCACTAAGCACAGAGAAATGCAATGACTTGTTCTGAAGGGAAAGGTAACAGAGGACAGTGACCTGCTTAAATAATACCCTACTAAAGAGCCAGCACCAGTCAGTCATCCAGCAGTGATCTATGTGTACTATCTCTGGGATGAGAGTATAATAAAACTAGTATAAGATAATAAAGACCAGACTATCTGGAGCAGAGTAAGTTTAAAATAACCAAGTTTGTGCTGTTCCTAGGAGGGACATCTTACACCATTCAAAAAGGTTGGAAAGCATGACCTTGTCTAAATATTTTGAACACAACGTTTTTTTAGTAAACAGTTTTGGAGTGCCTTAACCTTTGCTTTTACAAGGAAGACGCTGTCCCTTTCTGAATTGTGTTCATCTTTGTCAATTATATTCGAGTTTTGGACCAAGAATTTGAAATCGAGAAACTGCCAGTAACTTCTTTTAAACTGCTAATGTGTTCTCTGGTGGAGATTACGGGAATCTTTAATATGACTGAAAGGGAGGTCTGAAATATTGAAGTGAAAAACGGAATTGTTGGGGAAGAGTCGCATTAGAGAGTGACTGGTGGAGATCATGGATATCAAAACAAGCAATTTCAAGACCAAGAATTTTGTAAGCAACGTGATGTAGTCACTAAAAACTTGGTTATTTTAAATAATATCCTGGTAGTTTTTGAAGTGGCCCAGACTACTTGTGTGTGTATCCTCGGGGCCAAAGCGGGAAAAAGTTAACTGTGAGAGCCTGCAATATCGATCAGTAAACAGGAATAGTGACCTCAGGGGGAGAGAAAGCCACCTGTGACTGGTGCCATGGTCCTGGTAGGGTAAGAAGGAAGGCGGGCCCGGGAGGAGGGATAATGTCTTGTGCAGTTTTTCCGGTTTGTTCACCACCGTGCAAGGAGCTGGTGAGGTTTGTTTAGACCACGATCGCATCTCTGGAGATAATGTGCTGGGCTTTTTAATTGTTGTATCTGGTCCCCACGCCAAGGAGGCCGGTCGCAGGCACGAGTTAGACTCCGGCTCCCGGCTCCGTGTGGCTGCCTTGGGGGATGGGACTGCAGGGGCCTCCAAGACTGGTGGGACGGGACATTTATCAAGTTTCCCGTTTGCCAAGTGGTTTGCACGCCACGTTATTTCCTTATCTGATGTGCTCCCACCCCCTCACTTAATAGAGGGAACAGGCCCAGGGAGGTAGCGACTTGCCCGGGTTTCCTGGCCGGAGCTTGGGATGCGCGCACGGGCACGCACACGTGTAAGGAAACTGAGGCCGAGGGAGATGTCATCTTCGCTGGGAGGCTCTCGTTTGCACACTTTGAGCTTGCACATGTGCACAATCTGGTCGGCTCCTGTGATTTCAGCCCCTTGGGCTTCTCCCGGTCCTGCAGATCTGGGGCTGCCCGGGGGCACGGGGAAACTTAGGGACTGTTTGGGTCCTCGGGGCTAGGACTGAAGGGAGGGCTCTCCGCGTGGGCTTGGGAGCAGGTGCGTGGGGGGCTGAGGTTCCCTCGGGTCCGACACTAGGACGCCGGATTGACCGAAGAAACTGAGGTCCAGGTCACCTGCTCAGGATCCCCACTGGGAAGTGTCTGGGCCCTGCGCCCTGGCACCGCGGGGGGACAGGGAATGAAGGGAGTAAACCAGCTCCACCTCCTTGCGGGCGGGGTACCCCGTGCTGGCCGCAGCCCCTGCCCTCAGGGAGCTGCCAGTCTAATGGGTGAGGCCGCACGCCCACAGTTTTGGGCCCACGATCTAGTGCCAGGGAAAGGGCAGCCACTCGGCGATGGCCCAGAGTGCTGCCAGCCCGGGGTCTGCGCGAGATGCTCGCGCCCCGTAGTCCCCGATGCCCTCGAGCTACTGGGCCAAGCGGGGCGGGGCGGGGCCGCCCGGAAACGAGGCTACAACGCAGGCTCCCCGCTGGGGGCCCCTGCTGGGCGGGCCCCGCTACTTCTGAGAGGCCGCGCGCCGAGGGTGGAGCTTCGGGAGGCGGGGCTCTCGGCTTCCTCGCTCCCCGAGGCTGGCCCGGTCTGGGGGCTTCGCAGCCGCGCTCGGGGGGGGGGGGGTGGAGCAGCGAGTTGCTCTCTCCCCCGCCGGCCCTCCCGACCGCTTCAGAGAGGCCGCGCGCCAGGGGCGGAGCCTGGGGGCGCGGGGCAGGGCTTCGGGCGGGGCGGGGCCCTAGGCTCCTCGGCTGGCTTCGTCCCTCCCGCGGTCGCTCCCTCCTCCCGCCTCCCTCCCTCGCTCGCAGGCCGGGCGGGCGGCTGTGGGGTCGATCTGAGAGCGCGGCCTCGGCCGCTGCTCTTGCGCCGCCGGAGTCAGGCGCGCGGACCGAACGGATCGAGGCCGGGGGCCGGGGCAGCGGTGCCAAGGCCGGGCTGGGCGACCGCGCTTAGGCCCGTGCCCTCCGCCTCCGCCGCGGGCCGCCATGGCCGCGTCCCCCGGCTCGGGCAGCGCTAACCCGCGCAAGTTCAGCGAGAAGATCGCGCTGCACACGCAGCGCCAGGCCGAGGAGACGCGGGCCTTCGAGCAGCTCATGACGGACCTCACACTGTCCCGGGTGAGGCGCCTCGGGCCGGGTCGGGGCCGAGACCGGGCGGGGCCGGGCCGGCTGCGGGGCCTCGGGTCAGGGCTGCGGGCGGGGCCGGGCCAGTGACAGGTCGCGGGGCCGGACCGGGGCTGCGCTGGACACAAGGGCGAAGGCTGTCGGGCCCGGCGGCGGCCCCCAGCGCGGCGTAGTGGCCCCGGGCCAGAGAGTTGCGGCCCAGCGCCCCGGGCGGGGAGCCTGCGCGTACCCGCGCCGAGGCCCCGGGCTCGCTGCCACCTGCGCGCGCCACCCTCCGCGGGCCTCAGTTTCCTCTTGTGTTGGGGGTCGGGAACGCTCGGTTCGGGCCGCCTCTGCCCCGGGACTCTGCGCGGGCGCCCGTAGGTGGCAGGCATCTGTTAGGCTCCTGCTGTATGCCGGGTACCCCGAGAGGCAGAAGGCAGGCCCGCCCCGGAGCGTCTCCTCGGAGCTAACCGGCATCCCCGGCCTGAAGGAGACCCTATCCGCCGAGGGGGGGAGGGAGGGCGGAGCGCGAGTGTTGGGGGGAAGAGTGGGGGGGCGCCCCACGCCGGGGGAGGCCGAGATATTGCCCGACGGCCGCCAGGAGGAGGATTCGAGGGTCCTGGAGCGCCGAAGCAGAGAGCCGGGCTAGCCGGCTCCCTCCGGGCTGAGGCAGGCCCGGCGGCTCAAGGTCATGCTGCCCCGTAACTGCAATAGATACTCCCTACCCGGGCGGGCGAGGGTCCGGGCCGGAGTGGTCAGGAAGGACCCCCGCGGGCCCTGGGAGGGACGTGAAGCGGGAACGGGAGGCGGGCGCAGGACCAGGCTGGGCGCAGGGCCGAGGTGCCGGGCCCGGAGAGCCAGAGCGGGGATGCTGCGGGTCCGGAGGGTGCTGCCCGTCCCCGGGGCCTGAACTGAAGTCAGGCTTCCGGAAAATGGGGACAACCTCCGGGGGTGAAACAGCCGGGAGTGCCGGGGTGCTCGCCTCCGCCTTGTCCGTCCCACTGTGCTGATGCTCCGAGCCGTCCAGCGAGTTAGCCAGATCTGAACTCCAGAAGGCTCCAGGTGTGTCAGGTCTCGTCCAGAAGTCTGTGGGCATCCAGAGGATGGGAGCAGCGCGCTGAGGGCTCCCAGAGAAAACTTGCTGGAGAACCGATTTTCCTTTTTTCCCCTTTGTACTTCCAGAATAGCTGCCACATAGTAAGTGCCTAACTGATGTTTGTTGAAAAGAACATCTGTGAAACGGCCGTCATAATGGAAATAGCAGTGGCCGGAGGTCAGGAAGCCCGTGTCCCAGTTTAATTTCATTTTCCTCTAATGCAAAATATGTTTATACGGTGGCAGCATGAAATAAGTTTATACACGTGGAACATAGGTTAACATTACCCTGTAACTGACACTTGTATACGCTCATCAAGACATACCTTGTCTCTTTGCTGATACATCTTCGGGAACAGCTCGGCTTCTATTACTTCAAACAGCGGCAGCCAGTCGTCAGAAGGTTATAGCAGCTTGATTGCAAAAGACTCTTTTCCAAAGTGCCAGGGTTACAGAAGGAATCAGCTGCATCTCTGCTAGACCCCAAAACATGCTCCTACTTTCTATTTCCTACTTTCCTTATTCTATAATGGATCAGCGTTTTGTAGATCTAGATAGACCTATTAGTTCAACTTTTGGGGCACAAAGTAGCGAATCAGTTTGAGAAAGAATGAGAAGACATTTATATTTGCAGAATCTAAGTATGGTTTGCCCCAGACTAAGAGCTGGAGATAGCCTAAAAGAACATCTCACCCAATTTGTTTTTAAGAGAACCAAAGATCAGAAACATTGATGACCAGCCTAGCATCGTAGAATCACTGGGGACAAAGCCAAAATTTAGTTCTGACGATACCACTAATGAATGGTAGATCTCAGTTACTTCATCTTTTGAATGAAGCTGTGTAATTAGGTTGTTTCTAAGGCCCTTTCCAAGTCAAAAAATCCATGGTAATCCTATTCAATAAATCAGTAATGTGCCAGACTGGGGTTACAAGAGACAAAAGATGGTCTCTGTCCTCTGGGAGCTCACATCTAATGGGTATTTTGCTAAAGAGGAGAGTATTATGGGAACTTGGCTTGGAAAAATAAATCGAGGCTAATTTGTGGGGAACTAGGAACAGCAAGCTGATGAGCTTTAGCTTTGCTTTTGTACAAGATCAGATAGGAGATATGAAGGTCTGGGCTAGTGAGTTGGCAGAACAGGTAAAGAGGAACAAATGAAGTGGAGAGATTTCAAGGAAAAAGCCATCAAATTTAATGATTGATGCACATAAGGCACAAAGAGGAGAAAGATACAAAGACAACTTGGAGGTTTTGACTATCTGGGGGAAATGGATGGAATAGATGGAGAGGGTGATATAGCGGGAGACAATGAGTTCAGTATTGGATATAGTGATTTGAGAAAGACAAGTTGAAATGTTTGATAGACTCTTGTATATAACTACTTGATGGGCAAGACTTGAAAGTCATCAACATAAACATAATAGCTTCTAGCTAAGCAGTTATCTAAAGAAATAATTTTTGTTTTAGGAAAGAATATAGGGAACAGCAAGGAGCCAAAGATTATATCTTGGGCAATTCCCACCCTTGGGGAAAATGAGGAAAAGAGGACTCAGAAGGATCCTGAAGCTGCCTCCTAGTTCCAAGTGCTGTTAGGTGGAGACACAAAGCTGGAAGTGAACCAGTGCCTGCCTTGGAAGAGCTTACAGTCTAGGAGCTGGGGCAAGAAGGACATTTACTTATGGTTGCAAAGTGGATACCAGGTGCTTTTGGGGGTAGAAGAAGTTCCAGCAATCTAGGGATCAGGAAAGGCATGTAGAACAGGGCTTCTTAAGCTAGGGTCAGGGAATGGGTTTTTTGTTTGTTTGTTTTGGTTTGGTTTTTTGTATTTTTAGAACTGTATTTCATTATTAATGATTTCTTTGTAATGCTTTGTGTTTTATTTTATGCTTTTAAAAACATTATTTTGAGAAGGAGTCTGTAGGCTTCACTAGACTGCCAGAAGGTTCCATCATGTAGAAGGTGGTATTGGAGTTGAGTCTTAAAGGAAATTAAGACTTTTAAGAAGAGGTTAGGAAGGAATTCATTCCATACATTGGAGATAGTCAATGCCAAAGCACAGTACTGGAGATGGAGCATCATATATATGGAGCAGGGAGAAGGCCAGTTTGGCTGGATTATCATGTGCCTGAGAGGTCCAGGAAGTTAGGATGTGCCAGGTTATGAAGGGCTTTAAATGCTAAACACAGGCATTTCTATTTGATGTCAGGGATACTAGAGAGCCATTGGACAAAAAAGTAATGTGTCATTACAAATGCTCTGCTTTGTCTTTGGAGGATGGACTGGAGTAGGAAGTAGGAAGAGACTGGAGGCCAGGAAACCAAAGAAGGGAGGCTGTTGATGTAGTCCAGGAGACAGATTAGAAGGGCCTGATTTAGTATGGAGAGCAAATTAGTTGATAGGAGAGGACAAATGCAAGGGAAGTAGTGGAGGTAAAATTAACAAATTTAGTAACTGATTGAATATATGGGATATCAAAGAGCAAGGAGTTGGAGACTGATGCTAAACTGTAAACCTGTCCTCTTGCTAAACTTTCTTTTAGGGAACTCATCAACTTCCATGGATTTAACCATCACTTCTATGCAAATAATTTCCAAGTCAACATATTGTGCCCTCCTCTCTATTCAAAGTTGTCATCTTACATCTCCAGATCCCTGCTGGACATTTCTACCTGGTTATCACATGGACAAATTCAACATGCCAATATAGAATGTCTTTTCCCTCTTCCTAACTCTTCCTGTTTCTATTGAGAGCACCATCATTCTTCTAGTCACCTGGGCTTGTAACTTAAGAGTCACTCTCAACTTTCACCTCTTAATTCATTGCCTCTATCTCACCAGTTTTCAAGTCTTCTTAATTCCACCTTTTCATCAGCTTCTCAGTCTACCCCCTTTTTTACACTCATGCAGCCACCTTTCTGATTGTGAAGCTTGTGCTTCATAAAGTTTGTAGACTAGTAATTTTCTGATTGGTCTTTTCCCTTCAATCTGTCTTACATTTGGGTGGTCCTTGTCCTTAGCTTCCACAGCTTAATAGCCAGATTTCTATTCTTAAAGCACAGAATGATTATGTCACTCCCTTAGTCAAAATACTTCAGTATGTCTCCCCAGTGTGTCTTGGATAAGATATAAACCTCTCTGTTATTTAAAGTCCTTCATGGTCTAACTTCAGCCTGTCTTCCCAGGCTTCTTATATACAATTTTTTGGGGATAGCTAGGTTGTGAAGTGATTACAGCTCTGGACCTGGAGCCAGAAAGACCTGTGTTCCAGTGCACCCTCAGATACTTCCTTGTGTGATCCTGGGCAGGCCATTTAACTCTGTTTGCCTCAATTTCCTTGTCTGAAAAATGAACTGGAAAAGAAAATGACAAGCTATTCTGGTATCTCTGCCAAGTAAACCCCAAAGGGGATCATGGAGAGTCAGACACAGTTGAAAGAATAGATAACAAAATATACCTTGCTCTCCCTCGTACTTTACAGTCAAATGTGCCACTTGCTGTTCCCTACATGTAACATGCAGCTCCTGGCCATTCCCCTAGGCATGGAATGCTCTTTCCCTCCCTCTTTCTTCACCTCATAGGTCTTAGTTCCCTTCAAGGCTCAACCATTATCAGTCCAGAAATCTTGCTCAATTCTCCCAGTTACTTGTGTACTCCTTTCCCTCTCCTTTTCACTTTATTTTGTCTACATCTTGTGTCTCTTTATTTATGCACATGTATCCTCCAAGTAGAATGTAAGCTTTTTGAGGGAAGAGATTGTATCACATTTGAATACTGAAAGTTAGGTCAAGGCCTGGTACCAAGAAGGCACTTTGTAAATGTCATTGATTATTAGCTGATAGAACTATTGATGCTATTGCCATCCAAGAGCCTTTTTTTTTTCTTTAAGACTTAATAATATAGACACTGAAAGGGAGACAAATGTAAATGGATGTGGAGAAGTAAACAATATTGAAAATCTAGCTTAGGTTAGGATTGGACCAATTTTCTCTGACCCCTTTCTTCACAAAGAAAATCTTAGATCTATTGAATTATGAAAATGAGGGTGAAAGGCAAACAGTCCTTATCAGCTATCAGAACACAAAACAAATTCATTCTTTATTATAGACTGGATGAGACAGGTCAGGATTGTTTTAGAGTTTGCAGAAGTGAATGTGTCATCTGCTGAAAAATGGAATCAAGAAGTACCTGCCTACAGGAGTGCCTAACCACAGAAACATTAAGAATATAGGCAGGCACTTTCCAAAAATAGTCACTGATCAAAAAGCAGAAAAGAAGCTCACCGGAAACTTGAAGGGTGTAATCGTTGTAGGAGATCTGAAGTGGAGATCAGGGCTTTGAATTTTGAGACATTTTCCACAGTGAAAATCCACACCTTGATATATATATATATATATATATATATATAGAGAGAGAGAGAGAGAGAGAGAGAGAGAGAGAGAGAGACACCACAGATCCCTGTCATTTTCCTTCACCTTCTGCACCCACTTTGGTTGAATTAATCAACAAGATGATTATGAATCTTCCCTTCTAGAAAATTGCCGTATGTATCCCATTGGGTTCAGAGAAAAGTATGGTCATTGTGCTTCTCTGCCATTTTCCTCCTAGTACTGGCTCTTGTGAATGATGCCAAGGGTCTCTGATCCCTTCCCATTCTGCCCTATGGATCTTCTGTTAAAAGTAGGGCCCCGGTGTTCCTCCCTGCTGTTCTGTGGACTCCATCAGGAGTGAGAGCGTTACAGATGGGTGACTGAGGAAAAAACACTGGTTGCCCAATTGTCTTGAATGCCTCAGACCTTAAAAGTGGGGACTCTTATCAAAGGGATGGTCTGAGAACATTTGGAAAAGAAGCCACTATGAGCTTGTATTGGTTGATTTATGAATCATTGATCAGTTCATAATACCAGATTAATCATTTCCTTTTCTAACAGATTTTATTAGACTAGTAGATTGGAGGCATGTTAAAGACTTAGTTTATACCTAGATTTCAGCAAAGCTTTTGAAAAAAAAAATCTCCTTTTATCTTTGTGGACAAAATGGACAGATTAGGCTAGATAATAGCATATAGATAGGTGGATTTGAAATAGATTGAATGCAAAAACCCAAAGAAGAGCTGTTATAAACCCAAAGGAAAGCTGTTATTGTTTAGCTGTCTACAAGAAAAGAGTCCTTGAGTAGTATGCTTGAGAGCCTAGTTGTTGGCCCTGTGCTGTTTTTTAATCAATTTTCAGTGAAATGATAACATTTCTATCTGTGATCTAGGTGAAAGCATGAATGACAAACATCAAATTGCAGATGATAGCAATTTGGGAGGAAAAGCTAAATGTTAAATGCCAGTTAAGATCTAAAAAGATCTCGTTGGGTTGTATCTGCAAAATGAAATTCTTTAAAGACAAATGTAAAGTCCTTTCTTTGGGTTCAGATAATCAGCAGCCCAAGTATAAGATGGGGAAAAGGTACACACCAGTTTAGAGTACTTAGAACTACATTTGAAGGATCGAAGCTTGCTTTGCCACCTCGTGAACTCACATAACTTTCTTCGGGTCTCAGTTTATTTCTCTCTGCCCTCTCTGAAAGTCTTTTTGTTTCTAGTAGTCTAAAGTCTAAAGACTCTCTGAATGTCTTTAAAATTTTTGTTTTTAGGTTCAGTTTCAGAAACTTCAGCAATTACGTCTCACACAGTCTCGAAATCAGTACCATGGAGGGTCGTTACCCAATGTGAATCAACTACGCAACAGTACAACAGAATTTCAGGTAACTTCATACATTTGTTGTCTTGAAATGGGATGGATTGCCATAAGGCTCATTTTCTTTTGGCGTTTTACAGATGAGATGGGAGTGGGGGTTGGGGGTTGGAGAATTAGTCCTGTATAAGTTCCCTATTCTACAGGAAGAAATTGGTTGGCAGCATCCTCTGTTATAGCTTCTGTTGGGTCTTTGTGAAAAGAACTTTAGATAACATTATTTCGCAGATGCAGTAACTGAGGCACTGATAAGTGCTTTTTCCGTGTGCATGAAGCATTTAATAATTGGTGACGCCAGTTAAGGGAAGTATAAAGTAGAATTGATATCCCAGCCAATTCTGAATCTTGTTGCTATGATCTGTATTAGTGCTATTTAAAGTTTTAATGCAAAGCTAGGGATAGCTTGCTGATGTTAGTCTCCTGAAAGGTGAGCTACTTTGATAATACATTAATATTATATCTGTGAGACAACTCAATTCACTCCAATCCTTATTCCTTTTGAAAGCACTTTGCCCTCATTTTCATTGTGAAAGGTTTACTTGCTTACCAGTGTCAAGGAAAAGTTATCGTTTTAGTACAACTTCATTTAATATATTTTTGGGAGGGTTTAATGAGGACTCTTAAGTGAGCATTTATTGGGCACATACTAGCCCATGTAAAATGCTTGGCTTATAAAAGACAAAAACTTAAAACAATCCCTCATTTCAAGGACTTTCCTTTCTCCTGGGAGGATCCAACATGTACACAGAGAAGTAAATATAAGATACTTAAAGGAGGGGGAGCACTCACAATGGGAGGCATCACAAAAGGATCTGAGCAGGAGCAGTGAGACCCAAGAGGAGCCTTTAAGGGAACCAAGAACTTTCATAGAATAAAGTGAGTAGGGAGGCCCCCCTATGCATGGAAGTTTCCTTTATGTGGGCTTTCAGAGGAGAGATGAAAAGCTAGGATGAAGAGGAGCTGGCTGCTCGGTGTACAGGAAGGGAGAAATAAATTTACAGACAGCATGGAACAAGACTGGAGGCCTTTCAAGGTTTGCATTTTCACCTAGAGAAGATCAAGCCTTGCTGAAGAGCTTTGTACAGGGGAGTGGGAGGGTCAGCCCCGGGCTTTGTGGAAGGCTATTTGGGTGGCTGGGAGGTGGATTGATTGGAGAGGGAGCGCAGTGGTGCAGTGGTGCAGTGGTGCAGTGGGCCAGGCAAGAGAGAAGGGCCTGAACCAGCGCTGGACATAGAGGTATAGAGAAGAACCTGGCTATGAGGGAGATTGTGGGGATGGAATGGAAAGAAGGCATTCATTAAGCTCTTGCACTGTGCCAAGATTTGATGTGCAAATAAGGCACATAAAGCAAATGAGATAGTGAAAAGAAAGGGAGGCCAGGGGCGGTAGGTATCCAGAGTGACGAGTCAGCCAGGTTCCAAGTGGCAGTGTGTTCAGGATCGAGAAAGACTGAGAAAAAGCCATTGGATAAATTAAGAGATTGTTGGGATGCTTGGAAGAAGCAGTTTCCTGCTAGAATAAGTAGAAATGCCTTCATTAGGTTCTGTAGCTTTTACAACCTGGCCCCCGGACTAGCCTTCAAGGCTCATTATGCACCTCTATTTTTCTATCTTCCTCAGTGTAGCCAAGCTGACCTCTTTGCTCCTTACACATGACATCCCATCTTCCATCTTTGGGCCTTTGCACTGGCCTCCAGTGGCAACTTGGTGGCCCAGTGGTTATAGTGGCAGGTCTGGAATCAGGAATGCTCCTCTTTCAGTCTAGATCCTGCCTCAGTCACTTAGCTGTATGACCCTGGACAAGTCATTTCACCCTGTTTGTCTCAGTTTCCTCATCTGTAAAATGAGCTAGAGAAGGAAGTGGCAAAGCACTCCAGGATCTCTGCCAAGAAAATCTCACATGGGTCATAGAGATGGACAGGACTGAAATAGCTGAACAACAATAGCAGCAGCAATAACCAACATCTGGAATGTACTCTCTTCTCACCTTCCCCTTAGGAAAGTCTTTTGCTTCTTTCAAAACAAAATTTATGCACTCCCTTCTCCATACACTCTTTTCCTGTCTCCTAACTGCCAATGCCTTCCCTTCCAACATCTATTATATTTATTCTCTTTATATCAGTTCTGTAGTATTTGTTTCCTTTATTAGAATGCATGTTTTTTAAAGATTGTTTGATTCTTTGTTTTTATATCTCAGTGCCTAGTACAGTGCTTGGCACAGAATATGTGCTAAATAAATATTTGTTGATTGACTTATTGGTAAATGTGGTGAGGTAGAAAGTTACATTTCAAGGGTTTGATCAGTGAGAAGGAGGCGAGGAAATAGAGCATAAACAGTTTTGTTTTGTTTTCCTGAGATTTTGGTTGTGAGAAGAAAAAGGACTATCTATCAAACAGTAGCTTGAAGCTATGGTCAAATAGCTTTTTATGGTCAAATGGATTTTTTTTTTTTAAAGATTGGAGAGATGTAGGCAGCAAGGAAATAGCCAATAGATAAGAGAAATTGAAGGAAGAAACTTCTGGGAGAAAGGGAAAGGAACTGGGATAATTTATTTACTTAAGGTTGTACATAAGGTGTAAAGGTTGTATCTCCCAGTAGAATATGTAATTCTCGAGCAGGGATGAGTTTGCATTTTGTCTCTGCATCCCTAATAGACTCTTGGAGGTGTTTGAGCTTTTGAATATATTGATTTATGAACCCTGGAAGGGCTGTTCACTTAGAGACTGTAGCTAAACAGTCAAGACTAGGGGAGAGAGAGATGACAGAGGGGTTTTGAGGTGTAGCATGAGGCTTAAAGGTGGTTCATTACAGATGATTTCAATTTCCCCAATGAAAATTGTCAGCTGATAATTGTACAATATTTCAGAGTCTGATTCTTTTTGTACAGCAAAATAACGTTTTGGTCAGGTATACTTATTGTTTATCTAATTTATATTTTAATGTATTTAACATCTACTGGTCATCCTGCCATCTAGGGGAAGGGGTGGGGGGGGGGTAAGAGGTGAAAAATTGGAACAAGAGGTTTGGCAATTGTTAATGCTGTAAAGTTACCCATGTATATATCCTGTAAATAAAAGGCTATTAAATAAAAAAAAAAAAAAGAAAAGAAAATTGTCAGCTGAGAGGGGAGAGAGAAAGGAAGGTCATGAAAAGAGAAGTGGTTAGTAACAGCCACTGTAGAAAAATAAAAGCATCATTGTGCAGTGAGAAAGGCCCAGTTAAAACGTGCAGCTGACATGATCTTTCCTTCCAAATTTACCTTCAGTCACATTCCTCAGCATGAAAGGAAGAGCAGGAAAAGTTCAGTGGTGAGAGGTTGGGGTTTGGCAAGGCTCAAGTGACAGGAGGGCAAAGGGGCAAGTGATTCATAGGACACAGTCAGTCATGCTGGTTACTGTGTGCTCAGGATGAGGAAGGGAGAGAGGTGAGGCTGGAAGTGAATGGTGGGGAGAGGGACTGAAGGTCTCAGGGATGATGGTCTTCAGTGGGCCTCAGAAAGTGGGGCAGATGGGATCAATGATAGGTGATGATCAGAGAGAAGGCAGCACATTTGTGAGTGACGTGAGGCCCATCCTCGTGGGTGACAGTGTTGATGATGTGAGTCAGGAGGTTGAGGAGGCGTTTTGGAGGGGACATTGAAGTTTCCAAGTATGAGGTCAGGAAGGGGATGTGGTACAGAGACGACTGAGGCCCAGGTCTGCACTGACACAACAAGGGGAATGATGTGCAGACTGAGAGATTCCTATAAGAGTCGAGGCAGATTGGAGGGAAACCCCATCAGTGACACAGTGACTTTGCTGATGATAGTGGCAGGGGCAGTGTCTTGAAAAGGCAGAGAGGATGCCTTAGTCTGTCTTCTGGGTTAGTGTGGTGTTGGGCAAGAGAGAAGGTGCTCAAAAGTGCTATGTCTTCTGGAGATAATCAGCTGTCCGTGACTACTCGGAGTACAAGAGGAAGAAGGGCCAAATGAAGGGAAATTTATTCATAGCAGAAACAGGATTCCTAAAGGCCCAGTGGAAAGGGAGATAGAATGAGTACTGGGGAAGGATGGGATAAAAAAGTGAGCATGGGTAGTAGCAAGGGGAGAACTTTTCACTTAGATAAGCAACTCTGAATCTAAGCAGTTAGGGGAAGAAAAATGGGAGTTTGCTAGTATGGACACTATCGCTTGACTGGTTCCCACTCCAAATCCTTTAGTCCCATGGTACAACATTGATTTATTCTATTAAATACCAAGGAAAAAGGAATGGGCAACAAGAAAATCAGATCAGGCTTAGAGTTGATAAATATCTGTTGATTGGCTACCACACAGTCCAAGGAAACTCAAACTCAGTGTCACTTCTTTTGCTTCATTGTAAGACACTGAAGAATGATACACACCCAGAAAATACTCTTCACATGGAGCAAGTGTTGGACTCCCGTGGAACCTTATGTCCAATATCCCAGAACTGGTATCTGAGACTAGTTTTATAAGTTCTGCTTTGGGTCCTCGTGTTTGGTTTTTCTGTTGTTGCAGCGCATTGAGACCTGCTGCTTGTCCCAGTCTAAGGTGTAATACCTTCCAAAATCAGGTACTTTCACATGTGGCAATAGGTTCTTGAAGAAGGAAACTTCCAGATCCTATCTCTTAAGATGAACCAAGGTTAGTCCCACTTTCCTGGGACTAGTGATGAAGAATTAAAATAGTTACAAGCGCAGGAATTCTGCCATTTGTGGAGGCTTTGAGCTGCCTAGCTGTGTTGTGCTAATTGGTGGCCTGAGCACTGCTGCACTTGGGGCAGGGTCAGTTCTGCCTCCAACTAAAACAGCCGACTTCTCCAAGTCAGAAGGACCCCAAGAGAAGGTCCTTAGTGCTGCAGATGCTGGGCACCCACTTTTATCTGCCCAAGAGACGTTCCTTTGCTCCAAGGCTGGGGGATGATGTTATGGCCCTACTCCCAAATGCTTTGTTGACAGGTGTCTCCTATTTAGATAGTGGCTGCTATTGCCACTTTAAATTCTTTGCCAGGAAGTCTAGGAGGTGTTGTGGTGTAGTGGGATTTAGAGGCACAGGCCTTGATCTATAATCCTGTTGCTGCTACCTGCATGATAAAACTATCATTTATAGTTAGAAACCTAGACTAAATGATCTGTCTGGCCCCTTCCAGTTCTAAACACTGATCCTGTGACAGTGGATATTAAGCTTTTTTGGGTTCACGGTACATATCCTTTGCCAGGAGGAATCTGTAAACTGAACATTTAAGTTGGCAATCCAAATGAGCTCCCTGGCAGTTGTGTCTTTTGACCCATTATTCAGTTCTGGGGGTTCTTCTGATTTTTCTTTTTCTCTCTTCTTTCTTTAGTTTTCCTAGATTTGCAGGGCTCTGCTGTTGTTGTGACCTCTCCATTGCCAAATTTGGTGGAGCCTTTGCAGCTGGGGATGGGGAATGTAGATATTTCAGCACCTGGAGAGAAGGTGGGAGGTAGAGATAACAGGTTGGACTAGATAATGTTTGCAACCTTGCAGTTCAGGAATACATTTTGCTTAATTTAGGCTCTGATGGTTCATAACATTCAACAGGAGCCAGATTTGTCAGAGATCAAAGTAGTTAGTTTATAACTTTAAAATATTAGTCAAATAAAGCTAAATTTCATGGCCTAAGAAACTCAAGGAACACTAATATGCTATGGCGGCCTTTCTGAGAACTAATGTTCCATGCTATGCTGAAGCTTATGATGAGCTGCTGAACTTTAGTGTCTCTATCCCTTAGGACTGGATATGACAGACCTGTCTAATCCAGGATTCCCCACTGCTATCCTACATACGTTATAGGGCGTAAGGTCTGGATTTTAGTATTCCTGTGTCCTCACTTGTGAAATGAGAGAATTACTGCAGAAGAAATTACTGAGCAGGGAAGGGTAGAAAAGAAATGGAGGTAGGTTGAGCAGTGTCTGGCAGCCTTAGGGAAGAGGAGCCATCTGGGATGAAA
Organism: Sarcophilus harrisii; assembly: GCF_902635505.1. Taxonomy (NCBI): domain Eukaryota; kingdom Metazoa; phylum Chordata; class Mammalia; order Dasyuromorphia; family Dasyuridae; genus Sarcophilus; species Sarcophilus harrisii. Next base: position 624,362,318 of record NC_045427.1, read on the forward strand.
ACTGATTTGTGTGTATATCTGAATGCAGAAGAAAAGGAAGATCTGGAGTCACGATGGTACAGATGGAGAGGGAGCAATCTTTAATTATCTCCTCCTGGCCAGCTCTCACTGTTTCTAAAACTCCTGCTTTTGAGATGAGAATATTCTACATTGGCTGTATCTTATTTGATTTAGGATGCCCTTCTGTCTTCTTTGGGCTTTTATTGGAATCTCTAGTTCATGAAGCATGTTTCATAGAAGAAACGTAGATTGTTTTCATTTTGTGGGGAGGAGGAAGAGGGAAAGCGATTGAGGGTTGAATGACTTGGCCAAGACCACACAGCTAGTAAGTATTTGATGCTGGATTTGAACTCAGGTTATCCTGACTCCAAAGCTGGTGCTCTGTTCATTGGCTACCTCACCATTTTCATTTTTACTATGTAAGTGAATTTGTGTATCCTCCTTACCTGTCCTTGAGTTTCTGTATCTTACCTTGAGATAAATTGAACTAATGTCCAGAAAATCCCTCCTTTTTTCTGTAAATCTGATCTTCCCATCTCATTTCTGGAAAGGAAAGGAAAAGAAAGGAGTCCTGTTTTCTATGCCTATTTCTCCTGCCTCTCTTGTTCTCATTGTGGGCCTTCCTGTTGTCCTTGGACTGCCAAGGCAGGCCTCTTTCAGACTGCTTCAGAATGGCTGTTGTCATTGTTATTCCTTTCCCCACCCTACCCCCAAAGTGTTCTCTGAAGTCAGAAACCCTCACTTGGGAGGAAGTAAAGAGAAATCCCTAGCTAGGTTCAGATTTTTGTCCCATACATTTGCCGCTGTGTGGCCCTAGGCAAGCCACTTCTGCATCTGTTTCCTTATCCATCAAATGAGCAGATTGAGCTTGACTGCCTCTAAGGTCTTTGGGGCTAAATCTCTGCTGCTGTACCAAACCTCTGATCTTCCATTTCATACAGGATGCCTGTATGACATGAAACCATACAGGATGGTTAAGTGCAATAGTAAGTATTATTAAGTGACTGCTATGTGTAAAAGCCCTGTGCTAAATTCTGAGGATGCAGACAGAAAAACTTAATAGCTCTGGGCCTCTTACATTCCATTGGGGGAAACAACTAGTTCATATATAAGTAAATACAAACTTAGAATAATAAATTGAGTGGGGAGGGATTTAAGACAATCTTCATGGAAAGGTAATCTTTAATTTGAGCTTTGAAGCAAACTAGGGAATCTCAAAGGTAGAGATGAGGAGGGCTGTTCTCCAGATTCCAGGGTACCCAGGCAGTGTTCCCCACTGAGCAGCATCCATGCCCAGGACTTGCTTGTTGCCACAGGCAGTTGAGACTTTGGAACCTTCCTGAAAAATCCTTTCTCAGGATCCTGTGTAGCTTTTGGGACAACTGTGGGGCAGAATAGGAGAAGTGAACTCCTGAAGTGGGCCAGGCCTCATTGTGGTTGCTCTCCTCTCCCGACTTCAGCCTATCCTTGTGTGGGAGAAACGGTCTGAGATGACAGCCCTCCCAGGAGGATGGAGAAGGCTTGGGCTCCCCTCCTTTTTTCCATGACAGTCTAATCTTCCCATCTGGTTTCTGGGAGAGAGGAGAAAAGAAAGGAGTTCTGTTTTTGACATTTATTTCTCTTTTCCTCTCTTGTTCTCACTCTGTTGCTGACTGTAGTCCAAGGCAAGCTTATTTCAGCCTGTTTCAGAATTTTCTCTTCCTTTTGTGTCACTATTAATTTCCCTAATACAGTTCATTTCAGTCATGTCAGTAAAAAAGTAAAGACTGGATACCTCCTGTTTCTGTATTAACATTTTAATCTAGAATATACTGCCTTTCAAATGTCCTGTGACCTAGGTAGTGTAAACCAGGTGATATTGTCCCCAAGTCAGTACTATCTTCTTGGCTACTTTGTGCTGTCTCTGCCTTTCCCCTCCCCATGGGGAGAGAATGGTCAGGAAAGAACTGACTTGGAATCAGGAAAATTTAGAAGAAGGGAGAGGAGTCATATATAAGTCAGTGAACATTGGATTATAAATTTCTTCAGCTGTTAATTGGGGGTAACAATCCCTGTGACATTTGTCACAATGCATTGTGAGGCACAGATGGGCTAATTATGTAAAATCTTTTCAAACTTTAAGACATTTGTAGATACCAGTTATTAATTCAAGTCTTAATTCCTCCTCTGTAGCTAATCCAATTTGTGTTCATAAAAATAGGAAAGAAAATAGCTTACTTTTTTTTTATGACTTTACATTTTACAATTTTTTTTTGAATGGTCCTATGAAAGACAAGTTTTTATTATCCCCATTTTTACAGAGGAGAAATTTGAGACTCAGATTGGGGCTCTCAGAGATTCACTGACTTATTCTTGAAACCCAGGTCTTATGGTGAGTTCAGGGCTCTTGACAACTCTGCCCCCATTGGAGTCAAACAATAAGCCTTTTAAAAGCACTTATTCTGTACCATATACCCCCTAAGTTCGGTTTAATTCAACTAGCATTTGCTAAAGGCTAATGTTGTGCAAAATAATGTGCAAAAGTAATACCTGATAGAGCTGATAGACTGGAGTTAGGCCATCTGTATTTGCAAATTTTTTTTTTTTTTTTTGAATAGCTATGTATTTCATTAAGGAGGCCCTGTGGTACATTGGGGCTTGATGTAGTTGATAAAAAAAATTAACCTGCAAGCAGAAGCATTTTGTACCCCTTAAGTGCTTCTTTCTAAGTGGTAGTCCACCCTAGCAAATGGAAAGGAGAGGAAAGCTTGGGTGGTTTTCCAGATCCCTTTGTTGATGGAAGGAGAGAGAGATCTGAGACTCTGGCCAACTTGGTTCAATCCATATCCTCCACCATGAGTTATTAACTATTTATTTTGCACTTTCTGTGTACCAGATACGGTGTTAAGCATCCAGCACATAATACAGACAAAATGGACAGTCATGGCAAAGACAGCACATCAAAGCGAAGCCAAAAGGCGGCCGGGGAGGGAAGAGGAGTTATCTGAACAGGGGAATGGGGCTAAAAGGGAGGCTGGTTCCTGTAATGGAGGCGTTGGGTAGAATGAAGAAAGGCCTTGTTAGGAGTAAGAGTTAGGAGCCAGTTGGGCCCTGATGGCCAGTTCAGACTGCAGGCAGAAGGTAAGCCAATTTTGACCAGAAGCCCTGGAACCCAGGAATTACAACTGGAGAGTGTGGGAGAAGTGTGATGTCATCCTCCTCCTCTTCCTCCTCCGCATCACCGTCTCACATTTATTTTCAAGGCTTTGAATGGTCCTGTCCTCCCAGGAACACGAAATAAATGATACAGGGATTATTCCCTGTATTCCCATTTTTCAGGCAAGCCGACATTGTGAGAGGTTAAGTGAACTGGTTATTGAACTCAGGGCTCCTGACTCAAATCTACCTGCCAGAGGTGACCTGAAGAATGCTGTAAATGAAATCCAAAAACCTTGATTATCATCATTTTTGAAATCTTGGACACATGATTGTCCAACAACAATTTAATAGCTATTGTTAAATAGCTCTGAGCCTCAGTTTCTACATCTATAAAATGATGATAGTACTTGTGCTACTCAATTCACAGAGTGATTGTAAGGAAAGTTCCTTGTGGTCTTAAATTGGTAAATTAATTGTTAATCATAATTTCGAAGTAGCTTCTGGCCTATTTCCTTATCTCCCCAAGTGAATCTAGAAATGTTCTCAGAATTGCAGCTCTTGAACCTTTTTTCCATCTCCCTATTTCTCAAGGCCATGTATCATCCTCTACTTTACCTTCTACTTTCTTTCTACCTAGTATTTCTGAATATTTGGTTTATACAAAGTAATGGAAGAATTCAAAGAAGAAAAAGACATGGCCCTTGCCTTGGGTTGGGGTAGTTGCTCTGGCAGTCTTGGCCCATAGGTCCAGAATAGGCAAAACTATCTGGCAAGTCCTATCACATCTCACAATTTGGGCTCTTAAGATCTAGGTTATGGTAGAGTTCATCCCCAGTCTACTAGGAGAACTTTGGTTTTGGCTCAGGCTTAATAGTTTTTCCTTGTGAAGTATGTATACTCCCAATAAAAATGAGAGACTGTACTGTGCCCAAGGTCCATAGAGCCAGCTGTGTGCGCTGCTCCCTCTGCTGGCCCTCCAAGGGCAGCCTTTTGTCCACATACAATTTCCTTACCTTTATGGAAAGTAGATAGCAAACTAAGATTCAATTGAATTCACTTGACTTTCATTAATCACCTCCTCTGTGTAAGACATTATAGCATTCAGTTTAGCACTTACAGCACTGATTTTAGCACCCAGTACAATGATTTACATTGTACTGAGTGTTAAAATCTAACACAGTAGATTTTATTTAAGATAACATCTCTGACATCATGGAATTTGCAGTGAAATAGAAGGAAACTTTTGAGTTTACAATGATGAGTGATGAGGAAACATCTACAGATCAATTTAGGATAGAATTTTTTCCTGGGTTGCTTTCTACCAATGTTAATCTCATTCATTTTGCATTTGTTGTTGTTAATAATTACACTGTTAAAATTGTCACAGTATTACAGATTGTCAATATTCCATTTTGGAGGGTGATATTTTCTAATATTGTCCCTAGATTTGGTGGCTCATTATATAGATCCTTTTGTATTATCCACATAGACACACATATTAGATAAAAGTTTCTTTGTTGATTTGACTTTCACTTCAGATTTTATGCTGCATATTTTGGATTATAGGATCATAGAATTAATATAGAAGAAACTCTAGATGTTATCTAATCTAACCTCTCACCTTAGAGATGAGGAAACTGAAGCCCAGATTGGTTTATCCCAAATCACACACACACACACATATATATATATATATATATATATATATATATATATAAACCTGGTCTATCCCTCAAGAGTTCTCTCATCTCTAAAGAAATGGTGGGAACTCCTGAAGGTTAGACAACTAATTATTTTAAGGTACAATTTATGAAAAATTGCAATATGATCAAGAATATAATTCTGTCAACTTTAAAATACAAATTTAAACAGTGCTGTTATAACAATAGGATTTGGTTTCCTTTATTTCAGTCATTCATTTCGGGAAAGCTTAAACTTTGTCATTCAATTTACTCAGAGGATTCTGTTGTTCTAGTGATAGAGGGTAGTAAAAGAATTGTTAGAGTATTTGAGGAGAAACACTCTTAGTGTTTTAGTAAAAGCATTAGAGTATATGTATTTACACATGTAAGTGTATGTGTGTTTTTACAAATATACATATATATATATGCAACTCTCTCTATATACATGTATCTCTATCTTTATTTCTCCTCATTCCCCCCCACTTTGTGACAAGTTATAATTCTTGTTGATTATCAGAGACATAGATTTCAAAACCTGCCCCACTGTTCTTGCCTTGTTTTAAAGAGAGATCATTTGTTTAGATAATCAGTAAACATTTATTAAGGACTTGCTAGGTGACAGTCATTAGAAGTTTCCAAAGAAACAATATTAATAAGTCAGATATGTCTAGGACTTGACTGTTTACAAAATGCTTTACTCGCAGGAGCTTTATAAAGTGGGTAGTACAAGTATTATACCTTGGTGAAACTGAGGCTTAGATTAAATGACAGATTTCTGTTATTTGATAATTCAATGGACTCATTGTCAGTGCTGACTTAAGTGCCTGTATTGTGTAAAGCACTGGGAAGGAGACTGATACAAAAAGAGCTAAGATATGGTGCCTGCCCATGAGGAGTATAGTAATTCCCTTTTGGGGAGATAGCACATATACGTATGTAATTTAGCAGAAATAAACAAGATAGGATTTTTATTTAGCCTTCAGGAACCGATATATTGCAATATTTGTTTAAAGATAATGACCCAATTCTTGATAAATGGAGACATAAGATGAAGTAAGCTTGGCAGACTTTATAAGATTACAAACATAACATGTTGGCAAACTGTGGATTAGGAATGTTCCAGTAGCTTTCATATTCTCCTGTTTTGTTTGTTTTTTTCCTAGTTCACTTACTACTTGATATGGCCAAGAAGTTTAGGATCTGATAGGGAACTCAGATGTGCTTCTTAAAGCTAAGTGAATCTTGCCCTAAATAACAATTAATCTACCAAAAATAGGATATGGCACGCAAGTAGCTCCAGCTTCATTTTGGTATTACCATAAGGATCCTAACCAGACTGGAAGATCTAGGCAAATCATGCCAAATGTAAATCTTGGACTTGAATTGTTCAGTCATTGTGTGGAGAATGGATTGGCATGTGCCTTTATGCCACTGAGAGGAATTTGAGACTGTGGATAGTTGATATATTAGCTTCCCCAATTTATTAATCCTCATTAACTTGTTAATCTAATATTTCTAGATAAACCTATTTTTTATTCTATGACAGTGGAAGTAGTTTTTTAAAAGATCATTTTGTCTGAATCTCAGAGGGAGTAGGCAATAACACCAGAAGCTGCAGAGCTGAAGAAGGATGACGACTGAGAAAAGATCACTGGATTTAGCAGTGAAGATGTTGGTAACCTTGGAGAGAACATTTATTAGGAATCTGATCAAAAAAGATAAGAGGAGTGAGAGACAGGTAAAACTTTTTCTAGGAGTTAGTATAGGAACAGAAAGAATGCTGTAGTACTCTAGTGGATTATAGTAGGCTATGAATTTCCTTTTCTTTATTTTTATAATACTTTTACTGAGAAGTAGTTGATTTAGACATTATGATCCCCACTTTACAAATGTGAATCTGAGACTGATGAAGGATCATTTGACTTGTCCAGTGTCACAAAACTGGGGAATGTTGGAAACAGATTTCAGAAGACAGCCTCCTGTATCTTGTACTCTTTCCACTGCCCCATGCTGTCTCCCTCTTCTGTCCTTAGAGAGAATACACCAACCACATTAGTTTATTATACTATGATATAAGTAGTATGGGATGTAGCATTTAGCCTGTCACTATACTACAAAATACCCATTTTGATGTATTGATTGAAAAGTACAGTATGCCATTCTAAAAGCCTTAGGGATCATTGAGATATTAGGGACACTTAACTTTTGTCCTTTCTTTCCAAATCCTCATCACATGATAGATGTAATCTATCTTCTGAAGCTGAAGTCGTGAGATTGTAATTTTCCCCTAAGGGCTATCTTATCTCTGGCACTCTTTCAGTTTGTTGTTAAGTCATTTTTTCAGTTATGTCCAACTTTTATGATCCCCATTTTTTTTCAAGTAGTTTAAATCTCAGTTCACAGACTATATATCTTGACTTCTTTATTCTTTGGAACTTAAGTATAAAAATCTCTCTTCCCTCAAGCAGCCTTGCCTCATGTTCTCTTGTTATCACTCATAACATGTAATTTCCTTGATCCAGAACTCTGGATTTTCTCTCTAACCACAACTTTCTATTATCCAATCTTTTCTTCTCTCTCAAACCTCCTAAAGCCTATTCTTCAGCTTCATTATGATTTTTTAGTTCTCCTGCCACTCTGTTTACTTATTCCATTATCCTTATTCTGACCTCCTTCCTCTCCCTTTGAAGTCTTGACTTTGTAGTTGACTAGTTTATCAATATAATATCAGCTGACCTTGACTTACTTGTCCTGTCACTAGTCTTGCCAGATTCCAATCTTATATCCTACCATATACTATGTCTTCTACTATTCATGTGCTACTGGATGATGCTAGGAAAAATCATGCAGCTGGATTGTTGGTTTCTGATTTGTAATCTTATCTTTGACTGGGCTCTCACTGCTTCCCAGTAATTCATTTATTTGCTAATTCAATATTATACTCTCTGTAGCAACTGTTCTGAACCTTGAGACTACACCAATCTCTCCAATCTCTTGAGACCACACAAACCCTTTTGTTTGTACTTTTAGTACTATCTTTTCTAGGGGGCTTTCCCCCCTCAATATTTCCCTCTTTTTTTTTATTTTTAATCTGGCTTCTTTTCCATGGGCTACAAAATTGGCTATATCCTTTAAAAAAAAAAAAAAAACCTTCATTTGTTACTGCCATCCCTTCAAATGATCATCTTTTATATCCTTTCCTTTCTATAGATAAAAATCCTAGAAAGGGTCATTTATGTTCATTTTCTCCATTTCACTCTTCCTCTCTCTCCCACCTTAGCTCACATTTCTCAGATTCTTACCATCTATCTTCAGGCATGATATGCTTTTGAAAATAGTCTCTCTCTAGGATTACTAATTGTTTGTTATGTCCATTTTCTCTTTGTTCCCCTTCAATGTGTCTCCTTTGCTTCTCCTCACCTTCTTCTGGACCACTAAGTGTGGGCATCTCTAAACCTCCAACCAAGGCCCTCTGGAAATATGATTCCTAAATCTAAATATGGGAACACAGTATTTTTAAAAAATAGCTTTTTTATTTTCAAAATATATGCAAAGATAGTTTTCAACATTCACTCTTGCAAAATCTTGTGTTCCAAATTTTTCTCCCTCCTTTTCCTCATCCCCCGCCCCTAGATAACAGCGAATAATCCAATATAGGTCAAACATGTGCAATTTTCTATACATATTTCCACATTTATCATGCTGCACAAAAAAAAATCAGATCAAAAAGGGAAAAAATGAGAGATAAAAAAGCAAACAACAACCACAAAAAATGAGAATGCTATATTGTGATCCACACTCAGTCCCCACAGCCTCTCTCTAAGTGCAGATGGCTCTCTCCATCACAAGTCTATTAGAATTGACCTGAATCACCTCATTGTTGAAAAGAGCCACATCCATCAAAATTGATCTTCATATAATCTTACTATTGTATATAATGGTTTTTTGGTTCTACTTGTAGAGGGCTGAAAACTATTGAGTCAATGCACTGAGGTCAGGACTGCCAAGCACTTGAGGCTAACTACCAATTGGACAATACTCTATGGGCATATGCTTGGAAAATGGTCCTTCCCACTATCCTGTGCTGGCTCAATGATTGGTGTATACAGAGGATTGTAGGAGGGACTAGGGGGTGGAGTAAGATGAGCCAGGGTCACTCTTTGCGGTGGAAGAGGAAGAAGGCAGTTGTGGAGATTCTGCTTCCATCCTGTTCAATCCTGCGTCTAAAGACCAAGAATAAAGACTAAAGACTTTTGCTTATCCTGATTCTGGCTGATTCTGGGGTGTCCTGGGTGCTAGCGTGGTTGTCACATCTACTCGCTTCACTTAGCATCAGTTCATGTAAGTCTTTCCAGACCTTTCTGAAATCATCCTGCTGATCGTTTCTTATAGAACAATAATAGGAAATACAGTCTTAATTTCTTCTGACTTCTAATCGAATGTTAAGTCTTATATGTATGTTCTGTCCAAAAAAGGACTATATTCTCTTAAACTGGGAACATTTGTCAGTTTTTTTTTCTAGGTTAAGAACTCTGTTCCAAACCTTTTCCTACTACAAAATTTGCTTGTTTTCTTGGATGCTACCATGGACCCAGGTTCACAGCCTTGGAGTTCTCTTTGACTCTCTCTTCTTCCTCATGACCTATATTCAGTGATTTCCCATTTTAATTTTCATAAAATGACTGGAAGTTTCCTTTTTTCTATTCCTGGAATAGAACACAATAGATTTAAGAGGAGTGAGGCTGAGAAAGAGATGATTGTGGTCAGAGAGAAATTTTGGAGTTCAAATCAAAAAGGTATTAGAAGTGATGATCAGAGTAGATGGAGTGCTGGACCTGAAGTCAGGAAGATTCATCTTCCTGAATTCAAATCTGGCCTGAGATACTCAGTAGCTGTGTGATCTTGAGCAGGTCACTTAACCTTGTTTGCCTCAGTTTCTTCATCTGTAATATGAACTGAAGGAGAAAATGGCAAAATACTCTAGTATAATCTTTGCCCCAAAAAAAACCCCCCCAAAAAAACAAACAAACCAAAATGGGGTCATGAAGTGTCACACATGACTAAAACAACTCAACAACAACTATACTAACTACTCTGCTTGTTTGTTTCCTCTTCTGAACTTCCTGCTGTTCCTTTCTTTTGTGTTTTTTGTTTTGTTGATATACTTTGTTTTCTACTTCTCCCCCCCACCCCCACCAATTCTCACTGTTTTCTTCTTCCCTAATTCCCATGAAAATCTTGCAAAAATAACAAATAGGTGTAGTTAAGCAAGTAAATTCACATGGACAGTGTTTGGTTTTGATGTCTACTTTTGAACTTTTTAGTCTCTCATTTCTTTGCAAGAGGTAGAAGGCATGCTCCCTTCTCAGACTTTGGAAGTTGTGAATAGATATTACAGAAGTCTTAGTCTTTCAGAAATACTCTCCTTCATATTGTTATAGTCACTGTACACATTGTTCCCCTGTTCTTGTTCACTTTACTCCATATGAGTACATACAGATTTTCCCAGGTTTTTCAGAATCCTTTTTCTGTCATTTTTTAAGGAACAATATTTCAGTGTAGTCATTTACAACAATTTGTTTGGTCATTCCCCAATTGAAGTTCTTTGTTAAAACAAAAAAGTGCTGCTATACATATTTTTGTACATACAGGTCTTTTCTCCCTCTTACTTCGGAGCAAATGTTTCTCAGTGGTATTGTAGGGTTACACCAGCCTGGTTCTGGTAGGTTCTGACTCCTACCTATTTAGACACACTCTGCTCCCGTCTGAGCGACCTATGAGCTACTTCCTGTACCCATCTTCTGTCTCCCGATTTTCTGCCTTTATAAAGAGTATCCTCTGTTATTTTCTGCCTTAGCTCCTGGAACTTGGAGCTGAGAATGGCTCCTTCTTTCTCAGCTCAGATCTCATTCTTCATCTTTCTCATCCCCATGAGTATTTTGTGTTTTCTGCTTTTTGTTTTATTATGTTCCTAATACACCTACAGATATTTTTTCTTTTTACTTAGTTATGTACATGTTTCTCTCCTTACATCATCTTTTCCTTTGACATTCATGCATTTTGTATTAACCATCCAATCAGGTCCTTATAGCTGTTGTCTGTGGACTCCTGGGTCACTTTGTTTCATTCCTAAATAAGTTTGGTACCCAACTTAACATTTTTCTCTTTTTACCAGCTTCTGCTCACCTGCTAGAGGACTTCAATAGAGATTTTGATTTTTCCTCTCATACATCAAGAACTCATTTCCTCAACCTACCAACTTGTCATGACTGACTTCTCTGCTTCACCTCAGCCATACAGCCAAGTTCTTGCCATCAGCAATTCTGAAATGCCTTTCTCTGATCATAATCTGTAATGGGCTGAGGCTTGAGTTGTTGCACTGAGGTCCCAAGCACATGAGGCTAAATAGTAATTGGCCATACTCTATTAATATATATGCTTGGAGAAGAATGGCCCCCGCCCACTCTCTGTGCAAGTCCTGATGTGTTGTATAGGAAATGACGATTTTGGTGGGTGGAGGCACAGGGGCAGGAAGAGAGGCTGGGAGAGATTGCTGGCTGGGTTCGGTTCTGGTGGCTGCTGGTCTCGTGGCTTCTGGTCTGGCTAGCTTCTTGACTCAGTTCCCTTTTACCTCTGATCTCCTTCTACCTCTGATTCTTCTTCATCTCTACTGAGAATAAAAGATTGAAGATTTTCCCCTAACCTGAATTCCTGACTCTGGCTGATTTTAAAATGCACGGTCATCACAATAATCATTGACTTTTCATCTTTCCTTCTGATTTCCCTTATAAAACTCTTCATCTGCACACTGACTTCCAGTCCTTTGACCCCCCTCTCCCTTGGACTGGCTACTCTCTCTTTCTCTCTTTTTCTTATCTCCACCCTTTGGTGAACCTGTCCCCCTCTCTTGAATTCCTAGCCCTGGTTATACCTTAGCCTTGGCTCACTTCAGCCATTTGTTGAGTTAGCTTCCTAACAAGGTGCTACCAAGTGAAGGGGGAGAGAATCAGGCAGCTGTCCTCACTAGGACCGCCACATGTTTGTGTGACCAACAGCTTCCGCTGTGCCCAGGTGCTGCCAGACACTCCCACTGGGTACCCTCATCAGCCGTGATCCCCCTCTCCTTCCGTGGTCACCTCAGCTCATACCTCTCAGCTATGAGTCTTGCCTCTTCTTCTACAGAAAAAACAGAGGTTCCCCCCCCCCCTTCCTCCCCTGGGCTCACACATCCCTGACTCTCACAGTTAAGTGGACTAACTCCCCTACTTGTTCAGTGATTCCTTTCTACCCTGTCTCCTCCCAGCCTGGTCATCCCTACTTTTTCCATTTATTTTTAATTGTTCTCTAATTGCTCATTTCTGACTGCCTGCAGCATGCCCATTTCTTAGAAAAACCCTGATCCTTCTTCCATCCCCTGCTATCATCCTGTATCCCTTCTGCCCTTGAAATTTGAAAAGCTTGTCTATAATTCAAGAGTGATCTCTTATGGTCCGGTTCTAGCCTTATCACGGCATTGAAACAGCTCCAGCCAAAGGTGTTCATTACCTCTTAGTTGCCAGATCCAATGGCCTTTTCCCAGTTCTCATTCTCCAGAACCTCTCTATGGCCTTTGCCCAGTGGATTACTCTGTCCCCTTTGGTACTTTCTTCTCTGTATGTTTTTGGTGCACTGCTCTCTCCTGCTTCTCTTCCTACCTGTTTGATGGCACTTACTCTGTCTCCTTTACTGAATCTTTTTCTATATCACTTATTGTAGGGGCCCCACAAAGTCCTGGATCTCTTCTCTTCTCCCTCTATAATATTTCACTTGGTGAGCTTGTCTCAGTTTTAATTACTACCTAACAGCTGATGATTGTCAAATGTACCTCTCCTTTCCTACCCTCTCTGCTGACCTCCAATCTCTCTCTCACTGTCTTTCAACCATCTTACACTAAATGTCCAGCAGACATCTAAAACTCAACATGTCCAAAACAAAGCTCATTATCTTTGTCCCTAAACCATGACTCCTCATACTTTTCAGTTTATTGTAGAGGGCAAAACTATCCTCGCAATCCTTCAGATTTGGAATCTAGGACTCTATAATGCTTTTTTTTTTTTTTTTTTTTTTGAGGTCTCTGGGGCAGCCTTCTTTTCAGTAAATTAATCACCACAAGAATAGCCAGATGTTAAAGTCCAAAAGTCTTTATTGTCTCCTTCGCCTGGTGCTCAGCTAGTTTTCTCCTAGTCTTCAGAGGGAACTTGGTTTCAGTGCAGAAAATGCAGGAGGACAGGCCAGCCATCACAAGGCTGATGAAGATGGAAATGATTCTCTCTTTCCTTGGCTCCAAGAGCTTGAGCTCCCACCTCCAGTCCACTTGTCTTCTCTGGCTCTCAGTTCCTGCTTATATGCTCCACACTTTGTGTAAAGAAATCATTAGGAAACCATTATTTGTTATAAGATTAAATCAATCATATTGAACTTAGAGAACTATCAATCACCATACTAAATTAGATAACCATTGTATTATCACTTCTACTGACTTAAACCTTGTAAGAATCCTTGTTTCAGAGTTCTGACCCATCAGGAGTCATCCTGGATTCCTCACTTTCATCTTTTCTGCCCCATCCCATCCATTCTGTTGCCAAGATCTGCCAATTTTATCTCTGCAACATTTCTTTTTTTTTTTTAATTTATTTTTTAATAGCCTTTTATTTACAGGATATATGCATGGGTAACTTTACAGCATTAACAATTGCCAAACCTCTTGTTCCAATTTTTCACCTCTTACCCCCCCACCCCCTCCTCTAGATGGCAGGATGACCAGTAGATGTTAAATATATTAAAATATAAATCAGATACACAATAAGTATACATGACCAAAACGTTATTTTGCTGTACAAAAAGAATCAGACTCTGAAATATTGTACAATTAGCTTGTGAAGGAAATCAAAAATGCAGGTGTGCATAAATATAGGGATTGGGAATTCAATGTAATGGTTTTTAGTCATCTCCCAGAGTTCTTTTTCTGGGCATAGCTGGTTCAGTTCATTACTGCTCCTTTGGAAATGATTTGGTTGATCTCATTGCTCAGGATGGCCTGGTCCATCAGAACTGGTCATCATATAGTATTGTTGTTGAAGTATATAATGATCTCCTGGTCCTGCTCATTTCACTCAGCATCAGTTCGTGTAAGTCTCTCCAGGCCTTTCTGAAATTATCCTGTTGGTCATTTCTTACAGAACAGTAATATTCCATAATATTCATATACCACAATTTATTCAGCCATTCTCCAACTGATGGACATCCATTCAGTTTCCAGTTTTTAGCCACTACAAAAAGGGCTGCCACAAACATTCGTGCACATACAGGTCCCTTTCCCTTCTTTATAATCTCTTTGGGATATAATCCCAGTAGTAACACTGTTGGATCAAAGGGTATGCACAGTTTGATAACTTTTTGAGCATAGTTCCAAACTACTCTCCAAAATGGTTGGATTTGTTCACAACTCCACCAACAATCTCTGCAACATTTCTTGAATACCCCCCTTTTCCCCCGATATTAAAGTAGAGAGACCCTCATCATCTCATACCTGAACTATTATAATAGTATGATGGTAGGTCTGCCTGCCTCAGATCTCTTCTTGTTCCAGTCCATCCACTATTTAACTATAAAAGTGATTATCCTAAACACAGGTCATCATACCCATATATATCTCCTCCCCAAAGCTTCCCCTTGTCTCCAGGATCAAATACAAAATTCTCTGTTTGGCATTCAAAGCCCCTTTCTAACCTAATCCCCTCCTACTTTTACAGGTTTCTTGCTCCTTCCTCTCTGCCATGTACTCTTCAACCTAGTGACACTGGCCTATTGGCTGACATGGCTTAGTACTGTTAAGGAGTCAAAAGGGCTAAAGTTTAAAATGAGCTGAGGCTGGTGAAGAAAGGCAAGGATGACAAAAATAATTTTTAAAGTTATATTGAGACTTAAAAAGGAGATTTGAGAAATTTTTTCCTTTTTTTTTTTTTGAAGCTAGAGTTAGAGACTCTGGTTTTCAGGATTTTTTATGTATTTGGTTAGTTTTGCTGAAAGGTTTTTTTTTTAAAATCCTTTTTTTTGTTTTGTGCCCTCAAGGATTGTTCTCTGGGAGGGAGAGGGAATAGAGGTAATGTAAAAAATAAAATATGTTAATAAAATTGATTTTTAATAAACTATATTGGAGGAAAGAGGAGAATTCCAGAAGGGTTAAGATTGTAGTTTGGGGTCAGTGGTGTGATTATAAAGGTAAGGCTGAGCTACATAGGATTGTTTTCTCTGGAAAGGAAAATGTCCTTTGACCTGGAAAAGGACAGGACACAAATGACTTATATATAGAGTTGATTTCCAAGGTAACAAGGTGGTAAAATAGCATTATAGTCATCTGGTCCAGATGACCTACATCATTGGGTATACCAAAAAAATATTCTTGCTGGGCTGTAAGATCATAAGGTCATAGACTTGGAGCTGGTTGGATCCTAGAGGCTATCAAATCTAGCCCCCTTATTTAATAGATGAAACAGGCACAGAGACACAGTCAAGTGACTGAAGCAGGATGGAGGAAAGGAGATGGGCAAAGATGGGTTGGTTGGCTTATGAGTTTGGTTTCTTTTCTTGTCAAAACTCTAAGAACATATTAAGGAGCTAGTTATTTATTCAACAGAAAAGGAAGAGATAATCACAAAATGGCAGCATGGTATTATCAAAATAAAAGAATTACAATAATTTCATTTTCTTTTTTAGCATGGTTTTACTATACTGGTAATTCAAGAAGGGCTATAGATACAATTTGCTTAGTTTAGCAAAGCATTTTTATAGTCTTTCATGTTTCTTATAGGAAAAGGTGGACAATATTAGCTACACAGTAATAAAGTTAGACAAATTCAGAACTGATTGAAAGACTGGAACCAGAGAGTAGTCGGTGATTCACTATCAGCTTGGAAGGAGGCCTTCAGAAGGAGGGGACACCCCAGGGATCTTCTGTGCTTGGGTCTGGACTGTTGCACATTTTTAAACATTGATCTGGATAAACATAGATTTGCATGCCTGTCATATTTGGAGATGAGACAAAGCTGATGGATATTGTTGATAATTGCCGATGAAGTCCAAAAAAGCTTTTAACAGGCTAGACATTGGACTCAGTCTGATAAGATAAAATTTTATGAGAATAAATGTAAAGTTTAACACTTAGTTTTCAGGAAATCAGTATCACAAGTATAAAACAGCAGTTATGATTAGATAGTGATCTGTCTGGGGAAAGGTCTATTTAAGCAGCATTTTGATATAGTAATAAAATAGTCATTGTGATCTTGAGGCATTGGGGATCATATTACTTTACTTGGATTAGACTCTAAAGTATTGTTTTTAGTTCTGGACATCGAATTTTAGAAAGGCTATTGATTAATTAAGAGTCCTCAGAAAAAGGGCATCCAGAATAGTAAGGTGCCTCTTTTCACATGGGGATCTATTGAAGGAACTGAATGAGTTTGACCTGTAGAAGAGAAATCTTGGGAGTGGACCATGGACCATTGATAGATGTTCTTTTAAAAGTTCACATCAATGTTCTCTCTTGAGCAAAACCTTTCTGATTATCTTTCTCTGACTGATAGTATTTTTACTTCCCCCTCCTCAGTGACCTTATATATGTGTGTGTGTAATATAATTTTACAATCATGATCTCTTTTGATCCTGACAACAACTCTGGAGAAGGGAATGCTACTATTATTCCTATTTTATAAATGAGGAAACTGAGGCTGATGAATGTCTCAGGCTGTATTTGAACCCAGACCTAACTTACTGGAGATACCTTATCCCCGAACTATCTGCTGCCTCAGTGGCCTAGGGTTGAAGTGTAAAAGTCCCAATATGGGGCATTGTGCATTTGTGGCTGACTGGTTCTGTTTCTCTGTATACTTATTTCTAGAAACTTGCAAGTCCTATGTTTTCACAGTTGGTACTTAACTGCTATTTTTCAGCATTTCACTGCTTATGACATTGAAAAGCAAGAGCTCACTCTCTTCTTGTGAAACCTATGGGCCCCAGTGTGAAAGAGATGAGGGATTAGGTGACTTCTTGCACTCTCATGACCTTTCCCTGAAGACCATGGCAGCCAATATTTTGGTGAACTCCTTTGAGGACCCCCTGCTTCTTCCCTTATGTATCTCAAGTTTGGCTTTAAGCCTACCTTTGTGTGGATTAAAATGTGATGCCCTAAAAAAGTGACTCTTTTGTGAAAACTTGGACAGTTCAGAACATTTCTTAGGAAACAATTATATTTGCAGGTCATAATGAATTTCTAGGCCTTTTTTTTTTTTTTTGGACAGTAGAAATAAAAGGGAATGAACAGATGAGAGAGAAATTATAAAAGTAAAATCATTAAGACTTGGTAAATAATTGGATCTAGAAAATAAGGGAAAAGATAAAAGATAATCAGGATTACTAATGTTAGGACACTGGGTAAATGATAGTGCCATAGACAGAAATAATAAAATCAAATCAGAAAAAGTAGATTTGGGGCAAGGGAAGGTGGCAAACTTTATTCTGAACATGTTAAATTTGAGATACTCTGGGGGCATCATCATCATTATCATCATCATAGTGATAGCAGTTAACATTTATGTAGCACTTATTATGTACTCTAGGCATTGTGCTACATGTTTTTAATTATTATCTCATTTGATCTTCATGACAACCTGGGAGGTAGCTGCTATTATTATCCCCATTTTACAGATTAAGAGACTGAGACAAACAGGTGAAGTGGCTTATGCACAGTTACATAATTCACAAGTATATGAGGCTGGATTTGAACTCATATCTTCCTGGCTGCAGGCTCAGCACGCTATCTACTGGACTACCAAGCCACCCTATCAAAGCAATTAGAAGTAAAGATCCAAATACAGAACAGAAGTCAGTACCAGAAATACAGTTTCAAGTCATTTCTGTAGTGGTGGTGGTCAGAGCCATGCGAGTACATGAAATTGTGAAGGAACTCATAAAGAGAAGAGAGGTCCAGAAAAGACCCTTGGAAACCATTCTTCACAGAAAGAGACTAAAGGGGGAGTCCATGGGGAGAGGGAGGAAAGCAGAGAGTGTCCAGCACGGGGCCCAGGCAGAAGAAAGACAGAAAAAGGCTGTGGGATTTAGTAACTAGGGTGCAGGGAGCCGTTTGTGGTAGTGCGTCAATGACTTGTGTGAGGGCGATTTCAGTGTAGTGTTTGAAAGGGCTTTTGCCTTCCAGATTGGAAGGGGTGGAGTTGAGGAGAGAATGAGTAATGAAGAAGGGGAGGCATCTGGTATTGGAAACTTTTCAAGAAGTTTAATAATGAAAAGATTGAGAAAAAAGGAAGAACAGTATCTGGGAGTTGAGTGCAACAGTGAAGCAAGGCTTTTTCAGAATTAGAATTAGAACTATTTTTCAGAATAGTTCAGGTCTATTTTGTAAATAGACATAGAGGAGGGGGAGAGATGAATTAAAGTTTTCTTTTCTTTTTCTTTTCTTTTTACAATTTTTAATAACAGCCCTTTAACAGACTTAATTCAAGTAGGTCTGTCTTCATTTTACAAATGAAGCTACAAAGAGGGATTCACCCTTGAACCACAGGTTAGTAAGTGTTTAAACCAGGATTTAAGTTCTTTATACTATGATACTCTTAGTGAAAAACAGGAACCAAAGGGAGCAAATAAGAGTGTGCCTGTATTGAGGGGGTTAGGGATGGGGAGAGTGATGGTGACAATTTTGTAGTTTTAAAAAATACATACACATATCATTACCAGCCAATCAAAATGGTTGATTGATCAGAAGGAAGTGGCAGTCATAGTTTATTAGATACAATCTTCAGCCCTAAGTGCTCTTTGTTTTCAATGCTGCTGACTTAGCAATTCATTGCTGCCTGTTCAGATGTAGGTAGGTTGCATTAGATGACTTCTAAGTTCCTTTCCAACTCTGAGACTCCATGACTTTTTAGTCTACATAACTGATTTTCCTTCTAAATTTTAATCCCATTTTTCTAATTGCTTTTTGAATATCCTTATGTGTATTCCATCCTCACCTCAGACTTAACAAATAAAACTAAACTAAAAGAACAGTCCTTCCTCCTAATTTCCCTATGTATATTAATACTACTTTTCCAAGCTCAAAACTCTCTTCTTCCTCCACAATCTTTTAACTAGTAAATCCTGTCTGCTGATTTTTTGATCTATGATTTCCTTTTCATTACCTATGCCATTAATATTTCCCATCTGGACTGTCTTTACAATGATCCCCTTATCATCTCCCCCATCTATTTCATATACTGCTGTAGATGTTTATCATTTCATCAAAATATAATACAATTCAAGATCCTTAGTTGGCCATTCTAATCTTTTCACTATCCCCTAACTATTCTAATTTATCTCTCCCTGCTTTAATTTTTTTTTAAACTTTTTATTATGAACTTAACACAAAAAGAACATTTCCACTTACAGAACAGAACATAAAAAGTATCTTGTGTGAACTTCAGTATCAGTTTTCACACCATTTTCTTTTTTAAAAAGTACATAATAAATTTAAAACTCTTATTTGTGCTTCTTTCTCTCCTTCATTTTTTTTTATCTTCTGTGCATTTAAAAATGTTTCAGATGCTCTTCTTTTTGTCTTATCATTGCTATGAATATGCTACCCCTCTGACTCCTCACCCACTAACTGAAAGTAAAGGGAAAAAACTATTGGAACAAATAAAGATAGTCAAGCAAAACAAATTTATACAAGGTCTGTGTCTAGAAATTTAGATATTGTCTTTCTACACCTTGTGTCTCTCACAAGAAAGTGAATAACATGTTTCATTATAGGTTCATTAAAGACATGATTGATCATTGCTTTGATCAAAATTCATGTCTCATCATTGTTTTTCTTTATGTATGATATGATCATCCTTATATAATTTATTTTTCTGATCCTGTTTATATTATTTAGGATTCTCTGAAATTATCATTTTTGCCATTTCCTTCCATTAATAAACATTTATTAAGAGCCTAATGTTTGCCACTGTCTTAGGTACTGGGGAATACCAAACAAACAAACAAACAAACAAAAAAACCAGAAGACAATTCCTGATCTCAAAATGCTTAAGTCTAACGAGAGAAAACAAGCAGACAAAAAGTTATATGCAGGATAAATATGAAATAATAGAGAGAAGACACTAGAATAAGTGACTGTTGAAAAAGGCTTCCCATAAAAGGTGAAATTTTAGTTGAGACTTAAAAGGGAGATGGGGAAGAGCATTCCAGGCACAGAGGATAGTGCAATAATATTCTATTACATTAATATAATACCATAAAATCAGCCATTTTCAGATTGTCCCAGAGTCAGTCTAAGGTACCTTTTCAGATTTTAGTTCTTTTCTTTTTTCCTTCTTTTAAAAATCTCTCCTCCAAAATCAGAAAGTTTGTTTTGCTTGTGACTAATCCCTTCCAGATATTTTCCTCCCCTTAATCTTCACCTCCCCATTCTTGCTTCTTTTTTGCCTGTTGACTTTTATATAGTTTTATGCTAAAATGTATATGTGTTCAATCCTCCTTTGTTTTATATAAGAATGAGATTCTTCTGATACCCACTCCCCTACCCTTTTTTGTATGTTCTTACTCACCCTAAATACGAGAAATCACAAATTCTGCTTCCTTTTTCTAGTATATTTCTTCTTTTATCTTTAGTAGCTCTATTTTTCTTTTAAAACTACCTCAGTAACCATTGAAGACAATACAGTTCTGAAGGTGCACTGGTTTATTTTCTTTCTGTTAGAATGTTAGCACTGTATTATCCTAGAGTCCTTTTCCTCACATAAATTTACCTTTCTAGATTTCTCTGGACTTTTACATTTATATTTTAAAGTTCCAACTCAGTGTTTGCCTTTTCACCAGAAATGCTTGTGGAGCATTTCTTCACCAGTGGAGGAAGGAGTGTAGTGAACTCTTTACAGAATTCCTCCAAGTTGGTCTAGAAAAGGTACCAATCTGAATCTTGATGGGGGAAATCCAGAAAAGTAACAACTGCAAAAGGAGCATTGTGGGGCTCGGGGAGAAGCGGTGCACCAGGGCAAGACCACGTTCCAGAACTCTAACAGGTCTCCTGCAGATCCATACTAGGGCACTATGAAGATGTGAATTGGCAGCAACGATGCTCGTGCTCGCTATCCAGATTGGAGTCAGAGATCTAGGATGGTATGAGAAGGGGATGGGTATAGATCTGGGCCTTCCTGAGTGGGGAGCTCTGGGAGAGAGGAGGGAATTCAGAAGCAAGCAGCAGCTGTTTGGCTCAAGCTAAGACTTGCTGCAAGGTCTCATTTTTAGCATTTAACTCAGCTTACAGAGGAATAATAAAGAGAGGAATCTCAGACCAAGCAGAAACCTATGATTTTGCCTCTGAATGTATGAAGTCCTAGACCTGAAGTCAATAAGATTTATCCTCCTGACTTCAAATCTGGCCTGAGACACTCAACAGCCATGTGATCTTGGGCAAGTCACCTAACCCTCTTTGTTCTTATCTGTAAAAGGAGCTAGAGAAGGAAGTAGCAAAGGCTTCCAGTATCTAAGAGTTGGCGTGTCTGAAAAAACAAATGATCAACAACTGAAAAAAGACCAGACTGAGCTTTCTAGGTGGTTGATAGAGGCCGAGTCCAGCAGCAATCTGTCTACTCTTACATAGACACAAATCCAGGTCAGGAGCTTGGAGAGCCTCAGATAAGTGGGGTAGCAAACAGACTTTTCTCTGGAACACTTTAGGAAAGCTGAATGCTTGAAGAAGGTCCTCACCCTGTCTGTGAAATTCTGGAATAACCCAGCATTCAGTAGCAGTAGGACTAGCCCAGATCTTCCTACACAGGTTCACCCAATCCTTACATCAAATGGGAAGTCAAAAGAAGTAGGCTAGAAAAATGAATTCTCCCAAAAAAGAATCCCACCATAGAGATCTGTTACTGTGGCTGGCACACTCAAGACACAAATGCAGAAGCAAATGACTCTAAAACAAATAAATTCTTAGAGAAAATCCAGCTAAAATTTTAGAAGAGTTTAAAGTGAAGTAAGAGTTTAAAAAAAAAAGTTAAATGTTTTAATAAAAATGTAAGATAAAATTGAAAAGAAGGATAAAGCTTTGCCCAAACAATTAATTCTGTGAAAATTAAAATGGACCATATAGAAGCCAGTGATTTAATAAGGCAACAAGAAATATTAAAACTAAGTCAAAAGGCTAAAATAAAATATAAGGTATCATAGAAAAAACAATTGATCTGGAAAACAAATTGAAGAGAAAGAACTCTAAGAACCATTGGACCATCTGAATATCATGACCCCCTAAAAGGGCCTAAGAATCCTATTTCAAGAAATCTTGGGAAACTGCCCAGATCTTTTAGAATCAGAGGGTAAAATGGAAATTAAAAAAAAAATCATAGCTACTTTCTGAAAGAAACCTCAAAGTGAAACCTACCTCCCAGGAACATCATAGGCAAAACCCAGAAGTTTCAGATGAAAGAAAAAAAAATACTCCAAGCAGCCAGAAGGAAGCCACAGTCAGGATCACACACAATTTTTCAGGCATCACTATATAAGAACAGAGAACTTTGAATATGGGATTCCAGAAGGCAAAGGATTTAGGCTTATGGCCAAAAATAACTTATCTAGAGAACAAAGGATAATACTGTAGAAGGAGAAAGAAGTTTTTAATGAAACAGAACTTCCAAGCATTCCTACTGAAAAGACCAGAGCTGCAGAGAAAATTTGGTTTAAGTGCAGGAGTGAAAAGAAAAATGGAAAAGTAAACATAAGAGAACAATGATAAAGGACCAAACAAGAATATACTAATATCATTCACATTGTATGGAAAGATGATATATGTGTCTTCTCTGAATCCCACTCTCGTTATTTTCTTGGTTCTGATCTCATCATCCAGGACCTGATTTCAAAGGCCTGGGAACGTTTATGTTATGTCTTAAGGGGTCTTATGAATAGGAAGAAAGGGGTACTGTTACAATTGTAAGCACAAACTTAAAGGAAAAAAACAGATTTCCTATAGGAACTGCATGAAAGTCTAGAAAGAAAAACTGAAGCAAGAAATTTTTTAAAAATCTAAAAGAAAAAATTGAAGAAAATAGTTTAGAACAAAAAGTGGTAAATCTTAGCCAAAATGGATTCCCTGAAGTGAGAATTAAAAGATCTCTGGCATTTTGTAGAGAGAAGTTTCAGTTCAATGATTCTCAATATTGATTCTTTTGAGAGTCATTGAGATGGTAATGTCCTGTGACTTACAGCCATACAAAAATGCCAAAAGGATATTGATATTAGAAAAATGGGCCTCCCAAAGGCTCTTTTAAAAATCAATCCAAAGAAGAACTAATTTCCTTTCAAGTATCCTTGTTGTTTGTTCATTGGTGAGGGACTTAAAAATCAGACTTCTTAATTTTTTTTCTTGGAAACTATTTGAGAGTGTCTCCAGAAATTTCAAGTTATTTCAGAAAGTCAAGATATAGTTCAGATATCCCTAGTATCCCTTAATAAATAATTTTTCAATTTATCATTTGTAAATTCTTCTAAAATCTTGAAACTACTTACTTTTTCAACCTATATTTCCTTTTGGGCTTCCGTGGGATTATAGGATTTAGAGCTGGAAGGAATTCCATCTAGTTCAGCCCCTTAATTTTACTTATCAGTAAAACAGAGGTACAGACAAGTTAAGTGACTTAAGTTAGTGATTTTTCCAGATGTCAGAGCTAGGATTATGGGTATATGGCTATAGAAATCTATTTTACCCTACAGGAAAGTTAGAAGGGGAATAGGATATGGGAAGGGAGGAAGGTGATAGAAGAGAGGGCATATTGGGGGAGGGGAGTGGTCAGTAGCAAAACATATTTGAGGACCAAGTGAAAGAAGAGAGAGAATAAATGAAGGAAAATACAGTTAGTATTAATAATGATAAAAAGAATTTCGAAGCAAGTTTCTCTGATAAAGCCTCATTTCTCAAACATAAAGGGAACTGAGTCAGATTTATTAAAAAAAATAATAAGAACCATGCTCTAAATGATAAACGATCAAAAAATATGAACTTTGCCCATTGGACTATAAAATCATACTTATCTTTTAACCTTTGTATCACTACTAGGCATGATCCCAAAAGAGAATTTAGTAAGAAAAGGAAAAAGACCTTTATGTACAAAAACATTTATAGCAACTCTCAGGGCCAAAAAAATAAAGGAAACAGAGGGGATGTCCATCAATTGGGGAATGGCTGAATAAATTATGTTATGTGATTATAATGGAATATTATTGTTATGTGGAAATGATAAGCAGTATACTTTAGAAAAGCAGTATGCTTTTTCAGGTTTAGAAAAACCAGCAAAGTCCTCCATGATCTCAAGCAAAGTGTGATGTATGGTGTACAAAGTAATAGCATTGTTCTGGGATGATTGGCTGTGAATGACTTTGCTATTCTCAGCAATACAATGATGTATGATTATTCTGAAGGATTTAGAATAAAAAATCCTGTCCCATACCAAGAGGAAGAAACTGGTTGGTCTGAATATAGAATGAAGCATTTCTCTTTCTCTCTCTCTCTCTCTCTCTCTCTCTCTCTCTCTTTTTGTTTTTTTTACTTTATTTTTCTTGAGTTTTTTTTTTTGGGGGGGAGGGGTTGAGAGCTATGTTTTCTTTCACAACATGATTTTTATGGAAATGTTTTTTATAACTTCACGTGTGCTTTCTATTTAATGGGGGTTGGGGGTGGGGATAAGGGAGAGAATGTAGAACTCAAAAGTTTTAAAAACAAATGTAAAAATGGTTTTAAATGTAACTGAGGAAAAATAAAAATGAATATTTTATTATTATTAAATTAAATTATTTTTATTTTTATATTTATATATATATAATATATATATATATAAATATAAATTATATATATGAATAATTAAATTAAATTATTAAATATAAATTTAAAAATATATGTTTCAGTCTGCATCTTAAATCTGCAGGAGGTAAGTGGCATCTTGTATTTCTTTCTAGATAGAGTTGATAACTAAGGTGGCTTACTAACACTGGCTTACTTTACTTTGAGAATTAACTCGTTTTTTCTTCTCTTTGCAGCCATCATTTCACCAGGTTGATAACATTCGAGGGACACGTCATCATGGACTTGTGGAAAGAGTGTCTCGAAATCGCTTTCATCCCTTGCACCGGAGACCTGGGGATAAACCAGGAAGACAAATATCCTTTTTTGTTGTCAGTTAATGAGAATTAACTTTGAAATTTCTGGATAGCCTAGCTAGCATTCACCTTTAGTTTTACATTATTTGTGACTTATCTGATAACATCTTTCTAATGTTTAAGTGAAGAACAAATTTTTTTAAAAAGTAGATTTTTATCTGTTTTCATTTTCACTTCAGCCAAATTTTCCTATATCTCTACCTTTCTCTTCTTTTAAATCCATTCCTTAAAATGATTTTTTTTTTTTTTTTTTGCTGAGGCAATTGAGGTTAAGTGACTTGCCCAGGGTCACATAGCTAGGAAGTGTTAAGTGTCTGAGGCCAGATTTGAACTCAGGTCCTCCTGACTTCAGGGCTGGTGCTCTATCCACTGCACCAACTAGCTGTCCCAAAATGATTTCTTTCAAAAAAGAAAACAGAGGAAAACCCCAGCAAGACCAATCAATATAGAAAAGAAATCTGACATTATATGCAGTGTTCCACCCTATAAAGCCACCTCTACAAAGGAAAGGGAAATGTGTCTTTTCATATCTCTTTTTTGGGACCAAGCTTGTGCTTTGTAATTTCACAACACTAAGTTTCTTTGCTCTGTAGTGGTTGTTTTTTCATATACATTATTGAAGACATCATACATATTCTCTTGGTTCTACTTATTCCCTTTGCATCAATTCATGTAAGTCTTTCTATCATCAGTTCATGTCAGTCTTTCCATACTTCTCTGTATTCATCTCATCCATCATTTCTTACAATACAGTAATATTCTTTTAAATTCATGTGCAGTTGGTTCATTCATTTCTGGCAATGGGTATCCATTTTGTTTCCAATTCTTTGCAACTTCAGAAAATGCTGCTTATAAATGTTTTGGTGTATGTGGAACCTTTCTTTTTGTCTGTGACTTCCTTAGGATATGTGCTTAGTAATGGAATCTCTGGGTCATTTTAGCCACTTTATTTGATATAATTCCATATTGCTCTATGATTAGACCACTTTATAGCTCTGTCAACAAGACTTTTTATAATTAATTACTCCATGAAAATTCCTGTAAGTTTAAAGGCATTCAAATAATTGGGGTTTTAGTCTAGCCTTTCTGAAAAGAGTTTCCATTGTTTTTCTTGGAAATTGGCAGAGCAAGTGCTTTATCTCTTATGAATTAGGTTAAAACTATTCAGTGAACTGGCTGAAATATATAAAATTATATATTTTACATTTATTGCACTTGACAAGGTATAAGACATAATAATTTATAAAGACAGCTAAAGTACTCACCCACATACCGTTGACTTCTGAAGCAAGAAAGAGAGTTTAAGTTTATTCAGCAAATATTTAAGGAGCACTGCCAATGTTTTTAGTGATAGGCTGAGTGCTATAGGTGATACAAAACACATAGAATACATAGCTCTTTCTTATCTTAGTGTAGGAGATGAGCTTATAAGAGGAATGAAATACCCTATAAGTAGCAGAGACTTTGGAGAGTTTATCCCTCTGAATTAGACTAAGCAGAGCTGGAACACTGAATAACAAGAATGTTTTTTCTGCTTCCTATTTCTCCTTGTTTGTGTCCATCCATCGGAACATTGTTCTAGAGTTATAAGGGACCTTAGGGGTCATCTAATCCAACTTTCTCATTTAAAATCTAACACTTTTCACTGTACTGTACTGCCACTCATCGTTTCTACCTTGTTCCTTAATTAGCTCAGAAAACAGACCTAATCATGTTGTTGGGTCAAAGAGTAAGGATATACAGTTTTCTAATTCTTTAGACATACTTCCAGATTGTTATCCAAAATGGTCGGATATGTTCATGTTTCTGTCAACAGTGAATTAATGTCCCATTCACACTCTCTCCAACATTTGTTGTGTTCCTTTTCTATCATTTTAGCCAATCTGATAGTTGTAAGATTTTAAAAAGAGAAGAAAATCAAATCACTGGCATAAAAAAAAGAAAGTATTGAATATGCTACTAATGAAAATGAAATCAATGCAATTATAAGAAGTTATTTAGTCCAATTATATGTAAATTGAACAATTTAAGTAAAATGGAAGAATTGTTACAAAAATATAAACTGCCTACATTAACAGAAGAAATACAATACCTAAATATAATAGTGGGGTACTTTAACATTGTCTTTCCAGAATTAGATAAAATCTAACAAAAAAAAAAAATAAGTCAAAGTGAAATAGAATCTTAGATTAGTTAGATTTGACACATATCTGTAGAAAATTGAATGGAAATAGGAATACACCTTGTTCTTAGCCCTCCACTATTATAATATCACTGTTTATTTCCACCTGTAATTCATTTAATTTTTCCTTTAATATTTTAGACATTATAGCATTTGATACATATAGTTTTAGTATTGATATTGCTTCATTGTCTATGGTACCTTTTGTCATAATGTTTCCCTGTTTATTTCTTTCAATTAAATTTGTTTTAGCATTAATTTTTTCTGAAATCATGATTGTTACCTTTGCTTATTTTTAAATTTTTCTCATAATAAAATAGTCCTTTATTTTAACTCTGTGTTTTTCTCTCACTTTCAGAAGTCTTGTAAAGAACATATTGTCAGATTCTGATTTTTAATCTATTCTGCGGTTTCTGTTTTATGGGTCAATTCAGTTCCTTCACATTCAAAATTATAATTACTAATTGTGTATTTCCTTTCATCCTATTTTTCCTCACTGTTATCCTTCTCGGCCTCTTTTTATCCTGTCTCTTCTCACACGTTTAATTTACTTCTAACCACTAGTTCCCTAAGCCACACTCTTTTTAAAGAATTCTTCCCTTATCCTTTCCCTTTACCATCTTATACCTTAATCTACCCAACTCTCAAAGAGTGCCTTCTTTATTCTTTCTCCTCGATATTTCCTAAAAGTCCCTTCCTTATCCTGTCCCCTCACCTTACTTCTTCATAAATTTAGAAGATTTTTATACCCTTTTAAATATTTGTGTTATTCCCTCTTTAATCCAGTTTTGATGAGAAGAAAGTCCAGCTGTACCAGCTCTCTATCCCCACCTACTTCCACTATAAAACTTTTTTCATTCAGGCCTTGTTTGTATGAGATAATTGCTTCATTTTATTTTTCCCTATGAGATTTTATTTTTTAGAATCATCCCATCATATTCAATTCAACCCCCAAGCCTTCTATGTTCTTTTAATACTTTGTTTTTTGAAAGAATTACTATATTCTTTCAAACTATTCAAGTAATGATAATATTGTTAAGAGTACAGGTAACATTTTATATCCCTATTCCACTAACATTTACCAAGAAGGAGGTGTGTTGTTCCTCGTT
Source organism: Sarcophilus harrisii (assembly GCF_902635505.1). Lineage (NCBI taxonomy): Eukaryota > Metazoa > Chordata > Mammalia > Dasyuromorphia > Dasyuridae > Sarcophilus > Sarcophilus harrisii. The sequence continues at coordinate 624,390,664 of NC_045427.1, forward strand.
CCTCTGCATCTACTATTGGTTATTGCTCATTTAATTTGAGTTCATCTGCTTCATATTTTTTAAAAAAAAAATTCTTATGGACATTGATGATGTTCTGTTTCTCTGTTCCATATCATTTATTAAGTCTCTTGTGTTTCTCTGAATTCTTTATATTCGTTATTTCCTGTGGCTCAATGATAATGTTCCTTTACAATTATATACCACAGGTTTTTTAACCTTCTATAGTCAATGAGAACCCATTTTGTTTTCTTTTTTTTGTTACTCTAGACTAACTTGGTATATCTGGGATTTTTTTTTATGTTTTTGGCCACCTTTGAAGTCAAAGCCAGTGGCAAAATCTTTAGGAATGAGTTGTTAAGTGGCTTTTTTCACACAATTAATTATTTTCCAGAACTATTGGACCAATTCAGATGCCCAACAATAGTACATAAGTGTGCCTGCCATTTCATAGGTATTGCAACTTCTTATCTTCACCTCCTGGCTTACCTGACTTCCTTCATTCCCTAAGCTTTCTCCTCACTAAAATATTATCTTCTTCAAGAAGCTTTTTTTTTTTTTTGATCTCTCTTAATGCTTTCCTCTCTATTAATTATTTCCAATTTGTCCTATATATATCTTGTTTGTATATGTCATGATTTGATGAATCCCTATTTACAATGGAAGCTCCCTGAGAACAAGGGCTGTCTTTTGCCTTTCTTTGTATATCTAATGCTTTAGCATACTGCTTGGTACATAGTATATGCTTAATAAATGCTTATTGATTCCTATCATTTACCTTTGTTAATATAAAGCCTATGACATTTTAAAACCTCAGAATTGCTTAATTTACATTTCTCACATTAGTAATACAGAATTTAGATAGATATTTTATTAGCTATTGATAGCTAATAATTCTTCCTTTGAAACTACTCATTTATTGGGGAATGTCTTAGTTTACATATTTTGCATTCATCTTCTATGTATCTTAGTGATTTGGCTTTTACCTAAAGCATTATACATCTTGGTATATTTTACATTTTAGCAAGATTTTGTGGAATGATGGCATTTTAGACTTGAGAGCAACCTTCAGAACTGTTTAAAAAACAAACTGTTGATGGATTTATTCTGGAAATGACCTCAGGGACCATTTAAACCAATGTCCTCATTTTCCAATTGAGGTAGATGAGACTTTGAAAAGTTAAATACCTTGTCCTAAATCACACAAGTAATAAACAACAGAGGAAGGATTTGAACCTGGATCTTCTGTCTTCAAGGCAGGGAACTCAGTTTTTATTTTGTTTGTTATTATTGTTGGTCATTTGGTTTAGAATGGGAAAAAAAATCTCTACATACTCAAATTCATATACAAAATTTAAGATTGAGAATGAATAGGAAGAGAAGCTTATACCAAATATGGTGATCTCTGCTTTGATAAGAAATTTTGTGTGTTAGTATGTTTTCACTTATTAAAGCTCTGCACAAGTGGTTCCTCGCCTGGTTATGTAACATTATGGGCTTTCTTCAGTTACATGAAAAATGATTGCTAATTTCCTTCCTTCCACCTTCCTATCAATCAGCCCCAATTTTTTTTGTACATATTAAAACTTTTTAAAGCACTGTACATACATATAACTTTTAAGTTGGGAGAAAGCATCATAGAAACAAATTTACAGTCCCTTCCTCCCCTCAATGATGTTAGTCCTGTCATCATCTGCATAAGATGAAATATTTTGTTTGGCATTTTATTTTTTGCTTTTGTTGAGGCATAGTAAGAAATTTAAGAAATTATGTGAAAACTGTAGGGTCTGGGGACACATAAAGAAAGGTCCCCTGGCTGCTAAAGGGCAGTGATTCGTATTAAACACCCCATCTGGCTTCTGGGGAGCCAGCCTTTCTGTTGTCCTCATTTCCTTCACTCATAATTCCACTTCGATAGCAGTTCTTATGGAGCCAGTTACCCTGCCCAGCTTGGGGATGAAAGTTGGACAAGGTAAGCAAGACAAGTTGTTAAAGCTGGGGCAGCAGCGGGTATTCACACCTTATTGTCTTTTTGGAGTGATGTGTATTTCTAGTGAAAAAGTCTTGAAGTTTTCGTTGTTGTAAAACTGTTTTGGAAGAAGCAGTGTTGAACAGGGTGTGTCTACTCCTATGACTTCATCAGCTTTGGGAACTCCAGAGGAACGGTCTTAGACAGCTGCAAAATTTCTTGAATTTTTCTTGGGCAACCATAAGGTTGTAAATCCTTGTGATATAAAGAGATCTAGAACCACAGCTAAAATCCAATCTTGAGAAGTGCAAGCAGTTCATGATTATTTTGTAACTCTGTTGCTGAAAGAGGAAAAGTCAGGTCTTCTTCACCAGGAAGCCCAACAAGCATAATGATGAGAGGCCCCAGAAAGGCTCTGGGGCTCCTCTGAGCTGCCTCAGTTTGGAGGTTTGGCCTCAGACATTTTTAATCAACAAACATTACCACAGTGTAGTAAGCACTTGGCCAGGCACAAGGGAGACAATTCAGTCTGCAAGGGGCTCACATTTCTTCGTACAGATAAGTTTATATTAAGAGAAGATGCCTCACTCTTTCCAGCTGAATTTGTTCTACTTCTGCTAAACTGGAGAGCCCAACGTGGTTCTGTCATTCCCCATTATTGGATCCTTCGAATGGGACCCTTTGCCTTGAAATAGTCAACAATTGTTTTTGTACAATTGGGGCATAAAAAGGGTAGCTTATGCCTTTGCATTAAGATCCACAATTAATTTTTGCTCTGTGGTTAGTTGGTTAATAAATAAAGCTGTTATTCATATTTCTTCAAAAGAAAGGAGATGCTTAGTGTCTTTATTTTAAGGGATCTTCTAGTTTATTTCTTCATTTTACAAATAGAGGAATTAAGAACCAGAAGTTCTCTAAAATCTCAAAAGGGTCATCTAGGATCACAGGGAGCAGAATGCAGGTCTCCAGAGTGCTTCCTACCAACTGTCTCTCATGTGGCGGAGTGTCTCTTCATTTTTTTCTTCTTTTGATTTTCAAAGGCAGCAGCCTCCGTGGAAGGAAGAGAAGCAGCCCGGATTCAGGCTGACATCTGCACTTAATAGGTGAAGTACTTTTTTTTCTTTTAAATCCTTGTTGTGGGAAAATGACTGCAATAGAAAAAGCTAACTCAGATGGGCTATCTTTGTGCTCTCTATGTACTATCTCATGGCTAAGATATTCTTTTGCTCCTGTTAGTTAAAGTCTTTCTTCTCTCATGAATACTACTCTTCACTTATTTGACTAGTTGGGCAAAGGATGTTAGACTTGCCCTAGTGGGTCTCAGCATGAAACATTGCCCAAAGACAAAAGCAGGCCTTGATGGGGCCAGGTCAATGTGAGCCCTGTAGCCTAGACTGGCTTGGAGACATGAATTTAGGAAGAAGCTCAGACTTCCAGTGTTCTGGAGGTCAAGATAACACATGATAGATAGGGCGAGGATTGTCCTCACTACAAATGGCCTATTGATGTTTTTCTGCATGGGAATAAATAGTTTCAAATGGGAAGTCTAGTGTCATGAGTGGAACTGTCAGCGCTTTATGGGCCAGGGAAGATTAGGAAGGTGTCAGAGCACTAGGCCTTCTGTTGGTAAGTCCTAGGGAGCAGACCATTGGAGATTTATGGAGCATCCAGACACCTTTCTGAGTTCCTCAATGAAGGAGGCAGGGTTATCTCCAATCATCAAAGCAAATCTCTCAAAGCTCACATTACAGAATTGGAACACATGAACTTCCTTGTAAACATTGGGGGTTTCATAGGAGGTGGCTTGCATTTTAGGGCAATAGATCTTTTCCCAGATCAACCATAGAGAATTGCAATGACCTGTAATATATAAATATGGGTCATAGAAGGAAATGAAGCCTTCCTTCCTTTGGTCCTGTTTTTTCACACTTAATAGTTATTTCTACAAAGGAGATGGTAAGACCATGTTTCCCAAGGGTTTTTGATTTTGAGATTCACAATCAATCTCCCTCCCTTTCCTCTCTACCCTCCTTTCTTTAGGACCAATTCAGACTCTGCTCTTCATACCAGTGCCTTAAGCACCAAGCCACAGGACCCCTATGGAGGAGGTGACCAGTCTTCCTGGCCTGCCCACTGCATGGGTAAGATACGGCACAGATAAATAATAGTGTCCTTTTTGGTCCGTTGGATTTTGAGGATGATTTTTCTCATGTGAAGGAGATGATAAAGACAAGAAGCAGTTTATAGTATTTCTATATTAATTCTGTTTACATTGGAACCAGGAGTATTTGATAATGCTGTCTAATTTCTTAGTATTCACTATGTAATGACATGTACACATGCCATATATGATACAGGCAGAGTTTTAAAGAAGAGTTCCACTTCTACCTGTCAGGAGCTTATAATATGTAATAATCCCAGATAATGTGTACTTGTGGAATCCTGCTAATTGGCAGGTAGAGTTACATACCTAAAATCAGAAAAATAGCAAAAACCTTTAGGACTTTTAGGTCTGAATTGAAATAAGGAAAAAAAAATTTCCAACTGTGAACTAATTCTTCTATCTTTCTCTGCTTTTAAAACTCAAAAGTTCTAATTCTCACAGTGACTCCTTCTGGTGTAGATTAATTGATTAAGAAACCAAATTTATTGAATCCTTACTGTGTGCCAAGCATTGTGCTAAGCACTGGTGATACAAATACAAAAAAAGTGAGGCAATTCCTGCTCTCACGGAGTTCACATTGTAATTAAGAGTCACTGCATTACAGAAAGTTTGATTGCAGGACAGGTGAGGAGGCCGGGAAGTTATAAGGATACAGTTATAAGGATCTATATAATAGATGGTAAGGCCTGAAGATTCTTAGGTTAACAGTTAGGTTCTTAGGGAATAGGAGGGCATGTGGGAAGGCCTGGTCCTTCTCCATCTCATCAGAAGAAATGGAGCAATTGATTTCCATCTCATTCAAACCATATGAGCAGTCATGGAGCCCAGACAAGGAAGGAGGCAAGAGAGCAGAGTGCCTCTGGTGGAGGTGTTCTTCCTACCTGGCCATATCATGGGCTGGGGAAGGAAGAGTACAAGGCAAATAAGGCACTATCTCCTCCCTTGTCATGGCAGCTCTTTCTGCTTATCTGTTAGTAGGCATTGAATAAATGTGAGCTGAACAAATGAGTGAGTGAAGGAATTTGGAATATTCATAACAAGCAAATCTATGCTTTCCTTAATGATAGCCCTCTTTCAAAGTGTAATGGATCTTAGAATAGATTTAGGCCTATTTGTTTTCACATCTGTAAAACCATCAGGGCAAAGTTAGGTTGATTGATTGTTTTAGGGTTTCTAAGAGAGGTTTTGTGGCAGATTGTGAGAGTGAGGACTGAGAAACAAATGAGAGGAAGTAGATGTGGAGGAGGACTTAACGGGAATAGAATAAAAAACAGAAGAGAGTCTAATACATGGTCCCTAAGGAAATGCAAAATTAGCAATAGCTTGCTTAATCTCAGTTAAACCCAAGACTGAAGTCGATTAGCAGACAGTACTTTGAAAGCCAGAATAAGGACTTTTCCTATTCTAAGCAGTTCTCTTATCTGATGCAGAAAACTTCAGTTTTTCTAGAAGGAATGTAGGATGAAGCGAGAGTGGGAAAATCAATGGCAATATGAATAGGGAACATGTTTCTGAACATTAGGAACTAAGAAGGGAAGAAAAAAAAAGGCAATAGCTAAAAGGACCAGGCCTTTCCACAAATGAGGTAATGGGCATTTAAAATAAAGTTTTGACTTACTTTAGCAGGAAAAAGCAATTATGCTAAAAGATTAATATTGATTTTGCCTTTATATAGGGAAACAGTCAATTTGAGATTTGAAATCCTAATGTGTGGATCACAACATAGCATTTTCACTGTTTTTGTATATTGTCTTTCTCATTTTTTCTTTTTTGATCCGATTTTTCTTGTGCAACAAGATAATTATATAAATATGGATGCATATATTAGATTTAATGCATATTTTTACCAAGTTTAACATATATTGGATTATTTGCCATCTAGGGGAGAGGGATATGGAGAAGGGGGGGAAATTGGAGCACAAGATTTTGCAGGGGTCACTTGCAATTGAAAAATTATTCATGCATATGTTAATAAAATAATAAATAATAAAATTTTTAAATAAAAAATAGTTTGAAAAAAAAAAAAGAAACCCTAGTGTGAATCTAGGATCTGCCCCTCTCTTATAGTCTTGTGACTTTGGGCAAATCCCTTTTCTACTTAAAGTCCCACTTTTCTCATCTGTAAGACTGAACTTGGGTAGGCTGAGGTCTTCCAGCTCAAAAAAATCCAGGTGTCTTAACATCTTTCCCATATATTCTCTCCTTTGCCTCTATCCTAGGTCAGGCTCTTTTTAACCCTTTGCACAGTACATTAAAAACATAATTATTATAATAACAATTAACATAGTATATTAAGCTTTGTAAAATGCTTTATTTATATGCTTATTTAATCCCCCAGAAATCTTGTAGGATGTGTCTTACTATCTCTAATAATAACTGGTATTTTATTTAGTGCATTAGGTTTCAGAATATTTTACATAACATCTCATTTGAACATCTCATTGAATACTCTGTGAAATAGCTGCTATTTTGAGTTCCACAATACACATGAGGATTCAAAAGAGTTGAGCCAGTTTCCTGTGGCCACACAGCAAATTAGTGCCAAAAGTAGGATTTAAAGCCTAGCCATTCCCGATTCCAAAGCCACTTTTATGTCTCTAGGTCTCACTTTCCTTATTTGAAAACTGAGGTTGTTTCTAAATTGTGAATGTTCTCTCAAGTCCCCTCTAGCTCCACATCTCATACAATAAACTTCTTATGGCCTTTAATTAATTACTTTTATATTCTTAGTATCTTATACACAGTAGATATTCCATTATTGTTGAATGAGTAAATGAAGAATTGAGACTAATAATGGAGAAAATGAGAATGGTAAAGGTGAGAAATGTTAATAAGCATGATGAAATAAGAATTACAAAGTATAGAAGAATCTAGACATCAAACTCATTGGACTGATCAATAAAAAATCACAATATAGTGATTTAAACAAGTCTACTTGGTTTGTTTTTCCTTAAATCATCAATTAGACATTGTTGGCCTCCTAAATTTGTAAGAATCCAAAGGTAGTCATACTGCAAGCTTGATTGCTGACTATTTGCTTTTCTGCATGTAATGTTTCCTTTCAGTTAAACCGTAAATCAAAAACGTGTCCAAATATGGATTTGTGTTTACATGGGAAAGCTATTTGTGTTTTAAAAATTCAAGTCTCCAAGGATGAGAACCATTTCTGGAGACCTAGATTTGTTGGTGGAAGCTATTTTAAAATTTCTTGTATTTTCCCCTCTGTAATTCATTAAAGCTTTTCATCCTCCTTCCTTTGGAATTTAAAAATATCAACTAGCTTTGCAAAAAAAAAAAATTTTTTTTTCTAATCATAGATTTTACCAAAAAAGGTTAAAAAAAAAAAGATGGGAAAATGTAACATAAGTTTAGGATGAAGCACTTTAGTAGTGGTTCTACTGTTGTTCTTTCCCTGGGAATTTTTACTGGATATAGTGATTGCACCCTAGGGTTTTCTCTAATTTTCTTAATTATAAGCAGATAACTAGCTATAAATTATATAAAGTAAGGATCATTGAATGTAAGTTAATCTGATACATATATAATTGGATGCATACTTATGATTGTACTCTATGATGACACAATTATACAACTTTATAGAAATGACTGTAATTGCTTAGTGTTACTTTGTTACATCAAACTATCCTCTGCACTTTTCTTCTTGTTTTTCATTTCTCTGTCTGTAGAAATGATGGCAGTGCCAGAATTTCCTCATACCATGTATAATTTAATTCTTTTTCTCTATCTTTCTCTGTCTCTGATTCACATCTTTGTCTCTGTCTCTGTCATACATACACACACAATCTGGATCCAACTTTCAAGCAGCTACTTTTTGCCCATGGTTAAGACTCGCAAGTTTTCTATTTGCTACCATCATCTATCATCATCCATAGAGAATAGAGGCAGTATTTGGCATAGGGCTTGGGCAGTCACCTTATTCAGGGTTCCAGCTAGAAAAAGCCCGTGACATTCTTCCTTTCACTTCTACCTGCCCTAGAGACCAAGACTGGCTCGATTACAGCAGCTTTTCTCATAAGGAGAGATCTCATGGGTTCCAGATTAAACTAAAAAGAACTCAAGTTGGTTTGACACCTAAAATTCCTCTTGATGGAGGACGAATTAGAGATCCAGCTTAAAATGCAAGGAACCTTAATGAATGACACTTTTTCAGTATTTATTAAGCACTTCCTATGTCCTTGTGGCATACTGTGGGATACAGATAGAAACAAAGAAAGACAATCTTTGCCCTCAAGGATCTCAGCCTGCAGAGGGAGTGAAATGCATAGGAGGGGAGGGTGTGCTTGACTTGTGCCAGTGCAGGTCAGGGAGCAATGAGCAGATGTCTGAACTGAACTCTGTCTTCATCCTGTCAGAGAAGCGGGGAGGGAGTCCCAAGGCTGATGAGGTTTTGTAGTATGCTGAGATAATCCCAAGAATGAGCTTCCTGAGACAGGGAAGAAGTCAGTTGGAGAAGTCCCCAAATGGTACAGCCAGAGGAGGAACATGAAAGCAGCTGATAATAATATTTGCAAAAAAACCCAAAACAAAACAAAAAACTTAGGAGCAGCAAGAACTGGCCCTGAAGTCAGGAAGACCTGAATTCAAATTCAGCCTCAGACACTTAACACTTCCTGGCTGTGTGACTCTGGGCAAGTCACTTAACTTCAATTGCCTCAGCAAAAAAAAAAAAAAAAAAATAGTACAGTGCCTGGCATATGTAGTAGACACTATATAAATGCTCATTCCTCCTTTCTCTGATATGCCAAAAAAGAAAAAAAAAAGCCTAAAAATGTGGGAAAAGGCACCATCAGAAAGGTACTGAATTATAATTTCCCTAAATTTCACATGTATTCAAATGACAAGTAAACAAGAGGAAATAGAGGGAAAATGTAAAGCTTTACCCTTAGGTTAAAAAAATCAGTTACCTAGATAAGTATTCTCTGAGAAGTTAAGAAAGATCTTGCAGTCTTAATGGGTTACAGATTCAATTTTAATCTACAATGTGGTTTAACAGTCAGAATTTCTAATGTAATCTCTAGCTACATAAGTAATAATAATTATTAGAATAGGTAGTCTAATATAACGCTTTTGAGTTTTGCAAAGTGCTTTACAAATATCTCTTTTGATCCTCATACCAACCCTGCTATTAATAGCTCCATTTCACAGATGAGGAAACTGAGGCAGAGAGGAGTGCCCTACCTAGGATCAAATAGCTAGGTACAAAAAATTTAAGAACCAAGAAATCCAGATCAGTGAAGGTATCCTAGGTAGCTGGAGATACAGAGCATAATTCTCTGCTGAATGGCTCTAGAATTCAAAAGAATTGGGTAATGATGAGTCATTGAAGCTGGAGAAGTGATTGTAATCCCAAGGGAGAATGTATAGTGAGGAAAAAGAGGACCCAGCACAGTCCTTTTAGGAACACCCACATTAAGAAGTGGGAGGGTGGAAAGGGACTGAGAGAGCACTAGAAGAATGGGGTATCTCTGGAGCCAGGGGTGTCAGAGGATCTGGTCAGCAGCATCACAAGCTACTGAAAGGATAATGGAAAAATAGAGCATTAGCTACATTGATATTGTAATGTAAAGATTTCTTTTTCTTTTTTTTAAGACATGGCAATACCCTGAGCATATTTATAGACAGATAGGATGAGGCTTAGGGGAGGAGAGAGACCGAAGCTGTTCCAAGAGATAGAACAAAAGTTAGGAGTTGAATTCTTGGGCATGGAAAGTAATCACGTACAAACTAGAGGACCACTTCTGGGTGTTAGAGAAAAGATTCCTGATTCAAAGAGAGACTGAGTTAATCTCTAAGGTTCCTTCCAACTCTGAGATTCAAAAATGCAATTTGTTTTTCCTCATAGAGTATACCCAATAAGCATGAAATAGGTGTATAGACTTTTGAATTACCCAGAGAAAATGAAACTTTCAGAAAAGTATTTCAGGCATACAGAACCTCAGCAGAAAAATTAATTAAGATAATAAATAAATATGTTAATAAATAATAAAAAGATGATTAAGGTAAAGAATTTTTAGCTATGTGATAAGGTAGAAAAGAAATCCACAAAAATCATCTACATTTATATTTATCACTAACAAAAACCAGACGACAATTTTTCCCAAATTTATTTTATTTGAAGAAAGAATAACAGAAAAAAGAAAAACAGAAAAGCAGTGCAAAACAAAAGAAAACATCATGCCCAGCAGAACATCAGGGAGGAAAAAAAAAATGTAACAACAAATACCAATTTTAAAAAGTTATATTAGTAGAAGAAATTATATTCATGAGAGTGCATCTTTTCTTTACTTCTTGTAAATTGTTCTTTTCTTTTCTGCTGCATATCTTTTTTACTCTATTCTTTTTCCCCTCTTTATCCCCCTCACCACCCCTAAGCAGGCTAGCTATGTAGTTAAGAAAGGATGTAGTTATATATACATATATAGATCTATATGTACACATATGCACACATATCTCCCTTTCATCCCTCCCTACACTCCCAAGCAAGCTACAATTAAGAAAATTATATTTTTGTATATATTATATATATGTAGATATATACATGCATACACACATATCCCACAAATACATGTTTTTCCTCTCCCTGCTAACTTTTTCATTAAATTCTGCTTCTTAACTTGTTTTACTATTAATTACTTAACCTCCCCTCATCCAAGGATCCCTCCCTTCTTCCCTTACCCTTTGCTTCCCCATCCATCCATCCCTCCTTATTTCTTTATAAATTTTGGAGGGTGCTATACTTTTCATGGAATATATGTAGTGTGACCTATTGAACCCATTCCCAATGTGAGTAGGTTTTCAGAACTATGAACCTGTCTGCCCCCACTAATGCCTCTGTGTCTGTATTTCCTCTGCACCTCATTTGTATAACATAGCTAGTCTTTTTACTTTAATTCTGCCAATTTTTTGAACAGCCCTATTGTTAATATAAATCTTAAACATAATATACATTTCTCACGTAAAACAAACATAAGCAATTTGTCCACATTTAAATAGTTTGTCCAGGTTGAGCTCCTTAAAAATTGATCTTTGATATGTTAAATTTTTTGTTAAGTTTGGGTTTGGTTGATAGAAAGCCCTGAAAATCTACAAGGTGCATTTTTTGTGCATTTTTTCTTGTCCAATATTATAGATAATTTTGCTGGATATATTTTTGGCCGCAGAACTAGTAGTACTTTTGATTATTGGTAGATGTGATTCCAGAACTTGCAGTCTTTCTTTTATTACGGCTGCTGATAAATCTTGCACAATTCTAATTATAGTTCCAGTGTATTTGTTTTTTTTTTTTTTTTTTTTTTTCTTGTTTCTTGCAAATGTTCTCTTTGATCTGGGAGTTTTGAAATTTGGCAATAATGTTCCTATGTGTTTTCCACTACCACCACTGCCACCTCTTTGAGGTGGTAATCGTTGCGTTTTTTCTATTTCTACTTTCCCCTTGTGTTCTATCACTCTAGTACAATTTTCTTGAATTATTTCCTGCATTATTGTGTCAAGGTCCTTTTTTTTTTTTTTTTTTGGTAACAACTTTCTGGCAGTTCCATTATTCTTATATTTTCTCTTCTTGATCTATCCTCCACATCTGTCATTTTTCTTACAAGATGTTTCACATTCTGTTCTATTTTGTCATTCTTTATAATCTATTTTGTTATTTCTTGATCTTTCATAGCGTCACTGGCTTCCCCTTGCTCAATTCTAATTTTCAAAGAGTTGTTTTCATCTTTGAGACTCTTTACTTCCTTTTTAAATTGGTTAACTTTTTTCATAACCTTGTTTTCCTTGGATGGTTTTAATTTTTTTTTTTTTTTTTTTTTTAGTTTTTTTCCTCAATGTCTTTCATTTGATTTTTGAATTCTTTTTTCAGTTCTGTAAATTTTCTCTGGGCAGGGAACCGTTTCACATTACCCTTTGGAGTAGAAGTTTTTTTTTTTTTTTGTTTTGTTTTTTTTTAAGTAAAGTGTCCTCTACCTGTATGTGCCAAAATGTTTGTGGCAGCCCTGTTTGTAGTGGCTAGAAACTGGAAAATGAATGGATGCCCATCAATTGGAGAATGGTTAGGTAAATTGTGGTATATGAATGTTATGGAATATTATTGCTCTGTAAGAAATGACCAGCAGGATGAATACAGAGAGGATTGGAGAGACTTACATGAACTGATGCTGAGGGAAATGAGCAAAACCAGGAGATCATTATACACTTCAACAACGATACTATATGAAGGTGTATTCTGATGGAAGTGGAATTCTTCGACAAAGAGACCTAACTCAGTTTCAATTGATCAATGATGGACAGAAGCAGCTACACCCAAAGAAAGAACACTGGGAAATGAATGCGAACTGTTTGCATTTTTGTTTTTCTTCCCGGTTTATTTTTACCTTCTGAATCCAATTCTCCCTGTGCAACAAGAGAACTGTTTGGTTCTGCACACATATATTGTATCTAGGATATACTACGACATATTCAACATATATAGGATTGCTTGCCATCTAGGGGAGGGAGTGGAGGGAGAGAGGGGAAGAATCGGAACAGAAGTGAGTGCAAGGGATAATGTTGTAAAAAATTACCTTGGCATGGGTTCTGTCAATAAAAAGTTATTATTTAAAAAAAAAAAAGTAACGTGTCCTCTGAAGAAGAACCCTGGTCTTCCCTGTTCCCATAGTATGTTTCTATGGTGAGATTCTTTCTTCTTTGCTTGTTTATTTTTTAAAATAAGAGGTATTAGTGTAAGTACCTTTAATCATGGGGCAATGGTGCCTCTGGCTTCTCTTCAGTTCTCCCCTCTGACCAGGAACCCCAAACCAAGACACCCCTCCCCCCTTGCAAGTGTCGGCAGCCAGCAGCATCCCTGCCCCACTGCTCCTGCACTCTTAGTGTGCTGGCTCCTTCTCACCCAGGGTCATATCGGTCCTGATCTGCAGTTGAGCAGGTGAAGGTCTCTGAGGTTCTTGCTAAGGCTCCAGCCATACCCAGCCAGCCCCAGAGCTCACTGCTTGGAGTTTCTGCTGAGCTAGCTGGGAAGTATTTGCACTTGAGACAGCTTAATCCTGGCCCAGGGTCTTCAGATCTTGTCGGGTTGTATCTGAACAACCCCTGTTCTGTCATAAGTCTTTTTGGTTTTTTTTTTTTTTCTTAGTCTGAGGCCCAAATTTGTTCTCTTTGTGGGGGAAATTGGAAGAGCTTGAAATTTACCAACCACTCTGCCATCTTTCCAGAATCCTCGACATTTTTAAAGAGATACCACTTAAAATACCAAGAAAATACATAAAACAATTGGGGCTTTAATTTATGAAGACTTAGGTGAATGTGTATAAAGGAAACTTCAAAACAAATTTGACAGAAATAAAGAAAGAAAGAAATACTTGGACTATCCCCTATCCATAAATAGGCCAAATTAGGATATTTTAAATGTCAGTGCTTTGCAAAGTATTATTTACATTCTATTTAATACCAACTAATATAACAACAAACTTTTTTTGTAGAACTAGATACAACAATAATAAATATTGATATGGAATGACAAAATAACCAAGAATGTCAAAGGGAAGTGGAAAAAAGATGAAATAAAACTTAACTGATCAGATTTCAAATTATGATACAGAATAGTAATGTCTTTGGTATTGACATTTTTAAAAATAGGAAAATAGATCAGTAAAACAAAATAAAGAATTTAGCCTTAGAATCCAAAATAATTAAAGTATTAATTATTATTTAATAAATTATTAAAAATATTAAACAACTGGAAGAAATTATTGAAGAGAAAGTAGATTTAATTATATGAAAATATATAATTTATGAAACAAGAGGTAATATAGGCACAATACAAAGAAAAGAAATGGGGACAGCTAGATAGTACAGTGGATAGAGCCCTGAAGTCAGGAGGACCTGAGTTCAAATCTGGCCCAGATACTTAACAATTATTAGCTGTGTGACCCTGGGCAAATCACTTAACCCCAGTTGCCGAAGGAAGGAAGGAAGGAAAGAAAGAAAGAGGAAAAGAAATAGACTGAGAAACAAGTCTCTAGTTAAATCTGACATCTATAATCCATAAGGAACTGAGTCAGATTTATAAAAATAACAATTCTCTGGTTCATAACAAAGAATTAGAAAATTCTTGAAGGAAATAATATAATTCATTGTTTTAGTTCTCTGGTTAACAGATAAATGCAAATTGAAATACCTTTGACTTCCCATATTAACTTGTCAAAGATAATTAAAAACTATTAAATACTTTGTAGTTTAGTCTGTAGAGGAATAGGCACAAATTGTTGATGGAACTGTGAATTGGTGGGATCTTTCTGAAGAGAAATTTGGTATCATACAATAAACATTATCAAATCACATATTTTCTTTGGCCCAAAGACTTTTGTTGTTAGAGCTATATTATGAAGATAATAGTATTTTTGAGGTTCTTTTGAGAGATTTTATTTTATATTATGATGCTTTCCAAGTATATTTTTCCTCCTTTTCCCCAAGAAACCTTGCATTGTAACAGGTTTTTGGTTTTTTTTTCCTATCTCATAGGATTGGTAACAGGTTTTTTTGTTGATTTTTGTTGTGGTTGTTGTTTTTTGCCGAGTTTGTGGATATCTGCCTTTTTTTCCCATTTAATAATTATAACTTTTTATTGACAGAACCTATGCTTGGGTAATTTTTTTTTTTAACAACATTATTCCTTGCACTCACTTTTGTTCCGACTTTTCCCCTCCCTCTCTCCACCCCCTCCCCCAGATGGCAGGCAGTTCTATACATATTAAATATGTCACAGTAGATCCTAGGTACAATAAATGTGTGCAGAATCGAACAGTTCTCTTGTTGCACAGGAAGAGTTGGATTCAGGAGGTAAAAATAACCCGGGAGGAAAAACAAAAATGCAAACAGTTTACATTCATTTCCCAGTGTTCTTTCTTTGGGTGTAGCTGCTTCTGTCCATCATTGATCAGTTGAAACTGAATTAGATCTTTTTGTCGAAGAAATCCACTTCCATCAGAATACATCCTCATATAGTATCGTTGTTGAAGTGTATAATGATCTCCTGGTTCAGCTCATTTCACTTAGCATGAGTTCATGTAAGTCTCTCCAAGCTTCTCTGTATTCATCCTGCTGGTCATTTTTTACAGAACAATAATATTCCATAACATTCATATACCACAATTTACCCAACCATTCTCCAATTGATGGACATCCACTCAGTTTCCAGTTTCTGGCCACTACAAACAGGGCTGCCACAAATATTTTGGCACATACAGGTCCCTTTCTCTTTTTTAAGATCTCTTTGGGATATAAGCCCAATAGTAACACTGCTGGATCAAAGGGTATGCACAGTTTGATAACTTTTTGGGCGTAATTCCAGATTGCTCTCCAGAATGGTTGGATTCATTCATTATTCATTAGGGAGATTGGTCTATAATTTTCTTTCTCTGTTTTCAACCTACCTGGTTTAGGTATCAGTACCATGTCTGTGTCATAAAAGGAATTTGGTAGGACTCCTTCAATCCCTATTTTTTCAAATAGTTTATATAGCATTGGAGTTAATTGTTCTTTAAATGTTTGGTAGAATTCACATGTAAATCCATCTGGTCCTCGGGATTTTTTCTTAGGGAGTTGGTTAATAGCTTGTTTTATTTCTTTTTCTAAAATGGAACTGTTTAGTCTATTTACTTCTTCCTCCATTAATCTGGGCAAGCTATATTTTTGAAGGTATATATATACACATACATACATACATACATACACACATACACACATTAATTTTGTAAAATGTTGATCAGAACTTGGTTCTCATTCCCATTTTACAAAATATTTGTTTTATTTACTGTTTTTACTTTTATTTATTGTTTATTTACTTTTATTTACTGTTTTTGTGAGTATTTTATTCAAATTCAAATTTCTATTCAAAAGAAAAAGTCCTTTCTGCACAGAATAACTGTGATAATTAAAAATGGTATGCGATGTGATGTACTAATGTGATTTGCTAATACTATTCCTAAATCAACAAATAATATAAATATCAAAAATATCTTAAAATTTTTAAAAGTCACAAAATAATTTTAAAAGCAGGATTCGAAGAATGATTAAGGCCATGTAAAAACAGAAAGAATACTTTATAAGTATATGACTGGAAAAGAGATAAGAAGGGAATATAGAGCAATCATGTCATTACTCTTATTTTTTAAATTCAAGAATCATTGATTACATGCCTACTATGTGCCAAATAGATGGACTAGACACCTCAAAAATCTAAACAGATTAATATTTAATTTGGGATTCTATTTTTATTTTTGTTTGTTTTTTAGTTATTTGATTTCATTGATGTTATCCTTATTTCTCATACAAAATTTTTTGGTGTTCCAGCCTTCTACACTTCTAAGATCCCAATATATAATCTCAGACATCATGAAAAATAGTTTTATTGTAGCAAAATGTCACACCAAAACAAGTTTCAAAGATGTAAGAAGTAACTAGTAATCAGAATTCAGTCCAAATAATCATTGATAGTTTTATATAGAGTGCTAAAATGATAAAAATCATTTCAGTTTGGCATCAAGTGCCTTTAACATAAGTACCTAAAATTCAAAAGATTTCTAATATATGAATGAAGAAAAATATAAATCCTTCACAGTAATATTTCTCTTTTCTCTTTTACTAGGTTATTGTGATGGTGAGAATGATGGCTTTGGAGAAGGTATGTCTGGTTTTATTTATTTTACCTTTTTTGATAATATCAACCCAAATCATATACTGGCATTTATTTATCAATCCTAAGTAGATCCCTCCCTCATTCTAAGATTCATCACTAAGTCTTTTCCAATAACTACTTAAAGGGTGTAACTTGGATGAAGATCTAGCAAAGAAAACAGTGGCTTGGATTGGGCAGGCAGGAGAGACGAGCCTCTCAAGGAGAAGAATGTTCAAAGTTGCAAAGAGATCAGAAAGGAATGAGAAAAGACTATTCTATTTAATAGCTAAGATGTCTTTGGTAATTAGAGAGGTAAGGTCCAAAACCAGATTGGAGAATTATTGCATCTCTTATACTAGAATGCAGCACAATTTGGGATATGTATGCACTAATCTTTTAGTCTATTTAATTCAATTCAATTCAAAACACCACGTTAGACACTGCCCTATCAAAGTTAACATCAGGATCATTTCCAAGGATTCAACATCTTAATCCATAATAAAAAATAAGTGATTTGGAAAAGTTTTTATGGGTTCCTTATTGATTAAGAACAATATAAGTGTCTTGATTTCCTGATTTTAAAATTAACCACACAGTAATTTCACATTTATTATGGGCACCCGGAAAGAAATTTTAAAGCTTGAAATCACAGGATTTTAGAGTAGGAAGAGACTTACCCTAAAATGATAATTTATTTCAATATTTTTTATTCAGTCAAAAGAAAGATATGTCATCTCATCATCTAGAATTTGTCAGATAAAATTTTAGCTGATGTTTAGAATTCATCCCAGGGAAGTAAGAGTGGAACATTCCCTTGAAGCCTGACTTAAGAGTTTAAGCCACCCATTTGCTCACACTTTGGTGCTTGCTCACTGCTTCGGTAATAGAACAGCCTCTCTTCCAATTCATTCAATGTTGTATTTATGTTGCTTCAGTTATTCCTTTCCCCAGCCCTGTGAAAGAGGAGAATCTGCTGAATGTTCCCAAGCCCCTGCCCAAACAGCTGTGGGAAGCCAAGAAGGTGGGTGAGCCTTGGGCAGCCTTGGGGCTTCTGGGGCTGAGTGGGGGCGGTGATCTGGATCTGTTGACCCCCAGAGGGATGTTCCCAGGGAACCACTGTGAGAGCGGATGAAAGGACTGCTCAAGGGGAGAATGTGGGGAAGAAGATCCTGGTGGTACCATTGCCCCAGGCCTTAGAAAGCTCCTTCAGGGAGCCATTGGTTATAAAATATCAGGTACTCAAGGCATATGCCCCCAAACCTAATAGTGAGTCTTTGATCCAAGCCATTTAATGAAAAACTTTGAAATAGATTTTCCTGTTTTATAAACAGGATTGAGAAGTGGCAATGTTCAGGGCTAAATTCTGAGGCAGGAAGACCTAGATTCAATCCCACCTCTAACATATCCTAGCTATGTAATTATGGTCAAGGTATTTAACCCCGCAGTGACCCAGATCCCTCTGCAAACCTGTGAATTGTAGATTAAGAACTCATTTGTTTCTGTGGAAAAAGTTGTTTCCCTGTAATCCCCCACAATGATGATGTCACAAGTCTGTTTAGTTAACATAAGTAGATGTATCACATGGTCAAAATACTTTTAAAAGGAACCTAAGTATCTGAAGTCACAAATTTATCAGAAACTCTGATTTAAAGATCAAGGTAGTTGCCCGGGTTCCCTGGCCATATTGATACAGTATTTGATTTTCCTGAGCTTTTATGTATTCTGATCTTTAAACAATATTCTCTCTCTGATAAGAACATCCTAGTGGATAACCAGTCTGCCTCCAAGGAGGAGGAAGATTAACCTAGGCTCAAGCTCCACAACGCTTGACTTTCTCTTTCTTGCTATAACATCATCAATGAAACCAGTTCCATTAACTTAAAAAGTAAAAAAAAATATATATATATATATATATATATATATATATATATATATATATATCCGTTTCTACATTCCTTGTTATTCTCAAAATTAATTGTTACATTACCTGCGAATTTTTGTTTTTCTCACTCTTTTTTCCTCCCTTTTACTTTGTGTATTAATCTTTGGCATGTTATTTTAGGCACAGTCATTATTTTTATAATATTTTTATTATATTTTATTTTTACAATTATTATTTTTATAATAGAATTATTTGTAGAGTAGTACCTTGTGCCCTTTGGAGGAAGAATACTCCAGAATAAATCACCAAGCACTTATTGAGCCTATGAGAAGATTTGCCATACTAATGTATATTTAGAGAAGGTTAGTTCTTCCAAAAATGTGCTTCCCTAGAATTATAGGCTTCAGTTAATGGATGGCATACATGGCATTAGTGCCAGCAGAAAGGGCTATGTGCTTCTTCCTCCCTGACTTCTTGCAGCGCTATTAGTCACTCCAGTCTTTGGGGAGAATAGAATGACTGGGTAAGAGAAAATTTGCCCATCTGAAATATCTTGAAATTGTTTGTGGATGTATATGATCTCATCAGTGTGACTATTCTTTCCACTAATACAGATAATAATTCATCCTGTCTTCTTGTCTGTATTTTTCTAAAATCTTCCCCAAAAGAGCAATATATTGCCCTGGAAGCCTTTTTGTAAGCAATTTTAAAAAATGCTAGTGAAATACTTGACTGCCCATCTATTCTTCTTCTTCTTCACTCTTAACCTATAACTAACTCATCCTTTCGTATGGTCACACATGTCTTTTATGCTACTTTTTTTGCACAAAAGTTAATAGTTTACTGTTCTGATGGCTCTTTGATCTCATTGATGTGAATATTGCCACCTTCAGGGCAGGCCATAGCTCCTCCACATCTTTATTCTCCCTTAAACCTCCCACAAAGGATCAAATTTACAAGCATGGCAGAAAACAGAAGAGAGGCACATTCTGAATTTTTATTTCATAGTTCTTTATCCAAAAAAAATCCCACCACCTGCTAGTCATTCTCTTGGTGATGAGCCTCTCACATGAAATTATATTGGACCTTTGACTGCAGAGACAGCCTTGCTACATTTGCAACCTTTTTAGTTTGGCAGAACTTGCCAGAGCTTTTAAATCTTCTGGCTTGAATTTGGAGAGCTAAAGATCATCTCAGTACCCTAATTAAGCATCAATTATATTTTTCTTTGGATTCATTGTGCCTGATAAAATATTTTCAGGAATGAGAGTTTTTAGGGACTTTTTTTCAGTTATTTGGTCATTTTCATCTAACACTGTTGAGTCGTTTGTGCTTTTTTTTCCCCTTCTATTCTGTTTTCCTGTCTTGCCTTCTTTGGAGTTTTCCTTTATTAGATACATATACTTTTTGATCTTATCCCATTTTCTCTCTAACTCAGTGTGAAAACTGTTTGATGTTTGTTTAAATACAGTTTTGAACTCTTTGAAGCATCATACTCACCTTGAAAATTGTAGCAGGGGCCTTTCTTCAAAGAAGTAATGTGTGCTTTCTGTATGCTTATCTATTTCAAACATAAAATGTATTTGTAAGCTCATTTGTTTTGTGGGTGATAATCTATTTGGGCTGAAAAATGCTGTTTTCTAGTGCCCAAAATAAGTAAGAAGGCATATTTCCTATTTATCTTGAAGTCATGGCATGTAATCCCAGTTTCCGTGTCTTTCTCCTAGATTCAGTCCCTTTCAGCTCGCCCTCGATCCTGTGATGTGGGAGGTGTCAAGTAAGTAGCATCCTCTCTCAGGAATTATCCTAAGGTGTTTTGCTTCAGAAGAAAATCCCAGGTGGCAGAGGGCTTGACTTGAGGGCACACTCTGGGAAGTTTGGTGCCAGTTCTGTTCATTCATTCCAAGGATGTTGGGTTTAAATATACTTGGCCTGCCTTTCTGGCAAGAACCTTAGATACTACATTTGAAAAGGTAGCTTGAAATATCTGTGGGAAAATGCTTCTTTCTTCTCACCATGGCATGAAACTGCTCATTTGTCTCCAGTGACTTTTCTGGCCAAATGCCCTGGATTTCCCTATGGTATTGGATGTTGGACCATCCATTTCTTCAGAGAGATCTCTTTAGGTAGCTTCTCTATCACAGATTGCTGCCAATTTTTTTTCCCCTACAATTCTTAATTGTGGATGTTCTCAAGATTTGGTTATTTCTAACTATTCTATTTTACATTTATTCTTTAAATAATTTTTTCACTATTTCTCTGTTTTATTCTTATCACCTCACCTCTAGTTCCAAATTTCCTCTAAGAACCTTGCATTTGAATAACATTCATTATTTATCTACAACTTAAAGGCTTCATCTTATCTCTCAGACTGATTTTCTTAGTTTACATTCTTATTTCTTTTATCAACAATACTCATTTTTACCAGTTTTCAAGACTCAAAAACATGAAGTTATTTTTTTTAATGCCAAGTCAAAGAATCTCAGAGTTAGACTGAATCTCAGAGGTCATGTCGTATAGCTTGTCTATGAGCAAGAATTCTTCATAAAGTATCTCTGACAAATGGCCAACTCATCTTTCCTGAAAGATCTTTGAAAGCAATCCATTCTATTTTGGTATTCCCTTTTTCTCTTAGATCCATCAAATCCTGATGATTGTTCCTTCCCTGCTTCTTTTGGAATCTATTTCTCTTCGTTCCCAAGGGACCATCCCAGGCCTTATCCATTTTTATCTGAATCATTTCAATCTTTTCTGCCCGCAGTTATTTTTCACTTTGGTCTATACTGCACACTACCACAATATTTGCCTCTTTTTTCTTAAGGCAACCAGGATTAAGTAACTTGCCCAGGGTTACACAACTAGTAAATATGTAAGGCTGGAATTGAACTCAGGTTCTGCTGACTGCAGGGCTAATTCTCTCTCCATTACACCCTCTAGCCACCTTCAATATTTGTCCTTTTGAAGAGCATAAAGTGGCATCTTAATAAATGAAATTCCAACTCCTCGGCCCAGCATCCTAACCCCTCCATGACCTGTCCCACTCACATTTTTTAATGCCTCCTGTGTTCCAGGCACTTGACTAAGTGATAGAGATACAAAAAAGAGGCAAAAGATAGTAGTTCCTGCCTTTAAAAAGGTTATGATATAATAGGATAGATAGCAGTTAACTAAGAATATTCAAAGTGAACCATATCCAGGATTAATAAGAGCTTAACAGAGGGAAGGCACTAGGACTGAGAAGCTGAAAAGTCTTCCTGTTGAAAGTGGGATTTTAGTTTGAATTTAAAGGAAGCCAGGAATTTAAAGGAGCTGAAGAGGGAGAGTGTTCTAGGCATGAAGGACAGCCAGAAAAAATGCACAGAACCAGGAGATGGGAGGGTCTCAGAATAGCCGGGAGGCCGGTGTCACTAGACCAAAGATGTGATGGGAGAGTAAGGCATGAGAAGTCTGAAAAGGTGGCAGGGAACTAAGTTATGAAAGGCTTTGAATGCTAAACAGCATTTTGATTTGTTTCTGGAGGTAATAAGAAGCCATTGGAGTTTATCAAGCCAGGGAATGATATGATCATCTTGGCCCTTTAGAAGAATTACTTTAGTGGATGAGTAAAGAAACATTGGAATGGGGAAGAGACTTGAAGCAGGTGTCCTCACTAGTGAGCTATTGCAATAGTTGAGTTGTGAGGTGACTAAGTACCTGTATCAGAGTGATGGAAGTTGGAAAAAAGGAGGAGGTTATTCAGAGAGATCTTGGAGGTGGAGGTGAGAGCCGGGCAAGGAGTCCCAGGCTGTAAGCCTGAGAGGGTTGGGAAGAAGGGTTAGGAGAAGGATGGTCAGTGTGGCTTTGTACCTACTGTCTGCTAGACCTTCACTTTGAAAGTTTGAAAGTTAGTTGAAGGTGGGAGATTGAAGATCAGTAGAGAGCTTGGGGAAGAATAGATATGTTTAAGAATCATCAGCAGAGAAAGGTTATTAAATCCATGGGAACTGATAAAATCATTAAGTGAAATGGTATAGAGGGAGAAGAGAAGAATTTGTCACAAATTCTTATGGGAAAACTGAGTGAATGATTTGGAGGAAAATCTGGCAAAGTGGACAAAGAAGTCAGAAGGGTAGGAGGAGAAAACCTAGAAAGACAGTTATCAAAGAGAGCACGCCTGACAAGGTCAGAAGCCAAAGAGTTGCCAAGGAGAGAAGGATTGAGAAAAAGTCACTGGATTCAACCATTTAAACAACCAATAGTAATTTATTAGGAGCTCATTACCTCCTAATATAAATCGTCAGTTCTAGTCACGTAGCACTTGCACCTCCTCACTGTCAAGGTTTTAACTTACACATCGCTCTAGAAAGAGTGCCATTCCTCACCTCGAATCCCAGCATCTTACCTGATTACGTAGTGTGAGCTGCAGACTTCATCTCCTCTTTCCTATATGTTGCTCTCTTTCAGTCTTAAAATAATTAAACATATTTTTACATATGAAACATCTAGGACATCTCCCTAAACGGATTGTTTACTCTTTGAGAATTGGGGTTGATCCTAACATTTTATTTGTGTAGCCAGATAATAAGATTGGCATATAATTAGTACTGAGATTTTAACAAGAAAGGAAGATTCTAATAATAAATTCTAAACATGTAATGGTCCAGCTGTCAACAGTGGGTACTCTCAGGATCTTCTAGAAACTGACCAGTTTAAAGTGCTAAACCCTACGAAAGGCACGATTTTTCTTAAAAGAGAAGTATTTCATAGGAATCATCAGGTAAGTGCAGTGTACGGGAGAGTGACAAAGAAACCCACTATCAGAAGGCCCAAACTCAGCTCTTAAACTTGGACATTTCTGGGTCATTAACCACAAGGTTTCTGAAAGGCGTCCATTCTTTACCTCCGACACAAGGCTACGTAGAGTTCCCAGTTTCCAAACCCTAATTGTGATTTCCCAAAAAGACACCCCCCCCCCCAATCCAGTGGTCATAGAGTCAGTTCCAGAGAGTTTGAAATACAGCTGCAGGAGCAGACACAGTCTAGATAGAGGGAAACAGTTGATTGAGATAGAAAGCAGCTTCAAGAGGCGTGATCCCAGACACATGGAGAGAGCCAGGACTGAACTGGCCTGGAAGCGACAGACTGACCCTGGGAGCAACCTGAGCCATGTGCCCAAAGGTCAGAGGCTGGTGTGGACTTGGAGGCCTCTCCAGAAGGCAGATTCCTAAAGACCCCAATTAAATCCTTGAATTATTTTATTTTTCAAGACAGCAAGAAGGAAAGATACCCTATACAAGGAAATTGAACATCAGACACCATGGATATAATGGTTTCAATCTTAGCATTATTCCTACCTCTGTGTATTTGGGCAAGTTATTTAATTTTTCTAGATTTGGGCAAGTCATTAAAATTTTTTTATATTTAAATTTTCTTTACCTGTAAAATGAGGAGTTTAGATACTTTTTTTCCCTTATTTTTATAATGATGACGATTTTTTAATTATGAATTTGACAAAGATCTATAAACATACAAAAATATAAAAAGTCTGATATATGAATGAAACATATATATCTACATGAAAAAACTTTATATAATTTTTCTTAAGTTTACATTACATTTAACACTGTGGTACCATTTCTAACAAAAAAGTAATGAAAAGAAGAAAAACCTACCTACCAGAAGAATATTCTTTCTGCCATTAATTACAGAGAAGTTGGGGGACTATGATGGTCTCTTTCACTCCAGCCTCCATAAGAAAAGAGGACTAGGACAAAAGAGCAAAGTCCCAAAACTTCTGCTTCCCTAACTATCAGACAGAGGAGAAAACAGGAGTAATAGCCACAGGGCTTCTGTTCTCCTGAAAAGGGAGAGACAGAGAAGTCAAGTGCTCCTTATTAGGTCCTTTGTTTGGTAAGACCTCGGCAGTGTAAGGCAATTCCTGTATTCCAGGTTTTGAAAGATAGGAAAGCATCCCATCCTGTCTTTTCCACAAAAGAGTGAATTGTGAATTTTTTTTCCTTTTAAAAATTTTTTTTTTTATTTAATAGCCTTTTATTTACAGGATATATACATGGGTAACTTTACAGCATTAACAATTGCCAAACCTCTTGTTCCATTTTTTCACCTCTTACTCCCCACCCCCTCCCCCAGATGGCAGGATGACCAGTAGATGTTAAGTACATTAAAATATAAATTAGATATACAATAAGTATACATGACCAAAACGTTATTTTGCTGTACAAAAAGAATCAGACTCTGAAATATTGTACAATTAGCTTGTGAAGGAAATCAAAAATGCAGGTGGGCATAAATATAGGGATTGGGAATTCAATGTAATGGTTTTTAGTCATCACCCAGAGTTCTTTTTCTGGGCATAGCTGGTTCAGTTCATTACTGCTCCATTGGAAATGATTTGGTTGATCTCGTTGCTGAGGATGGCCTGGTCCATCAGAACTGGTCATCATATAGTATTGTTGTTGAAGTATATAATGATCTCCTGGTCCTGCTCATTTCACTCAGCATCAGTTCGTGTAAGTCCCTCCAGGCCTTTCTGAAATCATCCTGTTGGTCATTTCTTACAGAACAGTAATATTCCATAATATTCATATACCACAATTTATTCAGCCATTCTCCAACTGATGGACATCCAGTGAATTGTGAATTAAGGGAGTACTTCTCTATTACTGATAGAAAAACCTGAATCTGTGACCCAGTCATAGAATCACTGCATTTCAGATTTGGAAGAAATCTTGTATCCATTTAGTCTAATGCAAACCTGAAAATGTTCTTTTTATAACACATTTGAAAAGTGAACATTCAACCTTTGCTTGACCAGGGAGGGGAATTCAGTAGTGCCCAAGACAACTGTTTCACTTTTGAAAATTTCTAACTGTTAAAATATTTTCCCTAATTTCAATGCCAAATTTACCGCTATAATTTCTATCCTTTCCTTGTTAATTCTGGAACTGGAACTCAGAAAAAAAAACCTAATTCATAGGTTAAGATACCATTATCATGTTCCACTAGTCTTCTCTAGATTAAAAAGCCCTTTTAATCCTCATTTGGTATCAATTCAAAGCATTTTTCCATTTTGGGGCCCTCCTCAGGACCTTCTAGCTTTCTTCGTTGAGGTTTGCCAAGGCAGAGTACAAAATGATTTTTGCTTCCAGATTCCTGAAAACTTTTTCTCAATTAATTAAAATATGACATTAGTTTTCTTAAAAGACATATCATACTATTGACTCATGTTGAACTTCCAGCCCACTAAAACAAACTTCTATCTATGTCTCCTTTATTTTATACTTGTGAAGATGATTCTTTGGGGAGGTAAGGGAAAGATTTTACAATTATCCTTTTTAAGATTAAAATTTTAAACTCTTCTAAATTATATTATATAATTTATTAGCCAAACTTTATACATTTGTGTTATCTGTAAATTTAAAGGCATGCCTTTTATATATTTACTTAAATCACTGATATTGTTAAATAGAAGAAGAAATGGTGTAGCCAGTCATCAGGCCATTAATGACCACACTTTGGATTTGGCCATTCAACAACTTTTGATTTCAACTAATAGTATAATTGTAGAAGCCATATGTCTATGTTTTCTTCATAATTTTTTCCTTTTAAGACATAATTAGAAAGCTTCTAAGTTTAATTTCACAATTTGTACCAAAGCATAAAACTAATCTCGCCATCATAAAATGGATATTCTAAAAATTAATTTTATTTTTAAATTAACTTTTATTTTTCACTTAACACACATGTAATTTCTCTGTTTAAAACTATCCCCAGACCTACTGAAAAAGGGAAATGTATTAAATATATATTTAGTGAGCAAGCAACATTGTTCACCATCAATCCTTTGTTGTTGAAGTTGGTCATTAGGTTGGTCAGGGTTCTTAAGTCTTTCAAAGTAGTTGATTTTTACGGTTTTATTTTTGTTGCATAAATTGTTCTCAGGGTCTTTTTTACTCTACTCTATCAGTTCTTGCAAATCTTTCTAGGCTTTTCTGAAATCATACCTCAAAAGTGATAGAATTGGGGTCCCAGGGTACGTAGTACAGTTTAATAACTTTGGGGGTATAGTTACAAATGACATTTGAGAATAACTGGAACAAGTTATAACTATTACCAGTGGAGCAATCTGTTTACCTGAAGCTTCTCTAGCCAACCTAAGTGTGATATAGAACCACAAAATTACTTTAAATTAAAATTTAAAAAAAATTAATGATTTAGAGCATTTTTTCATATAGCTTGAATTTCTTCCTAGAAAACTCCTTTTTATATCCTTTAACTATTTATCAATAGAGAATGACTCATAAATTTGTATCTGTACCTTATAGTACTTGAAAATGATAATTTTGTCAGAGAAACTTTCTGCAAAGATTTTCCCCAGTTAACTGTGTCCCTTCCATTGGTTTTGTCTGTACAAACTTTAATTTTGCAGAAAATTATCCATTTTATCTTATACAATAATTTCCATCCCTTATTTCATCATGAATTCTTCTTCTATCTGTAGATTTGAAAGGAAATTTCTTCCTTGCTCCTCTAAGTTGTTTGTGATATCATTTTTTTATATAAGTTCTATATATTCATTTGGAACTTAGCTTAACATATAGTATGAGGTGAAAAAAAAAAAAACATAACCTAATTTCTATTGGACTGCTTTCCAATTTTCCTAGCAGTTTTTGTTCAACAGTTAGTTCTTACCCCAGTAACTTGAATCTGAGGGCTTATCAAACATTAGGCTACTAGGTTCATTTATTTCTTTATGTTATACCTAATCTGTTCCACTGAAAACCTTAATTCTTAACCAGTATCAAATCATTTGGACTATTTTGTAGTATTGTTTGAGATTTGGTACTTCTAGGGTTCCTTTCCCTTTTCTACCTTCTCTCCCCCTTTTCTCCCTCCCCCCAGTTATTTCCCCTGAGATTCTTAACCTATTTCTCCTCCAGATGAATTCTATTCTCATGGCTTTTGCAAGTTTAAATGATATGGCACTGAGTGGACAAATTAATTTAGTGTCATTTTTATTATATTGGCTCTAATTGCTCATGGGCAGTTAATATTTCTTTAATTATTTAGGTCTATCTTTATTTCCCTAAAGAATGTTTTTATATAAAATGTTTATAAATATTAAATGTTTATAAATAAATAGGTGTGTTTATATAGTTCTTGTGTATGTTTTAGTAGGTAGATTCCTAATTATTTTATACATTTTTTGTTATTTTAAATGGAATTTCCTTTCAGTCTCTTCCTGCTGGGCTTTATTGGCAACATATAGAAATGCTGATGATTTTACATGGATTAATTTTATATCCTGCTACTTTGCTGAAGTCATATTTCTATTTCCTTCACAAGGATAGTATGAATAATTTTATCAATTGCTTTTCTAAAATCTAGGTTAACTATACTAACAATACAACCCTTTTCTAGTAATCTTATCCAAAAAAGTATATAAGCTTATTAGCCTGGTAAAACCTTGTCTTGAAGAAACCATGTATATTCTTTGTGATCACCACTTCTTCTTCTTTATACTCTTTATTTGTTTAAACTCTTAAATGTTTTGAATTTTTCATGAATTAAATTTAAATAAAGACATAAATTCATCAATTCTGGGACTTTTCCCTGAGATCTATTGGTCTCTTATTGGAATTAAGTGAGGAGTACATAGATTATTTTGTTGCCCATACACACCTAACAGCCTTTGTACCCTTTTACTACCCACAGTTCCAAACAGCTAGATCGAGTTCTTAACCTAGGGCCTATGAACTTATTTTTAAAAGTATTTTTAATAACTTTATTTCGATTTAAATGGTTTCCTTTAGAATCATGTGTATCTTATTGTATGAATTTTGAAAAATGTTCTGAAAAGTACTTATCATGTGACTGACAACATAGTAAGTGCCTTGGTGACTTGAAAAGAAATCTGTGAGCTAATTGCCATTAATAATTGCCATTCAAAAAATTATTAGGAATCACATGGTAACATGGAGTCAGTTGTTAGCTTATGTTACCAAGGGTGGCCAAGCAAGTGTTCCTTAACACAGTATAAGTAGGTGATGAGTGGATCCCTGTTTTTGTATTAAAATATAAACACAGATTTAGAGAAAATCTTAAAAGTTGCCTTAAATTTGCAACCTATTTAATAATGTATTCTGGCATATTTGAATGTACTTTATTTCATCTGAGACTGAATTTCCTAGCTCAGTTGCCTTCTAGAGAGGATGCTATTCTTGACCTGTGGTGTCTTGTTTTTGTTGATGCCTTATGCCAGTACTCTTGCTCTCCTTGAGAGAACACATCATTCTTTCCTATCTTTGGGTTTTTGAGAGTATATCTTAAAAAGAAAGAAAGAAAGAGAGAACGGAAGGAAGAAAGCCTAGGGAGTGAATGACCTGAGTGATCTAGAATAACTTTTGGGAAAGATGGTATAGAAATCTCATATCTAAACACTTATGTAAATATGAAAAACGCCTTGATAAGAATTGTAAATTATGGTAATGACATTATGCTGTTATTTTAAATTGGTGTACGTATGCTTTCCTAGCCCATTACTTTGAAAGCTAATTTGTCTTTCTTCTTCTAGTGCCTTTCCACATAATGGCCAGAACACAGGCCTAGCACCTTTTCTGGGGAACTTAAACACTGGAGGGTCATTACCAGACTTAACCAGCCTTCATTCCTCGTCCCCTCTACCTGCATCTTTGGATCCTGATGGCCACTGGTATGGCAGTATGAGTGTTGGCAACAGTATGGGAAATCTCCCGGCTGCCATGACTCATCTGGGGATTAGAAGCTCTTCAGGTAATTGGTTTTCATCAGTCAGAAGGAGGGCAGCAGGGAAGGGTGCTGTAGTGCACAGAGCGCCGGGCTTGGAGTCCGTCAGACTCATCTTCCCGTGGTCAAATCCAGCGTCAGATGCTCACTGGCTGCATGATCCTGGCCAAGTCACTTCACCCTGTTTGTCTCAGTTTCCTCATCTGTAAAATGAGCTGGAGAAGAAAATGAAAAACCACTCCAGTATCTTTGCTAAGAAATCCCCAAAATGGGATCGCAAAAAGTTAGACTGAGCAACAACAGGCATGAGGACTGATGAAACAAAGGTACAAAGCGGGGCCACATGCCCTACTCCCAACCAACTATGCGACTTGTTAACAACAATAATAATATTTGCCTATATTCACATAGTATTTTATAATGTGTGTACAAGGTATCATATAATTTCATTGAATGAGAATAGTAGAAAAGATAATGTAGTTTTAATCTCAGTTTTATGCATCTCTTCTCATGCCTCATCATGGCCCTTACTTTTTGGATTCTCAGGAAAAAGATCATCAAAAGCTCATAACTTTCTTTGTTAGAAATTCAGGGTTATTCAGCTAAATTGAAAAATAAGCTATTTCACAATTTTATACGGCACTAGCCTTATTATTTTGCATTTTGATATGTATGTAGTAATGAAAATAGATGCAGTCATACTTTATCTTGAATAGAAAATGTCATAATTAAGGAGTTTGGTTTAAAACATACTTGAAAGTATGGTAATATCTTTAATGATGATATTAATA
The DNA here is from genome assembly GCF_902635505.1 of Sarcophilus harrisii. Taxonomy (NCBI): domain Eukaryota; kingdom Metazoa; phylum Chordata; class Mammalia; order Dasyuromorphia; family Dasyuridae; genus Sarcophilus; species Sarcophilus harrisii. The sequence goes on from NC_045427.1 coordinate 624,420,922, forward strand.
AAATAATAAAGAAATAATTAATGAAGTAATACTTGATTGATAAAATAATGTCCATTTAGTATACATACTTGAATAAATTATTGATTGAGTCATGTCCCTCTAAATTGACTGCTCAAGTCAAAACAGGCAACTGAGGGCAGTTATGAATCCTTACTCAATGGAGAATAATAAGAGCTGCTACATTTGCAGCAGTGTTAGGAAGAGTTTACAGTTACAAGTTTCTTGAAAACAATTTTCAGCAATTATTTTAAGGGGTTAAATTATTTTCAGCCTCCTACCCACGCTTTTTGATCAAAGGTAGAGCACAGAATATAATTATAAAGCAACGAGACTAGATTTTTCAAGCAAACATACTAGGTCTTCTTTCATTCAATAAACACTGACTTCTAGTGATTTTCAAAATATTTTTGATCTTCTCTTTGTCAGCTGCTTTCAGCATTCATGGTGCATTTTTTTTTTTATTCTTTTGAAATGTCCTCAATAGTGACATTTCTGTCCCTTGAAAATAGAAATCTTTCAGAACCAAACCTCTTTCAATAAAGTGGGCAGTCACGATGGATGATACTACTTTTAGTCAAATAGCATTTTACAGAATATGTACTATGAACTGTCATGGTGAAAACTGCAAGTTCATTCTTTTTTATTATACAGAATCTCTCAGCTATTCTAGACTTTCTGCATAATATCCCCAGTTAATTATTTGATCACTGGAAATGAACTCTACATGAACAGCACCATTGACGTCAAAGACAGAAAACAGTGTTTCACATTACTTCAGGTCTGAAGTCTTGAGTCTCTGGGCTTTGGGAGTTCTACCACAGATCCTGGCACTTTGTTCCTAGATCATATTGGAAATACTGTGTCATCATCATTTATAATTTTCCTCAAAAGCACATTATTTTTAGCTTTCTTTGAAAAAATAAATGCTCCATTTGTTTTCATGATGGAAAACATGTGATAGACAGTTATCAACAAAAACTTTTTTCATGTTTGATTTTGGGTTTTTTTTTTCCCAGATTGGGGTTTCATTTTCAGCTAGTCCTTTTATTATTCTAAATAACCTGAAACCAATTACTTGGTTTTCCAACATTTTCTTTATCCCAGTGAAATATTGGATAAATGTTTCATGACCTTGAAATTTTGTGCCAATCACAAACACTACAAATTACCCTAAAGTCCTTGTAGTGAGTGGATATTTTTTTCTACAAAAAAGTAGCTCCTATTTCTTTGCTCTAAATTCATTTTCTGCCCCTTCATAGAATTGTCCAACTTCTTTTTCATCATAATCATTAACACAAAGTTGATTGGCTAATCTTGAAAGTATTGCAGCTGTTGAGATATGTTACAACACATCCTAGAGTAACTCTTGCTCTATTTCCACATCTTGTGAGAAAATCAGTCTCCTTACTTCATAGGAATACCTAATTCTTCAGACATGGAAGCACTTTTTGCCTGCATTGGGACAGACTATGATGGACATAATGAGGAAGAAGGCCCTCATTCTTCTTTTCTTTAGCTTCCTTGCTCTATCTCTTTTATTTCTGGCTGAATTATATCGTCATGCAATGTGATAATTTAAAAACTTCTATTCCAGGTAGATTGTATTCAGCCCAGCAAAGTATCAAGAAAAGTAGCCTTGAAATATACCTCCCTTCATCCCTGGTGGGGGGATGCAGTATTGGTCTTTCTTACTGTTTTTATTTGTTACAAGGGTGGTTCTGTGGATTGGATAGGCAGGAGCAACAGAAATGATTGTGATATAAAAAATGAAAGGCATCCATAAAACTTCAGTAAGAAAGAAAGAAAACCACTCACATTTGCAGTTCAGAGGAACCTGCTCAGATTCCCAAACTCCTCTGGGAGCTGAACGGGAATCTACTCGGGCAAGAGCCCTTCTGCTGCTGCTTGGTCCTGCGCCCTCCGCCAAGGGGACCAATGGAGGGACTTGTCTTCTGCTCTCCATGATGTTTTGTGGAGAAATGCAGAGACTGCACTTGGAATTTGGTGGGATTCTTTTCCCTGATTGTGCTTGAGTCGTTTCTTTTGTGTCTAGCTCATAGTGACCCCATTTGGGTCTTTGGGGTGCAGCATCTGAAGTGGTTTTACCATGAGCTTCTCCAGCCCATTTTAGAGATGAGGAACTGAGGCAAATAGAGTGAAGGAACTGGCTCCAGAGTCACCCAGATGGGAAGGATCAGGGCTGGGCTACCGTCAGCGGTGGCATATATCCTATTCGATGTATTTCAGAGCAGAGAAAGTGATCAAGAATATGACTTAAAGTTTTGTCAATTATGGTTGATGGGAACTCATGTTTTTCTTAAGTTTTGGAAAATAAGATTCAGAGAAGCCTGAACTAGTGAGAATAATGGTGAATTTGTCATCTTCTCTTAGGTCTTCAAAGTTCTCGGAGTAACCCCTCCATCCAAGCCACACTGAATAAAACAGCACTTTCTTCCTCCCTAAATATCTGCCCGCAGACGTCAGCTCACAACACCTCTGCTCTCCAGCCTTCACTCCGTCTGTTTTCACTTAGCAACCCTTCTCTTTCTACCACAAGCCTGAGCGGCCCAACTCGGCGTCGGCAACCTCCAGTGAGTCCTCTTACACTCTCCCCAGGCCCTGAGACATCCCGAGTTTTCAGCCGACAGTTCTCCTCTACCAGTCCACTGAGCCAGCTCCCCACCTCCCAGGTAAGCCCTGGGGCCAGACTCAGCCTGGAGCAATGAGGTGTCATTCACTAAGTATGATGTTTCCAACAGGTCATATTGAGTCATGGTTCCCCCATTCATTAAATGAAGACTTGATCCAGATCTCCATAAGTCTTTCTCCTTGAATTATTTTAAAATAGGCCTTCTGTACCAAAGATCGCTGGGTACCAGTGTCCAAATGTACGTTATACTCTCTAATTCAGGAAAATGCAATGGGCAGTGATATAGACAATTCAAAAGTTGTTTTTCTTTTTTTTTTAAAAAATATGTACTTATTTATTTAAAACTTAAATTCAAAATCAAGAAAAAAAACAAGATAGAAAAAGAAAGGAGAAAAAATTGTTGTGTGCCCAGCAGAACATGGAGAGGATTCAAAATGTTAATTTTTTAAAAATATTTTTATTTTCCCAGTTACATGTAAAACATTTTTCTAAAACCCTGAGTTCTAGATTCTCTCCCTTCCTTCCCATCTTCTCCCATTGAGAAAGCACATATGAAGTTATACAAAACATTTCCATAAAACTCATATTGCAAAAGAAAACATAGATCTTCCCCCAAAAACAAAACAAAACAAAAATGAAGTTTTTAAAAAAAAGTATACTTCAATGTGTATTCATACTCAATCAGTTCTTTCTCTGTGTATAGATAGCATTTTTCATAAGTCCTTCAGAGTAGTCTTGGATCTACATTGTACTGCCAAGAATAGCAAAGTCATTCACAGTCAACTGTGAATCACCTTACAGTATACCATCGTCATCTGCAAAGAAGAATAGTTTTGTTTCCTCATTACCTATTCTAATTCCTTCGATTTCTTTTTCTTCTCTTATTGCTAAAACCAACATTTCTAGTACAATATTGAATAATAATGGTTGTTTCACTGGGAATGCTTCTAGCTTATCCTTTGGGGGCTTTTTTGTTTGTTTGTTTGTTTGTTTATTAAAGCTTTTTATTTTCAAAACATATGCATGGATAATTTTTCACCATTAACCCTTGCAAAACCTTGTATTCCAATTTTTCCTTCCTTTCCCCCTACCCCCTGCTCTAGATGGCAAGTAATCCAATATATGTTAAACATAGTAAAAATAGATATTAAATCCAATATATGCGTACAGAGCCTATTCTTGGTACCTATAATACGTGCTGATGGTTTTAGATAAATACTACTTATTATTTTAAGGAAAATTCCAAGTAATAAAACTTTTTAAGAGTTCTTTACAGGAAATGCCAGAAAGGATACCAAAGATGTCTGATACTCACTAAATTAGATGGGGTTTATTTCCCTGATCTTCTCTCTTTATAGATTGAAGTTGAATAATGTGGCCTAATGGAAAGATCAGTGGGCCAGAAATAAGCCAATCTGTATTCTAGCTGCAGCCTTACTATAAATAGTTTACTGTGTGACCTTGGGCAAGTCACAAATTGCTGAGCTGCCTTGCGGCTCTAAGTGATATGAAAATTTATAAAGCCCTTTAGGTAGTGAAGACACCAGAAATGGACTAAAGAAATCTAAAGAGGAAGAATTAGAATTTCTGATCCCATTCAGAAGCCATGGATGCAGGATAGGAAAAAAGTCTGCTTGTTGACTTGATTGGATCCGAACACTTTGCAGTGGTCATAGCTTTTTAGGTGCTTCCTACCAATGAAAAGCAGTTGAGTTGTGTTAGATCATTAGATCAGAGGGGCAGGAAACACATCTTAGATAAAAAAAAAAAAAGCTTTGTAATTCTTTGTAATTCTAAATTTTAAATAAATGTAAGTTGGTGGTAGAACTAAAAACTGCTGACATTTACAAATTGTTTGAGTAATCTCTTGTTCTTTAGTAGAGTGAGTTATTTTTAAAAGTTTATATTTTTAAATGTTTTTATCTCACCTGACTCCTTCCCTTCCCCTTCTGCCCCCAGCTGTTTCCTGGATGCAGAAAAGACAACAGTCTTTATAATCAAGGTCCATTCTAGAGCAGAGATTTTTTAAATCAATAAACACTTATTAAGGGCTTGCAGTATACTGTGCTAAGCATTGGGGATGCAAAAAAGGACAAAAGCAGCCCCTATTCTCCAGGAGCCCCACAGTCTAATGGATTCCCCCTTAATTGTGTCATAGACCTCTTTTGCATTTGGTGAATGATCTGTGAACCTCTGAATACTGATTTTAATTATCTAAAATAAGACACATAAAAATGTAAAGGAAATTGTTCGTATTGAAATACAGTTCCCTATCCATCTAACTATTTAGATAGCTTTTAAAGATCATTTACCCCAGATTAAAAACCCTTGTTCTAGGCTGAATTACATTAGATGCACAAGGATTATAATCTCATAATTAATTCTTGTGGGTAATCTGTCTTAAAACATTTTTTTTAAGTTGGAGGTTAGTGGAAATCAATACCAAATGGCAAAAAGACTTTTGTGGGGAAATGAGATAAGACATACATTTTGAAGGAAGAGAAAGCAATTGTTTAAAATAAGTGATTGAAGGGGGGAAAAATTATTGTTGAATGAAAAGGGCAACAGACTCATCCATCTCTCCCAATATTTCTTAGTTGTAGTAATGCAGAAGTTATTTGATTTATGTGTTTTTGTTTTCTTTCCAGGTTGTTTCTTCTGAGCGAAGTCCCCTTTCCTTCCTTCCCCCAGAAGGTCAAACCCCACTACCACCACCTTATTCCATGCCCCAAGAGCTCCCTGAGTCCCTCCTACAACCCAGAGCCCAAGAACAAGCCCATGTCCAGCAACCCCACCTCTCTTCTCCACCCTTGCATTCAGAGTTTGAGCTCCTCTCTCCTCATGTAAGTAACAGAAGGCATTCCTGGCAAGGGAAGGAATACAAAATGGTCTTTGTTTCATACTGAAACCAGATCTAACTTTTTGCCTCTTATTTTTGAAGAACTCTTCTTTGACCAGCTTTTTTCCAGATGTGTGCTTTGAACAGCAGACCATAAGACAAGGGCCAGCCTTTGCTCAACAGGTAGGTAAATCTTGGGATACCAAAATGTTTTGTATACCCCCCCTTTGGTGTGAACCATATTTTCCAGTCGTTCACATCAAAACCTATAATGGTAGCAAGGCAATTCTTTTTTGTTTTTATGTGGTCTCTCCTGTGGCTTTTGAATACTTTGTATCTCCAGATCTGTTTTATTACTGCTTAATTTAGTGCCTGGGCTCAGCAGGGATGACCATGGTCTTATCCAGGGATGGCCCCTGGAAACAGTGCTAGGGCTGAGAGAGAAGCCAGGAGACAGGTGGCTTATTGGGAAGGCACTGGCAAGGGGATTGGGGCTGGGAGGTGGGAGCTGGATTCTGGTCTGACAGAGCTTGTGGGAAGACCGGGGGCTTGGCACAAAGTTCTAAAACATCTGTTGATTGGTTTTCTGAAAACTGGCAGAAGATGAATTTGTAGAAACTTCTTCGTGAGTTACACCCAGTTTTTCTGGGACTTTATTTTGGAATAGCACTGCTATTTAAGATGATTTCATCCTCATGTAAAGAAATTGAAACTCGAATCCAAGGACAGGGTTGAGTTGGGTAAACTAAGTGGTGGTTTGGCCTTTTAATCAATTACTCTGGTGAGCCATAATGAACCTCGGAGTTCTGGAGTCTGGCCTGGAGGTAACGGAGGAGAGCTCCTCCTTTGAGGTTACTGCGTGGACTGGTCAGTCACTTTATCTGTAAAGGGGTGTGGCCTTTGCCTTTCTATCCAAGGGCTTTGAATCATACAGGTTCCCAGGGACACAGTGAGTGGTTTGCTGGGGCACAAGAGAACTCGCTTTGAAAGATTAAACCTGAGCCTCTGGTCCTTCACAGGCAGCCATGATGGAGCAGGCTCAGAGGGGACTGCAGAACTCCATTCAGCTGCGACCAAATTTCCTGTATTCTAGCTGCGGGAGTTTCCCAAACACCGTCCTAAATGGTAAGCGTGGGCTGCCTCCCTGATGACACATGGAATTGTGTCATCCTGATGTCTGTGCTGTGGATTCCTTCCACTCCCAAACCTTTGAGGTCACGGGAAAGCACTTGGGGCAGAGGGAGAGAGGAGCTGGGGATGAAATCTGTATTTACACATACCCTCCCCCTGCCAGTTTTAAGTGGGAGCAGGAATAGTGCATAGGGAGGTGGGAAAAGGGCTGGATTTGGAGTCAGAAGACCTGTGTTCAAATCCTCCTGGATAAACTTGGACAAGTCCTGTAAGCCCTAGATCCCCCTCAGTTTCCTCACCTGTAAAATGAATACATTGGGGTGGAGGATTACTGGTGCTTTCTGGTCTCAAAACCTCTGATCTCAGGAACCTAGTTAGAGAGAGTATGTCAGAAATCACAAAAGAAGTGACATAAAAGAAAGCAGAAAGGTCTAGCTGGAAGCCCAGATTTGCTGAAGCTCCATATTCACTGAGCAGAGCAGCATCTCAGAGTCTGATGACAGGGGTTTTATTTAGTGGCTTTCAGACGGCCGTCATGGGGATCCCATCCTGGTACAAAGGGTTTCCGTGTTTCAGTGCACCAGTCTAGGGCTTTCTTAAAAGCCAGGCATGGGATTGCCTCTCTGAGCCAGGCCGTTTTTCTCTCCTCTCTGCATCTCACAGAAGACACCAGTGGCAGTCTGTTCAAAGACCTCAGCAGTGCGCTGGCAGGCCTGCCCGAGTCGAACTTTAGTGCAGACAGCCTCTTTCCTTTGGATGACGAACTCCAGATTGAACCACTGAGTTTGGACGGACTCAACATGCTGAGGGACCCTAGCATGGGCCTGCCTGACCCCTCAGTGGAGGAAACCTTTCGATCTGACCGCCTGTGAGCCAGAGATCAGGCTAGAGCAGCAGACTGTGCCCAAATGGTCCTCTCAGCACCGGAGCCGGCCCGGAAGCCCGCAGGGCAGGACCAGCTCTTGGCCCCCACACAGCAGCCCCTTGGGGCCTGGGATCTGGGGCAGCTGCCTCTTTCCGAGGAGCTTCTCAGTGGGGCCTCACTGTTGGCCCCCCGGAGCTTCACGGTAGGAAAACTCTGACGTGGTAGGAGCGGTTACTGGTCTGGTCTGCGAGTCCCAAGGCTATAAGGTCTGGCAAGGGATGTGGGGCCTGGCAGGTGCTAGAGGGCTTCACAAGCAGCCTGTGGGGCCGGAGCGGGGCGGTGAGTTCTCAGCCGGCTGGAGCTCTGGCAGCTGATCCCAGCAGTCTCTGGTGACCGGTTGGCAATGGCCCCGAGTGAAGAGAGCAGTGTTTGAGACCCCATGGCAAGTGTTCCAAAGAAAGATGGGGAACCCTGGCCAGGTGGTCACTGAGCAGACTGAATGTTAACCTGGCTTCTCTCCCTATCTCAGTGCCTGCTGCTGCTTCCATTGGTATTTTTCACGTGGCACAGGAAGGAGCACTTTAAAACCGAGTCACCCAAGGAATCAGCAGCTGAGGGAGAAGAGATGGTAGAGCCAGGCCCTGAGCTTAGCGGCCATCTCTGCAGGAGAGCAGACAAAAGGGGAGACTGGTTCTGAATCTGGTCAGCTCCACAAGGGGTGCCGGGGACAGAGCTCTCCATTGCCCTCAGTCTGCTCTTTTCTGTGCCAAGGGCGGTCACGCCAGTCTGCCTCACTGGTAGTGACCGGATGATCCGTGAGCCCCAAGAATCTGTCCAGTCTTGCTTCCTCCTCTCTTTTCTGGTCTTTCTTTCTGTCCATCACTTAGCCCGCGGTTAAGTTTGCACATTCACGTGTGTGTGTATCCTTGGACGGCAGGTTCCTCCTTGAGTAGAGCCAGCAGCTTGCCTTTGGGGTCACATTCCACAGAGGGTAGCAGGGCATGGGGTTCAGTTGGTCTAGGGCTGGCCTGATGTGGAGAGAATCCGGATCACAGATAGATGGGATTTGAGGGGCTCTGAGAAGTCATCAACACAGCAAATGCTCCCCATAGATCTGTGTGAATACTGCTTTGAATTTTGTAATTAGAGATTCATTCTTTCCATACTAAAACCATTGTCACTCAATAACCTCAACAGACAGTAATTAAGTAGGTGTTTTTCCCCTGGAAAAGCTCCTTGAGAGTTGGAAAATGCACTGAGTGGGTCCAGCTCCCAGAACAGGCAGAGCCGTGGACTCAGTGATCTTCCTTCGTAGGAGGCTCAAAGAAACTAGGGGCGACTGAGCATGAGAGCCCTGGACTGATGGGCAGGGGTTTAGGGGAGCCCTGGAAACAAGGTGGGAGGACAGCCGGAGCCTCTGCCCTCGTTCCCAGTCTCACTTTTTTGTAGCTGTGCCCGATGTTCAGAAGCAGGAATATTGTGGAGTCTTCTTCAGAACTGCCCCAGTTCTACTCCCTTTGAATGTCCTTGTTCTCAAGAAAGGGCTTTCATCCTCTCACCCATGGCTCAGCCCTGCTGAGAGAAGAGCTCTCTGGTATTGGTGGTGGTTCTGGGGCAGGGCCTTGACTTCCCCCAAGTTCCACAGAGGAGAACTTGCCTGCTTTCTCTCTCACCCTCCTAGGAGGCCTTCCTGTTCCCCAAGACCCCTTCTCCCTCACGTTAGACAGACCCTTGTAGGCCATAAAGGAAGCACTCCAGAGATGTACCTGGGACTAGGAGTCAGGCAGGCTACTGGGAAGAGTTGTTGTGTTCTTCACATTTGGGTTCTCAGGGTGTAATTACCATAGTGTGCCTTCCAGTGTGATTTAATAACCAAATCACCAAAGTGCCTGAAAAAAGCCTCATCATGTCCGACACTCCCAAACTGAAGATGGAAAGAAAATGACCTCATCTATTCAGCTCATCTCCCATAAACCTAATCAAGGAAAGCTGTAGGGCTGATGTTGCGGGGTGTCTATACATGTGCGCACACACAAACAAATACACCCAGATACAGAACGATAAAAGAGACGGTCCCTCCTGTGAGCCGAGCTCCTCTGTAGTTACTTTCCCCCAAAGAGGTCCCAGGGCTCCTATGGCAATCCCAGCTTTGTGCAAATGGAGACCTGGGCAACCGGGTGATCGCGCAGGGGGCGTCTACCAGAGCAGGTATTCATTGCTTCAGAGAGAGTCTAATGGTGAGAAGATTGCTCAGTAATCAGTTTCTCCTAAAGGCCAGATCTTTTCTCTGTGAGAGATGTGGGGCCTGCCTTAGATGGTGGGAAGGATGCAGCACACAGTCAGCCGGGACAGTCTCACTGCGTTCCTTTGGAGGGTCCGCAGCCGCCGGCCAGGCCCCTGTCTCAGAAGCAGCATGTGCTTCACGGGAGACTTGTGGTCAGCCTTTGGTTGCATGGAAAAGAATCACCTGTTTAGTTACTCTCCCTTCCTAGCAGTTACAGCGTAGAACTAAAATGTCTTCATGCTCCCACTCATTTCTCCCTCTGAAGTTGTAAACTTTCCGTTGCCCACTAGTAGGAGAGGACTTGTTTGGTGAATTCAAGATTAAACCTTCACTGTCCTGTAATATTCTTTTTTCTAAATCTACAGTGTATTAGCTGAAATAAAATATGACATATCCGAGCACATCTGTATCTTTGAAGACCTTTCTGGTATTTGTTATTTTAGCTGGCTCTTGTAATTTGTGCACAGATGGTTCTGAGTGTAGCTCAAACATTTCAGAAAGGGACCATCTCTCCTACTAATTGGACTTTCTTTCGGTTATCTAACTTCTGTGTTCCACATTCGATTATATTTTTTAAAAATTGGAATTTGTACAAAGTAACTTCCAAGTTTTATAACGCATTGTTTTACATCTTTCATAATTAAAAGCAGCACAATAAAGTTCTGCACTTGCATTTGGTGTTCTTTTTTTTTTTTTTTTTTTTTAAGCTCACATGGCACCGGCCTGATTTATCCTTGAAGAACCACAGTTTAGGGGGGGAGGCAGCATTTGGAGTTGGGATCTTTTTCTGGCCCTGCTTCCTGCCAGCACACTGACTTGGCCCTTTCTTAAGCACCAAAAAGAAATATGGTCCCTTCTTCTTAATCTCCCCTGTAAGCCTTCATAGGATCTTCCACCGTAGGCTACGAGACAATGATGTGATGAGTGTGATTTTGCCGCCACCGCCACCACTACTTCAATTCTGATTTTATAGCATATATTGCTATTAGTACAGCGGAGCTCTACAGTTTCATCAGTGTGAGTATTCCCTCCACTGACACAGATTTCAATCTTCCTTCAACTTGTATGTGATCCTTGAAATTCGATTAGATTTAACTCAACGAATATCAAAGTGCCTGGATAGAGTTCTCTTGTATGATACCTGGTTTCCTGAGCCCATGGCAAATCCTAAGTAAATGTCAGCTTTTTTGTTTTAAGTTTCTGGGAGCAACAATGCTTATTCTCCATCCGTCGATGTGCTACTTTGTCCATAATTGGCCTGGGCTGGTACATATCCAGCTGTACCCTTCTCATCTTGGTAAGAGCTGTTGTAACTTTCGCTAGGCTACCAGAAGATAGGTACAGGTAGACCTACCTGCGGGATCCCAGGAGTGGTCACCGTTAAAAACTATCTTTAAAAACAGCATAGTCTGGAAAGTGATTGCAGCCCTCTTGTGGGGGTCCCTCCTGGGAGCCAGGTGTGACATCAGTCAGTAGGCAGGGGGGTAAGGGGAGAAGAGACAGAGGCGCTGGTTAGTGTTGCTAAATCACTTGCCCCTTGGAGATTCAGAGGGAGGAGGATGGATTTGTTTGGAAATGACATGGAAGTCAAAATAAAAGAAATACTTTTTGCCTGGGGAAAAGAGCCTACAATTCAGCAACTGTTCACCTCCTAGATGCTGGGTAGAAAGTAGCTTCCCCTGCCCTTGTGGGACTAATGCTCCACTGGGTGTACTCAAATAGTGGGCGATCCCAATGTTAGGTAGAAATTGGCTAGCAATTTTGGAAGTTTTTAACCCAGGGAATGGTATTATTTCCCCCAAAGATTGATATCAGTGAGGGCAAGTTTTGGTGAACACTAAAGGATGATTTTTAACAAAATGTAGAAGAAATTTGCATGTGTATGAAACAGGGAGATAGGGAGGAAGAGAGACAGAGAAGATACAATTACAAATAGAACTAAATGATATTTTCAAGGATTTAGTGTGTTCAGAGTATCTTGGAGACCCCTTGATTACAAACTAGTTGCTGTTTTTTTGTTTTTACCAACTTTCCAGGTTTGGTTTTATTCCCTCATGTGGGTTTCTAGAGAACTTTAGCCAAGGATTCTGTAACTCCTGGGAATGAGAGTAATTTCTGGCCAGGAGTCATCCTTGCCTTCCATTGGTGGTGGTGGGGGGGAAGCATTTCATTTTATTTTCAAAAATGTTCTCAAGTGACTGACTGCAGTGCTTTCCCCTGTATCTGGCTTGTCAGCCAGTTCTCTGCCTGCTATGGAGAAATTCATTCTGAGCATTGGTTTGAGGTAGTGGTCCCTGAGGAGCTGCTGGAAGGATTAGGCTGTAGTTGGAAAGAATTCTACGTTTCCAATGAACCTTGAGTCCCTAAATTAACTGGACAGCCCTAAAGAAGTCTTAAACCTTCCTTCAGTCTCAGTTTCCTCATCTGTAAAAAGGGCTAATTATCTTACTGGATGGTTGTGAAGAAAGCACTTAATTAACAAAAGGGCTATAGAAATACGAACTGTTATCACTCTAGGATGGAAAAACTCCAATTACCAAAATAAACCTCAACTTTAGAAATTAGATTTCTGACTTAAGAACTCTGATCAACACAATGTCCAGCTACAATTCCAAAGGACTTAAGATGAAACATGCTAGGTACCTCCAGATAGAAAACTGAAGGCTCTGACTGCAGAGGAATGGAGCATTAGACCTGGAATCAGGAAGACCAGAGTTCAAATCTGGCCCTTTGACACTATCTGACCCCAGGTAAAACATTTAATCTCTGCCTCAGTTTCCTCAGCTATAAAATGAGGGCACCTACCTTCCAGTTTTGTTCTGAGGATCTAATGAGACATTTGTAAAGCACTTAGCACAGACCTTGATGTGTAATTTTTTTTTCTGGACAAGGCTAATGCCAGAATTTGTTGCACATGACTATATGTATTTGTAATTAAGATTTTTTCATGTTTTTTCTTGCCTTCTCAACAGGTGGGGGAAGGAAGAAGAGAAAAGTTTGGAACTGAAAATAAAATTGAATTTTAAAAACCACATTAAAAAGTGAGATTTTTTAAATGATTTTAACATTTTAAATTTTAGTTTGCAGTAGCTTTCTGATTGGTCTCCTTTTCTCAAGTCTCTCTTCAATTGCAGACCATCCTTTACATTGTTAACAAAGTGATCATCCTGAAGTTCTTATCTGACCATGGCACCCACTCATCCCATTCAGGAAACTCCTATGGTTCTGCTCTCTGCAGGATCAATTCTAAAGTTGTCAGTTTTTAAAGCCTTAGATAATCTGAAGACTTCCTACCTTTCTATTCTTAACAACTTACCCCATATGTTCTTTGATCCATATCACTGACCTTGCCCCTCTTTATCCATGTCTTAATGCATTTTCACAGCTATTTTCCAGAACTAGAATTCACGTCCTTATTTCTGATTTCTCAGTTCACTAGCCTCCTTCAAGTCCTAACTAAAACTCCACCTTTTATAAGAAGCCTTTCTCAATCCCTCAGTCCCTTAATACCAGTGACTTCCTTCTGTTGATTATCTCTAATTTATCCTTTAGGTCTTGTTTGTATGTGGTTATTTGCATGTTTTCTCCCCCATATTAGCTCCTTAAAGACAGGGACGATTTTTGCCTTTCATTATGTACCGGCACTTAGCATAGTGCCTGACATCTAATAGGTGCTTAATAAATGCATGTCGATTGGATTTTTGGTTAGATACTGAAATAAAAATACACAGCAATTTTAAAATCTCCTCCTGTGCCAGATATTGAAGGACCTGGAAAAATGGAGTGATTTACTCAGATAGCAGGTAACAGCTAAGGTTTCATCCCCAGTCTCCTGACATCATCAGTCAGAGACATCCCCATTCCCCAAGAAGAGTTAAAAGCCCTAGTTTTGTGCAGCAAACACCGAAGTGTACAACATGCATCCAGTCCCACTGGAAGGTCAAGGTACAAGCTCCCCTCCCACCATCCACCTGACTGTCAGCGAGTTCAGAGATCCCAGATTTAAAGATGAAAGAGACTTTCTAGGTCATCCACTCAAATTTCCTTATTTAAAAATGAGAGCTAAGGAGGTTAAATGATTTGGAGTTATTAGGATCCAGCAGATATTAAGTGATATATAATGTGAGAGGTGCAAAGGCTTTCCGATCCATCTGTTCCATGTCAAACCAGAAAACTGGACCCTTCATGAATTCCCAGCAGCCCCGTCTGATCTTCTCCCTCTCCTGTTAAGGTTCCATCCCCTCGGCAAAGAAAATTTAAAAGGAATAAGGAATTCTACCCCCAGGACAGGGGTTGCTGCTGCCCATAGCCCTGACATAGGCACCCCACATTGTTTCAGGCATGAAGCTGGAGCCATCAAAGGCATAGTGGGTTCAGATATTTTAATCAACTGTCGTGCTCTCGGTCCCAAGTGGATGTGCCCTGGATCAGTGGGGAGCCAGGGATGGGAAAAGCTAAGTGTTCAGGGTGGTAAATCCCGCTCCAGCAGGTGACAGCTGTTATTGATTATAGGACAGGGACTCTGGGGGAAGGACATGAGCGCTTGCTCACAGCGGCCCTGGGAGGGAGGTGTTGTGAGAACCACCATCATCCTTTTCCTGACAAAGAAGGCCCAGGCCACACAAGTTTTGGCTCAAAGTGTACGCTGCTTCTGCCATGGCTTCCTCTAGGCCTTAACCCAGGGAAGAATGGTAGAGCAAGAGGATGAGTAAGGGACGCTCCTCAGGTCATTTCTGAGGATAGGAAGAGGTGACAACATGTAGGAAAAATTGGGCCTTCTCTGCAGAGCCCAAATTCTGTCTTGAGTCCTTCCTCTTGGAGGGGCGGGGTGAGGTCATTCTCAATCAGCAGCAGCCCAGGAAGAAAAGGCAAGGGCCCACACCATGGAAAGTGGGCAGGAGGTTCGAGATTTTTCAAAAAGACAAAGGGGGATTCTTTTAACTCTGGTAAAAAGGAGCTTGACTTCTGTTCCTGGAAAGATCTGAAGTGGCTTGTTAAATGGATTATGAGTCCCAAGAAAGGGAAATAGTAAGTACTAATGGCAAATCTAAGTTCATTAAAACCTCCTTCCTTCCTTCCTTCCTTCCTTCCTTCCTTCCTTCCTTCCTTCATTTGTTCGTTCCTTCCTTCCTTCCTTTTTTCGTTCGTTCCTTCCTTCCTTTTTTCGTTCCTTCCTTCCTTCTTTCCTTCTCTCCCCGTCCCTCCTTTCTTCACTTCCTCCCTCTCCATGACACTCTTTCACTCTCTGTTGCTCTTTTTCTCCTCTCTCTCTGTTTCTCTTCTGTCTCTGTCTTTCTGTCTTTCTCTTTTTCTGTCTCTTCTCTCTGTCTTTGTCTGTCTATCTGTTGCTGTCTCACCTCTCTCTTTCACTGTCTCTCTTTTTCTCCCCCTCTCTCTTTGTCTCTCTCCTCTCTCTGTCTCTGTCTCTCCTCTGTCTCTCTGTTTCTCTTCTATCTGTGTGTCTTTCTTTCTCTCTCTTTCTGTCTCTTATCTCTGTCTCACTTCTCTCTTCCTTTTCTCTGTCTCTCTGTGTCTCTGTCTCTGTCTCTGTCTCTTCCTCCCTCTCCCTTTCTCCTTGGACAGGGTTAGTATAACAATAGATTAGGAAAATAATGGAATTTAATAAAGAATTCTGTAAAATCTCTACAACACTGGATTAAATTCTTCAGCTAGTGGATTCTCCATCCTCTCTCATCTCTGGTCATTCACAAGAGGGAACTCTAAAAGACGAGCAGTTCCCAGTCTCTCTCCTCGCTGTCTCTGAAAGGGGAGCCCCCCTTCCTTGGGTCATTTATGTGACGGCGGCACCAGTTCCTGTACACCTTCCCACAAATTCCACACCATGAGTCATGGCTGTCACGAGACAAAGAGAAGGAACCACCAGCTTCTCCGGAGCCTTGATCTAATACATCCTGTCTGCCTTAACAACCACAAAGAACAACATGGTTTCCTGCCCAATCACACATTTCTTCAAAGTTTTATTATTCTTGATAATGATATAGATTCACAACATCCAAAACAGACTCGCCTGAAATTGAACCCGGGAGAACATGCATCAGCATCACCTAATCCAAGTAGTAAGGCAGACACTGGGCCAAGGATTCCAGAGTAACAAGGTACCCAGGGAGGCTCCCATGGCCCAATCTATCAGTCCGAATGCCCGCCCTGATATCTGCTCCTCGCCACCAATCATCTGATCCCAGGAATAACTTGGTGGGATGGATATGGGGAGATCCACAAGCAAAAAGTATTCAGAGAACCAACAACTTGCCTATTTTTTCATTGTCTTGGATATTATTAGGGAACGAAGAAACAACTCCAGGCGAGAAACGACTATTCGTGGTTATACCACGGACCTATTCCTACCTAAGGCTTATGGAATCACATCCCAGAGTTTTGGGGGCAGCAGCGTCTCTGTTGTGCTACAGGATCGCAGCTGTGGGAGTGGGTCGGAGGACAAGCCCGGGCCAGCACCACGGAGAGCGGTCCGAACCGGCCCCCAGTCCCTGGCTGTGAGGAGCAGGGTTTTGTGGCTCCAGCTCCGAGGATGGGATCTTGTATACAGGAAGAGCCAAATAATTGTCTGTCATTAAACATGTGGTGAGGGGCTGGGAAGAAGCATGGTGGCGAAAGTAGAGGCCCCCATTCAGCCAAGACAGGGAGGAGAGAATTATCCGGCAGCTTCTCATTTACCTAACGATCCTTGCCGCCTGTGTACTAAGCTGCCTCTAATCCTATTAAAGCAGGAGGGAATGCTTTCTGAGGCCTCTAGATTTCCACAAGTCAAAGCCCCCATTGCCTTGACCTAGTTACACCTGTAGGGCACAGAGAAATCGGGAAGACGCATCTCTCTGAACTCGAATCCAGTCTCGGACTTAACCGCAGAGTGCCTCTGGGCAAGTCTCTGTACCCTGTCTGCCTCAGTTTCCCCATCTGTCTGGAGAAGGAAATGACGGATGGCTTCACTTCGCTAAGAAAGCCCCAAATGGGTCACAGAGTCAGACGTGACTGCCCACAAGGTGGCGGCATCTTCAAGCTACCAGCCTGGCGTCTTTCGCTAGCCAGGAATGGTTTTTCTCTTTCACTTCTAAGGAGACCGGGTCCCAACCACAACCAGGATGTTCCAGGCCTCGGGTCTGGGGCCGTGAAAGAGCGACCTGCGAAAGGCTCAAAATGGCCCCAATTGGGGAAATCTCTTATTTCTGCTCTTAATCTCCCAGCCTCCATTTTGGGATTTCCCCTTCTCAGTCATGACATCTCATGCAAAGGACTCAGATCTTTTTGTTTAAGTGAATTGTTATAATGTAGTAACTTGAAAAAGAGGGGCCATCCCTAAACAAATTGGGAAGAGCTTTTGAATAGCCAGCAATGGGAGAGACTCCCCTTTTTTCTTATTTCTCTCCCCGACTGATGAATGGTGGGACTGAAAGTCTTGGTAACTTATCCCGACACACCTGAGAACACAGAGCTCAGATAGGAGGGGAAAGTCCAGAAGTATCTTCTCCCATTCACTGCCTTCCCCAGCCAGTTGGATTCCACTGGTCAACTACGACGGGAACCTACCCCCCCCCCCCTTTCCCAGCCATTGCATTTTTGTCTTGAGTGAATCCCACCCAAAAGGGTCTGTTGGAGAATAGCAGCTGATGGTTCTCCGAGGCCAGAATGGCCAAGAAAGTGAGGTACACATACCTCTGCTATTCCCTGAATCTTGAAATTCATGGCAGGAACTTTCTTCAAGGATAAAGGTGAACCGCAACCAAAGGACTGTGGGAAATGTTTACCTACATACATTTCCTCCCTTTTCCATCTATTATTCCGTATTATTTGGGGAAGCATGAGAAATGTCCATTGCCCATGATTTCCTCCTTCTGAGATGACTTTCCATCTCTAAGGGAGATGGAACGAATGGGAAGTAGAATATCTTGTCTTATTTCAGGAGCATATGGTGTTAGAACTAAGGGAGACATGCCAGAAGATATTAGTTAGTATAAAAGAAAAATTTAAGCCCAGGTGGTGCTAAGACAGAATGAATAAGTCCCATGCAGAAATATAATGTATACACATTATTGGCCCATTATTCTTATATTTTCTCTTCTTGATCTGTTCTCCAAATCTGTCATTTTTCTTATAGCTATTTCACATTCTGTTCTATTTTGTCATTCTTTATAATCTATTTTGTTATTTCTTGATCTTTCATAGCGTCACTGGCTTCCCCTTGTTCAATTCTAATTTTCAAAGAGTTGTTTTCATCTTTGAGACTCTTTACTTCCTTTTTAAAGCATGTGAACATACTTATTGAAGTCATAACAATAAAAAAATATTGCATAGCAACACATAACTGCACAAACAACAATAAGATCATACATACATACATGTATGTTTTTGCTGTTGTTCAGATGTTTTCATTTGTGCCAAACTCTCTGCAACCTCAGTTGAAGTTTTCTTGGCAAAGATACTTGCGTGGTTTGCCATTTCCTTTTCCAGTTTATTTTACAGATGAGGAAACTGAGGCAGGTAGGGTTGAATGACTTGCTCAGGGTCGCACAGCTAGGAAGTGTCTGAGCCTGGATCTGAACTCAGCTTTTCCTAAGGTGCTCTATTCACTGTGCCTATAGCTATGGGTATACCCAATACACACTACCCATACACAATGATTCTTGCAGAATAACTAACCCAAAGCAATATTTTAAAAGACTGCTACAAAATTACAAAAAATTAAGTAAGACCTTGAAGAACAAATATGAGAAAATCTCTTCTCCTCACTTCATTCCTTTGCAGGAGGGAGATTTGGGGGGATGGAACATGATATATATTTTCAAACTTTGGGGACGTATTAATCCGTTTTGCTGGTTTTTCTTTTTCTTTAAAAATAATTCTTTTTATATGAGATGATTCTTTGAGAGAGGAGTTATGCTGAGAATTGTTGTAATATATCAAAATTTTGTTTAAAATTTTTTAAAATGACACGCTGGATTCTATAACCAGTAAACAAACATCTGAAGTGGAATTCTAACTCAATTTTTCTTGATTTGAAGTTCAGCGCGATGTCACCTACTTGCTTCTAGTTACAGAACATATTTAGACTCAGCCTTTGTCTGGATCTTTCCAATCAAAAATACATCTGTTTCAGGCTGCATGTTATGGGAATGGGGAAAACATATTAGTGTTTGAAGGAAATTAACAAGTTTAGAGAAAGAGAACACAGAGGGAGAAAGACATGGAGTAAGTCTTGAATCAAAAGTGGAACCAGAAAAGTGAGCAGGAATCGAGTCAGTTCAGATGAGCAGCATACAATGGAAGCCACAGATCCCAGAGGGCTGTGGGGTGTCAGGTAACCTGACTCACCTGATCAGAATTTCAGAGCAGATCTAACCCCCCCTTCTTTCTGTCACCTGCCCAGGTGGTGCTATGACAATGAATAAGTCCCAGGCGGAAATATAATGTATACACATTATTAACACATGCATATCATTAGCATGTGAACATACTTATTGAAATCGTAACAATAAAAAACATATTGCGTAGCAACACATAACTGCACAAACAATAATAAGACCATACATACAAACTACCCATTATATACCAATAATAGCTACCGTTTGGTGATGGATTTCTTGTCAGTGTTTTTTTGGTTTTGTTTGTTTGTTTTTTCCAATTTTATTTTATTTAAAGAAACAGAATTGGAAAAAAAGAAAAACAGAAAAGAGATACAAAACAAAATAAACAAAACATTGTCATGTACCCAGCAGAACATCAGAGAGAATTCAAAATATATAACAATGAATTACAGTTTGAAAAAGCAAATATATTATTAGAAGAAATTATACTTACGAACATCCAGCTTTACTTCCTTGTAAACTATTCTTTGTTCTCTATTGTGCACATTTCCCCACACCCTTTTCTCCCTTTTCATTGTCCCCATCATCCTCCAGTGAGCTATAGTTAAGAAAGGATACATTTATATATACATATGTATATATATATATAAAATACACAAATACACACATACATATCTTTCCTGTCCCTGCTGACCTTTTGCTTTAATTCTGTTTCTTCTCCCACTCATGCATCTTTCCCTTGTATTCTTCCCTTACCCTTTGCTTCCCCATCCGCTCATCTCTTCTTTATTTCTTTATAGATTTTGGAGAGTGCTATAACCCTTCATGTATATAGTGTTGCCTATTTAACCCATTTCTGGATTTTCAGAGTAGGTTTTCAGAACTGTGAGCCCTCCTCCCCCCTCTAATGACTTTGTATATATTCTTCCTCTGCCCCTCATTTGTATGATAAAATTAGTATTTTTACCTTAACTCTGCCCCAATATTTCTTTTGAATTGTCACATTGTTGACATGTGCTATAAATTTCCCATGTAAAAAAATAAACATTTTGTCCATGTTGAGTTCCTTGAAATTGATCCTTGATATTG